>NC_080606.1:15641402-16266402 GCF_027887145.1 Ammospiza caudacuta | reverse complement strand
CCCATTTCCTCCCTACAAATAAGCCCAATTCCATTAAAGGCAATTGCATCAATTGCACCACACTGGTGTAAGTAGAGAAAAAAGCTTTTTTGTGCCAGCACAAACCAACACCAGCTCTTGACTCACAGCTCGAGTGCTTCTCCCTATTTGTACATCCACATCCTCCATCAGCAGCACGTGCTTTTAATGTCCCCCTTTCCATCATTTCCTTAAAACTTACATTTTCCAGAGCCTTACACCCTAAACTTGAACTACACACTAACACACAGTTAGTATTAGCACACAGCTACACACCACATACTTATCAAAAACCAGCTCCAAATAAAAGCACAACCCCTCTCAAGATTAACCACTGTATCTCCTGCTCTCAGGAAGATGAAAACCCAAGGTGTGTATTTCAAACAACACCAAATCACACTGGGTTCTCCACAGGTGCTTTCAAATCCATCAGTCCCTGCTGGCCACTGACCACAGCAGCAGAGCCCAGACAGCAGGACATGGGCCAGGCAGGATCTGGAGAACTCTCTGGGCTCTAAGAGAGCTGTTCTCTGCACTCTGTTTTATCTACACTGCATCCTTGCAGCTGCTAAATAGTCTGTTTATTGTTGAAGTCAGTCTGTAACGGTGTTTAAGGCAGGAGGCTGTGCACTACTACTCAGAGTTACTCAAATAAAGACAACATATTAAGAATAATCACTCCATCTCTATAAAACAGTTACAGGCTGCTCAGAAGAGAACACGACAAATACTTGAGCTCTTTGTGAAGCACCATAATTGCTCATGATTTGCCTTTTCATGATTATATCCTCATTGAAGATCTACTTACTCACTGAGTCCTTAAAGCTGGTGCAGCATTGACTATCAGCAAAAGGTAGGATGGCTGGAACACTTAAGGAACAGATTGTTCCAGCCCTGAAGGATTTAACACTCCTCTCTGCTTACTGGTGTGTTTGCCATGACACACTGTGTTTTATTACTGTCTCAGTCTTGTTATTTAGTGAACTTAAACCTTCATCACCTGCAGAAATCCCTGGCCCAGACTACACCCCCTGGATGGACAGGGATGCTGGTGCTGTCGCTTCAGTTTTGTTTCAGCTGCCAAAGTATAAATTCAAAGGAAGATGGGATGTGCTGGCAGCAATGTAACACACCAAGGATCTCCACTGAGCACAGAATCTCTCCCAACCCTCTCTAAATCTGTTTGCTTTCACTTTAGGATAACTAAAAGTTCCCCAAGAGTTACTGCAGCACCTTCGGGTTATTAACTGGAACATGCAGAACATTACATTATTATGCTGCACATGGCTAAGGAATTTTAGTATTCACAGGATTATGGTAATTAAGTCTTCCTTCACTTTGGGTGATGTGACACTTGCTTGACTATAATGTCACTCCACTTAAAGTCTGTGTAAACAACATTATCTTAGTCACTCTGCATTACATTTCCAACTGTGAGCAAAATTACAAGGTCAAAGTGGACAAGAATGTAGGTAATCCCAAGGAAACATCATGTAAATGACTCACTCAAGGTTCAAGCTGGGTTTTCAAGGGTGGTAAAAGGCTTATGTACTACACTGGTATTTTAGTCCTGCTTTGCACAAGGTATCAGTGCCAAACTGCAGTTCTCTGTGCAGGGACATTTATCTGCCCAGGACTCTGCACACTTCTCCTTTTGTAAGGACTGGGCTGCCAAAGAAATGCAGAGAGCAAAAGAGGACTGATTTTGAACAAAAAGCTATATGGAACCAGCAGAATATTAATTAACTCTATAAGTGACAGATGCAAACAAAGAAATATATATTCCACCGACATCATTAACATAACACAATAAAACCTCCATTAAAGTGTCAGTCAGAGAGCTGGGAAATGTATTAACCTCATTGTTAAGAACAATTCTTTTAATTCACTTAGCTGGACTTGCTTTACCTTTGAATATCAAATAGGAAAGTATTTAATTTTTTTTTGTAATTTTGATTGTTGAACAGACAAACTTGCAGCTGAATTTATTTTACCCTAACAAGTACACAGTAAACTGCAAAATACACACACACACTTCTCCAGTTCTCAACTACCCAAGATTTAGTTTGATCTCAGACTGAACCAAAGGACTGCACAGGTGAGCAAGCTGCTCTCCTCAAATTAACAGATAACATCTTACAAAATCCATAACTCTGCAAGTTTGGAAACAGCAGCCCACCCCTTTCCTGTACCATAAAACTCACTAAACAGAAAAAAAAACCTTGTTAGCATTTCCAAAGCTGTTCAAACATTGTAAATCCATGAGTACTCAAGCCTACATAGCTGGAGATGTAACAAAATCAGGATGGGATGGGATTTATCAGTAGTGAGGCTTTAATAATTCCTGGGAATTCCACCAGCAGAGGAGTGGTACCCAGGGACACGTCACTGACATTCCAGATCCTTGGAACTGTCATTTCAGCCATTTCTCCCTAGAACAGAAGCTGTGGGAAGTTTAATTAATGACAAAACTACACTGTTTCAAGTTCTATCAGGCAGGAATTACACTTGGAAGTTCAGTGCTAAAAACAGGCCTTTGCCAAAAAGCTGCAGAGTGGACTCTGGCCAGTGCAGCTCTCCCCTTGCTGCAGCCAGGGATGGGGCTGAAGAGCCAGAGCCTGCTCCCAGCTCATCCATCATGTCCTGATGGCCAGAACCACCAGGATGGGCGTCAACACCAAAGCTCATCATGTGCTTAGTGGCTGCATCCTTCTTCCAAAACTCAAATTACAATACAAGCTGATATAATCAACCTTTCATCTCCAGTCTATGATCAAGCACAACATACATGTGACATAAATACTAACAGTTAAAGTAAAACAATACACAAAGAAATCTTTTTCCCTTCAGACCACTTTTTCTTCCACGTGTAAGACACAGAAAGATGTCTCTTATCTTTCTTCTTTGCAGCTGTTAACCAGGATGCTCCCACAGCATTCCACTCTGAAAACACCACACTGAGTATTTATTTACCTCGTTGCTCCTGAGAAAGTTACAATGAGACATCAGTGTCAAAACTCCCTTCAGTAAATTCTTCAGCATGAAAGGCTCTGAAGATACAACACAGAATCTGCCTCCCTATCACACCTAAATTCAGAATATAACTCAGTGATACCACTGATTATACAGCATGAATTATTTGTAGCTTTTTCACAGTTGTTTGCAGGCACAGATGTCAAACACAGCTCAAACTTGTGATCCAAAACTCTGCACCTGTGGCTATGGACAAAGCCAGGGAATGACGCTCAAAATGAAGGTAAAAAGGCATTTCCCAAGTGGGATCACTGCAGACATACAAACAGAAAAGGATGTGCAAACACTGAGAGCAGCAGATCTGCTCTGTAAACTACAGTAACTCATTGCTATCCTTGAAAAAACACAGTAATTCAACTCTTAGATCTCTCGGCAATAACACCTCCATGTATGAGGGGAGAATAACATCATTTAAACTGGATTTCACAGCATTCAGCCATTTTAGCCCACCACCATAAGTGCTTAAAACAAATAGATCATTTCATATTTGAAATATTTCAGTATTCCCCAATCACACTTGTTATTTATCTTGCATGTCAATGATACTTGTCACATACATTATAACTTAAGTCTTACTACAGGATTTAATGGAAAAACAAATAAAAAGTAAGTGCATATAATATTACTAATATAAACAGGCAAAATATCATCAAGATCAGTGGCTTGGTGTCTATTTTGGCAGGAGCTGAATTTGGCCTAATGACTTCTGGTTCTGATTTAGTGAGGGTTCCCTGTCATGTACGACTTTGTGACTTCTTCAGTATGTTTTCTTAGAAAAGTAAAGGTTTTCTGTATGAGATTGGAATTTAATTGTTTCCTTTTTAGACAAATATGCTTTTGGATGGATGCTGATGGAAAGGGCAACCAGATGTCAAAAGGGCAGCAGTACAGTGAGATTATGTGCCGAGGTCTAGGGCAGGACAGGCAAACAAGGGGGATCTCAGATCACTTGAGCAGATCCTTATAAATAAAATCTCAGATAACAGGCTTTGTTTATTCTGTAAAAATGCATATCAGCAGGTCAAATCAACTCCTGTTATGTTAACTACTTAAGTTACTTTCTTATTAACAAATATTCCTGATAGCATCACAGAACTCTCATCTGTGAGCATCTGGAATGCAAGGAGGGAAAAAGAAGAGTTTAAGTAATTAGGAAGGAGATGTCCTGCATCTAGAGGGAATGAAGTGCTCTCTCACCATTTGAAGGGGGAATAAATAAACAAACTGCACTAAGAGAACTCATGTGGCAGCAAGTAAACAATGCTTAATTTACATGGAGACTCACCAGTGCCACTCCTCATTTTTTAAATAATTTTTTACCAATTTTAGTACATATAATGTCAGCAACAAGACTCCATTTACTTTCTTTGCACATATTCTTGATAATATTTTTGTGTAACACTCACCTGAGTCAATTCTCACTACAAAAAATGTATTGTAATAAATCCAAGGTCACTTTTATAATTTCCAACTGTCACCCAGTGCTAAGTCCTGTCTCTGGGTGCAGGAAGCTCTAAGAGCCCCATTCTCCTGCAATGTGATTATAACCCACAACTTTTACCTTGTGAGAGAGAATAGATCAGAATTCCAGCTCTCTTTAATGCTGAGTGACCACGTGTGAAAAGCTGCCTCTTCCAAACAGCCTGGCAATCCCACTTGGTTTTTATCCTGCCTTTTAGCAAGCGTTCTGTAAGAGTGAGATGCATTTAGCAGTGATCCCACACCACAGCAACTTCCCTCAAGAATTTCACATCAGTTACTCCCAAACATCTGGAGGGAAGGGGTAAATTTGAGCACTAACCAGGAAAACCTCACATAATCCAAGATGAGCACAAGAAGCTGCTCCTTACCCAGAGATGGATTTGTTATCCCCCATGGCGGGCACACAACATCTCCACACGTGTCCAAATTCCCTGTGAGGTAACTGAGCATTGTAGGCACTGCAAAATCCCAGCATTTTGAAAAAACAAGGTTGATTTTTTTTCCCTTTTTTTTTTTTTAGATAATTTTTAAATAATACATTTTTCTAAACCAGTTTTGCAGAACATTCTCATTTAAACATTATCTGAGAGCAGGTTTCAGAGGTTATTAGAAGGAAAATGGGTATTTTATTCCTTGGCTACTTTTTTCTCCTTCAAGTATTCATTTTCCACTTTTTTTTTCTTTTTTTCCTTTTTCTTTTTTTTTTTTCCTCCTCTGAAGAGCATCTGTTCTAAGAGAACAGAAAATGGAAAGAAAACAGAAAAACGCTCAAAGTTTGAAGCGGTCAAAAACGTCAACGTTCGAAGTTTGAAATTTTAAAATAAAAATAGTAATTTACAAACCAACTTTCTCAGCCTGCTTTAACACTGAGCTGCAGCTCCTCTGGACTGCTGCTCTCTAAATTATTCAGGGAGCACATTGTGCAAATGCATCTGTGCGAGCCCAAGTGCGAGCAGCTCCGTCTGCCTGATTCTTGTGCATGTACAACATCCCCAGAGGTCACCCCATGAAAGTGATGCTGAGCAGAAATCACTGATCACACCCTGCCTTTAATGGAAAAGTTTGGTGGGTTAGAATAATGCTTTTTCATGTTTTTCACCCCTGTGCATTACTGATGTAGGCCAATGCAAAACCTTCTAGTGTTAAGACTGTTAAACTCTCCTTTTCAAGATTTTTCAATTTCTGGTCTTCAAAAATATTAGAAAAAACAAGATCTCTATGTATGTGCATTGAAAGACAGAGAACAGTGGGTTCGTGCTTGTCCACCATCCTTTGAGAAGCACATAAAATACAAAGTATGATCCTGTTTTGCCTCTATGGAGATTTTCAAATGCACTTTAGGAGCAAAATATTGACTGACTCTGCTTGGAAAGAAGGGAGTATTAACTCTAATGTATCTATCTCATTATGAGTAACACCAGTTTACTGAAAAAAATCCAAAGAAAATCATGAATGCAAGAAGGTCAAGAGGATTGACAGTAAACCTGTGGGTCAGGGAACACTGGGTCAGAGATCTCCAAAATTTAAATACTAAAATGACAGTAAATCTTGCAAGCTGTTCTCCATCGTATAACACTAGAATAATTACCCATACCTTTCAAAAAAAGAAATTAAAAATCCTGTATTCTTAAGACAATTTAATTTTTACCTTCTGTCTGAATGTAAAATTATACTGAGCGAATTTAACTTAAAGATCACAACTGAAAGGAAGAGTTCATGGGGAATGGAACAGCTCAAGGGACTGAACTGAAAATCCACATTCATTATTCAGGCTGTTACACAAATCAATTGGGATCTTTAGGCAGACAGAGTGTGATGCTGCTGGACAAGGTGTTGTTGTATTCCCTGGCTCTGTTTCCAAGCAGTCTGGGGGGGAATCACAGATTTCTTCCTGTGATTTCATGGCCCTGAGTGGATGTGATCATATGGACAGTGGAACAAACTGGCCACGAGCCCAAGAGCAACTTTCCCCCCGGATGATCCATGACATGAAAAAGGAACTGCTCGTGAGCAGCCTGAACCCACGTACAGAACTCTGTAGGTCCATTCCAAAGGTCTGACCAGCAATGGAAGGTGTTCCCTGACTGCCCTGCAGTCAGAACAGGCTGCTTGCCTCAATTCACATGTAAAAACTATTACAACTCTTGGGAATCCAGCTGCACTCTCAAAATTCCCAACTAAATCCTGCAACCTCCATTGTAAAAATTACTCAGAAATGTGGTTTCTTCAGCTGGTGAAACTGACTGAAACCAACCATGAAGGACATTTCTGGTTTTCAACCTTTCTCTCCTCAAGAAGAATATTAAGAACTTGAAAATTTTGAACTGAAAACATTTCCAGTTCTTCAGAATTGCTGCAGTTTGCCTTTACCATGTTATTAACAGCTTAAACATCATTCTGCTTTTTCTCAAAGCTCCTCTGGCACATGTAGACGCTGATAATCAGGTGAGCTACATTTATACTTCTGCCTGTAATATCTGCTAAGGCTACTGACAGTCCCAAGTTTTCTAATGTATTGTTGCAAGAAAAACAACACTGATGTGAAAGGAACTTAATGTAAATAATACTCTCAGGCCCAGCCTGTAAAGGCTTCAAAAAGCTTAATGATTTTCTCAGATGTGCTGTAACAACAAAGAATCTCATGGTTCAGTGTCAAATGTCTGCTAGAAGCCAATGTTCATCACAACTGCAATGACTTGTTCATCATAGATTCCATCAATAATTGTTTCAGTATGTGAACGTGATCAATGTCACTCTCATCAAGAATAAATCAAGCTGGGTATTTTCTAATGGACCTTCAGCATTCTCATGGATCCTGCTCCACAGTAGGGTTTAATCAATGCATGAGCTCCAGTGAGCAGGCATCTCCCTCAAAACAGCAATTATTTACAAATTCAAAACTATAAAAACATCCTAATATTCCTGGCATAGAAATTTTAAATTATTTCATTGAATACTGAAAGAGGCAAACAAAGTGACTGCAGCACTGGATCACATCAGAACTGCATTTGGAGCTGCCTGATTTAAACTCAGTTAAGATATTTAAATTATTACAGCTGAACAGTGATGTCAGTGGGCATTAGACCTAGAGTACAAAAAACAACATTGTTCAGAGATAAAGGAAAATACCAAATCTATCCATTTCACCTCCTAGAAAAGTGACTCCATTTCCACAAGTAAACAGCAGGGTTAAAAGTAGATTCACTTCCTTTTATCCTGTCACTGTCTGGGTAAAGCCAACCAACCCACATGAGAAACAACACTGCTGCTGCTCAGCTGCTTTTTCTCAGTTTCTTCTTTCTACCAACTACTTAAAACCTGGTTCTGGGATGAGCTGTCACAGACAGATGCATTCTGACCTGAGTATTTTACTATAAAAACTGTTTTCTGACCTCTTTAGTGACTAAATAAAGCAAAAAAATATTACATGATTAGACAAAATATTTATCCAATAGGATAATTTTTAAAACTAATCTTAAAAGCCATCTCAAAGCCTGCTTGTGCCTGTAAGGAGATTTAAATTAAATGCTGTATTTTGGTGATTCCAGAGCAGTTTTAGGTGACAATTGTGCTGCACAGCTTCCCCCACGTTTGGTTCCCTTCCCACTCCTATTCCAGAGGGAAAGCTTTGCCCACACCCGGAGGCAGGCAGGGTGTGTGGGGTGCAGGATCCCCCGAGCAGGGAATGGAGGGATCTGGATCTGCAGGGTGTGCAACCTCTCCCTGCATTGGGAACTTGGAGGAACCAAATCCTGCCAGGTCTCCTGAGAAATCACACCACAGCCTCTGCCCAAGGCCAAAAGAGAATTGTATCTGTGCACCCAAGCCCCTCCAGCAATGACCAGCAAGACTTTCTAAATATCTGAGAGCACTTCCAGACTTTTTCAGATGCATTTCACATGTTTTTGTATTTCCCCAGCTCAGGTTCTGCTATAAGTAGAAGTCTGGTTTCTTTGTGCTCAAAGAGAACAGAAAAAGTGCACAGGGGTTGCTCAGTTACTTGCCCCTCAACTGACAGATACCCTTCCTTTCATAATAATTTCTGATATAAAAGAAATAGAGTTATATATCGATATATAATTCAGGAGATTTTATATTTTTCAATTAAATGCCTTTCAACCTTTGCTCTTTAAAGGTTATAGAAATTCATGATTTTAGCCTCTCCTCAGACTTCCTATCTTTAGTCATAAGGTCAATCAAATTCCCCTTTTCAAATGTTCCATCTTTAAAGAATATGGTAACCAGAACAAAAACAATATCCCAAGTGAGGTCAGAAGACTTCCTAACCTTTACATATACTCCTTGCATTCTTATTCCATTACTGGCTGTTGCACCCCTTCTCCTTCCCCTTTCTTCCTCTCTCCATGTCTCATGTGTGTTTTCAGATATTTTATTGATGTCTCCATAGTTTAACATTACAAGTAGCTCCAATGCCTTTCAGTTCTTTTTGGGGATTTTTGTTCTGTAACAACTTGCAGAAGAAGTTCCAGGCCCTCTCCTTACCCCATAAATGCTGCTGATGAAATAACACTGCTTGATGGTTCAAAGCTGACTTTTAGAAAGGATTACACTAAAACAAACTCAATAAACTTGTGTGAGTTACATTTGCCATTATTTCTGAGTTGTATATATCAAATTCAGATTTTTCAAAGAGCCACATTTATTAAAATACAACCTGAACCACTAAAATTTGACCATTCATTTAAAGAAATTCAATCAAGAAACCAACTCAAAAAAAACCAAACCACCCCTGCTCCAACAGTCTCTCTTATATCACTGGTGTCTAAATTACTAATCTGGTTAACATATTTTGCTGTCAGGGTTAAGATAAACCATCTGGACAATTTTGCTACAAATTCTTTCTTAGCTAAATGTAGCTTTTATTGTAATTTGCCTCATTTCCTCCTAATATAACAACAGAATGTTGCTGTGTGGATACACTCCAGTGACCTGACAGACCTTTCCAGCAACTCCAAAATGTCTCACCACAAACTTTTTGTTGATCTCAACATCACCATTTTCTTCTTATTTATACTCTTACAAAAATGTGATACTGGAACCAGCTGCTAAAAAATGCCCATTCCATCAAAGTCCTGAAACTCATAACCAATTTTTTGCTGAGTTTATTCCTTTTAAGAAAATGCCAGTTGGGTTTCCAGCCACAACAGAAAAAACAGGGACTCTCCAAGTTCTGCTTCATTTACTGTACCTCTCCAGTGTCTCTTCTCTCTGTGACATCAATTCCAAAACTCTCTTATAAACTGCAATCCAGTGATCTCACCATGTAAATCCTTGGCTTTATTGCCATGTCTGACCACACAATTCAGTAAATTCAGTGCACAGGGAAATGAGCAGGGCTGAGTGTTTGGGAATTGCTCTCTTCTCCCGGGTTTGGCACAGCCCAGGTACATCTACTCACACACAAGGTCATGCAAAGACAATACAGATGGTCAGATACCTTCTCCAAAAATAAGTATTTCAATAAATCAAACCTTTTTGACTCTTGTGAGCTCGGTGTTCTGCTGTGATTTTGGTATTTTTCCCTTCCAAGGCGGAAAATAAAGGAAAAGAAAGCAACTCTGCTCTTTCCATTTAAATGTTTAACTAGAGATTGAAATTCACCATTTCCCCCCCTAATTGCTAAGCAAATCAAATTTCCTCCTAAAATGCAAATTCATTTCACAATACAAAAATGAACACACAGAGGCAGAAAGGTTTACATGTCAAATGGCAATTTTCCTAAATGGCTCACGCTTTAACTTGTTTTCTTTTTTCATATCTTAGCCATGACAAAAGATTTAATGGCCATCATTACTCAGATGTTTTGTCAGCATACCATGATGAATGCACTCTTCCTGGGTGTTATTCAGAGTTACCTCACAAGATTTCTCTTCTGTGTTACATTAACAACACCCTTCATACTTAACAATTTGATCTATCACACATTTGACTAATGTTACCCATTAGAGTTCTGTGCAAAGGCTCCTTGATTCAGGGAAAGATAGTTATTAAAATTAAATATATCCTTGCCTCTTAAAAATGTATTTTCTTTAATTACTAATATACATTAAATAGGATCAATCCATTAGCACAGAGATCCCATAAGCTGTCCATGAAAAGTAAGTGTAAAGAGAATTATCATCCATTAATTATAACCATTTCCCTCGCCCTGTGGAGGTGCTGCTGCCTCCTCTCTCAAAACTCTCTCCTCTGGAGCATAAGAAAGGAAAAAGAGGGAAAAGCCAAAATCCTGCTCAGCTCCAGGACATGGTGAGTGCCCAAGGAGCAGCAGAATCCAAATAAATTAAAATGTGAAGGATCAAAGGTGAAAACTCAGGGTAAAACACAACCCAGCATAGTAAAAACCACAAATCTTCACATACACACCCCAGAACCTACAACATTTCTTTTTAAAATAGTCATTTTTGCTTAAAAACTTAAGCTACCAGTAGATATTGGAACATGCTTTAGACACTCATTCAGCTAATGATTGACTTTTCAAGTAAACCCCAGCTGACTGTGGGAAATCAATATGGATTTTTAATGGCACCTATACATCTTGCTGGATTTGACAGAACTTGCAAAAAACACAAACAATCTTCAGGAAACTCTTTTGCTCAATTAAAAAGGTATGCAAAAAAAGATAAATAATGACTATCTAGACATCATTATTATGCACTTCACTCACTTGGAAGCATCAACAATACCAATAAATTACTTAGAATTGTTTTACAGTTTTTGTTTTGTCTCTTAGTTTTAGAGAACTTGGATGATGGATCTACAAATAAGCTGTTCATTCTAGTCCAAAAGATTATGGAATGTTTATCCATATTTCTTCTCAGCAGTGTTTGTGCTCATTAGCTTTTTTCAAAGGGTCTTCAGCACTTAGTATATATTAGTTAAACTGATCCTGCATGAAACTGTTTGAAATAATACATCAAAATTTACAATGTTTAGGGAAAAGGACCTTTTATGCTTTGATGCAATAAAATCTTTCCATGGAATTACTTTGAGCAACAGGTTCTTAGCTTGAGTTTAATCCCCCCTTTGCAAACACCTTTAACTGCAGGTAACATTTTACACAGCAAGCAGTAAAAAATAATATGAAAATACAGTGTTAACATTAGAAAACCCCTCAATATTTATTTTATATTATCTGTAATTAAAGATAACAGAACAGAAGCACTGACCACCACCTTTGTTTTCCCCTGTCCTGTTCAAAGTGTTTGTTTTCCCTTTCTCTCCTACGGGAATTATTTGCACAATTAAACCTCAGCCAGACCAGCACAAATTGTTTGCACAAATGCCACAAGCCAGAGATGAGATCTGGAAAATCCAGCTCATCAGATGTGCAAAAAATATTGGACAGTTTTTATATACAGGTGAGGGAATCAGTCATTCCAAACAGGACAGACACTGTCCTGCTCTCTCATGGAGAAAGGACCAGGGCTGGGAAAATCAGACCTGTGTCACACCATCACTTAATGAGTGAAATTCCTTTGATACCATAAAATAAACCCCAAATAAATTATTAATAAACTAAATTCCAAGCACTACTGTTATTATTAGATTACAGATAAAACTAAATACATCAAATTTTCAGTGTATTTGCCTTCAGCACTGTGTGTTTTTCTCCACTGAAAGGTCTGTCTTCCAGTTCTCACAGCCCAGGAATTACTGAGGACTCAACATTTTGCAGGCAGAGCCCATTTTTACTACAACCTTTACAGAGATGTGTGGTGAGACACAAATCCTCTCTGGTCACCATCTGAAAGCAATCAATGGTGTGGGACAAAACCCTCACATTTTTTGGGGAGAATTGAATCCTTTCACCTTTTTCTTTGGAACCACAGTGGAAAGCCTTGCAGCAGAATGTGAGGCATCTCCAGAGGGGGTCACCTAAGCAATGACATGATGGCTGTGGCTGCAGCACAAGAAAAACTCTGCCTGTGTTTTTATTACAAGGGGACAGCCTGAAGAGGGGGGAAAAACCCAGTCTCTGCCACACTCCAGTGTATGTGACAAACTGGATTAATTCCCACATGTCAGCATCCATTTCAAACCCCCCTCAAAGCCAGAAGTGCATTTCCAAAAGGAGACAGCTGTCTGTAGCCACATCCCAGAGAAATCTGCCTGTCACATACCCCCGGCCCAGCGACTGCAACAGCCACTGCAGAGGAAAAAAATCTGTGAAAAGTTTTGTCTGAAGGAAAAAAAAAAAAAAAAACAAAAAACGAGAAAAAATACCTTCTGGAACACCATTTCTTGCTTTCAGAATTTATAACAATGGTAGATCACTACTTAGCACAAATAAAAATATTTATCCTGGGGATTGCAAACACATGAATGCATTTTATGACGACTTCCTTTTATAGACCCTGAGCTAACTTCTGGCCTCTCTTATTCCTGGTGAAGAATTCATCTTCTGTACAGGGAAACAAGTTGGGTGTAAAATGCTAACAGATAACCCAATAAAGCCACTTGTTCATGAGGTTCAGTGCTGCACCCCAAACCTCTCAGGGGTTTCTGCCCTGCTCTCTCTGGGAAAGGGATGCAGCTCAAACAAAGGAAAGGTCAGCAGGGTAAGGAGAGAGATGGTGTTAGGAGGTCTCATTCCTAACCTCTCCACAAGGATTCCAGGAACGAGGAATCACTGGGCTGTCTGCACAGAGCAGGGCTGAGAGGATGAGGAGTTTCTCCTACACGTGCAAGTGAATGCCAGCACTATCCAGGAGCAAATCAAGGAGTATTTGCTGTATTCCAATAAAATCAAACACAGCAGTTCCTGCAATCGAGGATTTGACTGGATTTGTACCCACGAGAGCCTGCACTGCAACTCCTGCCCACCCTGATCCAAGCTGAATTCCCTGATCTGGAGCTGAATTCCCTGGGCCTGACCCTGAGCTGAATTCCCTGATACTGATCCCAAGCTGAATTCATGATCCCAACCCCAGGATGAACTCCCTGATCTCAATGCCAAGCTGAATTCCCTGCTCCTGATCCTGAGTTGAATTCTCTGATTAGAGCTGAATTCCCTGATCCCAAGCTGAATTCCCTGTGCCTGATCCTGAGCTGAATTCTCTGATTACAGCTGGATTCCCGGATTCTGAGCCTAATTCCCGGCTCCTGATCCTGAGCTGAATTCCCCGATCTCAAGCTGAATTCCCTGCTCCTGACCCTGAGCTGAATTCTCTGATTAGAGCTGAATTCCCTGATCCCAAGCTGAATTCCCTGTGCCTGATCCCAAGCTGAACTCCCTGCCAGCGGCCTATGGGCCATTCATCTGCCTGCGGTTCATTTAGAACTAAACTTAGCACAGGAAAAGGACACTTCAAAGCAGCCCTACAGGGTATTGTGAAACACTCTGAGAGGTTTAGGGCATCCAGGGAAGAATCATTCCAACCTCCTAGAGAGAAACATCACTGACCCAAACGCGCTTTGTGCAGCTGTCACCGCTTCTGTCAACTCTGCGAGCTCCACAAATACAAGAAATTGTATTTATCTCCTCTGCCCCTTTCCCATTTACACAGAGCTTGACAGGCTCGTAATTAGCAGCCTCGGAGAGAGGCAGCTCCTGAAATTAAGCAGCAGAAATTGAAGAGAAGTGAGGAGGTTTGTTTGAAAGAGAAATACCTACGCAAAGCACAGGCTTACACGGCTTAGGGCAGACTTGCTGCAATCTAAAAAAGTACTACAACCATGAAATCTATGATGAGAATGCTCCATATGAAAACCACCACAGGATTAAGTTCAAGAAAGGAATTTCTCATGCAAACTTTGCACTCTAATCTGAACTTTTACTGTAAGCATTCACTTTCAGTTCAATTATATTTCAGGGGATATTTAGCCAAATACTCTGGAAAATTTGACTTGCTCTTGTCTACTTTAGGAATTAGAGGGGACCAGAGATCACAGCTGTCTGGAACAAGATTATGTTTGTAAAGTACAAAAATATTAAAGATGGGAATACTTTTAAAACAAACAAACATAAAAATCTCAAAGCAAACACAGATATCTTTCATCTTATTAAGAAAACATATGACTATTTCCTTTTTCATTCTCTACAAAAGAGTCTTATTCAATTGTATTAAAAAACCCTGACAAATTCTGATGGACTTTCCTCTTCCACACAGATTTCTAACCAATTCTGTAAGCACACACTGTGCAGCAAAGAATTTTTGGGGAATAAATGATGCCATAGCAAAATAAAATGCACTGACTCCTGCACAGCGAGTTCCTGAAAGAACTCCAAGATTAAAGGAACATAAAAAATGAATTACCCTTTTTCACCTCTCATGAGAGTAATCCTCCAGGTCAGCTTTGAGGTACATCTGAAACAAATGGTAAACTGTTTGGTAAACAGAGGATTTTTCAGCAGCCCTTTTTGAAGGAATCATGGGAAAGTTTAGATCAAATCACAGCATAAAGATGGGTTCAAACTAAGGTTGGATCTTTTTTACACATCCTGCCTATGAAACACACTGCATGGAAAATCCGGGGGCTCCAAGGGACCCATTCATACCAGTGACCTACTGTCTCTGCTTTTATTTTTAGCAAGCACTTTGGTGTTATTAGGAAGAACTTGTACATGCTACTTATAATTTTGTATCTCAAATTAGGCCCAGTAAGACAGACCCCGGTGTCTCGCTTGCCATCACTGCAGCAAAGGGAAAGACAGAAAGGAAGAAGCTGAAAGTAAAAGAACACAAGAGAAGTTTTTATGGTTTCAGGAGTTTGGTTTTTGTATCTCAAATTAGTCCCAGTAAGACAGACCATGGTGTCTCAATTGCCATCACTGCAGCAAAGGGAAAGACAGAAAGGAAGAAGCTGAAAGTAACAGAAAACAAGAGAAGTTTTTATGGTTTCCAGGAGTTTGGTTCCCAGTTTGTGCCGAGGGTTCTGTGCCACCCTGACCCCACAGGCAGATGGTGCTCCCAAAGGCAGCACTGAAAACACCCCCAAATCTTCTCATCCTCCCTCCCAGCTGCACAGTTCAGGCTGGAATACGCTGCATACAACCCAGCAAAAAGCTTTTCCCTGCTCTCCTGCGAACACAAGAACTGGGAACTGGACACAATTCCCCTCCCCACAGGCTGCACTCAGCTGGTGTGGAACAAACCCACAGCAAAGTTCCCTTTTTCATCCCTTATTAACATGAGCCACGGGACCCTCGCAGCAGCCGCGGCCGCATCGCCGACAGGAATCATCCCACCTATGCTTGAAACAAAACCAGCCAACTCTCAGCTGCAGAAACAGCATTTGTGCTTCTCCAAAAAGGGATGGCAAGTCTTTAATTATTAAACCAATTGCATTTAGCAGATGGTCAAAGAAAAGTAGTTTTAAAAAGTTGCCCAGAGGGTTATAAAAACGAACAAGCTCCAACAGCTGCCAGCTGGTGCGTGAAATCAATAATGAGAAAACGAGTCCGACTGTATCTTTGTGCTCATTGTCTGGCCCAAGCCAGCCAGGACAAGGCAGCGGGGACGTCACAGCCCGGCTGAATGGATTACGTGGATCTAATTAGGGAAAGACAAACATCTGAAGGGCTGCAAGGAGGGAGCCCGGGCGGGACGGACGGACAGACGCACGGCCGGCCCCGAACGCACAGACTGGGTCAGCTCCAGCTCCTCTCTGGAAAAGCCAAAAGGCAGCACCGGCACCAAAGGCAACCTAAACACACAGAATGCTCCCAACCTAAACACACAGAATGCTCCCAACCTAAACACACAGAATGCTCCACTGATTTTCTGCACTTGGTGCACAGCCTAAAAATTAATGAAATTACACAGAATTAAAATGTTACGTGAATGGTTTTCTGTATTTAATCACTATCAAGTGTGGCTAATATAAATTAATGTTAAGTCTCACCCTCCCAAGAGCAGCAACCTGGTTATCACTGCTTTTTGTTCTCCAATGAGAGTTTTTTAAACTATGGGGCTCTCATCAACCTTAAAACAATATTAAATTTCTACAATAACATGACAAGACTTTGAGCAAAAATGCAGAGGAAAAATAGACATTACTAAGGAGGTAAAATAAAATCAATTTTACAAAGTAATTTCATTTTATTTAAATAATTTTAACAAACAAAATCTTACCATAGGGACCTGAATACCTTGTACATAAAAAATAACAGACAGTTTTTCTGGCAGATTATCTATTGTTTAATCATCTATTCCATTGCCAAAATCTTCCCTTAAATTAGCAGAAAGCACCAATTTAGTTCAGAAAGCATTGGGGGTTTTGTTTGGAGGAGGGGGTAGGAGGGTTCGCGGTGGTTTTTTTAAGGTTCATCCTGGAGAATGATGGATTTTTTGATGAACAAGGGGGTGGGCAAGAGAAGCAGTCACATGCAAGAATAAACAAAACAGAACTGAGAAAAGCACATTAAGTAAAATTTCAGCTGCAGTAGCAGTGTGCTCAAAAAACAGAGCCACCTCACAGTTAAAGACAGAAGCCTATCAAATCCCAGATCTCACTGACTTGTCACTGTGCCTTCTCCAGTGAAGGTCCATTGATAAACAGACAGAAAAGCAGATTAAGATAGGCAGAATAAATTATTAATTGCTGCTCAAGACAGCCAAGATAACTCAACACAAAAGCATTCCAAATGTTATTTTTAGCATATAAATAGTACACTGTGTTTTAACTTACATCAGCTGTTTTCTTTATCAGATTTTATCTGAAGATGGGAACAGCACATGTCCCTTCAGCTCCCATCAGCTGCCACACTTGGTAGGATTTTATCTTGGGGAGAAAACAGAGCTCTGAGCTGGAACTCCATCAGCTGGTTTTGCAGTTACTCTGGACAGGACATATTGAAAACTTTTCTGGTGCACACAAAGCCCCTGGTCTGTATTCATGCATGGAAGTGACACTTCCTGGGGACATCCGGATACGGACCACGCAATTAGCCCTGGTCTGTGCACTGCAATCTGCTTTTTGCAAATGAAAATCTGGCTTTATTTCCACTCCTGTGACAGCCACAAGGCAGCCACACTGTGTGCTAGCGCTGGTCTGCATGCAGTGAGCAAATACGATGCACAATTCTATCCATTCTGACACATGTTTGATGAAAATCACAGAGGTGGCTTCCTGGATGTGCCTGGAACTGGATTTTCATTGCCATCACGGTCTGCTCCTGTTTTTCAAAAAAACCCCCACGATTTGTAAACAAGGTTTATTTTCAGAAGCTCAATTTACTTTCTGTTGTCACATAAATTCTGTATCAATAAAGTGCCACCATCATTTTTCTTTTCTGCTGTTCAGCAAGGCTTACTTTCAATCACACAATATAGGAAGTGTAGATTGCTAGCAGTGAGCATTAATTTTGTCTATTCATTTATTTAGGAATCCTAAACTAGACTCCCGAAACATTGCTTACAGCAGAACTGTAAACTAAAAGGCACTGGAATAATAAAGATAAGGCTGTCCCATTTAGAAAGGGAAATTTCTACATTCTTGGGTAAACAGAGAGCTCTCATAAATCGAGCAATGCCTTTTAGTGCTGTCAGTGTGACTTGAGTCTCGATGGCCCATTGTGTTCCCTAAGAAACTTACTTAAAATATTTACTGTAGAATTGTTTTTAGCGAGAATGATGAATAAATTTAACTCTTTTTAACAAAATATTTTTAAAAAGCTTTTCATGGAGTTCCTTTTCATATCGGAGTAAACACATCACTTGTAAGAATCATGGCTTCCAGGCTCTGTATTTGTACATGTGCACAGAGGTTACAATGACACACAGATGTGAGTCTGGTTTGTAACCTAAAACTCTAAATTTTACAGGAATGGCTTTATTTTAATCAAATTCTGCCATCTGTAAGTTTCCCATCCTCTTCTAATGACACTTACACAATGTCTTGCCTATTATCTATAGCATTTCCCAATCACTTTTATATTTCTTCTTAACCCACAATAAACACTTCTATAAATACATTCTTTTTAACCAGGTAACTCCTACTCAAGCTGCTCATTTTGCTAAAACAAACCCACATTAAATTACTCCTAAAGCATATGCATAAATTGAGACCGGTCATCTTCTACTCTCCTGTTTTTACTACACAAAAAGAATCACTTCTGTGCTTGTGAAAAAAAAAAACTGTGTTAAGATAAAGGAACTTTCAACTTCAATGCCACAAGCTATGTTTAGCACAGCTGAATAAAGGTATTTGAAAGTCATTGACCATTTAGATTTTACAGTATGAAATGCTGCTTCCAAAGTAAATGAAAGTAGGGTTTCAAATTATTTTTTTTAAAATTATTAAATTATTAGAATACAAGCATCCTTAGTGAAAAGGTCAGTAAGGGTTAGTTAAGGCATGATGTGTCACAATTGTAATAGAGTGATCGTAAAAGGACACTGATGGTGATTTTGTCAATTCTGTTTCAGAAACATTCACAGAAAAGAATCTATGTATAAATAACTTGCTCTGATACGAACAAAACAACTCTTCTGCACTGCAATTATAAAAATACCAACAGCCTGGCATGAGCACAATGACCTGGATCACCTTCAGTGCAAACAGCAGCCACCCTCTGCGTCACTTCTCAAAGATAAATGCAGGCAATTACAGAAATACATGGCGAGTCCCAGCCAAAATACAGCTAAAAAATCAAGAATGTTTTACCAAAAAACCTAAAACTTTTCAAAAGTTAGAATTATGAAATATTTATCCTAGAAGCTCTGCCATTTACAAGATTCAGGGATTATCTGCACCTAAATCAGCACATTAAAGTGCAGTTAAAGTACCTGAACAACCTTAACCCTGTCCTCACCTGAAGGGCTCACACCTAACAGGACATTGAAGGCAATCGTGCATTTGGCAGATGGAATGAATTTTAGGATATTAAAGTATAAAAGAAACTTTTAAAACTTAATTATTCTCTGTCAGAGTAAGTACTGGAGCCCATCCTGGCACACCCAGAAGTTTGCCTTTATCTTCCTAACTCGGCCAAATCTCTTCAAGGAGTTTTAAAAAACTCAGAAGCTCAGGAGGTGGGAAACTGAGGTGGGTTTTTTGTTGGATTAACTCTTTTCTTTACAAAGACAAGACTGAACAATGTCACATAAATACTGTCTCTGGTTTCAATGGGCTTTTCTATGGAAAATCCAAAGCTCTCTGGGGGGATCTCTGACTCAATTCTGCATCAACAAGCAAAGATCACAGTCACAAACTGCACCACTGCTTCTCCAAGTTCCTCTTCAAAAAACCAACTCACTAGCACTGATGGTTGTTTTTTAAAGATTACATTTCTTTCAATCAGTGAATTTCCAAAAGCTGAGAGAAGGTGAGGACCTAAGATAATGTTATTTTGTTCTTTGGGAAGGAATTTCAAAGAAGGCAGGAGGGAAAACCAGGAAGAAAACCAAGAAGAGTAACAGAAATACTGGTAACAATCAGCCCAGTGTTATAAACTGATTTTCATGAATTATTAGTTCAGAACATTAGAATTTTGGGCTTGCTTTTCAAGGTTTTTCTATCACAAGGACATGCAGAGTACAGCTCTACTCAGAACTGACTTGTTGGGCTGTTCATGCGAAGTTCTGACTCTCAAAGCAGTGAATGCAGCTCCATGATGAATCAGTACACTTGCAAATACACTGAAAATTCCACCTGAAGGGTTCTACAGCTTCCAGTGTGGGTATGTTGTCCTTGCTGAAGCACAGAGATCTCCACTATTTCTTTTCCCTATCCAGCTACTTCAGGTGTTTCCAAACGTTGGGATCTCTCCTTCAGACAGATTCTCTACATGTGTATTTCCCTTATTTATATTTGTTTACAGTTTAATAATTTCTAGTTTGTTAATCTGTTGACCAGAATCCAACATGTAAATGCATGGAGCTGCTTCCATTAATGAGATGAGGAATCTTTTGTAACAGTGATTCTTTAGGGAGAACAACAGACAGAAAGACCAAATTAATTCCTCTAATATGGCATTGACAACTTCCCTTTTCTCTCACCTTCTTCAAAAATACAGGTAAGTCTTCAGTCTGCCCCTGTATTTACCTTGCTTCTATTCCCAGTCAAATAATATCAAAATAGATGAAAGATCTATCTTTGTCCTGGACTGTTTTCAAAACTGGACACCAATGACACTTGATTACCCTGATAAAATCCTGTCTACCCAAAATATTCTTGCCTGCAATGAGAATTGTTGGTACTGAGGGCTAAATCAAATGGAGTAGGAGCTTCAGGGAGCAATCCAGACTACTGCAAATATTAAAAAACCACTTGTGAACTTCTGGCTACATCTCACTTTCTGATTTATTGTAAGCTTTATTACAAGGTAATTCGCAGAGTAAAACTCAAGACCTTTCACCCTGCCACTACCAGAACTCTAAGAATACAAACTTAATAAGTGTGATACTAATCCTGGCTACTCCTACAGAGGAGAGCTGCTTCCTCTGCACTTGCAGATCCATTAAGCCGAGGGGAGGCAGCCAAGAATCCCTGTGAACCCACGGATCTCCCATGTAGCACCGAGCTATAAATATTTTCCATGCTCGGGGTTCAAGCAGCAGCAGCCCAACACAAAAAGCTGCATTCCCAATTGCATCCTAATGGGATCTTCCCAACTGCAGTGCTGCTATCAGCACATGAAAGTCCCGGAACAAGAACTGAAACACCACGATGGGTTCCCATTGTCCTTGAAAGCTCCCTCCTCCTCCTCCTCCGTCCCCTTTGTGAGCAGAGCGCTCACACAGCCTCCATCCATCCTGCTGCATTCACAGCTCACCAATACTCATATGCAGCAAGGTCAGAAATTTTTTTTTTTAACATTCTTTGATTAATGCTGAGAGCTGCAGCATGTTTAGACAGGGTCGTGACCCCAGGCATCCATTTAATCAAATTTCTCTGCTGCTTGTCCCAGTGGAGCCATCGCAACAAGAAACTCTCTCAATGAAAAAAAAAAAAGGAAAAGAAAAAGAAAAGGAAAAAAATGCACACTTCACATCTCACATTGTTTACATGCTGTTAAGTAATTATTTCACTCTTCGACCCCCACTGGCCATCAACAGACAAGTCACCTCCTTGGAGATTCTGAAAAGCTTATTCAGCTGTATATAATTCATTTTGTCTCTTTCCTTCATTGTGAAGCTAACTGCTTAGCTTAAAGACTTCTTTGTGAATACTTAAGTACATGGTGTCCATGCTAATGATCTCACTAATTATAAGCGTATTTATCATATACAAAGTGTTCCCAGCTCTTCTTTCCCAAAGCCATCCTGCTCCAGCCCTGCCATCCAGCACTTTCTCACCACATCTTCACCCAAACACTCACATGTGCATTTCCCTGGAATTCTGTCATTACCTGAGTGACCCAGCAAGTTGCTCAATATTTGCTCAGGAGTTTTCAATAACACTCTGATCTTTTATGCAGCTCTTCTCCAGGGCAAAGTGCAGAAATGAGCCAGGCAGGTAATAAAGAATTACAGTTTGCCTTTATCTAACAGCTCCATCAGTCAGAGTAATAGAGTTGGATAAAATGGTAACCTATTCACCCAGCTCCTCTTAATTGCTACCCCAGGATGCAAAAAGTAGGAGCAAGAAAAAAGTTTATTTCTAATTGCAGTTCAGAAATTAGAGGTGAATGACTTGAAAGCATCCAATACCCTCCTCTCCGAACTCAAAGGGAAACTGACTGGAGACAGAATTACAGCCACAAAAGCAGATGTCTGGGGGGAAAAGGGAAGGGGGGAGCACTGTGGATTTGGGAGAACAAAAGGATTTATTTCACATTCTGGTTTATTTTACTCTGAGTGTCTTCTTCCTTTCAGAATGAAAATATTCACATTAGCTGCTAGAATTATGAGAAAGATGGTGACATGACGTGCAGAGCATCCTGCTGAGGAGTTCTACACCCTCAGTGCGCTCCAAGGACCAGATTTTCACACTCTCATCAAAACTTGTCCGCTAAATAAAGGGCTACCTGGATCAAACAGGACAGGGAGAAAGGAAGAAAGCAAAATGAAAGGGGATCCTGGAAGGTCAGGATTAGCTGGAAAGGAACACAAGTAACAAGGATAAAATCAGGCACAAGGACAGCACTGGATTTGTAAAAAACTGAAATTCTGCCTCATCTAAAGCTGACTCCTGCACACAAGCACGTGATAGAAACAGCCAGGATTTGACAAAACTGCCCCTTCAGACATAAATAAATCTGAATAAATCTCAGCAGATCCAACACATTTCTTTACTTGCAAAACTTTACTGAAACTTCAATGCACACATTTGTAAATATGACTGCATTGTTCCATATCTTTTTAACCCAAATCGCCTTTCAAGAAAATGACCTTTCACATTTGTGGGAATAGGAAATTGTCACTGATAGAGAGTAAATTTAGGAATATGAGATAATTAAAAATAAAAAAAAACCTTTCCCCTTAATCTAACAAATTACCTATTGCTACAGAGAAACATTCTCAGCTGTATTAATTATTTGATATTCATCACTGTCTCCAGAGGATAACTGACATGCACATGAACAGTAAAATAATTGCATTGAGCAAACTCTACCTGAATTGTTGAAATATATGACTCATGCAGATTATTAAATTAATGAAATATTAGTTGTAACTTTATTTTTTTGAATTCTGTAATTTGTTGAGCTAAATATTATGGAATTTTTCTGCTGGAATAGTACCTACTACTCATGTAACTATTCAACATTAAATTCTTTTGTTTCTTGATGTTATCTAATTCAAAAATTGCTTTTGATAATATTAAAAAATGGGGAGAAACTAAAATTTTGTGTCAAGATCAGAATTTGTTTCCACACAGGCTACACATGCATTGCACAGCTCTGTTAGCACTTCTTGCCCAAGAGCAGTGCTGGTGTAACATAGATTTGATAATGATGTTATTACAACCCTGTTCTCAACTGCTTTTACACAGACAGTAACATTGAAATCAGTATTTTGCATTCCTGAAAATTATTAATGACTTAAACTGAAGTTTTACACATCTGGTATCTGCTTGCATCCTAAGTACGTGATGGAAACACAGAAAAACAGGTTGTTGCTCTTTTATTAATAAAATTTCAGTCTTTTCTTGCAAAATTTCAGCATCTCCACACCATGAAGTACAGGTTGGACTCTTCCAAGAAACTCATTCTGCAGTCATGAAAATATGTAAAATCCTCCTCATCATAAACAAATTCTTGAAAGCTTTGTGTAAATCTGATGTAGTAAATGCTAATTACGCAGTATCTAAATTATCAAAATTTTCTATTTTGCATTTTCCTTGTTAGGTTAGAGAATTTTAAATAAAATTTTAAAACCCAACCCAAATTACTGTGGTTTTTTTGAGGGAATCCTGTAGAAAAACCAGCCTGGAGTACAGGAGCAGACAGTGCCAGCAGCAGCATTACTTCCTTCCACGGAGGTCCAAAGGAAAATCATAGGGAAAAAAAGTATTTAAAATTTCTCTTAGGGTAACTGTGCCTCACTGTGACTGCACCCTAAGCTTGCAATGGTTCCCAACAGAAATGATGATGCTGTGTTGGGGAAGAAATCAAACCTGGACAAGAAGCAGAAGCAAGAAGGGAGGGCGGAACTGAAGCAAGAATTAACTCAAAGAATCGGTCATAAAAACTGGTGGTGTTTTCACACTCTGCTGGAAAATGAAAATAAAACAAGGGAAGAGTCTGGAGATAAAAGTTCCACAGAGTTCAATCGACACAAAAAAGCAGAAGCTGGAACTCAGGACCCTTTAAATGAATGTTACACGTCAGGACAATGCTCAGGGTATTTGGGAGGGGATGGGAGACCTGACCCTGCACATCCCTGCCAGCTGCTCCTGGAGTCAGGCTGGAAAATGGGAAAACCCCAAGAGAGCCCAGAGCTCAGGGTGAGCCTGAACCCTGAACCCTTCCCAGGGCCAGGGGAACAGGTGAAGCACAGGAACAAGTGCACTCGTCCCCACGGCACAGGTACAGGACATTCATTCATTTTAAACTGACAGAGCTGTCAGAGAAAGCTGCATTAGCACCAGAAGTAAACCCGCTGTTGATGGGTAAATGGCTGAAGCTCTGTGCTGACCCCTAATTCTGTACCTAGTGCAGGTTTATGTAAATTAAATGTATGGGTGAGTACCAGAATAGAAGAGTTCTGATCTTCATCAGATTCATGGCAATTCAGCAACAAAGTAAGAGCAGAGATATCTTAAGCCCATCCTCTTCCCTCGGTCTCATCCACACAAAAATTTACCTCACCCTAAGGCAAAGCTGTAAAGAAAATCTGAAGAAAAAAACACCACTAAATTCCCTGTTTACAGAGGAAAATGAACCTTCTTTGTCTGTTGGACAGTTTAAGAGTTCCTGTCTAATTCAGGTTTTTATCCATAATTATATCCAATAACAAACAATGTTTTCTTAAGGAATATGGCTAAAAACCAAATTCCAATATTTAATTAGAGTTGAATGCAAAATTCTTCAACTTCACTCTTTGCATTTTTAATCTTTAAATGTAAAAAACAACTGATGCCTCCAAGTCTCATTTCCAGCAGTAACTGCCCAGCCTTTCAGAAATTTCAGGAGCCATTGCATGCCTGGACTGAATTGGGAAAATTTAATACCGTGTAAGATATGCAGATAAAATATGAATTCCAGCCATGTAACAAAAATGCCGTTGACAACATGTATATTATGCAATTATGACTGTCATTTTATTACTGTTATTAATTTATTAGTATAATTGCAATTTTTTTCAATGTCATAATGTGATAATAAAGGACTTGTCATTACTACGTTAACCTCGGAACATCTCTGACCTCAGGGGAGGTAGCTGTACGCTTTCAGTCCAAAATGAGCTGTCAGTTACCACAACGAGATTTTGATGACTACATTATCTTGTAATTAAATGTCTCAACAAACTTCTCCTTTTGATTGACAGGTAGTTAAGACTATCTTTGACCACAGGGCAGTTTCTTTATTTTTCAAGAATAATTTTTCAGCGGTGAAGAAGAAAGACAAGAGTTTAAAAATTAAAGTGTTTTGAACTATATATTAATCTATATTTGGTACTAATAAGACTGAAAATTCCACCAAACTGCATTATCCTCTGCCCAAGCTACAGGATTTCAGAGACAACTTTGATTGATTAAAGGAGTTTATGCCTTTCTTTATTAGCATTTAGGTCTTTAAAGAAATAAATTGTTTAGATTTTACATTTTCTCCCCTTTCACGCACATTTTTAAGACAGTACCAATGCTCAGAGTCAATACTGGGAGATGCCATCAGTAAGAACGTTTCAGGGGATGCTCATAAAGGTCGATTCCTGATGATTTGGACCATTTAGAAGAACTCAAACAGAAACTCATAATGGGTTTAAAAGAACAAGCAACTTAAATTACCCTCTATCAGATCATCCACCCTCTCCAACAGGACTTTTTGCCACAGCAGACCCTCAGTGGAACTGAGGATGGAGGAGCCAAAAAATCCCAAGATGAGAAGTGAGACAAAACACAGAGCAGCATTGCTGGTGCCCCTCCAAAGAGAAGGATTTCCTTTTCTGAAGGAGGGAGGTGGAATCACCTCCTCCTGACAATCCCCATGGAAGGATGCCCTTGGACCTCGTGAGGAACCTCCCTGGCCACCACTGTCCCCTCCAGCCTTGCCCTCCATGGAAATGCATCCAGACCGGTTCTCCTCTGCCCCGGCAGCCTTTGCTGGAGCTCAGGAGGACAAAGGAGGCAAAGTGAGGATTGGAGGTGACCAAATCAATTTCTCCTCCCTTGGAATGGGATCCCACCCCCAACCAGTCTAAGTTCAACATGAACAAAGGATGAAGGCCGTCCTTCCCAAACAAATCTTGACATCAAACACATCCTACATCAAATACAATCTCAACAAAACCTGAAGTCCTTTGAAATGCAGAAAGCTGTACCAATTGTGAATTCTGATGATAATAAAATAAAGCAAGGGCTTTCCACAGCAACATAGAGGTCACACAGGTTTGCTACACCTGAGGCACGTCTTCAACACAGCCGGGAGTGACAAAATTCGTTTCCCATTTGTGCTGCAATTAATATCAAATTAATTTCCTGGGACACAGCAGCAATTACTGGCACGTCACTGTCACTTAAACTGCCAGGCCTGTGGTTTAACCTTCCAGGAAGAACCCAATGAGTCAGAAGTTGACACAACAACACACAGGCACGAGCACAAGCAGAAGGCTGCCCTTATCTGCTGAGGCACTCTCTGGTTTCGGTATTTCCCCATTTCCCCCACGGCTGCACTGTTGAAATCCAAATCTTATCGAGGGCTTACGTTACCAATGTTCAGTTTTTCCATAGATTTCACACTCTGCAGTGGTCTCTAAGAGTTCTCAGCTCTAAGAGTCACGTACATGTATGGGGAACCAGCTTTCATTTGAAGAAAAAGAAAAAAGCAGAAGGCTGAAAGCAAATAAAATCTTAATTTTTATGAAATTTATGCGTTTTTAAAAACTGTGTTAATTTATTTGCTGATACTTAATTTTTTTTCACCTTCCTTTCTCTCACATTTCCTCATTTTAGCAACACATCTTCCTGCAGACTGTTGGACCCCAAGAGCTTTATTCAGATATTGAGGGCATTTAATAAACAGCACAAAGAAAAGTTGGGATGAAAATCTGAAATGACAAAAATCTTGCCCAGCATGTTACAGTCATTTATGTGGAATAAACTGCTGAGGTTTAATACTGTGCATGTCATATCTTTGAACTGTTCAAGATAATGACAACAGCTACACTTGACTGTATTTTAGGTTGAATTTCAACTGCTATAAGGACAGCTGGATTTCCTGAAATGTATTTTATACTTTTACGTTTATATTTCAAGTGATTTACTTTACAAATACCTGTTCTTGCAGAAATGACATTAAATAGCTATGTTTGCACAAGGGAAACTGCTACTTATCGAGCATGGCATGGCAGCTGCAAATTTTTTGCTATTAATTACTATATTCTACAAAAATCAGACAAACAAGTTAAGGGACTGCACAGCACCACAGAAATTATATTGCTTAATGTTTTCCCTAATTTTGGCCATGAAACTTACTTGAGTTAGTCTATACCTGGACATACATTTACACTGCTCATAAATGTATCAGTTTTTTCATTTGTAGGAAGAAACAAAGAAGTTTGCTATCAAAACTATATTAAAAAGTCTCCAATATAAAGGTTTTTTTTTAATATTAAAAATTACACACACACACACACACACACACACACTTAAATACAGCTATATATAAAATATAGAACTATTTATTCTAGACCAGCTACAGGTCAAAAACCTTTACCTGAACCTCCTGATACAGGATATATCAAAATAGCAGACAACCTGTGCGGACCATGCAAACTGCAGAAGTCACTGTAAAACAGATCTTCTGAAGGTAATGTTTCAATTTACATTTTATGTAAGAATGCTTCTCTGTACCTATATTCTACAGATCAAACTGAAACTAAAAATATTGACAATATCTAGGATAATGCTACTAGAACACACTAAAATGATGTTTTTAAGAGTATTTGATTTTGCAAAATACATTTTAATGCAACATTAAATGAAGATATATTTTGAAGCCCCTTAAACTTGCAGAAGATGTTGCAGTGCTTGCTCACTGAGAAGGTGAAGATGTAAAATACAGAGCCAGAACCCAAGGGGTGTGTGTGTGTGTATATGTTATAATTGTTTATTCTGCCCCTCTGGTGATCCTGAGCTGACCTCTGCAGACCATATTCTCTCAGTGAAAATTATTTTATAACCGTGTTTCAACAGAGGGGCGTGCCAGGGGCAGGATTTCCATGGAGAAGAGAGTGGGAGTTCTGCTCCCCACTCCAGCTCTGACACACCAAACTCAGACATTTAGGTTTTTACACATTTCCACAAGTCTGGGATCAGTCAACAGGCACAACACCATGAGCTGCCTCTGTCTAGAATATGTTTCCTGCATTTAGGAGAGTGCAGTAATTCATCAGTGATTTAACCTATAGACATTTGAAGGTTGGAGAGCACCTCAGAGGGGCTGTTGACCTTCAGCAACTGAAAGAATTGAAGCTCCAGCCTTAGTCAATATATATTTATCTTTCTGTTGGGACTATTACAACTGTTCAAGTAATGCTGACCTTGAAACTTCTGCACACGATGCACCAGAATAATGATCCCTGAAGGAAGAGTATAAAAATACCTAAACAGGATATCTAAATCCAAAATGCACATAAGGATAAAAGGAAGCATTTCAAAATGTGAAGTCGCTTAAGATGTGGTAATATTATTAAGGCTCCTATTAATTATAATTTGAATAACATTACTAAATACCATAATTACACATTTCCAAATATTTTAATGATAGGATATAATTTATGTCAAAGACCTTGTTTGTTTCCTTGTGAAATCTTTGCCTATTTGTAATTAATTTAATGTCTGACTGACAGCCTCATAAATCAAAATCATCTCCACCTTCAACCTGCTCTGCAGAACAGCAAGAGTACAAAGTCCTAACCCTGGGCCTTGGGCTTTTCCAACTTTGCTGCAGACAGAAAATTAAAAGACATAAAATGGTTGGTTTCATGTGATGACCCAGTTACTTGTTCCCTCACATTTCATGCAGAATTTTCTCTCAAAATTTAAGATTCAAACAGCAGCCAGGACCAATTACACTACATTAATCAAAAATATTATGGTACTACAGGTACCATAAAATGAACCCTCCTGGGGCCTCTCTTTTTCCAATACCTAACCCTTGACAGGGGCAGTTGGAAAGTCTCTTCAATCAAATTTTTGGAGATTATTTCTCTGAAAAAACCAAAACTCTCTCTGGAGACGGCTCCAGGAGGAGGCTTTGAGCACAGAATATACCGATATCGCTTCACATCCAGCCTTAAAACCACCATATACCGTATGTAAAATTATATTAAAAAATCCCCAAAAGAAAACCACACCCAAAGTCTTTAAATTGGCTGTTTGACTTCTCTTCAGGACATTCCAAGCCAACACAAAAATCCTTCAAATTCAAACTGCAGCTACACCCTGTCCATCAACAATTCCACCTGAGCTATTTACAGGCTTTAACTGAAAGAATGACCATTTAAAAACTCACAGTAAGGGCAGAATGTTAGATTTTATATCAACTACTCATCAGCCAGACTTCTCCACTGTTTTTTTTGTAGAGCCCAGGGCATCACCACAACACTGATGATCAGAGGCATCAGAGACACCAGTGCACAAGAATGCCCAAAAACACTGGGACCAAGGAATTGTTCATTTTCTTCCTCCCTTTGGATTGTTCCTCTCAATTCAGAAGACCCAATAACTACTTGAAGAAAACCATCTCAGTTGCACATTTTGTTAACAAGGAGTAACTTATTTCCAAGTGCAAATGTGACCTGAGTCAGCTACCAAATGCATAAAATAAACATGTCCACATCGTACAAATTATTTTCCAACCTCACCACAGATTTCATAACTGTCAGCTTTCTGGCTGTCTGGAACTTTCTATTTTCTAAAAGCCTGAATCAACAGAATCAGCATTCTGCTTTCTAACTGACCTGATAAGCTCTTGTTGGAGAGGGAGAAGGAAACTCATGCTCCAACTCCTCCAATTCAGAACCCGGGGTATTTTTTAAATATGCTCCCACCACTTGCAGCTGCCAGGATGCAAAGTGGGTTAAAGAAGGGCTGTAAAATAGCAGTAGAGTCTTTTTGTAGCTACATCCAACTTGTGAAAAATATTTTTGGTTGACTTAAATAAAACATGCAGCACAAGCAGCGAGCTGTTCTGTAACTGAAGATCACCCCCCAAAACCCCATTTGAACACTGAGGCAGCATGGACACAGACACCACCATCACAGAGAGCATCTAATGGCAATTCCACAATTCCACAAGAGCTTTTCTGTTCAGTGCATTTTATCTGGGCTCAGGAGAGCCAGTACCATTTTATTTTGCATGGTATTATCCCAGATGCTGTTGTGTCTCATTTATTTATGCATTTCCCATTGGGATACAGGAGTTTGCATGAAAACCAGATCCTTCAAGCAGATATTGCTTTTCCTACTGCAGCCAATAAAGGGCTATCTTAAAAGAGGAGGAAAAGCTAAAAACTGCCCCTATACAATGCAGTTCAACGTGGTACATGGAGTTTTATCTCATCCATATACTGCATAATAAAATTTACTGTTGTATTAACTCTCTTCTACGATGTCCACTGGATTAAGGCTGAAGCAGAAGTGGGGGTTTTTTTATAAAGAAATCTGCTGGGTTTGGAAAAATGAGGCTCAGCCGGGGATACAAGAACTTCATCTCTTGGTAAGCAGCTGAGTATCAAAGCTGTCAGTGCATGAGGCACTCCTGTCTGAGCACTGCTCGGTAAAACAACGTCCAAGAGCTTTGGACACCTTCTGCCCAACAGCATCACCATAACCTCTGCCTCCAGGAGCCCACTCAGCCCTGAAATGCAGAGCAAGGCCCATGCAAGGGAAGGGTGATGCTGCTGGGCAGCCTGGGGACAGCTGCCCAGAGCCCCTGTCCCTGCACAGACCCTGCAGGGACACCAGGGCTGGGAGCACAGGGACACCAAAGCCACAGGGACTGTCCTGCAAGGACACCAGGGCTGGGAGCACAGGACACCAAAGCCACAGGGACTGTCCTGCAAGGACACCAGGGCTGGGAGCACAGGACACCAAAGCCACAGGGACTGTCCTGCAAGGACACCAGGGCTGGGAGCACAGGACACCAAAGCCACAGGGACTGTCCTGCAAGGACACCAGGGATGAGAGCACAGGGACACCACAGCCACAGGGACTGGGACAGACCCTGCAGGGACACCAGGGCTGGGAGCACAGGGAACCAAAGGGCACAAGGAATGTCCAGCTGGGACAGACCCTGCAGGGACACCAGGGCTGGGAGCACACGACACCACAGCCACAGGGATTTCCAGCCTCTCCCAAAGCCAGCCCAGAGCAGCAGGGCTGAGCCAGGAATGCTGCAGGCTCTGAGCACAAACCAAGGCAGAGCACACACAGCACTACAGGCATCACACCATGAAGGACCAATGAAGATCTGTCCTCCAGGTGAGGAATCACTGCTGCCCAGAATGTGTAGAGAATTCCTGAGTGTCTTCTCTGAAGAGATAGGTATAATTTCTTGATAATTCTTATAATTTCTTTCTCAAAAATATCAAATTAATCTCCTCCAAATCACCCATCATGATCTCAAAAGAGCAGTGTTGATTAAGCCAGGACATAAATACTACTTTTTTTCCATGTGTGGCCTAATTATTGTATATTTTACACATAAGGAAGGTCTCTTAAAAACTGTGAACAATCTCCTCACTTCATTTAGCCTGCAGAGTATCTCAGTTTTGCCCAAGACTGTTTCAGCTTGGGGAGCAGCAAAAGATAATAAAGTTTAATGGGTACTATTACTTAATTGTTCAAAATTCAAGGTCTCTGGCACATTAGGGGACAAAAAGACAAAAACCTGCTGACTGAAAAAAAGTACATAAACAACTCACTGTAACTGCATTTCCTCTATCACATATTACATTAAAACCTGATGCAAAACGTTGACTTGGAAGAACTAAACATAACCAAAAGATTCCTTATATTCAGCATTATATATTTAAATAGTATTCAAAGAATACCCCAAGCCTTGTTAATTTGGTGATGTTATTCTCCCTATATATTTTAAGGCAGTGGTACAGCAACCTGAGATAGGAGGGGTAGGAATTACACCACTTTACTTTCTCGAGGATAACAATTAAAGCTCTGCTATGTGCTATGTTACACTGAATTTATGAACAAAGGTGAAGCTGCAGATTAATCAGCACATACAGGCCTGTCAAACTCCTCCAACTCCACCACATGAATTTATTATGCAAAAATGGCTACAATATGTGAAATTTACTGGCTTAGACACAGAATGTTCCTTACTCAGCAAGCCTTCACCAGGATTCAGAGATGTTTCTTTAACCAAACAACGAAGCAGGACAGAACCTGAGCCAGCACAGAGCTCGTTAAGATTTGCAGCACAAGAATTATTTTCAGGGTGGTTGCTGAGGGGTTTGTGAGCTCTGATGGGGCCTAGGAGTGACTGTGGATGGAGCTGTCTGTCCCCATCCCAAGGACAGCCCTCCCTCCCTCCTGTACAGGACATACCCTGAAGCCACTTCTGCAGCACAAGCTCAACACACGTGGCTTCCCTAAACACACTACTGTAACTCAGAAATCCATGGAAAAGTCAGAAATCCATGGAAGAGCAGCTTCATTAAAAAAATATGATCAAACAGTTATATAACCAGTTTATGGAAAAGGTCCTATTTCCCAGATTTGGTATTTGCCCAATTACTAAGAGCTTTACTTTCCAACCTCAATATTATGTTACTGAAGTTCATTTTTTTTAACTGGGGAAGATGGAATATTATCTCTGCTGAACTCCAAATCACTTTGGAACATAACATTTTAAACAAACTTCCAACCAACACTGTGCAGATGGCACAAAGCCTCTCCCCCTTTATTACAACAAATGAAAATGATGTACAGTGTACTGAGGAGTTGTTCAGCACAGAAATCCCAGGCATCACCTGCACTGAAAGGTACCTGGAGCTCTGCAGGATGCTGGAGCTTTACTCAGGAGCAACAACACAAAATGTATCACAACTCACAGGTTATGCAAGGTTGGGCTTGGTGATCTTGGAAGTCCCTTCCAACATTAAAGGTTCCATGTCTACACAAAGAAGTTCTTGTGGGCAACAGCAGCAAAGGGGCTTTGCTGTTCTCCTTGGAAACTATTGCTGCCTTCTGGGCTCCCACAGCAGGGAGAGCAACTGCACTGAGCCAGGGTCAGCAAGTCCCTAGATCAAACCTATAAGGCTTCCTCACTTATGAACAAATACAGAAAATACAATTTCTAAATCCCACAGTTCTTGTAAGACTTCCCATGCCTTCTGTTTTCTAATCTGAAACTGATACAGAGCTCATAACAGATTAACTTCTTTCATTCCTGACCACTCCATTTTTTATATACTGTCATATTGCAATATGTTTTCCTCTAAAATAGTTTTTGAAGATATTTCACGAGTGAGATAAGGTTCCCTTTAAAAACCCTGGCTCTTTAGGTGTTAAACACAAGTAGTAAATCCACTCTGTCAAATTGGCCCATTTATAATATTTAATCTTCCTTCTGTAATCAGGAGAGCTGAAGTACACATTCAGAGTTGCTTTCCTTTGACACAGTTCTCTTATTACTGTCTCTTTTCCTCACATAATGTCCCACAGCAGCTGTGCCATTATGATGATGCTTTCTCTTCTCTCTTTTTCTTTTTTTAAACAGCCTCTCTAGCACAAATAATTAAAACATGTATTTACCTTCCATCTCTCGCCTGAGACTAAGTGCACATTTTGCAGGGAGGGGGGCAGTTGTTTGTTTCTTCTTATTTTATTTCTGAGCAGTGACATATTGATGTTTCAGATAATAAATCATTCCAATTTGTTCATCCCTGCCAACAATGGTTTTAATCTTAATTTACGACTTGCAAAGTCCGTTTTGTTGGAAGCATTTGATAAAATACTCAATTACCATTTTTTTTTTGCACTGCAGTTCAACTGCTGTGCTGATAAAGGCTCTAGCTCAGAAGATAAACTGCAAATAATTCCTGAAGAACAAATGTCAGAGGCAGTTTACAATGAATGGGATTTTTTTTTTTGAGCAGATGATTCTCCCACCAAAGTGACAGGGCAGCTCAATATTTATTTTGTTGAGAATGTAATTTAAATATTGTTTGACACCTGCTCCCTGCAGTCAGCTACTCAGCACAGAGCACTTTCAAGGGGTTTGGAGTGAGGTTCCAGATCTACTAACATATTTCAGGGATTTAAGAAGTAGAAACGGCAGCTTCAAGACACATTAGGCAATTCTTCCCAGGCAAATAAAGGGCAATACCACCAGAACACATGTGCTGCACACACCTGTGTGCTCAGGGACCCAGGAAAACCACAGAGCAAATGCGTCAGCAAAGGGGGGGGGGCTAAGGAAGAAGCTGAAGTTTTCAACTTTTCCATGTGCAGCTTCATGACATTACATTTAAAAAAAAATTAAAAAAAAAAATTGGGAGTACTTTTCATCCTTTCATGTCTAGGAGAGAAGGTATCTCCAGAGCCCTGTGGGATGTTCCCCTGTGGATACTCTCCACATGGCTGTGGTGAGCTGCTGGCTGAGCTCAGCTCATCACCCATGGTCTCTGCCGCTCCTTCCCCTGCCCCAGAGTGGGATCCTCCATGGCAGACACTCTTCCATGAATTTCTCCAGCAGGGATCCCTTTCCATGGGGTGCAGTCCTTCAGAACCAGGCTGCTCCAGCAGGGTCCCCTGTGGGATCACAAGTCCAGCAGAACCCTGCCCAGTGTGGGTTCCCCTGGGCTCACAGCCTCCTCCAGGGGCAGGGCTGCCTCACCACCTCCAACTACCAAAACCTGGCCACGTTCAGCAGCTGAACTCAGCTCACACTGCTGCAATTCCTTACAGCAAATGGGATTTCCCCCTCTCCCAGCTGTGGAACCAAGCTGGTGACAGAGTAATGACCACTGTCAGTCCAAAGCACTTGATCTCAGAAGGATCATTCATACAGTATTTTCACCTTATCAGTGGCTCTTCCAGTCCTCTAAAAACCAGAGCATTCTTCCAAAAACACTCTCCTGAAACATACACAAACTGCACATGTGAAACACCTGTGAAGGTGCCTGGAGGAGGGCACAGCACAGCCACGGATGTACCCAGAACATTCCCTGAGAGAAGGTGCCTCCCTGTCTTTCCAAAAAGCAACTAGCCATGAGCCGTTTATCTTCATTAATTAAAGGTATAATTATTGTAATTATGTCTTTTGTTTCAGTTTCTTAATCTGTTTTCAGCTACCCTGGTTTATTTGCTTCAGTTATGTGTTGGTTTTTTTGTGCTAACTGTGTTTGTGTGCAGGGATTCAGAGAACACACTGAAGGTGGAGCCTTCCCCTTTCCTCACAAAATACTTGGAATAAGAAACAGGCAGGATTCACACACACAGTACTGCAAGGGAACAGGAACCCAGCAAAATCAGAGATCTACTGTAATTCAACACTGTCTGAAGTGCATCAAGTCCTTTGAAAGGCCATAATCTGCTAAATTAGGTCAGAGATCTATCTGCACTTCAGAGACCTTTATACTCACAACTGGCAGGAAGGAAAATCGTACTAAACCAAAAATATGCTTTGAGTTAGTACATTCATCATACCAAATACATGTGCATGAGCTTTAGCTATAGTCCTAACTGTATTTATAAAATACTTCCTCTAACTACATTTATACCCACATGTGTATAATAGGCATATATAAATCAGAGCATATATTTTCTCAAGTTCTCATCTCACCTATGAATACTTTTCTCTTCAATAAAACAAAATTAAAACTTAAGGATAAAAAAAATAGAGAAAGTGTTTTTACAGATAAAATAATATTTGTTAAGCTACTTTTTAAAATTGCAATAAATGAAGAGAGAGCGACTGAAAATGATCTGACCAGAAGAAGTAGAGATGGAGACTTCTGGAATACAATAAGGAGCATGCACTTAAATGAAGCACACATGCACATTAAGTCCAGAAAAGAATGCCATGACACATGCAGGACCAGAATGGGAAGGTGGTGACTAATCTGGCCTCCAGGGTTAACAGAACTGGGCAGGGAGCACAATCTAATGATAATGTGAGTTATTACAGAGACAAGATGGAGTATCCAATTCCCCAGCGTGTATGTGCATGTGTACACATGTACATCTGTAAATACATGCTTTACAAACCTATTACTGCTTTTCACCAGCCTCTCAAAAAGTATTGAGATTAATGAATAATTGGGTTTCCAAATCTCTCATTGTTCCTCTGTGCTGCTGTGGCTCAATACAGACATCATTACTTCTCCACCAGTGTAGTGATTCTGTTCGTCATGCCTGAAACAACTACAGCACGGAGATTAAATACAATCTATATCCACATAAATCATTGAATAAATGAATCATGAAATTAATATGTAAATTGTGTGTTTAACCTCTATTTATACAGCACTGTCTGTCACCATGTAGTAAATCTAAAACTAATTGCAAATTCACAACTCTGCAAAAAGAACACCATGGTAAAAGCTTGACATATTTATTAACTAAATGTTGAACTACATTGAGTAAGTAATTAACAGTCATGCCAGAACAGGGAGAGGAAATTATATTTAAGCACAGATGTCACCTGTATGAAATGGCTAAAACTATTTTAGATTAGATTTTGATATTAATCAAAGAATACTCCTATTTAATTTTTGACAGACAAATCTGTTTCCATTTATTCATGATTCCATTAAACACTCTGGTTTTAAACCTGAATGTCATGTCCATTCTCAGTCTGGTATGTTCCTTTTAATGTCTTTTAAAAGAAAATGTGAAGAAGAAAACAGTTTGGTTAAATGGTAATAGTCTTCCTACAGTGTAGACAAAATGCCCTGAAAGGATGAAAAAAATTATTTTATATTAGGTTAAATTCTGTTATTTCTTTGATATATAAAGAACTGAATACAAGCCTTAAGATATCATCTCTAATTTCATCTCTACATATTTCTAGAGCTTTCTGATGAACAAAAGGCACCTCCCCTTATATGACTGTGGAAGGTCCCCAGCTGCATGCACCAACACAAAGATCCTTCCTAAGCCTTATTTTGTTCTAGAACTGCAATATATTTAAGACATACAACATCAAAATAGATGTTACATGAAAGCACCTGCACAAATGTGCTTGTAGCTTCCCAAGAGTCACCTGCTGCCAAACACAAACTTCATTGTGGAATTCCTTATATTAACCTTTTTTTCTTAAAATCTTCAGCTGCTGAAACTAGGCCAATATAGTAAGAATCACAAGAAAATAGAAGAAATCATATCTATGAAATCAGACTGGCCCTGTCACCTCCCTTCTTTGTTTTTTTACCTTCATCAGGTCAATACAGGCACCCTACAAGTGCAATTCCCAAGCAGGATGTGAGCACAAGGCAGGTTCAGAACCTGGAAAAATGAATCCATGCTGAATATTAGAACAGCAGAGTGAAATCGATTATATAATAAATATGTACTTTAAAACACAGCAACTGGCCCACTGGGCAAACCTCCTTTCTTAACAGGCACTATAAATTTGAAAAATATCCCAAATAAATTCCAGTGATTCAAATGGAAAATTCACCTTGCTAGGAAAACAAGGGATTCCAGCAAGAAGGGTGAGATCCTGAAATAACCAATAGTGATGAGAAAACTCAGGCAGAAATTTATGCACCTGTTTCCAGGCTTTTAGTAAAGATAAACTCAGATAAAGCAGATAAATTTTACTTCATATGGAATTTATGGACTTGAGCTGTCCCCTCATGGCAAATCCATCCTGCCCACAGTGCTCCTCGCACTGTCCCTGATGGGGCTACACGAGCATAAGGATCCCATCCCAACTCTGCACAGCACAGCCACAAAGAGAGGAGGTGATTCATCCAAGGTCACCACACAAACCATTTCAGGGCCAGCAATGAGACCCAGGTTCCTCAGCTCCTGGTTCTGGCAACTGGACCATGATGCCTTTGAGTGTATTACAGCACACTATTCCTTGTGTCATCAATCTCAGCTCCAGAAGCACTCTAAATCACTCCAGGATTATGACATTTTTATGGGAGGACAGAACTTCATTACAGACCTGAGAACTTGGGAGGAAGAGCAGGAAAAACTCCCAAAGCTGCTGAGAAAATCTCAGAAGTTACACTGGAAAACAGCTGTCTATAAAGACAAAAACATGGAAACTGCTGTTTACTACTCGCTATTTCTTATCAATTTATCCATCTATTTTCTACAACTTTTAGCAGTTTCAGGGGGACAGAGAAGAGAAATAACAGTCTGTGCCCCATGTTCTATGGCTAAAAGGAACAGTTCCCATTACACAGTTTAGAAGCAGAGTTTGAACAAGCTATGGGATTTTTCCTGAATGATAAATAAATTGCTGCAATCATGTACAAATTTCCAAAGTTTTAAAATAAATTTAAAAAAACCTCACAAACCACGGGTCACTGTGGACTGTGAGGTTCAGTGTGGAGGCAGCAGACTGTGGATATGCAACAAAGAACTCAACATCCCACTGGGCACAGGAGGGATTCAAATGATTACTCATAATAGAGTCAGAACTTACAGATTAGACAAACAAAAAGGCAAGGCACAATGTAAAGTATGTATAACAAACAGAAATAAGGAAACATCTAGGGAGGAATAAATGGGATGGTTATGAGAATGTGAGGTCTCTGGTGAGATAAACAGCAGTTGAAGAGACTGAAGCAGAAGAGAGGGTACAGATAAGCTACCTAAACTTAATAAAACTTCATATATAAACTTGCCAAGATAAATTATGTTCACATATCTGTCTTTACCGGGGCATAAGAAGGATCCACAGTATTTGCTGACCAGGGCAACCAAACCCTGCAGCAGCTCAGGATTCCCAACACATTTTGAAGAAGGGCAGAAGGATTTGAAGCAAACCCTGAAGCAGAGCTTCTTCACAGCAGACACAAGGTGAACCTAAGCTGCACACAGGATCAGAAACAAATGGCAGCAAGGGCAGGGGGAGCACATGTCCTTCCATGGGCAGCTTCCATGCGCAGCGCCTGTGTGCCAGGGCTGACCCTCAGAGCGCTCAGACACACAAGTCCCAGGTAGGCATGTGCCCATGATCATTTCCTACAGCACTCCAGAGCTCTCTGGAAACTGCTGATCCTCAGCTTCCCCTCTGGGCAGGAGGGCTGGATCACCACACCATCCTGCCTCTGCACCACAGTCCAAAGGCAATGAAGGAGCCACAGAACCAGTCAGGCTGGAGAAGACCTCTGAGACCATCAGGTCCAGGCTGTGAGCAATGCCCACCTTGTCACCCAGCCCAGAGCACCGAGTGCCACCTCCAGGGATGGGGACACAGGAGCTGTCACCACCTCAGACCTCACTTCCCACACAGAAATTCAGAGCAGCCCATCACCCCAGCAGCCAGATTAAAGGCAGCAGGGAGGAGAGGCCATAAAGCAGCTTCTCTTTGCCCTGCATAGGGCCCAGATTGCCAGAGCGCTGTTTTTCAAGCCACTAATGGCTCTGATATTGTTTCCACAAGAGATTTACGTTAAAAAGATAACTTTCCTCACTTTTGCTTTTCATTGCTGTCCCTTTCCCTGCCCGACATTTCATTCGGGGAGGGAGAGGGAGCTGCTCATTTCCGCAGAGCCCAGAACAATCTCAGATTTATGAGGTGCAGGGAGCCCATCAGGGCGATAGAGCAATCCTTCCAGCAGACATCTCTCCATTACTGGAGCTGCTGCCTCCCTGCCCCGGTGCCACTGCTGGACGGATGTGTCAGCCCCACAGATCCCTGCCAGCCCCCTCACCCATCTGTCATCTTTATCTCTGCAGCTCCTCTCCAACTCTTCACGTGCAGCTTCACCCCCTCTATTTTATTTTTTTTTAAACAAAACCTTTGAATGAAAAGGCACATTTCCAACTCGGCGTCTTATGTGACTTTATTTTCCGCCTTATTTTATGATGAAGTTATTTTAGCTTTTATGAAAGGAAATAATGGGTAAAGATGAAGGCTTCATTCCACTGTGCTGACAACATACTGGTGGAGAAATGGTGCAGTTAATAATGTAAACTTGATGTATGTAAGCACAGCTGGTTTGGGAACATCTTTTCAGTAGCACTAATTTATACTTTGCCTTTATTTTGTGTTTTGGTTTATGATTTTGATTAGCCACTAGAATGAGCTCTCTTAATTGCTTTCTGCTAAACTGCTTAAAAGCAAAAAAAAAAAAAAAACTACCCCACCCCTAGAAATTGAAACCATGCAACCTGTTTCACTTTATTAGACTTTTACTATATTTTTTTACTAGACTTTTACATTCAAAAATAAAAAGCCAGTATTAAAGGCTGTCAGATACTCTCTGGGCTCTAAAGGAACAGGAAAAAGAGAGGAGAAATCCTGAATCCTCAGCAGCATTTACTCATCAGCAATTTTAAATCCTGTATCATACAAACTTCTTCCAGTGATCTGCTTTAGTTTTTGCATCTTAATTCAAGGTTTGATGCCCAAAATACATATTATTAGCAGTATTAAACAGCTACTCCTCTCAATTCCTGTCTCCCAGCACTCCCTAAATTCATTATGTATTTACTTATCAAAAAAGGCAAACATAATGCACAGAGGAAAAAAAAATTGCAGAAGAGTGTGGAAGATGCCCAGTTAGAGTCACACATTAATACACAACCCTCTGCATTCCTGAACAGACACTAAACACATTTAATATTTACTTCTTCTGACAAAACCATTTTTTATTACTTTTATTTTATTTCTATTTTAAATTTAAATCTCAAACTGCTGTGAAAGGCTTTCAGAAATGTTTGTATTTTATCAAAAATACAGGAATTGAAAAAGGCCACATGCAAGCAGCTCTTGTTTAATTAATAGAACTTCTCAAAGTAGTACTGAATAGAGTATTGAGGCTATCACAACTGAAATAGTCATTGCAGAATTAGAAACATATAATTAAGCTAAAAGACTTCCACCTGCAAACAATGATTTTTTTTTCTTTTTTTTTTTTTAATTAAAATAAGCTTGCAACACTGAAAATGGGCTTTTTAACTTTTCAAAGATCTCTTCTCAGCACTTTTCATCCTAGGGATGTCCAACTGGATACCCCAAAAATCAACATCAGCTGTTCTTTTTCTTAACCAGAGGGATTCATGGCAACACGTGTCACACTTCCAAGGTTATTTTCCACAGAAAAAACAGCACAAATATTTCCAAAAACAAGATCTGGAAATATCTCTAGTTCTACATACCTCAAACTTACATTCTGCAAGTTGGTTTCCAGCACAACAGCTAAGGAAAGGCCAGAGCACTTCATGGGAAATGTTCAGCAACTGGAAAATTCCCAGCACCATCACTGCAAACTCCCATTGTCTGGGCAGAACAGAATTTGTGCATCTGCCCTTTGTTGAAATTCAGTGGACAAACTCTTTCTTCCAGCCTCAGCATGGAGAAGGAAGTTAATTTAAAGGTGGGCTGCTCTTTATATTATTCTGAAGTGAAGTGACAGTCATCAGGCTTTTACAGTGACACTGCCATGATCAATGCTGCAGTCTCAGGTGTTAATGCTTCATCTACCTTTAAAAGCAAATCTAATAACCCAGAAAGATCAAAATTATTAATTTCTTATTCCATGTTGAATTACTGTAAATTTCCTACATTTTTACAGAATTCATCAGTGGCATTGACCATAGCCCAAAAATGTTAATGCTAAAGAGCACATCCTTACTCGGGAACTATCAAACTCCTGCAAAATGTGCAGATCAACAGTAAAAACACATTAGAAAATTATTCTGGCAAATAGTTCTGCAAAATTCCACACCAAAACAGCTGAAAAGGGCAGTGAGGACAGAGCTCAAGGTCTCACCTCAAAGCTGCTGGCTATGGGCAGACACAGCTGTACCAGAGACACTGAGCAGCTTCAGGGAAGCAGGGACAGCAGCACCCCAGGCTGCTCCTGAACAAAGAACAATTGTACAAGGATCCAAAGTATATGGGGGGTAAAGGAGAAAGAGGTGGAGGCCCTAATCCCTGCACTATTTGCCTTTTTTCCCCGAAGCATTTTACTCAAAATCAAAGTTGTAGGGTGCCACACCACAGGCTGGTACCACTGACTGGGGTGAGCAGCAATGCCAGGGGCCTGGTACATCTGCAAGAAGCTTTTATCCACTTTAATTTCTTTTTTTAAAAGCACTATGAAATGAATCCAGTCTTCCACCACGAGCTGCTCAGAACATCAGCCACAGCAATGAAAACTGGAAGACAACAATCTGGCTCAATGGGTCAAGCATCCTTCACTTAGGAAAAACCAGGCTGGAAACCCAAGAAACCCAACTCATGAGCTACTGTCCTGACTTTCAGGGCCCCTCAGTATTTGCCACAGCTTCCCAAAGCCATAGTTAAGCCTCTTAAACATAAACTCTACTACTTCCTTCCTCCCATAGCCCCCTCTTAGAGTACTTCTCACATGTCTTGTGGGAAAAGAACCTTCTTATAAAAAAAAAGTCAAATGTTTTTTAAAGGTCGTGAAAAAAAAGACATTTTAATATAACAATCTATTTTGCAGCCAACTCAACTAACTTCTGCAAGAAAAACATTTAGTCAATATTAAAAAGCAGAAAGCACCTTACATTTTGATTAATTTGATACTCCTGTATTATGCATAAAGCCATTCATTCATTTTGTCCTGCAAACTATTCTTATCCAAGAACAGATACGATCAGAGCGAAGCAGTGAAAAATTTTATTAAAGTAAACACAATCCCAGTGGAACATGCTCGTTATGGAAATACACCAGCAGCTGCTAAAAAATGGGCCATTTCATATGGATGTAATAAATATTTTCATGGACACCTATCTACTGTTCTTTCAAAGTTTTAAATGCATAACTAGTCAGAAGCTTTTCCTGGTGTCTGCCTAAGCAGATGTCAGTCACCTACTACATGTCAGATATTTCAAAAGCATTCCAATAAGAATGAAAGAAGAAGAAGGTAGGGAGCACGTGTGCAGGCTTTCTCTCAACTGAGCACAAAGCCCAGCCCTTGCTATGGAGTCACATTCTGATCCTCCCTATAGGTGGCAAAGAAACACCTATGGATCTGCAAAGAAATACCTTTCACACTGACTTATTTAAAAAGGGAGCGATTACAAACAAAGCCACATGCAGCACTAAGTGCTCTGCAACAATAGATGGGCAATACCAAACAGCAATTTCACAGCAAGCCACAGGGCTGGAGCTGATCCATCTCCTGAATCTGATGGATGAACTTCCCTCACGCATGATAAAAACCTAAGTGCTGCTTTTTAGCAGAAGTTGTGCAGCAGCCTCACACCTGTGAAATGCTCAGGTTACCAGTCAGATTCCTGCTCATACACCCTAAATTCCTCTTCTGATGAAGCTCCAAGGCTTGTTGTACCTGCTACTGACAGACCTGGATGGGTCATCCTCGAGCAGCCCTTGGCTCTAAGTGAGCAGCTGAAGCCAGTTAAACAGCAGCTGAGGGACATCCAGAACACACCTCAGCTCTCATCTGTGTCCTCACCTGTGTTCCACATCTGCTCCACTTCTGTGGGCCCCCAGTTTGACTCAGGAGTTTGATCTTCCTTCAGCAGAAGACAGGCCATGGGTTTGGGGCTGGCTGGCTCTCCCCCAGCAGGGATGGACTGGCACAGCCTGGAGATGGAAAATCCCTCTCTGGTGCCACCCATCCCAGCAGAGTCCCAGGGGACAACTCACCCAGCACTGATGGCACATCTGGACAGCACAACCCCACAGAGGAGCCAGCTCCCCATGCCAACACCCATCAGCTGGAGATCTGTCCCCTGCTCACCTGTGCCCACGCTCAGGGGATGAAAGAAGCCTTGGGTTTTAGTGAAAGAAGAAAAGCGGGGGAAATGACAGGGACACTGAGGGACAGCACCAGGCTGGGCCCTGCAGCTGCTCACGAAGACTCAACTACAAAACCCTGGAGTAGCCACTGTTCACTAAAAGCCTGAAAACTGACATTGCCAGACTCTGGGCTCTGCTCAATTGAACAACAACACAACTTGTTTTTTTTTTTTGGAAAGTTCTGTAGTCTTCGCCTTCTGAAAACCATTTTACTTTTCATTAACTCATAATATTCTACATAATCTTCAACTTTAGTTTATATTCTTATGCTGAAGTTTTAAAACCAAAAACTGAAAACCAAACAAAAAATCCCCAGAAGACCTTTAACGTGACATGAACTAAAAAGAAACCAACATCCACTCTCTCATTCTGAGCCCAAGGCCTAGGCATGTTAACTTTACATTACATTTACATTACTTTGTATTAAGTACCTTTTGGGGTTCTAAACATGCTTATACCAGTGCACACACATATTTATGTATGCCCACATACACACGGTCAAAAATCATCTCATGTATTCATGAAAATTTCTGACCCCTCTTTACCACTGTTTTTGCAAATACTGCCTTTGTGAAAAATGTATAAGAGTAATGAAATTCCTGGCTGAGGCTTTAATCTCAAGTCACTTCTATAACAGGGGGTGGATCAGAGAGTATAATTTGCTGTTATCGCACTGCTCATCTCCTGTGTTGACAATAGAAATCCTCCTGTTAGTTTTTCTTAGACAAACGTGACCCCAACCTGATATGACACTTTATTTTTTCAGCTGTGTAACAACAGTCTTGAACCAGGTGCTTTTTAAGCTGCATTATCCCATTTTGGTAAACTTTTGTGTTGCTATCAGTAAGGTAACACATTAAAAAAAAAATTTTTTTGGCTTTTATTTGTAGACTTATGAATTAAATACTGTGCACCAGCTTCTCGACATCTTCACATCTTGCCAATAACAAAATATTTGACTACTTCATGTTTTTCACATTCTTAATTAAAATTAAGCATGGATTGGCAGGCTTTTAAGGAAATACCAGTAACATTCCAGGATAAATTGAAAGCATTAATGCGTTTAAAACATTTGTTTTCCTTTTTAAAATAACTGATCATTAGTTTTTTCTGGAGGTTTTTGGTAGGGAATATCTGTATTCTGTTGTTTTTATGCCTGCATATTCATCAGTCTAAAACAATTTTAGACCCCAGCCTCTTTGGTCTTGTGTTTTAGTACTTGCTGGCACTAGAATTTTGCACCATAGCCCTCAATTTATAGCCCTCATTTAGCCATCATGCTATTCAAACCCCTGACTTTAAATATCCGCCACACAGATATGAGTAACAAAAAGAGACAGAGTATAGCTATTGTGCCTTCAAAGAAAAGCAATAAACCATTCTGCTTGCTCTCCTTCATGTTCTTTAATTCATTTCATTTCATTTTAACTACCCAGAACAATTTCACCAGCCATTAGCCTGGAATGAAACCTTACAAAGGCTGATTGTTGTTATAAAGATGGGTCCCAGCACTCCCTCCCCCTCCTTTTCATAAGTTTTAGGACAAATAGGCTACTTCATAGCCACAGCTTTGTTTTTTAAAAAGAGAATTCTTGCGAAGCAAAGGACAGACAAACTGCTTCACATCCACATTCAAAAGAGTGCAGAACAACATCCACAGTGAGCTGGGCTGGCTCGGAGCCCTCAGCCCGGACCCTGAGCAGGGGAGGGACAACAAAGGATGGATCTCCCTGAGCACCAGAGTCCAGCCCACACCACACACAAACACTGATGCTCTGCCCCAAACCTTTAGCAAAGTGTGGGGGGAAGCACCAAACGCTCAACTCCACTACAGCCAACTCTAAATGTGGTTAAAAGAAAAAAAAAAGGCACCAATTATATATGAGCACATTTTTATATTTTGCAGAAATAAACCTTCATGAGTGTCATTTCTGACAGCCTACGCCAAGAAAAAGCTGCACATTTTTGTCTCACTGCATCCATGTTTGGAAAACAACCTTAACAAAAAAAAAAAAAAAATAAAGACACGTTTCTATTTTTTCTGATTTGTAAAGAGCTGCACACCTTACGTTGAGCATCTTCGTGCAAAGCTGTGAAGATCTTCATTCTGAAATAGTGCTCAAGTGCTGTATTCTGCTTTTTTTCCTAACAAGCTGGTGGCATTTCCCCAGGCCTGGACAGTCTCTCTGCTCAACATGAAGCCCCCAGCCCGTAACAGCTCTGCCCCAATTTAGAACGTGTGTATATGTAGCAACATCCCCACAAAACGTTCACAACCCTGTCCAATTCCCGTGTATTTTTGATCCATCCCAACAAACAGAGCAGAGAGATCTTTTCCAACAAAGTGTCAACAAACTGTCTGAGCAGACAACTCCCTCCTCAGTTTGTATATTCTGTGGTTTGTATTATTTTTATTCCTCGTTAAGTGTCACACTTGTCAAAAGAGTGAACGCCACTTTTCCATAGTAACACGGTTTTGTGATGGAAGTTGTGAAACCTTCAAGACTTACAGATATTTCCACAAATACCCAGTATCTGCTCAAACATTAACACTGCAAGCTCAGAAAGCAAAGGAATGGATTTATGTTTTCTTTTCCAGCAAGGTATCAAAACTGCTTCTGAAATTTGGATTTTTTTTCCTCTCCCAAGAAAAGACAAAGACTAACTAATCAACTGATATTTCTTTTATTACACCACAGGAAAAAATTACTTAAAAGTAATTGAAAGTAATGATAGAAGTCAAAAATTACTTTTTATGTAGTGACAAAAAACTTGGAACATGAGATTATGTTGAGTGTGAGAGTGTCTATAAACAGAGCTGCTTTATCCCATCTGAGCTGTTATTGGTGATGCCAATAATCTGAGTTTGAAGATGAACTCTGCAAAGCTGCATGTTTTACTACTCATTTCCAAATTATGTAAATGAACACCACATTATACTATACCTTGTTGGAGGTATGCTTGGTAAAATAGCCTAATAAATAAATCCTAATACAATTATAATTCGTTTTCACCTGACAAATTTTTAGAAATCTATGAATGCAAACTTCACAGGGAGAAACACCAGAGCAGAATGGCAAACACACAGGGACTCAGCACCTTCCACAATGTTCACTTACGTACCCTCAACACGAAGTTACTGCCACCAAGGCATAGCTTTTATTTTTGTTTTAAACACAGAGACACTGGAAGCAGTAAGTGATCTCACACAGCCTCTAACAACATCAATTATCAATACAAACACCAAGAAAAATCACCAGCTGCATGTCTGCACCTCTGTGGAAGGTACAGGGCTCAGAGGTGCCATGCAAGGAAAACTTGAGCAGGACTTCAAGTCAAGAAAATACCTTCAACAGGAACAAGAAAGGAGCTCCAGCCTAAGTGCAGAATGTATCTGATTTTATTAACTGTGCAAATAAAAATATCTGGGAATTTCTATGAAACAACTACCTGCAGAGCAATAAAACACAACAGGACATCAGGTGCTGCTGATTGAATGCAAGCAGCATTCCTGCATCCTTTTCCAATTACACCACTCTCAGAAATCACCAAAAATCCTGACAGAAACAGAAGAGAGGAGTTTTCCTGAATGAGTAAAACTCCACAGAGATGAGCCATGCTTGCCCTGTTCTACACAACTGTGGATTTGATGAGACACCAGTAACCTCAGAGCCAGTCCAGAACCAGCTTTACACGACAGAACAGCTTAGCTCCTCATTCTGGAGCACGTGGCACCACGCTGAATTAGAATGTTTGTGCCTTATTACACTGTCAGATGGTCAAAAAGTTCACACTGCAAGATTAATTACAACTCTTTAAAGGAGGTACTGCTGTACACATCTCCAAATGAACACTTAATCCTCTCCCCGACATTTATTTAGATGTGGACTTTTCACCTTCGTGCCACCCTGCTCTGTAGGACATCATTTGCTATCTCAATTAAGCTGCATCAGTACTTTTCATTCCAACTTAACTCTCACCACTCTCAACAGGAGAAAAAATCATTTGCTTCCAGCTTCACAGTTTTCATACAACTACTGAGAACTGTTAAATTGCAATATTGTTCTGTCCCACAGGATGAAGGGATGGCCAGGAATAACTCGCCCTGGAACAGACTGGCTGTCTACATTTCAGCAGCACTGTGCAACCTGCCAGGTAACAGCTACACACCTTTAACATCTCCAGCTTCAACACACCTGACATGTCCTAATTCCTGCTCTGAGGCTTCTGCAGTCATGAGGACAGATGCAGTAACTCACTGCTCTGGCTGCATGCAGGTGCTGAGGCACAGACAGTCCATGATCCACCTTGCTCCAGGCAAAACCTCTGTAAGCTGAACATTCAGAAAGTGCAAAACCTTTCACATTTCTAGACTGCATTTAGGAGGTATTTATATATATACATAAATATATGTGATTGCATAAAACACTAGAAAAATCATCTAACAAAATACAATGTTAAACATGCTCAAAACAAACAGCAAACAAAGCATTTTGGGAAAAAAAATATTGTAATTCATAATAGAGCCTTGATGTCTATTTACAGACTGTCCTGAAGTCAGGTACTGCTACAGAGACATTCATATTCCAAATAACTTTGATCACCTGCCTCACAGGCCATCTGCTGCATGCTGCACGTCGCCATGCAGTGACAGGAAAGGCAATTCAGGCAGGTGAATTTGGGCACTGCTGCCCAAATCCCCGAAGGAGAGCTCTCACTAGGCAGGTACCTCTATCCCTGCAGCTCCACAGACACAGGCACAGAGTCCCATTCTGCAGCCCAGAGCAGCTCAGGGATATCACAGCATTTTAGTGACAAGCAGCAGTGTGGGGTCACCTCGGCGTCACAGCAGCACACACAGGAATTAAAACACAGCACTCCTCAAACAGCCACTCCAGGTCACACCCAAGGCTGCCTTTTCCTGCTGCAAACACAGCTCCCTGTAGTGGGCTGGAATTCACAAGTTTCACTCCTTCCTGACAGCATCAGTAAATCCAGACAATGAGGCTGGAGGCATTAAACACTAATCACAAAGTGGCCACGCAGCGATGAAAGGGGAGTGAAGGCACCAACTCCCTCGTACCAACAGCTTGGAATCACAGGATACACAGAGTAAAATGGCTTTCACAGAAGGGCATGAAATTGGGAAAAATCACAGCTAATTTATAATGCAAACTTTGTACAAGAAATTATTTTCACGCACCCAACTATCACAGAACCTTCCCACAAGAGCAAGAAGCAATTCAGCAGCAGACTGCAACCTTAAAATAAGAACTACATTAATTATCCATGAGAGAGACAAAAAGTAAACCCTGCTCTAAACAAGCAGAGTTCCTATACAACAGCTTATTTGTCCCTTCCATCCTTGCTACTTACAGGGCCACAAAACACAGACTGGCACTGGGGAAAGCAGCAATAAGGAATGTGTCTTCTGGAGCATTGTTTCCAAGTTCAGCCCAGTCCCACAGAAGCTATAAAAACTTCCAAGTCTGTTAATTCTTTTATATTTATTGTACATGCTAAGATTCTACGTAAGAAGTGATTTTAAAAACCCCAAACTTTATAAATAGCAATGCAATTGCTTTGAGTTGTGGCCTGCAGCCATCTCCTGCTGTAATCAATGACAAAAATCAAGCGACCTCAGCAGCTGCAGGTCACCCACCAGACCAAAATCTGGGCTGGCAATTATTGCACAGAAATACCCAAACCCTTGCTGAAAACTCATGCAATAGATCTCTCTTCACTTTATTAATATCAGGGAAGTCCCACATAATATTCTGAACTGAGTCCCACAAAAAAGGTGGAGACAGATTTTTGTTGTTGATATTTAAAATATTCACCTTTATGAGTGAAATATACTTAATTGGTTTAGAAAACACACTGGTTTTACAAAACAAAAAATAAAACCAGTAAATCTGTAAAACAGAACATTTTTTATACTCTTATTATGTGCAGTTTGCTTAATTGCAATATTTAAGTCATGAGCAGATCTAAAATTGTCAGATGCATTTAATTGAAATACCATCCCTAGAGCTAAACACCGAGTGTTTATAATAAGATACATGTTATTCATGATTAGCTAACTGCTCCCTTTGCATGGAAAATCCCACAGAAAAAGCAAGGGAAAACAAGGGAACAAAACTGCAATACAGGGCAGGGGGGAAGGGGAGGTGTTTGCTTCAAAGGGGGCTTTGGTGGGTATGGTTTGGGTTTGTCGTTCTGCATTTCATCAAGTGATCTTTGTTCCTTTCTTTTCTCTAGCATCTCCAGAAGTTATGTCTTCATGTAAAAAATTAATGAACTCCTTCCTAATTCTTCTCACCCTTCCTTCATATCCAAAATCACAGGTACCTTCATCAAGACATCATCTACAAAATGCTGAGTCCAAATGAATTCCTACTTTGTTAAAAAAAAAAACCTGATTAAGAGCAAACAGCATGTACAAACTGGAAAATATCTACAGTACCTGCACACAGTCCAGACAAAAATCACTTTGATTTATTCTGATGTTAGCTTGCAAGTGCAGCACAGAACCAGGAGCATAAGCACAGAAGTCAAAACTAAAATTCCCACTGTATGTAGAGATCAAAACTAAAATTATATTCTGTGGGAGAAAATGATGTAAAACAGGTATATAAAAATAACAGGTATGTCAGTAACTTTCTGCTTAACAAGAGTGTATCTTGAAGGACACAATACCAAAAAAATTGCTGCTTAAAATAATTAAAACAATATGTTTACTAAAAAAAAAAAAACAAACCCAAGCAGACAGATAAACAAAGAGCCTTCTAATTCACTGTGGTTTTTTTTTTCCTTGGTGGTCTGTAAGGAAAATCAGAACAGCAAAATTAATAAATACAGGATAAGATATGCAGCTGAAAAGCTGAACAACCCAGTAATACACTCTTGTTAATTTGACTTTTTGTTATTTGCTTTAAGATCTCTACCACAAAGTTCTGCTCAACATATTCCTGCTAGCACAATCTGCACCAGAATTAGTGTCTCTCAAGTAGCAAGTGTAGCATACACAACAGTCTCAATGAGAGAGGCAATTAACAACTGCTGCAAAAAATAATTATATATAAAGATGGTTTGAAAGACAATACTCTATCTAAAATGACCTCACTGTATTCACAGCACTGATAAAACAGTTTTCCTTTAAAAAATGCCGCTTTTTTATTCATCAAAAGAGAAAAGCCCCAAGGTCACCTGTCAATAACAGAACAAACCCTCAGTAAATCACAGTGCTTCACAAATAAATTCCTCATCAGTAATTAAAACCAGGCCTCTCTGGCCCTGTGTTATCAGCTCATCAAATTCATTGCTCATCTAGAATAACAGATCCACATCTGCAGTCATTACAGCATGCCAGATAAATCAATCCTCTCAATGATGCTTTGAGCCATCTCTGCTCCCTTTTAACCAGCCCGATATTTATTTCCCCCTGACACTTCTGACATTCTATTTACTGTAGGCAAATGGAACTCATACGGCACCTTGTAATGGCTTTACCAAACCCCATTGTGGGGCATATCTTCCAAGACTGATGGGTGCAATAAACAAGGTTTTATGGTGTAAGTGTGAGCTTCCAAGTTCTTTTTTTCCAGGAATTTGACTTCTGCAGTGAAGATGGTTTATTACATTTGATTGCAGGTGGAAAAAGCTATATCCACTTTGAGACCTGTCAGCTAAAAGCAAGCAGAAAACTTGTGAAATAATATTATTTTTGTAATTTTATTTTCTCATTGATAACAATACAGAATAAAGCATCTCCCTGTCAGGACTTGGAAAGCAAGGCCGTAATTTATCATTCCACCTCCACCCTCCCTCCCACCAAATCAAACACAGGTCTCCTCTGTAAACTTCCAAAAGGTACAACAGCAATATATAATCACCACACACGTACAAAGTCCACCCCAGGCCCTCCCCAGCATTGTTGTGTACATTCAAATCTGAAGTACGTGTGGTTAAATAGGCACACACATATTGACAGATGAGGTCAAACACACTTCTGTGGCATCTGAGACCAGCAAAAATCACAGGTTTCTTAAATTTACTGCACAAACCAAAACTTTTCACTGTTTGGTGCATTCTCCAGTAACAAGCATCAGACTGTTGGGTTCAAAACAAGAACATAAATTGTTTCCTTGAGAACGAAACAAACAGCACAAGAATTACTCTTCAGCATAAATTCTGATTGTTTGTACACTATCACAGCTGCTGTATTTTGGGAAAGAGAGTGAAAATCCATTTAAAGGAAAAGAAAAAGCATTCCTAGAATCAGAAAGTCTCCCAGAATATGACATGTGTTAAGAGCTCTGAGGAGCTCAGCAGTTTGCAGAACTTGAGCAGATCCCCGTTCTCCATGGGGGTGGTGTGCCTCCAGTGCATATGGACATTGAGCCAGGAGATGCCTGAAGCATATGCCATCCATCCAGGAGCCCCATTTCCTCTAGAAATCCGGGGTTTCTGAGCTCCAGGGAATCATCCTGAGTATGATCTGACTGAAATAGCAAATCTGTGGTGCAGGGAGAGAGGCAGCTCAGCTCAGCCCGAGCCAAGGCCCTGCACCTGGATGCAGCCCTGGCTCATTATGCACAGCTCCAAAGTGACTTGCATTAAATTACTGTCACACTCTTAGTGGATCCCTCCTTTAGCATATATTATAATTTTATTTCTGCCTCGCTCACAGCAATGTGAAAAGGCAGGGAAAAGGGAAAAGCTCTTTTTTTTGAACAAAAACAACATCCGAGCCCATAGGAGGCTATGAATCCTCAGATCCTCCTTCCAACACTGATTCAAAAATGACAGGATATAGTCTTTTCCTTAATGAAAAATCTATATTTATCACTCTATTGTTCTTGTGTACTGATCCTACTGCTCTCTGAGGCCAAAGTTTGAATATATTGGATTTTGAAATAATAGCCCAAGGCTCCGAGATGCTGGGTCATGATACATAAATGATGAGAGGGTTGTTCCCTATTTCTCTGCTGCTTACCACAAAAACAAAGTACAAATTCCATGGTGAAGATCTTCAAAAGTCTACATTATCTGCAAAGTGCAAATTATATGGGATATTCACAGAACTATAAGTGATAAAATCAGGCTATCCTGAGAAAGATGATCTGCCTGTTCTAGGAATAAACCAGTAATTTGTTGCTTTAATATCACAAAGTAAAGCCCTATTTTTACGTAACCACAGATGTGACAAACTCAACTCGTTTGGATTTTTTAATCTTAATTCCATTTGAGTTTGCACATAAATGTTTGAAAAGATAAATTAATTTATGATAAAGATCCAGCATCTGAATTTATCTATCAATCTGTTATACTTCACACTTTGATTCTTAAGTGTAACAAGGGTTGAAAAAGAAGCAACCCCCAGCTCTAGACTTGGTACTAGGAGAATAAAGAGATTAAAAACTCTTTTTCCTATAGCAAAATTTAAGGCTGCTGTTATGATGAAAGCATAAAGGGGAAAATCTGGAAAGTATTTTTCACCTTCATCCCATAACAGAAGAGTTACTATGACAGAGTTCTGTAAAGCTGCACCTTCCACACTGCTGTATTTTCAGGGTATGGGGAGGAGTTGCCTCTCTAGATTTTGTTTCTCTGACCTTGAGTGACTCTGGCTGAAGTTTTCCAAACCAGCCACTGAAATACTCATCTTGCCCCAGAAACCAAGGGAATTTCAGGGCCCTGGGGATACAGCTGCTCTTCATGCTTTTTGTCAATTACCTGAAAATCAAGATCTGAGATTCATAAACTACTGGAGCAGTTTAACATCCAGTGCCCAGGGAGAATTAACACCTTGGGGAATTCCTGAGATTACCACACCACTAAGTGCCATGGAAATGCAAATACAGCTTAGTTATGATTAATGAACATTCATTTTTAAAATTTTGTTTTTACATATACAGTATAAATAAAGTACATGCATAAAAAAAATAAAACAAAAAACCAGTAATTTCTCATGCAACAATCCATACCACATCATTTTGTCCAGGCATAACATGTTTCTGGGAATTTTTACCTGTTAAAAAATGCTTTGATTTCCAAATCAAATGCAACCTCAGTTCTGCAAATCCACAGCATCAAGTGAGATGAATTCAGAGAAAACCAAACCAGTTCCTCCTACCAGGCACAGACCTGTGTCCAAGGGCTCCAGCCAGGAATGGAACCAGCTCCTTCCTCACCAGCTGTGGAACAACCTGAGGCTGTTCAGTCCACAGAATTGAGTCCCAGAGTCTTCAGGGGCAGCTGCTGAACTCAAAGCAGTTTTAGAATGTATTTTTTTTCTTATTCTTTCCAACTCTCTTCAGGAAAATAAGTTACAAGAGAGCTATTAAAAAAAACATGTAATAGGTAAAGGTTCTTCCCTGTAAAGCTTTTATTTTGCCATATAAAAATTATTCCATTTCTAAAATTCATTTTTAACATCTAAAGTGGGATCTGAGCAACGTTCCAGCCCAAAGTAACTGCACTATGTAATACATATCTTACTTTTCATGATTATTGCATGTGTATTTCATATTATGCATTCACACACTGAGTGACTGTTTGGTTTGGGTTTTTTAATTAACTTTAATTGCTTACCCAAGGTGAATACATTATGCCATTAAATATGAATTTTTCAGTGTTGGGAGGTTAAAAAAAAATTTTAAAAATCACATGGTCAGTGCTCCTGGATACCTTTGCTCTCTTTCCTGACAGTTTCCAAGATGAAATCTACAGTCACCATCACTGTTTTCTGTCTGTCCCACAGACTTTGCCAAACAATTCCCAACAATGCCATGTCAGGAATCATGCTGCTCCCTGTTAACTGCTCAGACACACAATTTCACAAGCAACCTGCCTGTACAGCTTCAGAGACACACAGACACGAGTCTGATCTCAAATGTGATGAGACAAGATGCAGTTGTGATACATCCCAGTATTGCCTGAGCAGAAGTAACTACACAAAGAGCCCTCAGGCAATCTGTTTATATCTGACTGGATCCAGAATTGATGTGCCCCGTTCCTATTTCACCCTATTTGCTGGCAGAGGGTTGAAGCTTAGCAGCCAAGGAAAGAGAAGACACGTGTACATAAAGGGGGTACTGTTTAGGCACCCTCACTACCCTCAAACTACTGCTCTGTCCACTGCTAAAATCAGACATTAACCTCCTGGGTCTTAGTAACAATACTGAATATCTCCTGTACATACAGAAGCATAACAACTGCAAAACTGGCCAAAGAATGAACTTGAAAAATACAAGATTAACCCTTCCCCAGTCCTGCTTTCCTTGATAGCTGGCTGATGAAGATTTGTCAACAGCTGAGGCTGCAGAAAGCAGAACAATTCCTACAGAATTATTAACCCATCTGTCTGTACAGTCTTGAAATCCTCACTAATTATTTTAATGACTGCTTATTTTTCCTGACTCTTAAAAATACACAGAATATGATCACGAGAGGTTAACTTGGAGAATGTACATTCCAAGGGTAACCTACATACAGGCCCCACAGTTTAAAGGGGGATCTGAACCCTCCCAGTATTTCCAGGGTTTTTTCCACACTTTCCCACAACACTTTCACCCAGCTGCAATTTGAAAACCATTGCATATCCCAGCTTGAAGAACACTGAGTCATGGACAGCTAATCTCAGCTTCGTGAAGAAAGTCGCCCTCTCTAACGTTTGTGAGTCATCAAATGTACGAGTCCAGCAATTTCTGAAAAACCAAGATCAAAGATTATAACTTTTAAGAAACAGCAGAGCTATGAGAATGGATTAAAATGACCACACAAATATGCTCAGGCTGTCATTTCATGCTCATGAACTATCAGGCTCTGAAAAAGAGATGAAGCAGGGGCACCCTCCTGCCATGGTAAAGAATGACCATTGTTTTCTGTTTATCAAAATGGAGTTTCAACCATATGGGTGAAGAAAGATCTTCGTATTATTCTTGGGATAGTCAAGGAAATTTGACCAACACAGCTTCATTCCATATTACCCACAATTCCAGAAACTGTGCATCATGTAATGTACACTGACATCTGGGTCCTTCAATATTTAAATGTTCTACCATTTCTCAGTATTTGCCAAAACCTCAGCCCAATGACAGGATTATGTGTTTCTTCAAAAATATTCAATTACCCCAACCCACAATAAAACCACAGAAAGAATTCATTTGGATTTCTAGACTAAATTAAGTTGGAATTAGCAGACAAATCAATAACTATGACCACTCCTCTGTAAGAACTCTCATTGCTCTTAAATGTCACAGCTGGCCTAGACCTTACCACTGATACAGCATTTGCTGTAAGATCATGCTAGAGGAGGGGCATAACAGTTCAATGTTCTGTGCAATAATTATTTTCATTTAATATGTGACTTGATTAATATTGAAATAGCCTTTGTCTTTAATGATTAAAAGAGAAAGACAAATCAAAACAAAAACAAGGAAAAAAGCAGTGGGTATTAACTCTCCTACTGTTTATTTGGGTATAATCCTTTCCTTCCCAAAGTACAAGACTAGTGAGGTATGGGAGTAATTGAAGCACTCATCTCCACTTCTCTCACCATGGGCAGTAATCAGAGAGGTCAAGACCGGCTTGAATTCTCTCACATTTAAAGGAGTTCACAATTTGACTGTGTAATGAAAGGCTGCTGGATATTTTAGCAACCATCAATTATGCCAGCAGAGAGAATTGGTCACTCTAGGTAAGCCCAGCACTCCAGCCACCAAGAGGAGGAACTCATGGGAGTAAAGTTAAGTGACTTGACACTTTCTGAACACCAAGAAAAACAGTGAGATGGCTCCTCCACTGCACCTATTAATTGGGAAGTCTTAGAAGAATTCTTTCCTGTTCAACTTCTTGCAAGACCAACTTAATTCATAAAACAACTCACTATCTACCATCTGTTGTCACATATCATTACTCAGTGCAAACTGCCCAGTGGAGAGATAAGAAAAACATCTGAATGAGCAGCTGGGTAAGATAAAGCCCTGAGCCTGTGCAGACACAGAAAAGAAAAAGATACCCAAGTCCTTACTGCAGATTACCTTCTTCCAATCTGCCTCTGCCTGAGAGCTGGGAAATGCAGGCTACAGATTACAAGAGTTTTTAGATTCCTTGTTGATGCTAAAACCATCTACAAATGGTCTCTCAGCAGGTGCCCATCTCAGACACCCTGACCCCAGTGCCACTGTCCTACAGAATTAAAACACCTCAGCCAAAAGCCATCAGGCTTAAGAAATTCAGCCACACAAAGAACGGCAGCTGGAGGCTGTCCAGCATGCTCTCCATTGACTTATCACACACTATCAGCCCAAGCACAAAGCCTCTATTTTTAGCTCTTCCTGTGGTATCTGCATCCAGCCAATCTAAAAGAAACAGAAGAAATTAGTCTAGGGTTGTTTGGTCCTTAATTATCATAGAACTCTCACCCAAAGAAGAACAGTTCTGCTCAAAGCACTCACAGAAATTTTAATCCCTGATGGATCCCAGAACCTTTCAGTACAACAAGAAATCCCACGTTCTTTTTGAATCTCCTATAATTCTGCTAAAATATATTTAGGCCTTGTGTAGCAAAATTACTTACATAAATATTCTGGCACAAAGACTTGGTGCAAGCCCTCGTCAACAAGGTGGTCTCAACTTCCCTTCTGAGAAGACTTTGAGGGGATAAGGATGAAAATACACACAAAGATAGATGTGAACTGATTTAATTCAATCCCGTTGCGGGAAGGTACAGAAAGAAATGCAGCCTCCCCATCCATGAAGTGTTTATGAAAACATTCCACCAGCAATTTACGTCTGTGTCAGACAAATGGAAGCGATGTCAGAACTTGCATCCTTTATGCTAAACCATCCAAAAACAACACAGAAAAGCCAGATTATCCACCCCAGTCAGCATTTTAATTTTTAAAAACTCATTTGTGTGAGGTTTTTCATCCTTCTTAAATCCCTGTGACATACACCTAAGCACTAACAAAAACATTATTTTGACATCGTTGCTTTCAGCTTCTCTTGGGGGATACCTACCTCTGTAAAAGTATTTCACACTTTCCTGGGCAAGTTAAACTCCTCAGATTGTATCAGCAAACCTGTGTCTGACAGACACAGGGGCACAAGCCTGACACACAAGGCAGGGAAGTTAAGGCACCTTAAAAATGAGGCAGATGTTGGAAAATGTCTTAGGGAGTGTGGAAGGTACTGTTTATCTACACACAGCATCCTATGAATCCATATACGCTCATGCATTAATACTTTCACACATTTATAAAGGAATTAACACATTCTCATAGAGGAATACCTGAAATTTCCATTAGTCTCTAGAATATTCTTATTTTATTGGTTAACTGCACTTCAACCACATATAGAAAGTACAGCAATAACTGAGTCAAGGAAAAACAAGAAATACATTACCAAACTGCCAGGGCTATCACCTGGTAGGAGCTGGTTTGTTGTACCTTTAACACACTGACAGTTTGGGCCCAATGTGAAAATGTGCCTTAAGCAGGAGGATCTGCTTATAAAGGTCTGACTTACAAAAAACAGAATTTGCTTACGGAATAGGAAAGAAAAGAAATGCGGCACACTGGGCAGTAAGCTCTTCGAGAGAACCGGGCATGATTATTTCATATAAATATGCTTAAAATATAAATTTATGATTGCCTAAATATCTAAATTTAAAGGTTTTCACCCAAAGGGAAACTCCACAAACTAGGCAAAAAACACTGAAGAGATGAGCACTCTCTTTACTTGGACACTTGCATTTTCACATTAAAATGCAAAGCTGTGACTTTCCTTAACCATCAGTTAAGTATACAAAAAAGAGAGACTGAGATATGTGAAGTATTTAACAGGCTCAGGACATCTTCCAGTACAATGACAAGCACTTTGATAAAACACAAACTACAAATAAACGTTCTGTCTTTCCAAGCATTCTATTACTAAAGCCAAATGCAGAGACACTCGCACTCACTGCTTATGAGAACTGGAAGAGAAAGCACTAAGTTAATAACAATAACAATAATATAGAATTTAAAGTTAATATGGAAAATTATGGGTGAAGATCAGACAGCAGAATTATCCTCTTATGAAAAACAGCACTAAAACAGGACTAGCAATAGCACAGCAAGCCTTTATTATTGCTTTTTGAACACATACACAAATTTATCTTGTACTGCTATAGTACTTTCAGCAGTTTCATTGTCAGGTCCCATTTTCTGCTTCCTCCGTTCTCCCCTTCTCCTGATTCAAAACCATCCCTTTAACACATCATTCCTAATTAGATGATTAGTGCTTGGAAGGGCAGGAGATAAGTCATTTGCATAATTTAATCATAAAAAGAAGTTAAAGATACAGATTTTGCTGTTCGTTTGTACAATTATCTTCACCAGCCTGGGGGGCTGAGATATTAATGTGATTAAACAGTATTTCTGCAAACAGGCAACTGTGTGTCCTCTATTAAAGCAGAGCTGGAGGCAAATGAAAAATTAATTTTAGAAGACAATCAATTTTATTCTACATGACTGTAATAAATAACAGCCCATCTGCAGACGAGTCATTAGGCCCTGGGAGGCTACACGTGTCACAAAGTCTAAATGACACACAAGGCCGAATTTTGCACCAAAACCAGAGTCAGAAATAGCCCAGCAATGGCCATTCCCCTTCAGAGTGCCAAGGATTTCCCAGAAAAGCCAGGTGCATGTGTGAAGTACTAATCACCCAGCACCATTGGGGCTTGTACAGTGTTCGCACAAATACAGGAGTTTGGTGCTCTGCCCTTTATCATGTTTGCAGTCTTTTCTGAATTCTGCAGGAGTAAATAAAGATCTGGCTAAATAGCCAGTATGGTACCAATGATGCCATAACCTTTATGAAATGTATGTGCTAATTAAATACACAATAATTATCAGTTTACTACTTTTTAAACTAAGGTACACAAAATTATTTTTCACTATTCTTTACATGAAGTCACCTCCACTTAGAATATTAACATCCACTCACTGATTAAAGTAATCAAGAGAGTCTCAAATACATGAAATATGATGATGGTCCAAGTAAGGATTTCTGAATATGAGCAATGTACAATATATCCACAGCAACAAGTCTATGGTATTCCCTATACTAAAATGATTTGTATTTATCACCATTGGTAAATACCTCCCGCAATGGAAAAAGTGAATATTCCTATTCACGCTGTAATCCCTGATTCCTGACAAGTGTTTACCAGGCAATGCAAATGAGCATCTATTGGCTCTCACTACTCCTGGCCCATGAAGTGCCTTTCATCACAAAAATGCAGATCTTTACTGGAAAGGTTTGGGGTTCCACTATGCACTCTCTACACTTTCATTTTCCTGTACAAATATATGGACTTAAAAAAAAACCTATCAAAATATGACATTCACATAGGGGATACAAGTGATGTCCCAAGGATTGTTTCATTATTCCACTTCCAAATTTGCACTAAATGTTTCCTGATGTGGCCCTAAGTAAATTACAGATTAATTCATTGCCGTGCACTGAGGTTTGGCTGATTTCTATACTGGCAATTCAAAAATCACTTGGAAGATTCTGGTTCTACACTGTTCCATTTCGGGATTTCACCTGCTATGAGTCAAAAAGACAAAGCAAAGCAATCTCCTCCTCCAGGAGAGAAGCAAAGCCTCTGTGCTCATTCAGTCTCCTCAGCAGTCTCACACTGGCTGGGTCAGGACATTATGAAAAACCAACAGCAAAAAAAGGAACTTGCAAATTTTGCCCACAGACTTACAAGCAAACTAAGCAATCAACCTAAACACAAACAAAAACACTTTTTGCCCACCTACTGTCTGTAAACTTGTTTACTTTCACTCAGATTCTCAGAGTGCTAGACGCTACAGGGGATTATTCTGGAAACAACCTGACATCATCAGATAAACTGCTTCATGTGCGTAAGATGCTAAAAAGAGCTTCTAACTAAAAAGCGGAAGAGTAAACAGAAGCATCAAAAACCCCTGCAAACAAACACCAATATCAAAATACAGTCAAGAAAATCTTAAACTTTGAGCTTAATAGGCACTTTTAAAGTTCTGAAGACAATTCCGTGACCAGCACAGCAAATGAAACCTGTGAGCGGTGTCTGCTGTTTGTGCATTGAGTTATTGTGTTGTTTTTGTGAATGACAGGTCAATCTAGATGTGGAGGAAAGATGAAGCTGTGTGGCCACAAGAACCTGAAGATGTCAAAGAGAAATTCTGTGACAGCCAAGGATGGGGGGAAATCATCATCACAGAACAGCACACCCAGACCCTAATACAACACACCACTTCAATGAAATGCAGTCCTGCCTAGAATAAGCCCTTTATGTAGCTGGCTCACATGTGAGACTGAGCAGCAGAGATGCTCATCCTTGCCAGGCATTTAACGTCTTATTAATAGCTAAATTTCAAAAAAAAAAAAAAAAAAAGAAAAAAACCCACAAAAATATGGCATTTATACTGTCAGAAACTTCACATGAATGAATTTTAAAAAGTTCTCATGAAGACTTTCTAACCAGATGAGAATATACCAGTGTTAAAAACTCAGTCACTCAACTGACCTCCACTCAGTGAACACAAGTTCTTAAAAATGGCGTTAAAAGTCTAATGCCATAATCTGAACTACTCCATTGCACTCTCTGCATTACTCATTACTGGGGAAAGATGACTACAACAAATGTCTCACCAGTATTTTTTTTTTTTTTGCTTCCACACCAACAGGAATAGAGATTCTCTCCTTTAAGGATGAATAACTAAGATGGAGCAGTGTATTAGAGGGCTGTGGTTGTGGGGTGCACATCATGCAAATTAAAATTCTGAAGAAAGCATATTTAAATAGGGCAAGGTAAGTGAATGACCAGAAACCCTCTTCTACCTTAACATGCAAGAGAAAAGTCATTAATGAAACTGCAAGACAGAAACGTTCCTAAGGTCCAGCCAGAAGAGATTTGTTTGAACCAAAGTCAGTTGTGTAGCAAGCAAGGCAATTCATAAAAACAGAGCAGAGAGGAGTGACAGCAATTCTGGTCGTGAGACAGGAAATTTCATTTCAGAAAGCAGGATCAATTAATGCACTCCAGCACTGCTGACCATGGGCACAAGTGAGGTCTGCAGTGTTTTACAGCAGCAATTCTGGCCAAACTCTCGCTGAGGGCTCCTGCAAGAGGCACCGTGGCTGCTGAGAGAGCACATCTGGGCATGGCACACACCTGGAATGCAGCAGGGCAGCAAAGGGTGCAGCCAGCCTGCACTGAGCTCTCTGCAAACAGCCAGACAGCCTGGCAGAATATAGAAATTATTTTGTAATGGCAAGGTCCTCAACTCAAGGTATTCTGCTAAGTCACCTATCAGATACATGAACTGCCATATAAAAAACCCAACAAATAAAGCCTTAAAAGCCAAATGACTCCCCAACCCTACAAATCCATCTTTCAGCAGCAAGCTCATACAACAGAGGGAACAGAGCACTGAGTTCATTACCCTGGGTCCTGTTTCGGTATCCATATCTTGTCTAACTGCCAGCATTTTGCCACCTTGCTCTGCTCTGGTTTTTTCATTGTTGGTTTTGGGAGGTTTTGTGTTTGGGGGAGGGGTTTCAGTTTGTCTTGTTTAGACATGTATTTTAAGTCTCACTGGAAAGACTTGACATTTTTCCTGCTTCTATTTTTCAGTATTATCTCAGCAGCTCTTTAGAAAATTGCCCTCCTTCAGCACACAACAACATTTAAAAGTACGGGGAGGAGAGGAGGCAGCTGCAGACACCTGCAGCCCTGAAAGAGAGATGCCTTCATCAGCCTCCCAGAAAACAACAGGGATAACATTTCACAGACACAGGACATTCTCTGATTAACTGTTATCAAAACAGTCTATTAGCTAAGCATGTAAAACTTGCACTAGGCAAAAACAACCGCTGCACATGTCAGAAAAACCATAATGCAGAATATTTAAAACATGCCGATTAGAGGTTCTAAATGAAGCTCAAAATATTTTTTTTTCTTTAGACTAGCTTTATCTTCTTAATTAGCAATTCTTAAGCTACTGTAACATACAAGTAACTAAATCCCCCGACTGGCACAACCTTTGTGCCAGGAGCTTTCTTTACAGCCACCTTTATTTTGTAATTGCAAATATACAAATATTCTTCTCCAGGGGCAGTGTCGATTAGGGAAAGTCAGCTCCTCAGCACACACACAGGATTTCAGGAAATTGTTTGAAACAGAGATGGCACAAGATGACTTGGTTGATTCCCAGGAAGGACAAACACCAGCAGAGTGTCTGCACTGACCTGCCTGAGTGACTCCTCTGCAGGGCAGTGACCCCAGCAGTGGCTGCCTCCGACATCTGCTCCCAGATCCCACGGAACCCAGCCATCCCAATAAAATCTTTCTTCCACAGCATAGTTATTTCTACTCTGCAAATAAGTTGCCCAGAGAGGCTCAGTCTCAATCTTGCAAATACCCAAAATCTAACTGGAGACAGCTCAGGACAACCAACTCCAGCTGACCCTGCTGAGACAGAGGACCTGGGCTGGACCACAGAACCTCAGAATGGTTTGGGTTGGAAAGGACCTTAAAGCTCATCCCACCCTTGCCATGGGCAGGGACACCTTCACTGTCCCAGGCTGCTCCAAGCCCTGTCCAGCCTGGCCTTGGGCACTGCCAGGGATGGGGCAGCCCCACCCTGAGCTTGGCCTTCTCCACAGCACCAGGTTTGCCCAGTCCCACCCCTGCAGCCTGTCCAGGTCCTGCTGCATCCATCCCTCCCTCCAGGGTGTGCCCACCCCACCCAGCCTGGGGCTGCTGAGGGCTCCAACCCCCTGTCCCTGTCCCCAATGGCTCCATCCCACTGTCCCCAATGGCTCCAACCCCCTGTCCCTGTCCCCAATGGCTCCATCCCACTGTCCCTGTCCCCAATGGCTCCATCCCACTGTCCCCAATGGCTCCACCCCACTGTCCCTGTCCCCAATGGCTCCATCCCACTGTCCCCAATGGCTCCATCCCACTGTCCCCAATGGCTCCAACCCCCTGTCCCTGTCCCCAATGGCTCCATCCCACTGTCCCCAACGGCTCCATCCCACTGTCCCTGTCACCAATGGCTCCATCCCACTGTCCCCAATGGCTCCATCCCCCTGTCCCCATCACTGTCACCAGGGTTAATCAGCACCAGTGCCAATCCCCGCCCTGGCACACCACCCCTCCCTGGGCACCACCTGGGGATCCAGCAGCTGACTGCAGCTCTGAAGTAACTCTGATGAACTTTTTAAACTAAAGTGTTCTGTTTCAGTTCCACTGTCCATTCAGGCTTGAAAACAGCAAAGAAAAAAGTCCTGGTGTTTTGCTGATTTAAAATACCTCAAGAGCATCCCAGCCTAAAAGTTCTCTTGCCACGGATTGGACAGAATTGAATTACATGCTTAGAATGTTACTCACTTACATGGCTATGACAAGCACATAAAATACTAAAGACTTTAACTAAGGACACCAAGATAGCCCACATAGCCCTGTAAGTTTATTTAGCAATTTTAGTTCATGCCCATAGCAAATGTAATTAACACTAATTTCTGGATTATTCTAAAGTCTCTCTCACCAAAAATCAAGGCTGATTTCCATGGTTGAGAGAGCTTTGGAAAAATCCAGAATTTTTGTTAAATCATACATAAATTTATATGTATGGAAACATTTTATCAATGAGTATGTGTGTATCTTAATTGCAAAAATCCTATATTAAATATAACTCCTGCTTTAATTTACAAGGGAGCTGAAATGTGTTATCTGATAGAATATGAAAACTCTTATCACAGGAGCCTATGGCTGGGAACAAGAGTGAGGAAGACTTAGAACAGAAAATGCAAAATGCTGCTGAAAAACAGCCCTGAGATTCTTTCAAAGAAAAATCAGAGCTACCTCTGCTCAAAATACTGTCATCCTACCAGAGACAGAAAGATGAGGGGGTGGCATTGCAGGGAGGCAGCACAACCTCCTGGCATGGAGCTCATTTCTGTGTCTGAGCACAGGAAACCCTCCAGTCTTGCAAGCTGTGAGATGTCTCAGGTGGAGCCTTGAACAGAATCACTGCACTGGTGATGCACAATGTGACATATTTCAGTACATTTTAGTCATGAACAGACTGGACTTACTTTTAGACCAAATTAGTAGGTAACATCTCAATTATACAAACATACTTTTCACAGCCCCTAAGTAATTTTTCCTCTGTTTTACAGAAGGAGCACAATCAAGAAAGAAACTCTAAAATCATTACAGGAGATGACCTCAAAATTCAGGATCTACCAACACTTTTTATATCACACACAACTACAGCCAGTGTTAAGGGCAACTGAACCATTTAACTGAAATGGAAAAACATTTCAAAATACTTAAGACTTCACCTGATTCACTGACACAATACATCACAGAAGGTACCCAGCTCAAGGAGGAGAGTAAACTACTCGACTTGCTGGGAAAAATCTGAAGGAACATGTATTAAGTATTTTTTCAATACTTACATTCCTATAAAATACATTTCAATACTTCAGTGACTACATGCCAAACCCTTAACTAATACTGTCACTGGAAACCTTCAATTAATGACAATATTAATGGAGCTTTATGTAGCATAGATAATAGTGCACATGCATAATATAGCAAGATACCTCAAGTTTTACACATTAGTTGTAAAAAGCCCATTAATAAGGAATAATCCAATAAAAGCTCTGTTTGTCATGGCATTACCATACTTTTTAGTGTAAGAAAAAAGACTCCTTCTTAAATAACTACTAAATGCTTGGGGTTCTAACATATTGCTGCAAGCTATAATGGTTATAACTGTTAATCCAATACACCTTTTATACAAACCCATAAACACACGAGTGGAAAAATAGCACAGATGTTCATCTCTAATGCAATTTCCATTCAATTTCCTAAGTGCAGTCCCTGTGTGCAAACTAGCTTAACGTTATGTTTAGCTTGCAAATTCTTTTAATAAATAATGAATGCAATAAAACTGGTAGATCAATGGCAAGCTGAGAAATCATAAAAAAGCCTTTTGTGCTCATGCTGTTGCCGATTTCAAACTTTAATCCAGCTATAGATCAATAGTACTTTTTCTTTTTAACCCATCCCATAGATAGCAGACAGAGTGGATGTAGGTTAAATGCCAGTACCAGATATCAATTTCCAGAAACTTGATAACATCAGGCACAATTGCAATCGAACATTTTATACCTTATCATAGCAACAATATACACTGCTAAACATCACACTTTAAAGCACTGCACAGTAATAAAGGGAGCACATTAATTGGGTTTGGTTCTTACTTTCTGGAGAAGTGGTATTTGTGAGTGAGTCACCAAAGGCTCTGACATAATCTATTTTAATGAGCAAAATGGGCTCAGCGGGTCAGGATGTACTGACAAGGGAATATAATCTCCCCACGTCTGCTGGTGACAAACTTTACACACACACACAAAACAACAGCATGGCTGCACTACCAAAAATTAAAGGCAAGCAAAGAAATTTCTGCTTTACAGGATTCGGATATTGGAACCTTCTGGGGCAGGTATCAAAGTACATTAGTTAATAGGTATCAGTGTTTCTTACAGGTTGTAGAATGGAGGGAGAGGGGAAACCCCATTACTGAGACACTTTGGATAACCCTGCTCTACCAAGAGGGAACAAAGATCAAAAGCTTGTAGCCCCGAGGGACAGTTCTAATATCAACCAGGATAAATCTAAATCACTAAGAATCATTACTAACTAACATACTTGTGCTAGGGAATGCAGGTTTAATCAGAACATATAAAAACCCTGCCTTGGCTTACACCAAAGGAACACATCCCAGACAGCAGGAACTCTGAAGCAGCCTCATTATGTTTGGGTTTGATATTAGTACTGTGCATGTAAATAATCATTAAAATCACACATTTCCATACACCTACAGGTTTTATTACACTGATAATCACACAAAGAACTTACAAAAGCAACCAGCTGGGAACTTTCCATGTATTTTAAAGTAAGGGTTTGGAAAACTTTGTAATTTCAGAAAATCCTAATTATCACCTCTGGAAAGGCACAAAAGACATTCAAGATGCTACATTCAGCAAGTACAAGATCAGACCCAAAAACATAGGAACATGTTATTCTTCCAAAAGCAGGGGTCAGTAAACGTGTCCCACCTTTGATGAGAAGGGCTCAGATCCTAGAAACATTTTTAAGTTCTTTGCTCCTGTACTGGAAAACAGCCCCTGGCATGAAAGGGAGGTTCACCTCAGCAAAGTCAAAACAGAGACAGCCCAGATTTCAACACCTTTTTAATAGTAATGCTGACAAACAGCCCTTACAAAACACCAATTCCAGCCTGAAAGCAGTGAAATAAACAAGACAATTCTTTAAAACATCTCATGAGGCTCATTTAAAATATTTACTGCAAAATTACTAAGGTAGGAAGAGACTAGTTTCTCACTCTGAGGCCACTGCCATACAATAAAACATGATTCTTTAATTCAGTGGGTTTTGCTGTGCCCCTCAACCCCACCAAAGTTGGTTTTCCCTGCCTTTCAAAGCAGGGCACAAACAGAGGCTGCATGTGCAGCCACAGCCCCAGCGTGAGAATAATTCCCCATCACAGAGCTGGTCCCTTCTGGAGGCGTTCTGAGCATAATGCTATTGCCACACATTGATATATTGGTGAGAGAAAGGCAAACATAACAATGCTAAAGCTTAAACTCATTTGAATAAACTGTGAATTTCTATTACATATATTGTTTCCTTTATCAAATTGGAACTACTGGAGCAAGAATACCAAGAATGCCAACATAAATCTAGATCCGTTACAGCCAGTTTCTCCAATTTATTCTCAGAAGCCTTAAAGACACAAAGTCAAAGTTCTTCCGTGTCAAGGAAAGATTAGGAAAAGGATCATTCCTGATAATTTTAAAAATGAAAATAAAAGAGTCACAGAGAGAAATAAGGTTTAAAAAATGATTGCACAAAATACTATTTTATCCTCTAAAGAAAAACAAAGATGACCATGAGTGGTTTAGTAAACACTAAGGAATAAAAGCTGGGCATAGCCTACGTGGGAAACAGATCTTCATTATTCATGGCAAAGTACTTTACACTTTGTGCTATCTTTTTCTCAGAATTTAAAACCTTTCCACAAAGACACGTTCCAGCCTTTTATGGTTTGTGTTCCACAGGTTCTGTCCAAGATAATGGATACCAGACTAAACTGACCCGAAATTAACAGTGATCATCAACTTCTCCAATATATCTGGCCCTACATGGGGAGTAGTAGCAGAAACATAATAAACAAGTATTTTAAATCTAACAGATGTTGAATCCAGACATAGTCAACTTTAAAAGAAAATTCTTAATGAGGTAAAAAAGGGAAAAAGAAAAGCCTTACTTCAGCCTGTAATCAATTTGGACATGATGAAATTCTATTTATAGCAATACTTTTAACATGTTCTAGTCTTATATTATTTATTCGTATCATTCCTATTACAATGAAATATTAATGTTGAGAAAGTGGTTACTCTATTAAGGAGCTATCCTATGTTTAGATTTTAATATTGATCTCCACTATTTGGGAATAATTAATCATTCTGTAAGAATCTGCATTTGCCTGCGTTATAATACGATCACAAGTTCAGCATCTTCCCCCACAATAATGCCAAGATTAAATTTATATTTTGACCTATTCCTAAAGGCAATTTAGTTATTCCAACAGAAGGGGGAAAAGGGGATACCGCCACTTTAAAAGCTTCAATCTCTTTGACATTGCTGGCAGTGTATGGGAACATTAATGCATCTGTCATGATAACAAGCTAAGAATAACATCTAGACATCAAACCGAGCAGAGAATCCATCTGAAGTGATTCATTCAGATCTGTCTCATTGATTTATTAAACACAGGGCAACATCTGCAGCCTCACAGAGCCGCTTGGCGAAATTAATGCAAGATCAATTCAAATGGAAAAAAGTGCAAAAGAGATAAATCAAAACACAATTTGCATGCAGTTCCACAATCAGGCTTATTGGGTGCAAATGCTCAATTTTCCTCCCAAAGCAAATGAGTTTAAATGTTGTTTTATCTTCGTAGAATTGTGTGATTTGAAGTGACAGTGAAGAGTTCTGCAGGTTGAAATGGTGAAAAGAAAAAAAGGAGAAGAAATGCTTGCAAAGACCTTTTGAATATGCAACAAGAATATCATTAATACCTAATTGTTTAGCTTTTTTGTCTTTGCTACAAAAACACAGTATTTTTCAGTTGTAGAAGTCTCAGTAGAAAATTACATATGTATTATGCATATACACATGCAGGAATCATACAAATACTCCATTTTGGAGGAAAAGCATGTTACCCTTCAAATGGGGAGCTCTAGTGCTATGAAGAAAGAAGGGAAATTTTAATCAAGGGTTCTCCAGATTAGATATGCATCTGATGAAAATATTCAAGTATTTTAGGAGTTTTAAACAGGCACAGACTTTCAAGATACCCAAAAAGAAAGAGGGATTTTTCCAAAAGCATAACTGCACCGCTCAGAAAGTGGGAGAATTCCTTTCTCCAGCTCAAGCAGAATCCACTTTGCCAGTGATCTCTCTCCAGAGTGTCTGAAGTGAGCCTCCTCTCCAAGAAGAGAGGGAAACTGAAAAACTGATCTTTATTTAAAAACGCTAACACCTCCAAAATTCATAGATTTGGCCAAGTCTGAATACAGGCTAAATATCCACTTAGAGAAAGAAGTTTATGGACAATCAGATGCCCACATTTCCTATCAATATACAGGAAGCTGTGTGCAGTGCTACATGGCTGGATTGCTTTAATTATAATCTTGACATCAGTCTCCTAATAAAAGACAGAATACTGCTGACTACAGGGTAGCTTTTAATAGTCAACATGACTAGACCCTCATTATCTCATAAAATTAAATGTCTGCATTTACTGCTTAAATTCATTTCTAAAGCCTTTTATTGTTTGTGAATAGCCGAAGTAATGCAAAATATTAGCTTAAATGGTTACTTTAAATCATAAAAAATATGCCATGCACTGAAATACTCTTTTCTGGAAAGTATTCTGACCATTCACTGAATAATCCAGACCAACACTATGCTTTTTCAGTGGCCAGTAGCATCCATCAAATACAGAACTGCGTGGAAGAGGTTGTGATCACACTCATATAATCCTATTTTTCAGGACTGACATATGTATTATCATAAACATGTTCTTGTGACAGTTTTAAATTTCCTTTTAAAAATATGTCCTCGTAACAGTTTGCTTTTTTTTTAATTAACTAAATGTTATGCTTTACTACTAAATTTAAGCAATCCTTCACAATATAAGTAATATTCTAAGGTATTGCCCATCAGGACTAGATTTTGTCAGTATGTTGTACTCACTTGAGGGTGGGACCTGCAATGAAATGAGCAGTTAGTTTCATTTCACAAACCTTGCTTGCAAATTAAGAGTGCACGGTGCTGGCTAAAAACAAACATTAGGAAGATTGTGTAAATATGTGAATGACAATTTCAACAGTGCTACAGAAACACACAGGTCAGAGCTGCTGGACAGAGTAACTCCTGCTACAGAACACACACACTGAAAAACTTTCACCCACGGGTGTGCTTCTCTGTAGCTCTTACAAGATCTGCACACAAACTCAACTAGAAAAATGCAACGGAGTAAGCAGGAGAAATAGAATTTATCTTTTTTTCAGTTATATATAATCAACGGTTTGCATCCCAATTAAAAAAATAACTGAAAGTGCACACTAATGTAAGAGATGCCGACATTTACAAGTCAATTACCAGTGAAAGTAATGATACCCAGCATTTCTTATTGCTTTCACTGGCACCTCTTGAATTTACTGCAGCATTTCTACGGTATTCAAATAAATATATAAATAGCTATCAATTTTTTTTTTAATATTAACTAGAAAAGCAATGTAGAGCATTCTGAGTTGAGAGCTTTATTTCCAAAAGATCACATATTTTTAAGTCTTTACTTTCACGGTACAGAACTAAAAACTGTGAGCATGTCTTTCAACAGTTCTACTACATTTGATTTGTTTGATAATGTGCACTGCAGTGCTTCCCAGGTCACTTCACAGCAAACAAAAATAATTAAGATTACTCGTATATTTAACTATTTTTACCCAACATTCTCTCCAGTAAGTAGGGACTGCTCAAGGGAAATAATAATCTGTAAATAAAATGAGGCATTAAGCATTTAATTAGCAGGACAGAATACAATTAACATTAAGTTACAATCCTTGAACAAAGTTTCAGGTCTGCTGATAACGCTCCTGATGCGTTACACCTGAAACCGTGAATGCAAAACACCTGATGTGAGCAGGTTCTTCCAAACAGAGGCATCTTCATGAGGCACGAAGAAGCGAAATGTAAAGGGATTTGCTATTCTTGAACAGGTAAAAATACGTTTTCACAGCAGTGTGGGGAGAGTTTAAGCACATTCAACACGTGTGAGCCTGAGCTGAGAGCTCTGCCTCGTCCCCAGCCTTTCCCAGGGCTCCGTTCCACTCTCGGCTCCTTTCAGCCCCTCCTGGGGCATCCCCTGGCTCCTCACCCACAGCTTCCCTTCCACTGCTCCCTGCATTTCCCATTCCCTCGTCCTATCACTCCCGTAAGTCTTTGTCAAAGAGAAGGGGGGGGGGGGGGGGAAAGTTGGGAAATACAAGTTTCAAACATTTAACACTGCAGTATTTCGAGATTTTAAAACGCTGGTGGTACAAGAGCAGAAATCATTAGACTGCATCTACAGGCTGCATCATATCAGATCCCGTATCTCCCTAATAAAAAACTTTGGCACGGTCACAGAAATTAACGAGATGTTTTTCTTTAACCATCAACATTCATACTAGTTGAGCCTCAGAAACATTTCACAGAAGCATTTACATGTCAAATGTGCTCCTTACTAATCTAATGTATTGGAATAAAATTAATGTGAGCCTCAGACCGTACTTCCAAACCCATCACTTAAATAAAGCAGTGGGCGTGATGTCATCGAGGTGCCTGACATTGAAACAGGCAGCGGGAGAAGGAAGGGGTTACAGAAACTGAATGGGAGGAAGGAAAAAAAGCACATAGTTCATATTAACAGATCTAGGAATTAAATGCATCTCTAAACTACCACCTGTAATACAAAGTGATGTGAAACAAAGCAATCATTGCATTCAAATATAACTCCCGGTCTGCTCCCGCTCCAGCAGCGAGGGCAGGATCAGGCCCCGCATGGCACGAAATTAAGTTATTAAAGATAAAACCCCGTTCAGTGCTAGGGGGATCGAACCAGTGACACAAAGCCCTCAGTTACTGAACGCGGGCACGCCGCAGGTCGGGTATCGCACCCAAAGCTCGCTGAAGCGTCTGGTAAAGAAAGTTTGCTGCCACAGAAAGCAGCAGCAGCAGCACGCTGACATGGAAATGTTCCTGGAGACGTCCCTCACCAACTGCTGAACGGGGAATGGGAACTCCGGAGTGCCCGCCTCACACCCTGCCCCACGGCACCAGCGCTCCTGCCGAGCCCCGAGAGGGTTTTGTGTTTATTTAGATCATTATCATTTCTAAAGGCAGCAGCCATGAGGTCACAAACCAGGATTATAACCCCGAGTATGCAGGACCCAGCAGGGATCCGGGGGCTCGGTGACCGAAGCCGGGCAGGGCAGGGGCTGCGGCCCCTCCGGGGGCACCGGGACCCGCAGCCCCTGCCCGGGCACCCGGCTGGCACCGCCCGCGGCAGCGCCGGAGCACAGCCGCGGGTTCCAGCGGGACAAATGTAACGGGAGAAAACTTTTGGAGATTCTGCTTGGTTTTTTTTTAAGGAGTGTTTTCGGGAACTATCGGCTTTCCCTGCTTGGAGAAAAGTTTGGAGAGCGGCGCGCGGAGTCGCTCCGCTGCCCGGCGGTCCCGGCCATGGCGGGGGCTGATGGAAGCAGGGAAAGTTTTCCGAGTCGGCACCGCCGCTCCCCGGCCCCGCTCAGCCCCGCGATGCCCCCCTTCCCCGGGACCCGCGCCCCCGCCCCCGGCTGCGCTCCCCGCGGGCCGGCCGGGGGCGAGAGCGGAGCCTGCGCTCACCTCGCGTTGGTGCAGTCGTTGTACAAAGTTTCGAAGTCCTTCCTGGTGATGAGCTTGCAGCGGTTCACGCCGGGCTGGATGGCCCCCAGCCCGCGCAGGATGCGGACCTGCTCCACCGTGCACACCACGGGCGATATATCCAGCCGCTTCAGCTTGGTGTAGACCGTGTGCAGCCCTCCCACCAGGTGCTTGAGGAAGAGATCAAAGACCTGCGGCAGGCAGATCAGCTCCTGCCCCTCCACGAGGAACGAGGCCACCTTCACCCCGTGCAGGTCGACCATCTTACACTCGTTGCCGCCGCCGCCGCCGCCGCCCGCGCCGGCCCCGCCGCCGCCGGCCGAGAGGAAAGTGTTGACGAGGCTGTTGGTGAGGCGCGGGGACTCCGCGGGGCTGGAGTACAGCGGGTCCGCCCGGAACAAACCCGCCGAGCCCCCCGCGCCGCCGCCGCTGGAAGTTGCGGCGATGACGGGCGGCGCGGACACCGCCATGGCCGGCGCGGCTCCCCGCGGCTGCCTCAGCCCCGCGCTGCGCTCCGTGCGGTGCCGCCGGACCGCCGCGCTCCCGCCGCCCGCACGCAGCGCCCAGACCCCTCCCCAGCGCCGCCGGGGGAGAGTGACGGCGCCCTCCAGCCAATGCGCCCCGCCCGCCGCCAGCGCCGCCGCCGCGAGTGGCTGCGGGCACAGGCGGGGCGGGGCAGCGCCGGCCGCGCACCTGGGGCGGGGGGCGTGAGGGAGCGAGGGCAGCGCGCCCCGGCCCCGCAACTCGGGGCAAAGTTTTGGGGGAACGCTGGGGATGCGAGGGGCTCCCGCTCCCCGGGCTGGGAGAGCGCCCCGAGCTGTGACGGGATCCCGCGGGGCTGCCCAGGCTGTGATGGGGTCTCGGTCCTGCGGGCGCTGCTCCGCGCTCAGGGGGAAGGGAGCGGAGGGGAGGCAGCGCTGGGCCCGTTCCCATCCCTTCCCTTCCCATCCCTTCCCCGGGGAGTTGGAGCGGTCGCGGCTCCCTGGCACGTTTGTAAGTGTTTAAACACCTGTGCCCCGCCGGAGCTGGAGATACGGGGAGAGCGGTACCGGTGCCAGGCTCTCTGGTATCCGAGACAAACGCGGAGCGGGAGCACCGAGCGCGGTGGCACCGGCCCAGCACAGGGCGCGGGCCCATGGCCATTGAGTCAGGCCTAAAGCAAGCCGAGACCCTCCAGAGAGGGGCACAAGTAGGACGGAGGGAGGTGTGAGAGATGTGCAAGTTTGCGGTCGCTCACACCAGGCCAAGCCCGTTCTCGGGAGTCTGGCACGAAGTTGTTTGAAACCGGCAGCCTCGGTGCGGCATCAGCTGTGCCTCAGCTTCAAGGGGCTCGGCCGCTCCTCACGCACCATGAGTGCCCCGGCCTGCGAACATCCCCGCAGCCCGCACATCCCGAGCCTCCTGCACCCACCCAGGGCGAGTGGCACAAGAACTGCCAAGGCTCCTGCGTCCCCTCTCCCTGAACGAGAGGAGCCGAAGGATGATCAGACACCCAGCACCCCCAGGGCACGCTGGCTACATTGGTTATTTGCGTCTCACCCTCTCCCCGTGTTGTATCACACCTCTTTTCCCACCCTCTTCCCGTTTTTCCTGTGTTTCAACATGCTTCTTTCCTGTTTGTTGCCACTGGTTTTCATTCTTTCTTTCCTTCTTTCCTAGTCCTTTAACTTTTTCACTCCCCTCCTTTTTTGTTGTTGTTGTTTTTGGTTTTGTTTTGGTTTGTTTATTTTTTAGCTTTCTCCTAAGTCATTCAATAAACAAAGCAAGCAGAAAAGAATAAACAAAACTTTCCAAGTTGATGCCAAGCAAGCAATACCAACAGAGCATTTCAGCTATTTCCATGATTCCATTGCCTGTGTGGGCCATCTTCTCTTTCCTTTTGTTAGGCTTGCTTATTTAGGCACCTTCTCTGCAAAGTTTAATGTTTTTTGCATTATGAGTAATCCCATTTTAGATGAGAGAAGATGACTGTATGCTAACTAAATTGCTATATTTGTGAGCATAACATCTTAAATTACACTCTGGAGGAACCTCCCCTTCTCCCCATTGATTTTATGTATTCTAAGAAGCCTGGCCACTGGTTTCAGGTCTCTAACCTCACTGCCTGAAACCAAGGCAGAGTTTTTATACAATTTAGTTTAAATTAATACCTTTCAGTAAGAATTCTCATATTTTCTGAACTAGTTCATGCATCTTTTTAGGCTCAAACCTTAGACTGGAAGCTCTGTGGGGCAGGGGCTACTTACTTTGGCAAAGTACAATCAAGCCCTGAACTCATCTGAGAGATTTATATACTAGAAGTTATAGAAATACTAAATAACTGACTCCAGATAGAAACTTTTGGGTGTTAATTTTCTGAACATGACTGCTATTAAAAGATTTGATAAATCAGATTCAAACACTGCCCTTTTAAAGACTTTTTTTTCCCCTTTAAGATTAATGCGACAATCAAAATCCACCGTGAGAATTCTTTTTCCTTTTTGACTTTAATGCCTTCCATAAGCTAAACATATTTCTAAATAAGACTGAATCTTCACAAGGCCAGAGGAAGCCTTGCACATCAACACCCAGCGAGCTGGAGTGGCATGAAGCAATATAAAATCATAAAGTCTGTAGTAAAAGCAGTACCCTTGAGAGGTGACTGTCCATGGAGAGAAGAACTGCTCTGAAACTTCCAAAATGCTCAAGGTTTGAGAATTAATGCCAGGCAGCTGTCCAGTTCAACTAAGCATATACAAATCAACTATATCCATGAATATTGTTGTTTCTCTGTAATTTTGTTAAAGACAAGGCAAAGTTGCTAAAGCCTAACAATCATCCAGTAATATCTTGTCAGTTATAAAGTATCCAGATGGTTTATTTGAATGGAGTCCAGCAGTACGTAATCTGAATGTGTACAAACTGCTAAGCCTCCCTATAGCTGAAATAAGTATTTCAGAATATTCACTTTAAAAGTAAAGTTTCATTATTTTTCTTCCTTTTTGACTGGTGTGCAAACCACTCTGTTTTCTTACCCTGGCAGCCATAGAAATACTGGTGTATTGTGTGTTAATCCTATACAAAAATTGGCTGTGTTTGTATGGCAAGATGTCAAGTAAAGGTTCCATTTGTTTGTTTTTGTTTTTGTCATCCTTGCATATGCCCCACTGGAGTGAAATGGGAAAGAGTCTTCCCTAACACAGGAGGAGAGAGGAAAGCCCCAGTCAAGAGCATTCTGGAAATCTCTTTTTGCCAGCTGGCAGGAACACAGCTCCTGCTCTCCATGAGGTCCAGGGAGAAAATGGTGGGTGACACACCTGACAAGGGGGGAGACACTGAGGAAAACTAATGACAGCTATGTGAAGCAGTAGGGGATGAACTAAAAATAATGATTTGGTTTAGGGAAGATTAGACAGCTCAATAGTGCTATTTGTGCTTCATCTCAGTTTCCTGTAGCCCAACACGAGGGAGGACAATAAAAATAGGAATTCCATAGATATCACAATGTGATTTTTCTTAATATAAATTTTTTTTTTCCATGGACTTCATAGAGGTATGTCAAGTGTGAGTAGTAGGAAAAAATGCTACTTTTAATAAAGAACTTGGATTGTCCCTAAAGTGGGAGGGAATAAATGTGAACATAGATTTACAAGGGTCAGAGTAACTGCGGGTCCAAATTGAAAGATAAAAGATAACCAAAAGTTGCATTTGCAATGCACCCTAATCATAACGAAATGAAACACCTCTTTTTCTGAATTCCAACCCAGCTGGAGTACAAGTGACAAACCCTTCTCCTTGTCCTGAAATTTCTCAGGGCCCAGTGGAAAGCTGGTAACCTGCCCTAAGTGAGCTCTGAGCTTATATCCTGAGTATGCAAAGCCCTGATGGTGCCACTTCTGAGTAACAGCTTGGAAAGGAAGAAAAAACACTGTTAGCTTTCTGCTGGGTTAGTGTTTAATGCCTTGGATTCCTTGAGAAAGAGTACCCACAATTATATTAACAAATGTAGGCCACTGACGTGAGAGAAAGAAGAGACTGAAATTAGTGTGTCATTCTTTGTGCCCACATTTTTCTAGACTCGTACTTGACACTTGTATTCAATTTAGTTCTGACATTTCAGCTGAGGTTTTTTTGGAATTGTGGATTAAAACTTCCCACCTCAACATCAAGGGTTTTACATAAAACTGATGAATCTAAATGTCTAAGTATCAATAGAAAAATGATCCCTTCTCTTAGGTGATTAAATGTATTGTATTAATGTGTGCATAACGCAGAATCAATAAATAATGAATTACCACTGATTGTAATTGAATGTTTTCATAATTTTATTGTCAGCCATGATAAATAATCAGTACATTTATACTGCATTAAATTAATTAGTGTGTCATTTCTATTACATACATCAGCAGTGAAGTAATGCAGTGACATCTGTTTCTAATGTTTTAAAGATGTGGTATTCCTTATTAAGTAAAAGGAAGAGTTATTAGAGGTATTTCCTGTGATTGGCAGTTATACTGGTACAGTCAAAGGGATCAAATGAAGGAACTTGCACTCTTGGCAAATGCTGCATTTCAACCCTTAATGGCAGCAAGTAACAATGACTGGAGTGAATTTTGCTTCTTTAGGATTTCACAAAATCCTGCCTGCCTTTCTAGAGAAAGTAAGAGCAGATCCTTTCTTTCTAATACAGATGGGAAGATTCTAACATGCAAAACAATTAAAGCTCTACAGAAGATCCAGACATCCACATCCATTTCTGTATCCATTTTTCTGCCTCAGTCCTCCATATATACAAAGGAATTCCTGGCTAAGTGCTCATTAAAAAGTCTCAGATTAAGCCTTTTTTGGCTGTCATGTTCTTAAGTGGCAGTGTCTGGCCTATGGGTCTGTAATCTTTCCTGGAAGTCACACTAATGTGACATATCTTAGCTTTGTGCTGCTGTTCATTGTGTTACCTGCAACAGAAACAGGAAATTGAGGAGATGTTGCAAACAAGAGAAGCAAAAAGTGAAGGAGTAGAATAGGAGGAACAGAATAAATGGAATATACAGCAAATAAGCACAAAGTGAACTGTGCCAGAAGGAGGCCTGGTTTCTAAATGACTCCAGTGTCACAGATGGGGTGACCACTTGGGTGACAGGAGTAAAACCCACTGAACAACAACAGTTACAGATGACAAAAGAAGTCTGGAGTTCTTCATTAATGCTGCCTTTTCCTAGACATACACATCCTTAACTTTTCTGTACCTCACACCATTTTTAAAAAGTAAACTGGAAAACCTAACATAAGAGCCTACCTGACTAGAGTTCTTCATTTACAAAGCAGTTTCTAATTTTAATCTTGTAATTTTCATACTGGCAATGGGCATCATGATATTTAAGCAAAATGAAAACAGTTCAGACTTATTTTACTCTTTCCAGTGCAAGTCTCACACATTGCTTCTGACTGATCACTGACTACTTTGCACAGATTTGGGTGGGTGGTCTCTGGACCAAGTGTGTGCACCCAGCAGTTTGTCCCCATGGCTGGCCCAGGGAGCTCTGGCTGGTTTGGGAGAGCCTGTGTGGGCAGGACTGGTGGCTGCTCACTGCAGGGTCACACATTTCATACTCTGTGAGCTCCAGCCTGCTCCAGCCCAGCTGAGACAGCACCTCAGGGCTCCCTCCATGCACTGAACGTGACTTGGGGGCTCCTCTTGGGCCAGCCCTGACAGACACAGCCCTTGAGAGAAGTCCTGCAGTTCACAGAACCTGCCCTGAGCTCCAGCTCTATGTGAGGCATGAAGGATGTGACCATTCACTGCAGAGCCTGAGATAACTAAAGCACAAACACACTCTCCAACAAGGCCCCGTCCACTTTTCCCATGCATCAAAATGTCACTTGTGTTATCACTGAAGAGATGTGACCTGCCACGTTTGGCACTATCACTTTCTGTCTAACAGATGTGTAAATACCTTTTCTGAAAGCCAGCAGCACATTTGTCATACAAACATGTGAGTGGTACTTTTAAGCTCATTCCTGTGAAATCCATGAATACAATTTGCTAATGATGCCCCACATTAATCTGGATTTTGATTGAGGAAAGAGGGCAGCAAAAGGACCAGAACCTCAGTGGAACAAGTCTATTTTACACAAGATACCATCATCCTTAAGGTTCAATATTGTTTGCACCTTTTCTTCTGCAGGAAGAAAACTTAATACTATTAGATGTGCATTGAAGTTAAAACTCACTTCATAGCAAAGCTCTGTGGACACAGCTCATGTACTTCAATACATTCAGCAAGTCATCAGACCCAGATGCTTGTTACTGTTCCCAGAGGAACAAGATTAACCTCATCTCTCCACATTTGCACGTCAGTTAAAGAAAGCAAAAGTTTTCCTGCACTGTCTGTCTGAGCATCTCAGCCCTAATCTGAAGGCACCACCATCTAGTGGGATAAGAAGGTATTTAATTTTCTTTACATTCTTTTGGTATTTTTAAACATGGACGTTGTACTCTACTTCAAGTAGCAAAAAAAAAGTTTCTGGGATTTTTTTTATTTATACATATAAGGCTCACATAACCCTTCCATTAATTCTCATTTCTGTTTTGACTGCAAAACATTTCCCAACAAAAACCTTAGGAGTCGTTTCCTTGAAAATAGGTTTTCATAAACAGAATTCTATCAATGAGAAAACAATTTATGGCTATCCAAACTGAGTGGAAGTGTGATTGATTTATTGACTAAATATTTCCAGTATTTTATTGAATCTACTTTGTGGAAATCCAATTGGCAGAATTATTAATATTGTGAAAGTAATCATCTTGAGCTCATCTTTAAAACCAATATGTATTTTAGGGAGTGGAGATCCGTCCTTGCAGTTTTCCACAGAGCCATTAGCTGTACAGCTTTTGGTTGTAAGCAGAGTCTGACCATTAAGTCCCATCTAAAATAAATCCCCGAACTGAATGCAAAGCATTCCTTTTACCTCTAAGAGTGACCATTTATTGTACTCTGCCTGTGCTGATCTCCTGACTGCTGCTGCTCTCATTTGGTTTTCCTTTCGTGCATTTACAGTTGGGCAGAGCAGTGGCAGGGATTTTCTGGGGGGAGGGAGAACCATCGGGGTGAGCAGGGTGAGTTCCTCTGCTTGGGTTTTGCCACACAATGTGTGCATCTGCAGCTGTTATCCTAAGATGCCTCCTTGTGTTCAGGTCTCATTGATCTTGTTACAGCATTTCACACACACAGGGATAATTGATTTACATCATTGAGGAGTCCAGATCTTTTATAAGCATAAGAGTAAATATTAAGAAATCACCATATTTTAAAATACTATAGATACTTTGATTTTTTCTAGTATCTAAATCAGTGATGAAATAATAAAGATTTAAATATTTCATTACACAGATAATATTTTAGTATTCATAATGTGGGCCTGCTTCAGTTTCCATGGAAGTGAGTGGTATTTTTACCTTAGGTACTACTAAACATTTCAGTGTCTTACTATCTTCAAATTATAGAAATCTTATTGACACAAATGGGGATCAATGGGTATTTTGCATTGAACATCAATTTTATGATACTGTCTTTTCAAACACTACATTTCTTCTGAAATCCATAAAGTGATATCAATCTGTGCTGCCAGCTCCTCCTGAAATCAGTCTTGAGTTCTGAGTAAAATCAATGGAACTGGTCCAAACAGGTTGATGTAGTAAATGCCATTTTGACCCTTTGATCCCTGAACCACATGCCAGGGAAGGTTTGAATTTCACTTAGAAAGCAAATTAAAATATAGATAAATACTTTCATTTGGGATGCTGCTTGCAGCTGATGAAGTCCAGGACGTTTTAGCTCACACTCCCTTAGAGGAATAAAAATCCCACCTAAATAAGAGGTCTGGGATGTACAGGGAATTAGGACAGTCTGGAGAGAACAGGAGATGGGTGTAGGGAACTTCAGGCCAGATCTGCACAACCTCCTGAGTTCACACAGAACTTTCAAAAGCTTCTCCTTCAGAATTCTCATCTATTTTTCAACTCCCCAAGGAGTTGGGTCTGAGGCCTTCCTGCCACTCTGCCAACTCTTGGGTCACCCTTTTCACAGCTCTGATGGAGGTTGAAGAAAATATAATGAACCTAATTTTTTTTTTTTTGTCAATAAAAGTATTTAATGAAATTAGCTCCAGGATAGTCCATAGTTCTTTATAGGAAGTGGAGGGAAAGGTCTCAGTGGGGACTCACTCTGCTATTTTAGCCTGTCACAAAGCCTGAGCTGCAGAATCCACAGCAGAATTGAGTCTGTCTGAATCTCAGTCAAAGCAACTCAGACTGAGATCAGAATCAAATATTTAAGAGCAGCTTTTGTTTTTAACTTGACCAATGAATGTGTCTCAGTATGTTCTCTGAGCTTTTGGATAAAGCCACGTTAAAGAAGTGTCTCTCTTCATCTTCAGGAGACATTATTGACTTTATCTTCCCTTTTTTCCTCTTTCTTTCACATCAAAGTTGATGTGACAAACATTGATAACCCAGAAAAAAATGTAATCTTACATAAACCTGGTTTTATATTCTGTAACTGCATTGACTTTCTGATGGAATTACCAGTGACTTGTGGAGGCATAAGGATGATCAGGCCATGAATTGAAAGTACAGGTTGGAACACCTGTGATCATAATTATTTAATGCATAACCATCCTGTAGTTTGAGTTTTTAAAAATTCTCCTAGCCCATATTTATAATATTAAAACCTGTCAGCACCCTGGGAAACCATCACTGATATCTTTCATTAGTATTATGAATTTTAGAGTATTTTGCATTGAGGAGCACTGTAAACTGAAAGTATTTCTTCAGAATTTTTTCTAAGGGGATGTCTTACAATTTGATTCCATTATTTTAAATATGACAAGATCTTCCCTATTTTTTCCCACAAGATCTATGAATATAGAATCAAGCAAGGTTTAACAGATACTTTGCAATGTAAATATTTTTCCCTAAAATGTAAATGTACAATATAGTTTAAACTTTTAAAATTGATCTGTGTTCTATTTTAGATGGTGGTCTATTTTATATGATCAATAGAATGAAAGAAAACTGAACATTTTTTTTAAATTGTTTTGCTTAGAGTGATAGGATTTCAGACACCAATTTTCTTTGCTATTGTAATAATGAATGTTGATTGAACACACTGTGGTCACTTCAGTGCATGAAATTAGCCAGGAATCCTGAGTTTGTTGATATTTTCCATTAATTGAAACTTACTTGAATCCAGCATCAGTCAGTGCAATCCTTTTCCATACAAAATACACATTAAAAATTCCAATTCCTGGACATAGTGAGGAACCTTTAAGTTCTGTCTTTTGGCCAGAGGTTTTCCAGGCTGTGCTGCAGCTCATCCATTGTCAGTGTGAATTCTGACAATTCCTCTGCCTAAGAGCAGCCACTCAGGAGGATCCTCCCAACAGGCTGTCCTCAGTCCCCCTCTTGGGCAGAGCCAGCTCACCTGTGAGTTTTTACAGCTCCAAGTGTGTTTTTTAAGGTGTCTTTCTGTGTAGTGGCATGAATGTGCTTCTGTTCATTCCAAGAAAATAGGAAAGACACCATAATTTAATGGAACAAAGGCTTCCCATAGAATCCATCCTCCCAATTCCTCTTTAGAGAATTCTGGCCGTGCAGGAAGCCCTCTGAAAAGAGGCTGTCGGGAAACTGCCATCTGTGAGGCTGCAGGGAGCAATTGTGCCCACAAGTCACAGTAACCCTGGTCAGAAACAGGATTTTAGCACTTGGCTCGCTGGCCCTGATGGAAGAGTAAAGGAAAAAAAGAAAATGAAGTAACATGAAAGGTTAAGTTCTGCAAGATCAAGCCCTGTTTTTCACAGATGCCAGGTATCAGGAATTGCAGCTATCACACCAGCTCTGATGATCCCTCTGTTGCAAAATGCTTTTCATAGTCATTTCAAAGTCATCAGGGAAATTGGAATTATGAAACTTTTATTTTGCTATGCACGGTATACAGCCTTTGTAGTCTTGATTGCTCATCTCTGGTTTGATGTGATATAAACTCAGGAAAAAGGAAACTGCTTTCACCAACAAATATTGTGGATCTGAACTGTTCATAACTGCCAATACTGATAAACCCACACAATATAGATTTACTAGTTGAATACACAGAGTTTGTGTAGCAACAATACCAGGGAACACAGAATTAAATCCCAGCTGGATCAGTATCCATAGTGCTGAAATACAAACAATTATTAGGAACTTTGGAAATCTTTAGGAGCTCAGTGTCTACACACAGTCCCAGTTCATTAATGGACTTTTTGAATGGTACCCTCATCTGGCTGCACTACCACTTCAGTTAATTCACCTGCTAATTTGTGTGCAACTGTCCCTGTTTAACATCCTTTGTCTGGCTCTAAAGGGCAGATTTAGGTAGCTCCTCACTATTTAAAGTCTCTTTCTTAGGAGCAGTTCAAAGTGCCATCCCACAGTATTTAAGTACCTGTTTTTCTGTACAATTTGATTATCTTTTTTTATAAAAAGAAGGATGTATGTAGTACTTCTAGATCTGACTTCTTTTGAAACATTTTTCCACCTTTACAGAAAATTACAATAGCTTCCATGAAAAGTTCAGACTGAAAAAAAGCAAATGAAAAACCCCAAGCACTAAAGCACAAAACAGAAAAGAATTGCACTGACATGTGAAATGTGTTAAAAATTCTTCTTTGAATCAGTCATTTAGACATACAAAGATAATGATGATGATTATGATGACAATAATTATAATCAACTAAAATTTAAATTCATCCATTTTCTTCTATGCAAATACCAATTATATTTCTTTTCTTTAAAATGAATGTGACCATTTTAAGTAGTTATTCTTGCAAATCTCCCTAATAATCTGCCTCAACATTGACAACAGCACAGCATTCTTCTGAAGTGGGGGGAAAATTCTGTCTCTTCTGGCTTAATGGAAGGGCCAAAATGAGGGGCTTTATATAGAATTAATATTTCCAGTGTAAGAGCTAAGGCCTATTCTTTATTTACTCCATCAAACAGAGGAGGAAGTGCTGCTCCTTGGGTGCTAAGGAGGTACAAAAAGGGGAGGGCAGTGGTGCTCCCAGCAATTTTGCTCTCTGCAGTAAAGAGAACAGCCCAAAGTCTCCTTGCTCCCTCAGAGGTTCTGTGCTGCAAAATGCCTGAGAGAGGTGCCTGGAGTTCCAGGAATCACTGCTGTGCTCCTGGAGAAGCTGAGTTACCTTATGGAAGAGCTGTCCTGGGAGTGCTGCAGGGAACTGGGATCTGCTAAGCCAGCATCTTACCTGAAAAAGATGATGCTGAGACTAAAACAAACTAACAACTTTCTAATGAGTACTGTGCATTATGATTTGTTACATTCAAACCTAAAATTCTCATTCAGACCACAAGATTTGACCTTTTATTATTTTACATATTATCAATCACACAGCCTGGAGAACACCCTGTTATCAAGGCAATGGGGTTAAAATTCTGGTTGCAGATATTGCCCACTGAAAACAGATTAAAATGTAAACATCTTATAAACACATTAAATACTTCAATATAGCTGGCCCACATATTGTTTACAGTAGGAGCATTCTTTTCCTAGACATATAGTTTAATTGAAGTTTAATAAGTGCAATGGGGATGTCTTTTTTTTCTGCAGAAGAAAAGGCAGCATTTAAATGGAGTGCACTATGTTTGGATTAATGAAAAATGGATGTTAAATCCTGAGAGTCCATCCTGAATTCTCAAAAGCATCACACATACATACAGTCTGGCACCAGTTCACAGCTTCTGAAAGAAAAACAAGAGCTTTTCTCATTTCTGTGAGCAAGCTGAGTATAATCTCATTTCAAATGCCTAAAGATTTCAGTGCACCACTACTGCTACTCTCTGGCTTTAAAATCCTAAAGAGTGCTTTAAACACAAAACTTGCTTGAACTGTTATGTTGGGAAGGAAATGCTCAATAAGGAGGCCTTTGCTGTATATGAGTGTAATAAATTCCCTTATCAAAAAGGTGATTACGCATACTCCTGGTTTATAAGCTGATAACTTTCTTTTTAGCCACAGCCCTTTCACAACTTCAATTTGTCCCCAAATCACCCTGCTGCAGCTGAGATATTTTCATACATGCCCTTTCAGAGGAAACAGAGGAAGAGGGTCTGGCAGCCCCTCCCTGGCTGTGTGTATACCCTCAGATAATGTTAAATTTCCACCACTGCAGCAGCAAAACCCAAACTAAATCTCTGCTCTCACACAGAGCTGCAAGTGGAGCCCTGACAGACCCAGCTTGGAACTGAGGCCAATCAGCCTCCCACAGAGATTTTACCAAAGCAGGAACAGTCTTTGCTTTATCATTTTTAGTCACCTGCTTCTGTAATTTCAAATGTAGTTGTTGTATTAATTTGTAGCAGTTATCACCAATAGCCTGATTTACCTGAAAGTCAGTCCCTGGCTGTTTCTCACTCCTCACTCCCAGCTGTCTCCTGGCTAGTTTGGTGCTGCAGTCCTTGGTGACACGTGTGTCTTCACAAGAATCCCAGCTGGCAAGAATTCATTTCAGCCTAGGCCTTTATAATCTTTTGTTTATGGTTTCTCTGGTGAAGTCTGGGCAAAAATATTGCATATGAGACACATCAATTCCTTTACTTTATGGACTACTTTAAACTCTTTTAATTATATGATAATATTTATGGGGAGTTTCCTAAGGGACCTTTATCAGTTTCAGAACTTAAAGTCTTGCTTTATTCTCTCTTTTCATTTCAGCCAGGTGCCAGTTATGATTTTCAGGACTGGAGAATGCTGCTGTTTAAAAATTACTCAATGATCTTGCACTTGTCATTCTCTTCAAATAGGAAATGCAAAACTTCCAACCTGTGGCAAACTGATGTTATTTCATTTTCTGTATCATCCATCTCCCAGACTAATTCCTGGGGGTTTTTTTTCAGTATTTGTATGGGCACATTTTTAAATACATATATATCAATTAAGTGAAATAAAATAACTATTCCTATCTCCTGTTTAAGGCAATATACAGTTCACCTTCAGGTGTAATTATGAAATTAAAAAGACCAAGAGGGTGAGGCTGAGCTTTGTGTGGTAAAACTCGTGCTGACTGTAATGAAATAGGAATATGCACTAATGACTGAAAGATCTGTATTCATAAATTGGCAACAAGTCAAAAGAGATGAATAAAGAAATATAATATATAAAAGAACGGGAATATTTCCAGAGAAAAGAGATTAATTTCTTACCTAAGTCACAGTCTCCAGATGTGCTGGAAAAGGTACAGTTTTCCTAAACTCAGAGAACACAAGTCTGAAAACCTCACTATGCAATAAAACTACTTCAAGTAATATTGAAAATGAAGTTAAGCACAGTACTGAATGTCATTAGACACACTTGTCCATCTTTACTGAATCCTCCTTAAATCTTAATAAATCATAATCCTAATGAGTCTTCATTTACAACTATATAGCAGTCTTATATTTCCAATCTGTTTTATTTCCAATATTTTTTCTGACTGACAGTTTCTGAAGTATCCTAATTGACCAAGACTTTTACATGCTGGAATGGACAAATAGTGGAACTGCCAGGACAGAAAGAACTGAACTCTGTTTTGTGGCATCCTGGACTTTGAACCAGCCTTGGGGCCAGCTATATTGAAGTATTTAATCTTGGGGCTGCTGCAAAGACTTTCTCCTTCTTCCTGGATACCTGTAGTTTTGGGAAACCCATTAAACTTATAGGTAATCCTTAATGTAGCTGTAGTGAACTTTCTTTCCATACTCTGCCAGTTACACTGGGAGAGCAGCATTGTCAAAACTGTGATCCTGGGGTTTTTCTCCTTGGTGTTCATTTTGTACAAGATAATTTTGACTGCCATGAGAGACCTACAGCATTTTTGCAGATTGTCATTAAGTAAGGTTTGGAAAAGTAAACTCTTTGCCTTGCATGGTTACAGAAGTTAAGTGTCATGTAATTCTCTTTCCAGTCTCTGTAAGCAATCCCATAATTTACACGCATCTTAGTAATCAAAAGGGCAACTTCAAAATGAGTTTCAATGCTCCTTAGGTAGAGAATGTGGGTTTAATTACTCAGAGTTTTTAAAATATATTCAGGCCTGATCTACCAAAGCCTGTATCACAAGAATATTCACACCATCCATGGGAACTGAGTGTCTGCATCCCACTGAGGATTTGCAGCACAGGGTCTAATGGCACTAATGTCACACAAGTTACATGGGCATGACTGAGGCTGCAAGCTGTGCCAGGAAGAGAAACTCAGATAATGGCAAACAAGAGGAAGTTGGAATCAAGGTTGTCTGAGAGTTTGGAATAAATTTGGAAAGCAATAATTTTTTCCCAAACACGCCTGGCTGTGGCCAGGCTGTTCTGTGGTTAATGAACAATCAGGGTGTGCACGCCTCGGTGGGTGCCAGTTGTGGAACTGCAAACTGCAGAGGAAAACCACACACAAGTGCAGCCCCAAGCACACCAACACTGCCCTGCTGCCTGAACTAATGAGCCATTTCCCTGGGATAAATCAGATTATTCACTGGATGCTTCAAGCAGCTGATGGGCCCGATCCTGCTGCCGATCCTCACTCAAACTGGTACTCAAGGAGAATTAAATTCTGTATCCATTGAGGGAACAATAGAAAGAATAATGAGATTTCACACGTGAAATCACTGCAGGATAAGGAGACTACATAACTCAAGAAAATTAAAATTCATCATAGCATTTGCTGTTTGTTTTTGGAGGAAGAAGCATTTGATCAAATGGTGGGAGACCAGATCTTGAGATAACTACAAACTCCATCATTCTAATGCTGATTCTTCCTAATTTTCTTTCAGACTTCAGTGTTCCTACCTGGGAAAATAAAAACACTTCCAGACCTTATGAGGTTTTGCTCAGATTACTGGACTTCTGAAAAGCATTTTGATAGAGTTAGGTATTAACTACTCAAACTTTAAAGTAACAAGGGTAGTTCTATAGACATGTGAAAATCCCAAATAAAAGTCAAAAAGTAAAACACCATGTTTTTATGAGAGATGTTTTGGTTGAGATCAAAGTTGGAAAAGTTTCTTACAGAAAAAGTATTAGAACTGCTAAAAATGGGATCTTAAAATTCTTTTTGTGTGCCTTTCTGAACTGCTATTGCTAAAAAATCTGTATAAATCCTCTGCAATACATAGGATTACATATGTAGGAATTATTTCATAAAACATAGGGAAAAATATATTTAATCCTAATGTTTAAAAAAATTGCATTCAGTTTTTCAGTATGCATTTTGGAATGCATTTTGGCAATCCTAATTGATGAGACCTAGTTTAACAAAATATAGGGAAAATCAGTAATCAGGGCACAGGATGTGCAGTTTAATTGTGATGGTGTGCATTTCTATTTGTTTCTAATGTAGAGGATCTATTGGTAAAATGAATGCCCATTTTGTGGTCTGTTATGCAGAAAATGTTTAATCCAGTGTTTGATTTACTCTGTTAAATCTTCTTTATTGAATGTGCTTATTCATCCATGCAGAATTGGGTATGCTGCTTTCTGTTAATATGACATTGCAATTAAATAGCTAAAGAGAAAAACATGGCAAGACATTTTCTCAAGGTCCATGAAATTCTCATAAAAATTATTCATACTCACATATTTCACTTCTACATTTGCTGATACTAAAACTGCAAACTACAGAGAAATATTTTGGTGTTGTGTGGGACTGACAAACCTTGCAGTTAAAGATCCTGAATAATCATTTTTGTCAAATAAAAAGTACTAAGGAGGATTTCTGGTCCAGTGGATAATGACTGTCATCACGAAATAGGATTGCACTGATTGCATCCTATGAATGAAGCTAACAGGAACTCACAGCACCAAACAACAGCATTTTGTGGAGAGATAAATACTGAAGCACTTGAGAAACAGTGAGACATTGACAGTGGAATAGCTCTGCTCCAGTGAAGTCCTAGAATTGTATTGAACAGCAACAAAAGGGTTTCGTGATGATGTTAGACCTTCCTGAGTGTGCCCTCCCTCAGTAGGAAAAGGGTGTGCAAGGGGAGTTTGTGTTATCTCATCTCACCAATATAGTGATGCTTTGTTCCTCAGCACAAGACATTTAGGTCAGGGATGATCCAGCACTGTGAGAACTCTGCAGCTTTATTTCTTTCACATGTTAAAAAGTAGAAATGACAGCTCTGTCCATGGAATTGCATGGGAGCTGGAAGTTTTAATCAAAATCGAACAATAACACAATGGAAGTTTTAATCAAAATCTCTCTGGGACAGCTGGAAACATAAATATAAGGAACTTAAAACTTGATCATACTCCTTTTCTATCTGAACTCATAACTCCTCATTTTCTCTGTCACATATTTATCAGTGCAGTGAGCCAGTGCTGCTGTTTAAATCTCTGGTTTTTGTTCCTGCATAGTTGGAAGTTTCCTGCTGGACTGTTTTCTGTGCTGCACTCTGCTCCAGCACGTCTGGCAGTACCACAGGGGTAACGTGGCCTCTGGTTTCCATTAGGCACTTTTTACTATTTTCACTATTTTTTTGCTATGTGAACAAGGAGCTTGTAATAAGGTGTTAACAGGCTGCTAGCTGGTTTATTGTTATTATTGATTTAAGGTGCTAAGACTTTAATATAATCATACACAATGAATAATATTAAGAGATTAGTTTAAAGCCATATGAGCCATTAAATGTAAAATAAAAAGAAAAACTTTCCAGAAGTTTCCAGCATATTCTGGCACAGGTGTTCTGTGCTGGGTTATTTAGCCTACATTGCTGTATCTGGCTTTTTCCAATCTGTGGTTTTAGTCCTGCTGTTCTTACACTCAGACTGGTGTTATGGGAGGGGCAATTCTGAAGCAGGAGATTCTGGATTTTATCCCTGATTCTCCCTTTTTTTCCTTGTAAGATGAAAGAAGAGACTGAGCAAGACTAAAGCGTGGCTTTGGGCTTCAGAGTGAAAGAGTTAATGAATGAGTTGAGAAAAAAAGAAAAGGTTTTGCATGCAGAAAATGTAGTACAGACAAACATCTATCTATTAATTAACAAGAAAGGACATGAAATTAATGACTGATAAAACTTTCTAGCTAACACTAATAACTTTCTTTTTAAATCTGTGTTTAACGTTCTGGCTAAAGGAAAAAATATTGCAATTGGGAAGAAGAGAACTTTTTAAAAACAATGATGAAAATATTTTCTTGGATATATTAATAAACAGCAGTGAGCAACAAGATTGAAATAAACAATATGGTTTGTTTTGGGAACAATGAAATATGCAAAGGAAATAATAAAAGTGAAATTTTTTGTTTCTGAGGAATTGGTCATCCAAGAAACTTCAGTGGCATTCATAAGATTGTTTGGGTTGGAAGGGACCTTAAAGTTCATCCAATGCCACCCCTGCCATGGGCAGGGACACCTTGCACTGTCCCTGGGTGCTCCAAGCCCTGTCCAACCTTGGACATGTCGAGGGATCCAGGGGCAGCCACAGCTGCTCTGGGCACCTGTGCCAGGGCCTGCCCACCCTGCCAGGGAACAATTTATAATTTCTTCCTCAAATCGACCCATAAGTAATTCAAAAACACACGTGCTTGCAATGAAGCGATTTGGCTCAGTAGATGGAATGCTGCCATGTGACTGTAGTTAAGAAGTTTATTGATAGATGTAAGTGCTGTGTATGTGCATATATTCCCTGCTGCATCCCGCAGCATTGTTATATGCCAGGTCAGGGCGGGCTCTGCGGATGAGTAGGACAGCGGAGCGGTGAAGGATGGTGGGGCCGGCGGGTTGGAAGGGGACGGACCCGGGACAACCCCCGGGCTCTCCCCGAACTCTCCGCTCCCTCAGGCGGGGCCGCCTCTCCGTCCCGGAGCGCGCCGCTCCCTCAGCCGCAGCCTCCCTTCTCTCCCCGAGCGCTCCGCGCCCTCACGCGGGGCCGCCGCTCCCGCCCCGAGCGCTCCGCGCCCTCACGCGGGGCCGCCGCTCCCGCCCCGAGCGCTCCGCGCCCTCACGCGGGGCCACCGCTCCGCTCCCTCCCTCCCGCCGCCGCCGGAACCCCCGCAGCCGCTCCCGCCCTTTCCGCCGGCAGCGCGCGCGTGACGGCGCCTCCCAAGATGGCGGACAACCTGCCCACAGAGTTCGATGTGGTGGTGGTGGGCACCGGTACGGGGCGGGACGGGCACGGGGGCAGCGCCGGCCCTGGCAGGGCCGAAGCTCCAAGGGGCGGCGGGGGGACGCGGATCCCCGGCTGAGGGGCGGCAGCGGTGTCTGGGGAGGGCGGGCAGGGTGTGCGAGTGGCTGCTGAGGTACCCGCGGGGTCGTGTCCGTGACAGCGGCCGGGACGTTGTCCCCATGCCCCGGGCATGGCAGCCCGCTGCAGGGCTGCTGCTCACACTGCCATGGACAGGTTTGCTGAGAAATGGAGCTGTCACGGAGGGCCGTGTGCGGCTGCCCCTGAGGAGGATTTGCCCCGACCCCCGGCCCTGTGACCGGGCTCAAACCTCACAAACCGCACCTGAGATCGGGGCCTCCTTTGGTGCCTCGGAAAGCTCTGTCTGCCTGCCCTGGCTGCCCTTATTCCCGAAATCCCATCCTGCTGCTCTGGTTTGCTTTTGTGCAAGGAAAACAGCTCTGAAGAGCTGAACTTCTGTCTCCTTGCAGTATCTGTGCTACAGGCTGATAATATATTTTTTAGTCATATCCTGCAATACAAGTAGTTTTGTATCTTCAAGGTCGTTTTTCTAATCTCTATGCCTGCTTTATAAATAACACAAAACTCTTTGAGTCATTCTCATTAAAGCACGTTTCTCTGTCTATGTATGATTACATAACCAGACACTTAATTCTCATCTTTCTGCCCTTTCTGTATCCTGTACAACTTCATCAGGTGAATAATGATGGACACCTGGAGTGTCTCACTGTAACTTACCACAATGTAACTACAAGAGAAAATTTTAAATACTCCTTCAGAACTAAGATTCTTGGTGCTTGTGTAGCAAAATAATCTTGAATTATTGGAATAGATTTCTGTTGGTAGAACTGAATGAGAGTGACCTGATTCAGATTGGTCTTGATAAGCCTTAAATTCAGCATTGAGCTCTAGTCTTAAAGTGCATCACTGTTTAGAGGTCCCAAATTTACAGTCAGATTTGTTTGCCTTTGCAAAGAGCTCAGGGTGTTGTTTGGAGCACAAATGGAAGGGAAATTCTAAATGTTACTGTTTTCCATGTGAAATTAGGAACTCTGGTTTCGGAGTTTGCTGATCTGTGAAATTATGTCCCTGGGAGTTAAGATTCCTAGCACTTTGAAATTGAATGAGTGAGTTTCTTAAAGAAATTGCTGATTTCAGTGTTCAGCAGATAAAAGCAATCCCCATACAGTGTATTTATAATTGTTTAAAAGATTTCTGATTTATATCTGGAGTTTTTGAATAGTTATAAAACCATACTGCCCCCATTTTTTTGACCAAAACTGTGCTAAAAATATAAAATTTAAGTTCTTGAGCAAATTAAGAGATCCCTTCTGTGTGTTAACCCTGTTCTATGGAGTGGTTTGCAGTAATAAATCTGACATTTTTTATAAGTGCTCAGATTTGAGAACATTTTTAGAGTGTGAGAAGGTTGGTTAATAATGAGAAGCTGGATAATCAAACTGTGAGGGTGAAATATTAAACATTGTGTAACTTCTGTGATTTTTGGGGGTGATCCATTCTTTACTGCCATGAGGTAAATATGCAGAAGCTCAGAGGTTTATGACAATTATATTAATGTTAAGCTATTTACTATTCTGTCCATGGAGGGAACAGGGACTGTCTGTGCCAGGGAGAGCAGGTCATGTGCAGCCAGCAAAGCCAATCTTCCTGCTTTGGAGTGAGTGTGATACTGGAGCTTTGGTGCTGCAGGAGGAGGTTCTCAGCTGAATTCTCTGAAATATTGCTGTATTTGGGGGTGTTGATTTGTATTCAAGGATGCCTTTTTTGCCCACCTGTAGAGAGTACTGCTCTAACTAATTCAAGGTTCTCAGAGTTCTGCACTTCAGGAGTTGTTTTGTCCTTGCGTTCCTTTTTACTGAGAGCACACACAAGTGGTGATTAGCACTGGTGAGTGGCTGAGGGTTTTAATCTGTATTACATTTCTCAGTATGGAAGATTGTTCAGAGTAGAACTTTCATCTGTCTTCTTTGGGAAGTGGCTCCTGAGGGAATATTTTATCCCAGTCTTCAACTCTCTTATTTCCATTGCTGTCACCAGTGCTGAGTGTACCTATGAATATGCAATTGTCATACCATAATAATTGCAATGTTTGTGTTTAATGGTGTTTTTAATGCATAGTCCTAGTAGTATTAATTTCTGCATGTGTGGCCTTTTCCTGGTTTTATAACTTGTGCATCTATTAAATTTAGTAATTAGACTGAGTGCTAACATAAGATTTGAATTTGTTTTTATTTCAGGCTCATTTAACTGTTTCCCTATAGTGAGCTTAGTGCAAATGGAGCCTCAACTAAATTTTAGCCATCAGTGCTTCAGTTAATGTCCAGGTTCAATTAATTCATCAATATTGCTATGGGAAAAGGAAGTTTTCTTTTAGAAGAAATTATTTTTCCTTAATTCAGGTTTTTTATTGCATGAGCAAGTTAAGAGCAAGGTGGATGTGGGTACAGAAATACTCCTGATGGGTACAGCAGCTGAAGTTTTGCTAAATCATGGAATTTATATCCATAGTTCTAAAGAAAACTGGATTGTCTCATGGCATGAAACTGATGAGCATAGCTTGAGGTTTTTTATGGCCAGCACAGTATGAGAATTAAAGCATTTAGGACATTGTTTTGCTCTACTTTGTTTTCTGTTGCAGCCTCGAGGTCACTCTCCCCTCCCTGTCTGCCCCAGTCCCTCCTATCCTGTCCCTGCTGTTTGAGCCCAGTGCTGGGCTCTGGGTACCCATCAGCCAGCAGGGTGGGCTTGTGGCATGGCTCCTGGCCAAAGCAGGTATTTGTGGTTCCTGACAAAAGCAGGTATTTGTGTCTCCTGGCCAAAGCAGGTATTTGTGTCTCCTGGCCAAAGCAGGTATTTGTGTCTCCTGGCCAAAGCAGGTATTTGTGTCTCCTGGCCAAAGCAGGTATTTGTGTCTCCTGGCCAAAGCAGGTATTTGTGTCTCCTGACAAAAGCAGGTATTTGTGTCTCCTGGCCAAAGCAGGTATTTGTGTCTCCTGGCCAAAGCAGGTATTTGTGGTTCCTGACAAAAGCAGATATTTGTGTCTCCTGGCCAAAGCAGATATTTGTGTCTCCTGGCCAAAGCAGATATTTGTGGCTCCTGACAAAAGCAGATATTTGTGGTTCCTGACAAAAGCAGATCTTCTCCAGGATCAGCAGTCCTCAGAGCAGCTCTGCTGTTTGGGCAGGTCCCTTCTGTGGTTTTATTGGTCTAGAAGCAGAACTGGGGGTCAGTGGCAGACCTTTGTTTTGCCTGTGAATTTCCCTATTTGACATTCAGCAGTGCTGAGTTTAGGGCAGGAACCCCTGTAAGTGCCAAGATTTGCAACTCTGTGGCTGTGCAGAGTGGTGTGGATACACGTGCAGGGTCATGTTTACCCTGGAATTTCCTCAGTGAATTGGATTGTGTTCAGTCTGGCCTTGTCTCTGACATTCCCCCAGACCTGTGTTAACTGCTGGGAAAGTTGTAAAGGATATGGCTCTTTGAAAGGTGTTGTATTCACAAGTTTGTCTGCCAGTAATTCTAATTTTTTTCCTAAAAAAGAGTTATTCTTTATAAAAGCAGTCACAGTAAATATTCTAGTTCTATGCAATTTTCTTTCCATTCTGGTTTTCAGTGGTTATAAATAACACATGAAATGACTTTCAAGGTAGAAAGCAGGAATCCATTTTGAAATATTCTATAAAATAAGGAGTGATTTATGGTTTCATATGATTTTGGCTGAAAGCACTCGGGCTTTGCCAGGTCATCAAAGTCCTGTCAGGAGAATCTATTATTTATTGTTGGATATGCTGGGAGTGGTGTAAGTACTTCATGTTTATCTTATGGAAGTGTAGTGTGTTAGGGAAAATCACTTCCAGATACTAACACAATTTTAAAAATATACCTTACAACTAAACTAACCCAAATATTACAGATGCCAATTTTAAAGTAAACACTGATGATTGATACAAAAAAATAATTCCTAATTGTTTCATTGTTGCAGGATATTTTTAGAATGTGACAAAAATATTTTGTAATACATCATTTGGGCTGATATTTTGGTTGCATTATCTTATGTAACTGCACAGTCCTCAGTTTATATCAGCAGCTATTTAGAGCTGATGAAAGCTCAATGGAAAACCAGCTGAAGATGGATATTTTCTGACGTCAGTGGTCACTGTGGACTAACACAGGGGCACTGGCTTTAATGTTGGTGTCTGGAAGGAGGAAACAGAGCCACGTTTTGTAATCAGTTGTAGATAAGTCATTGCCTGTCCATTTAAATGTCAAACAAAATGAACACTGGCTCACAGTCCTGTCCCATGTCCTCTCTGTGTGTGTGTCCCTTTGATTTTTTTCAGCACTCTCCACATGTAAATACACCTTTATCTTCTTTACTGATTTTTTTAACCTGACTGAACTGCAGGGGTTGTGTTCTGGCCTGGCTCCCAGTGTGGATGTTGGGTGTAGCAGAGGTGCTGCCTGCAAGGTTCAGGCTCCCTCTGGTACCTCAGGCAGGTTCTTTCCCTGACACTGTGCAGTGTCCCTGGCTGCTCCTGTGGGAGAACTCCTTGTTCTCTGATCCCTTTGTTGTCCTTCTCAGCCTGTTTGTGTTCTGCAGCTTTTCCAGATCATATTGCTGATCCTACAGAATCAGAGCCTCTAGGACTCTACTGAGAAAGATACAGAGGAGGTCATCTGCATATCAAGGTGAAAAAACTCCTTTAGAAAAGGCTTAGTAAGGTACTTGGAAATGCCAGTGTGAATGAGGGACAGTGGAAAGCCAGGTGTGTGCATCCCAGCAGGAAATGGCTTCTGCTGCCTGGGGAATGGGTCCAGTCCTGCTGCAGGAGCTGCTCTGGGGCTGTGCCAGAGCACCCAGGGAGGGAGGGAGGGACAGAGCCCCTGGTGCTCTCCTGGGAGCTGCTGCTGCAGGAGGAGGAGAAGCTTCCTCAGTATCTTTCATTAAATGCTCACAAATGTAAGGAACAAGGAGAGCAAGCTCTTTGCCCATGGGGAAGCAGAAAAGAAGTGAAAGCATTAGAAGACTGGAGTGAGAATAAAGCTCAGCGTGTGTCTTGCTATACAGATCCTTTAATTCAAGTGCTTTGCTTTGTCTGCTGCTGTTGCTTTAAACCAAAGATTAGGCTCTGAGCTGTAGTTTGTGCTGGAGAACATTGCTTGGTGTGAGTATAATTTTTAGTAAGAAGTTAAATTTTTATTTCAAGCCTAGGTGCTTGTATTCCTTTCCTAAATGTTCATTTACACCAGCTGTGAGATTGAATGGTTTTCATTGCCAAGCTCCTGTGGTGAGACACAGATAAGTGTGTGCAATTTCACTTTTTACTTGTGGCTTCTTTCTTGACCAGTAACATGTTATCTTAGTGGGTTGGCATTTCTGTGCCATACTCTGTAATGCAGAAATATTTTCTAATACTGCTCTGCAATATGAGCAAATATTAAAATGAATGAATTTTAATCATCTTTATCTTAAAATATTACATACAAGGAGTATTTTAATTTGCAATTAATTATAACATTCTGTTAAAATTTCACATATACTGAAACCACACCATGAGTATTCTGTAGTGAGCTCCTCAAGAATCAGCTGCTCTTCTCTACTTAGAAGTTCAGATGCAAACAAAATGTATTGCAGCTGGTGAACTGTCTGGCTCCAGAAGATTGTTTTGAAATTGTCCGTGTTCCAACATTTTTATATATTTCCCTTCAACATTTTATATTATGAAAAAGCCACTTGTGATTTATTTAGTAGATGGAGTGAAGCAAATTAAACATTGAAGCCTTTTCAAGATGGATCTTGTGTAATTCAGTAAAAACTTATCATCTGGCTGACTGCAGAGCAGTTTGCAGTGAGCAGCTCAGCACCAGGATGCTCCCAGAGATGTGGAGCTGTTGAGTTTGGAAATTGCCCAGGGCAGTGGCTGAGCCCTCTTCAGGGCACTGCAGCACTGGAGCTGCAAGTACAGCTGCTAAGCAGGAGACACAGTGTGTAAACCTAAAATTAATTTTTGATCACACAGTGGTGAATTATAAGTTTTCATTATTTTGTAAGACTTCAGAAATTAATTGGCTTTTAAAACTGAATTAAAGTTTTCCACCGTAGCGTTTATCTCAAACTTTAATTTTGTTGTATTGGAACTAAAACTAGAATTGTTTTTTGGATAACTAAATAATGTGTAGCTATTTCTTCTGTTTCTTTTTTACTTCTAAAACACTATTCTAGAAAATGAGAGTATGGCTGATTTTGTTTCATAGGGAATCTCCAAAAATTCATGTAATGGGGATTGTCTTGGTCAGAGGTTACTGGAAACAAGCAGATGCAGACTTCAAGGTCAGCTTGCAGAGGCACCTCTGAGATTTATGGGGGTGGATCTGCCTTGGTGAGTCCAGCAGGGCTGGGATGGGGCAGTGGCGCTGAGCGTGAGTGCTGGGAGGGGCCCGTGCGGAGAAACCTTTCAGCTCAGCGCGGGGCTGCCTGGGGCAGAGGCTGCGCCCAGAGCCCTGAGCTTGTCCTGCCCCGCCGGGCCCCTCCTCCTCCTGCTCCTACCCTGCCGGGCTCCCTCCTCCTCCTCCTCCTCCTCCTCCTCCTACCCTGCCGGGCTCCCTCCTCTTCCTCCTCCTCCTCCTGCCCGCAGCTGCTCCCAGGGCAGCCCTGCAGTCTCTCCCAGCAGTTCCCAGGGCGTTATACAGAAACATTGATACAAACCTCAGTTTCCTCTGTGTACTGAAGTGGCCATGCTGCCATGTTTGTTAGTTTAATTAGAGCTAATTAATGTTACAATTCAGTCTGCTTGCCACTTTGTTTCTTTCCAATGGGAAGCCAAACGCAGGACGATGAGTGTGTCTTGTAGTGAGGATCCAAACACATTTCACAACCTGAGTACAATCCATTTTAGGGCTTTTGAAAAATCAAAGTTCAGATCGGGAGGCTGTTTCCAAGTAAGAACAGTTTCTAAAAACACATTTCTCTGTTACTGGATTATCTGAAGGGAACCTATTTTGCACAATGTCCTGTCAGTGGCAGTTCAGCTTTCCATGCTGTGATTTCATAAATTGCCATTTCTCTAAGCAGGCTTTTCCAAGTTAGGTTTTTTCCTAGATAGAGAAGGACAATGTATAATTGTATTGTAATTATCCAGAACCTTCTTTCTTGGAAAAGACTTTTGTTCAGTAACCACCATGCAAATCAGGTCCCAGATAGGAGTAACTTGCATTTGACAGCACTGCCTCTTTTCCCTGTATCCTTGTTTCTGTTGGAGAACAGAATTCAGAAACTGGTGCCATGTGACACTCTTATTTATTTCTTGGATTTCCTGAGGTGTTGTCCCCCAGAGCAAAGGGTGTCCTGTTGCAGCAGGTGTTGGGAGCCTCTCCCAAAGCTGGGATGTGCCAGCCATGCTCCACTCTCACCACTGGCTATGTGGGGGGCCACGATGTCTTGGAAGCACAGGCTTGGTGAAGAAAATTGATGCCAGCTTTCAAGAGAGAGGAAGCTAATTCAGGGAACAATTTCATCCAAGGTTAATGGAAGAACAGACCTCCAGCACAGTATCAATTGGATCAAGCTTGCAGCAATCAGTTATGCCCTGGTAGCTATAACTCGGCCCAGGTCAGCCAGGCAGCACTGGTGATGTTTTACAACACTTTCTCAGTGGTTTTTATCAATAAGGAAGGAGAAACAAGTTTCTCTATTCCATTTCTAGAGTAATACTCTCTGTGCCCCAATGAGGGAAAGAAAAGCTTTTTTGGGAACTCCAAACACAGAGTAGTTGTAGATTCTATTCCAGATAGTTTATAGAGGGAGCAAAATGAACCATATATATAAACATGGGGGGACAGCTGAGTGTGGAGCTCTCATGTAATGGCTGTGTGCTGCCAGGGTCTCATGGCAGTCCTGAAGTGTGTGCTGCACTTAGGTATTTTCTCCTTGGTCACAGTGGTCTGTGTTATGAGCTCTTGTTTCCAAAAATTCAACTCTGAATACTTTTGGCCTTTCTAGTCTGTGAAACAAACATCCCAGGCACTGCTGCAACTGTTCATCCCTCCTGGCCCTGGAGGTTAATTCTGTGTTAAACCCTTCATTTTCTGTGAAAGGTCAGCAATGCAAAACTCTTTTCACTTTTTCTGCTTTATCAATTCAAACCAGGATTTTTTAAAAATCCATTGAAAAAGTAATCATTAAGACCAGAAAATTTGCTGAGAAGTTGTAGCTATTTTCCTGGAAAATTTGTCATGCCTGTCTTACACTTCCTTCTTTGTATTGATACAAATATTTATACTTTTGGACAACACCATGGAACTGCTCTCCAAAAACTGACCATTTATTTGATTTGGAAGGAGGTCAGGAGGGGCAGATGATGAGGACAGAAGTTGCACCTCTTTATTTTGATGATTCTGTTGGCCTTTGCTGGTTTGAAGAGTTGGTGAAGCTGTGGCCTGTGTAGCCAGCTCCTAGAGGATGTTTCCTAGACTGCAGGGTGTATTTGTTGGTGAAGGCACTGTTCTGTGTAAGGAACAGACAGCACAGGCCTGGAATTCTGCTGGAGATGAAGTTTGTCATGGAGTGAGCCAGAGTGGGTTGTGCCCTTCCACAGCTGCTTTTTCCCTTCCAGTTCTGTCTCTGCAGCTGCTTCTGGTGCTGCTGGAAATCAGATCAGCCAAAAGCTCCTTTCACTTCCTTTCATCTCATCCCTTAATTGAATACATGGCCTAAGTGTCTTTAATACCAGTCCCTGGGATTTTAATGGCTGATCCTGAATTACTTGCTTAAACAGCCAACAGATCATTGCAAAAGAGATTTGGGGAAAGTTAGTGCCACAGAGCTTAGCTGGGGAGCTGTCCTGCTCCTCTGAACCTGCTCCAGAATCCAAGGTGTGGAACTGGGCACGTGAAATCTGGTGAGTGGGAGCAGACATTACAGAACAGCCCCATTTATTTATTGAGCTCCAGTGGGATCCTGTGCCATTCCAAGCATGTATTGCTGGCAGAGCTATCACAGCCTTTTGGTGTGGTTTTTTGCTACATTTTTTTTTCTAGATATAGTGAAAACATACTGATTAGGTAGAGTGTAATTGCATAATGTGGGAGATTTTGAGAGGGATATCACTCTTAAGGACAATCACAGTCCTTTTGTTGACTTTGATGTGAACAGAAATGCCCTCAGGTAATACCTGTGAGCATTACCAAGGTGTGGGTACAGAGCACCCCACTGAGCTTTGGGGGTCATTGTGCTGGCAATTGCTCAATGTGGTTATGAGAGCAGGGTGTGGAGAGAAGATGCTGGTGCCAAGCTTTAACTTAGTAGTGTTTGCAAGTGGTATGTATGTTCCATACAGTTATTAAATGCAACTTTATTTTTATTTTTTTAATTCAGCAAAATGTTAAAGAGCACAGAATAGTGTTCATTATTTTAGTAGCATGAGGCTAAAAATTTCAGTGACTCACATTGTAAAATTTCTTTTGTTTGAGTTGCCTTCTGACCAAGTTGTACCATTATTGCAATTTCTAACACATCATTGTGATGCCAAATTTTGCCCCAAAAGGCGAGAATAACTGCTTACGAGACTCAGCCTAAGTCAGATAAGCAGGAGGTATTTTATTACGACGCGTCGGAGAAATCACAAAATGGATTTCTAAATTATGTACAGCAAAAGCGGGTTTTTATACAATTTTAAACAAGGATTACATCATTTATTACATGCATATTCATAGGCAGGCGGAGTCTTCCGGGAATTCTTGGTCTTCCTTAGTTAAAATTTAAGCTTTTCCTAATTTGGTCTTCTTCCTGTTATCCTTGGCATGTTTTTCCATTACTTAGCTGAAGTTACTGTTGTACTTGGCTTGATCCTAACGGGTTGGCAGGTCACTTTAACTTATTGGCTTCCACTTCTGCTTCTTCAAATATTCTAATTCCAAAGTTTCTTCTGTGAGTGTATTTTAGATTACCTATCCAAATATTGTGAGTGTATTTTTACATTGCCTTACTGCTGCAATTCCCTTAATATATTTTTGAGTGTCTTTTAATTCTTTTATTTTTCAGAAGCTATTAACCATTATAATAAATGGCTTCAATTGCCTGGTGAGTTCTGAAAGCTGCCTGTGTCATTGCAGGTCTGCCCGAGTCCATCATTGCAGCAGCGTGTGCCAGGAGTGGCCAGAGAGTTCTTCACGTGGATTCGTAAGTTCCTCCAGTCACTTCCCTTTCTGGGCTGAACTGACTGCAGGGGTTTCTGTGGCTCTGGCAGTGTGGGCAGCACTCCTGCCTCTTCCTCTGGCACCAGTCATGTTATGTTTCTGTCTCTGCCTTGTTTTGGGGGTGTTATTTCCATCAATAGAGCGGGCAGTTTTTGGAAGCTGGCTCAGGGATTTGGAGCGTGAGTGCTGTGGTGAAGGATGCTGTCATGGCTCCTGCTTTGCTCCAGGCAGGAATGGCTGCAGGTTTAGTGCCTTGGTTCTCATTCCTGACAGAATTATCCCATTCTCTTGATGAGAATGACTTGTGTTATTTCACTTTTTTGTTTTCAAAGTCTGTAATAGTATTGGCCACTGGAACTCTGATTTCTGTTATCCATGCCTGTTTTTAGCTATGATGAATATTACCTTTTATCAAAGTAAATTGTTCCTTTCATTAATTACCAGAATTATTAATTAAATTTTTTCTCATAAAGAAATGAGATTTGGGGTTACTGAAATAGCTGTGTTGGATGTGCTGCTTTGATTAATCTTTGCAGGGAACAAAGGCCTGAGTTAAGTCAGGCACCAGATATTGCTCACATATATGCATGCATAAAGTCTTTGTTTATAGTTTACTTGCTCTCATTACCTTGTGTACCTTGTTTTATTACTTTTAATCTCCAGCCATGTTTGCATTTATCATAATATACTGCATAGGTGATTATGGGAGATAGTTCTGAAGTGGCCTATTATAAAATACTGACTTCTGAGTTTGATTTATAAACACTGTCCAAGCATTGCCATCAGCAGTAGCTAATCTTATTCAAAATAGTCACTTCACTGCAGTGTTGCCATAAATTGCTGTAGACTGATTTTAAACTGAAGTTAGCTTCTGCCAACTAGTAATTGAAGGAGCTCTATTTCTCTGTGCCAGCTATCTGTCTCAATAAACATAAAATCTGTGCTTCTTCTCAGAGAGCTACATTTGCTGTAGATATTAATGAGCTGTTGACATGTGAAATTTCAAGGATATTTGTTAAATGATTTAGAAAAGTAATTTGCAATTTAAAATGTGGAGATTGGCACTTAGTTTAAATTTGAAGCTGCTGGAGAAAGGTAGATCAAGACTAAAAGTGGATTACTTGAAGTGAATATGCTTCCTGTACTAATTGTGCACATGCAGAAGATTTTCTCCTGACCACTTGCTCAAGTTTCTGCTTTTGATCCTTTGTTTATTTGCCTCTTTTAATTCTGTATCTGTAGTTATGCCCCAGTTTGGTTACTGGGGATGGGGCAGTTAGGGGTGAGGCATGTTCAGATACATTTTGTATTTGATATTCAGCATCTGGAATACAACATTTGTAGGCTGCAGTTTTATTGTCTACATCCTTCCTCATTGGCTTATTTATCTTTCCACACAGAATTTAATTCAAAGGCAAAGGAGGGTCAAGATGCAGAATTTTATTTTCTGGGAGAAGTAGAGCAAACTGGGCAGTTCTTGACACCTGTTACCTTTCCTATTTTTTGACTACTTTGCCTGTAGAGCACTTGAGTGTTCCTTATGTCCAAAATTTTCTATTTGAGCATCCAAAACTGTGCTGGGCCTTACTCCTGTACCTCCCCAGTCCAAGATCCCTGGTTGTAGTTTGTTCCACTTCCTGCTAGACAATTTGTCTCACTTTTTTTTTCAGAACTTGTAAAAGACCCTGTGTGTTCGTACATCTGTCTTTTGGATCTTTAACTGCTGTGAAATGAGGGAGCTGTGGGAGTGCAGCAGCCAGAGAGCAAAACTGCTGCTGCTCTAAGCAGGTCAATTCCTTTAAGAAATTGACCTGCTTAGAGCAGCAAGAAAAACAAAGAAATTACTTAATTTCAATAAGGAATACTAGGCAGAAAATTGTTAATTCTGGTATCTTTTGAGCTTTTTTGAACAAGTCTTTTTTCTGTTTATTTTGGTTTAGGACGCACTCTCACAGCAAAGGTGTTAGAGAGTAAGACATGGTCTCAGCTGGGCCATGGTGGTTCCCTTTGGTCATGTCCATATCCCAGGATATAATGTGATGTGGCACAAGTGACTGCCACCATCACCCACCCTTTTGCTGGGCTGAAGGACCTCAGGAGCTGTTTGGGTTAAATCCCTCTTGGAAGCCAGGCAGCCCCTAAACCCCATCACTGGGCCAGCCTGGGAATGTCCAGTACATCTGCCTGAGCACCAATAGGTGACACAGGAAACTTTATGGGTTTGAAACACAAATCATTTTGTGTTCAGATCCTTAAAATCAATGTGGCACTAAGTTCCTGAGGAAAGGACAGCTGCTCTGATGGCTCAGGACTTCCTTCTGCAAGATCAGAGGCAGGACAGTCACATTGAGGCAGCTCTGGGGGGAATCCTGAGGCATCAGCAGCTTCTGTGCAGCAGCAGCAGCTCTGGGTGTCACCCTGGGGGCACATGAGATATTTCCTTCATTCAGATTCAGATTGGTAATCAGTCAGAAACAGTTTGTGATTTCAGTGGTCCAGATTGAAATAATTGGCAAATTCCAGTCCTGGTAACTGAAGTAAAAAGGTGACATAGGAGAAGAGACAAGGTTCTTGCAGAGGTAAAATTGTACTTTAGCTACATTTCCAAAAGTTTGCAAAACTTTTTCTGCTGTTAGCTCTGAACTGCAGATTAGAGATTTGAAAGTTGTAAAGGAAAAAGAGCAGTGTTGTAGTTCAGGTGAAATCCAGGTAACATGGGAGGAGCTGAGCAAATATAATTTAGGAACTAATGTATGGTAGGGAAGGAAAACATCTGTGCTCTAACTTGGTAGAAAAAGTATTTTCCACCTGTGCTGTTGCACCTTCAAAATGATTCCTGTTCTGAGTTAGGGAATAATTGGATTATAACCCTAAAAAAGGGAGAGAAAATCCATCTTTGTTGTTTGCTAATATGGCAAGAGAAGAGGGGAGCTTTGGCCTGGAGATTTTGGGACAATATTTTAGCTGTAATTAAGCTTTGATCTTGACCATTACTTAAAGGAATTCCTCAGTTCATCTTCAGGGCAATTCTAACAGAAATATTTGGTTACAAAGGAGTCCTAATTGTAAAACCATTAGTCAGCTCTTCTCAGAATTCCTCTTCAAGACTTGCTATAAACTTTGCTCATTATGTCAGTAATCATGTCTGCTCTGTCTTCCTTCTCTAGTGTTTTCAGATGAGAAAATTAAGCAATCCTGATTCATCATTTAGTGCAGGGAAACTAATTAAAATTCCAGGATAAAAAAAAAATCTGGAAGTTGCTACTTGAGGAGATGAATATTTGAGGTGGCATCACAGAGCTTGGGAAGGGTGCTCAGACACCAGGCAAGGAGGGACAGCTGTGGTTCCTTTTCCTTTGGAGAGGGCTGTGCCAGCTCCTGAGAATGCATGGAGCTCCACAGAAGGGTTGTGCAGTGCTTTGTTCAGCACTTTAGGTTGCCTCAACACTGGGTAAAACAAATAATTTCAAAGGAAATCCAAGCTGATAAAGAGGAACGTTCGCATGAAAGATGTCTGACAGCTCACAAACAAACTTTTGTAACTTTCTGTGAAAATAATGTTAATTTCTCTTACTGACAGTTTGAACTTTAAATAGTCTAAATATGCATGACTTAATATAGGTGGAGAATCAAGAAACCCACTCCTAATTGTAGGCAGATTTTTTCTGGGATTTCTGTGATCATGGCATTGCTTGCTCCAGCAGCTGTATATTGTATTCCAAATTCAAGAAACTTGCAACCTGAGCAGCACATTTCCTTAAAAATAAATCTTCATGATTTTTGGAAATCCCTGAAATGACAGGTAATACATGGATATTGAATTTTTTATTCTGTAGAATCTGAAGAAACCTAAAAAAATTACCTTGCACCACTGACAGCTTAAACAAAGCTTGAAGTTACCATCACATGCAACTGTCAGTGTCTTTTACAGATTGATATCTCACAGAATTGGGCATTTCATAGATTTAATCCCCATTGCTTTGGGGTCTGTGTGGTACCAAACAGGAATAGCTGTGGAGCTCCCCATGTCAGTCACACAGAGTCAGGGTGAGCTCCTGTTGCAGAGGATTGGAGCTCCTGCTTGGGAGCATCTGCCGGAGGAGCTGTGCTGTTCAGGGCATGGATTGAATCCCCATTGCTGTGTTCTGGGTCTTACCCAGCTGCAGGAGGAGCTGTGCTGCCCAGGGCATGGATTGAATCCCCATTGCTGTGTTCTGGGTGTTTCCCATCTGCAGGAGGAGCTGTGCTGCTCAGATTGAATCCCCATTGCTGTGCTCTGGGTGTTTCCCATCTGCAGGAGGAGCTGTGCTGCTCAGGGCATGGATTGAATCCCCATTGCTGTGCTCTGGGTGTTTCCCATCTGCAGGAGGAGCTGTGCTGCCCAGATTGAATCCCCATTGCTGTGCTATGTGTGTTACCCATCTGCAGGAGGAGCTGTGCTGTTCAGGGCATGGATTGAATCCCCATTGCTGTGTTCTGGGTGTTTCCCATCTGCAGGAGGAGCTGTGCTGTTCAGGGCATGGATTGAATCCCCATTGCTGTGTTCTGGGTGTTTCCCATCTGCAGGAGGAGCTGTGCTGCTCAGGGCATGGATTTAATCCCCATTGTGCTCTGTGTGTTACCCATCTGCAGGAGGAGCTGTGCTGCCCAGTGCTGCCCACTCTGCAGGGCAGGGCCTGCACCACCACCATCCCTTCTTGGAGCCACCTTTATTCATTCAGTGAATGCTGCATTCTGTTGTCTTTACAGAAGATGTCCTATTTATGTTCTTCACTGTTGCCTTGCAGGAGCTGAAAGACTTTTTTAGGTCAGTTTGTAGTCAGGAGCAATTAGCAGTGCTCAGCAGACATCTGTCCTTCATATGCTAAGTAAGCAGCGAGGTCCAGAGCAGAGCCCCTGGTGCTGAGCGGGGCTGACACTCCTGTGAAGGCTCTGTCAGTGCACATCAGCCCTGTCAAAAGCAGCCCATTGTAAATCTAGGCAGGAGAATCTAACCTGAATTTAGCTTTTCACTGGTATCACACTGATCTCTACAATTTAAAAGTGGAGGAGGTTATGATAAGATTGATTTAACAGCCTTCACATTATTCTTTAAAATGCAAACCCTATCTTCCTCCCTATAGCTACCTGTTCTGGAGGGTATTTTTGGTATCTTTGAGGCTTCTGAAGTGCCAGTACACATTGCCAGAAAATAGAGTTAAATCCTGAAATAACTTTAATTTTGCAAGAACTGGTGACTTTTTAAAATGTAATTACTCTTATTATTTTTCTTCTCAGAGTTAAGTATTTAAGATGTGCTATGCCATCTGACAACAAAAGCCAACTGATCCAACAGATGTTTAGAGAAATATTGGTAGAGAAATTTTAAAAAGAGAGAGCAGAGACTTTCTTTGCTTAACAGCAGAACTATTAATTTTCTCTGATTTAAAAGCAGTAAATAATCTTTTTGCAAGCAAGAAGGTGGCAAATAGAAACTGGGAAGTGCTCAGGGAGGGATGATCACTTGGTACAAATCAGTTCCTTTGGCTCCACCTGCAGTACATGCAGTTCAGTGAGTGTTTTGCCAGAGCAGCTTCACAGTCTGTAACAGGCAAAATCTATTGTGTAAGCAGTAGATAAACAATAAACTGCACTGTCCTGTATTTGACATCATGGATAAGAGAGCCAGTCTTGGCCAAAAAGCAGTATTATCTCTGTTTTCCTTTTCTTCACATTATCCCTTGTGTTGTTCTCAGCATTATCCATTTACCCTGCAAATAATTTGATTTTGGACTGTAGTGTGTTTGGTCACAGATGCATGCAAGGAGGAAAATGGAAATTTTGCAAAATACTAATTTTCATCTATTCTGCATCTGAAAAATCTTACCATGTAAAATGTTTTGAATGTATCATACTTGGTTGGTTTTTTTTCTTTAAATCTGGGAAAGTTGTTTTACCTGTCCAACAGGTTTTCCTTTTGTTGTTTTTCTTTGCAGGAGAAATTACTATGGTGGAAACTGGGCCAGCTTTAGTTTTTCAGGATTATTATCTTGGATTAAAGAAAATCAGGTAAAAATTTCCCAAATTGTTTCTTTTAGGCCTCCTTACCATTGAATCTCTGTTGTTTGCATGATTTATTTCAAGACAAATCACCTCCCTGCTTTTGCTCTTTGGTCATTTGACAGATCAAAGAGGTTTGTAGTTCCCAGCTTTGCTGCTTGAGCCTCACCCATCTGGCCTGGCAGTGTGAGGCTCTGATGTGCTGCCTTGTCAGTCTGATTGAGGCCAGCCTGGTGCTCAGCCACACTTCTGCCTTCTTGAGCTTAAAGAGAAGCAACTACACCATTGTTTCAGTTCCTTTAGGATAATCTGGTTTCTCCATTCCCTCTTGGATTATTTTCCTCTCTCTGATGTTTCAGCCCTTTTGTTTGTCTCGTTTGTATTCAGCTGATTCTTCCTTACAGGCAGAGAAGTGTGTGCTGGATCCTCCCATTGAAATGTCCTGTAACCAGGACAAAAAGATGAATGCTGAAAGTGTATTTTCCAATGACCAAAGTTTATCTGATTCATGGCAGTCCCCTAGAAATCTTGCAGGGAGGAGATTTATTCAGGAAATGGAGCCCAGGGCTGGATTAGCAGGGGCTGCTCTGTTATTTACAGAAATGCTCAGAGCCTGTGGGGTGTAGAAGATGGAAGTTCCTCAGCTCAGTCTCACCCTGCTCTTTACACTGTGCTGCCTCCTGGCATCATCAGGGCACTTGCTCAGTGCCAGAGCTTCATATTCTGTGAGTTGTGTTGTATGATTTAGGGATTCCTGCATGCACAGATTAATACAATCCCCCAGATCACCAGGTTTTTCCATATGGTTTCCATTCAAAGAGCTTTGTCCCAGAATCTGGACCTACCCTGGCTGTGGCAAACCTGCCTTTTAGGAGATTGCATTCCAAGTTACATTCAGCTCTCTACTAAAGAGAGAGCTTTATTTCATTTAACACTGTATTTCAGATTAATAGGGCCAGTGCTGTAGTGCAAATGTTGGCATGGTGTGATAAAGTAACCAGCTCTAAGTGTTTTAACTCAAAAAACATAAATAGAAAAAAAAAACATTAGGACAGTTATCAGGGTTTATTTTTCCCTTATATTATTAGATGGTACATATTATTTGTGTCTAGAGAGATTTGTAGCTCAAGAACAGCTTGTACAGTACAATATGTAATTTTATACTTGTTCTTTTAAGCAAAAGGCAGATCTCAGTGATGAATGTGAGGACTGGAGAAAACTGATCCTTGAGGATGAAGAAGCAATTCCTCTCAGCAGCAAGGATAAAACTATTCAACATGTAGAAGATTTCTGTTTTGGAGAGTAAGTAGAAAAGTACAAATTCATGAGCAATTTTGCATGCCCAGAGTAAATTATCATATTGTACTTTGGTTGTAAGGGTTTCACCATGCTGCCACATTACACATTGTCCCAAAATGCAACCCTGACCTCTGAAATGTTCTCATGTCCTTGTGCTTTGTTGGAATCAATTCACTGAAACACCCTGATCCTTCCTAAATGGCCTCTCTGGGTGCAGTCTAATTTGTTGGCCAACTTTGTGAGTTTGTGATTTACTTCTGAGCAGAAAACACAAGTGTTGTGTTTAGGTATTAGTAGTAGTAGGCAGCTGTGCACTGCCCTCAACTAAATTTTTCCATTCTTAATTTGCCTAAAAGCTGCTGTTCTCATTATCAAAAATTAAACCCCTAAATCCATGTAAAATGAACCACATACAAAAGAACAACTACACAAATGGGCAACTGTACTGTAACTGTGAAATACTTGTGGTGAAATGATAAAGTAATATTTCCCTTTGTCCTTTTTATGTGCAATGAATTTAACTTAGTGAAGTTAAATCCACTGAGTATAAATATAACTAACTGAACTGTGTATTTATTTATTTATTTATTACTTTTTCTCTTCTGGATTTTGTACTGAACTGAACATTCTCCAGAATTCTTGAGAGGAAATTCTTTGAGATAGTTCTGTAAACTTAACCTTGAATCCCTTAGAAAATACCATAGGTATAGGTAGCTAAATGAAATGCTGACACATACTCATAAAGAAATACAGATTTCTGTCTGTAAACACCATAAGTAGGGGAAAAAAGGTGTGAATTACATAAATACAATGTGAAGGTCACAGACTGAGACTCTTCCAAGGTTCAGTGCTGCACAGTAATGGTGCTTGACTGGATTGCAGATAAAATGCAATGCTTATTTTAAAGCAATAGCACTTGGATATTGTAATTGTCATCCTGTTGTCATAATAAATAATGTTCAGAAGCAGGATTAAATCAGAGGGAAAGGTTTTGTAGTCTTTTGACTTTGTGTATAATTTCTGACTGATAGCTGGCTCCCAGATGAGTCCCCTGGCACTGAGATTTCACACTTAGAAGTGAGATTATACTTGGGTAAAATTGAGCTTTTAAGCATTCAGCTTAGCTCAGTACAGTGCTGTCTGTCCTGGTCATCACCAAGAAAAACCCCATTTCTCCCAAGGAACAAGGATAAGATTAATAAACCTGGCAAAGAAAAAGTTCTCCAAAAGAACTTGAAACTTTCTGAGAGTCAATTACTGTGTTTCTGACAATTTACATGTTCTGCCTAGATTCTATAGTTTTTGCTTAACTTTTGTAACTCCTATGAAGTAACCATGAAACATTTATTTTGAAAGAATAAACAGCTGGGTAGCAGTATAATATACACAGTGCAAATCTGAAATGAATGGCCTTAGAACAAAGTGCATCCATCAAAGGGAAAGAATACTGTGTCTACAACAAGCTGGATTGAAAAAAGGCAAATGGCTGAAAAATAAATAGTGAACACCTGTGCTGAATAAATTAACCAGCTGGTTGGCAATTTTTCATTTGACCTATCTGAAGGGGTTGCTGTTACAAGGCATTAATAAGACACATTCATTTTAAGATATTCCTTTGTTAGTACCATTAATTGATGAATGGTGGAAGATAATATTCTAAATTTACACAACAATTTGTCTGCAGATGTATTATTTTCTTCTGAATTAGGAGAAGAATTGTCTGTACAGAAGTTCAATTTGAGTCATTTTTATAGACAGTTCTTACATTATTCAGGGATATTTGGTCCTATAGGAAGGATGTCATGAATTTAGATTATATTCCGTTTTTGGGCTCTCATTATAAAATCTGTGGAGCTGGAAATCATGGAGATTTACCTATTCTTTAATGGGAACTGAATAGAGATTTAAAATTTGTAAATATTTCTGTTACACTGCTTTTCAGAATGATATAGAAAAATACACTGTATGATGATATGAATCCAAGTTTATTTTGATTTTAAAAAGTAATAATCAAGTATGTTTAAAATAAGATTAACTGTTCATTGAGATTGGGAGAAGTTAGAAAGAAAACCTTATTCTGAAATTTTGTGTTACAAAGGTTTAGGATGAGTTAAATAAAAGCTTCATTGTAGTTACTGAATTACTGGGAAGAGCTTTTGCAGTTTTCACAAACACTGTTCCAAAATCCTTAAAAAAACCCAAAATCAAAATAGAACCCCAAAATATAATTGACTTTCATTTTTATTTGTAGCAGAGATTGCTTTTTTGAACAACATTTGACAAAGTACTTATCTCTCTTTGATATTTTATAGTTACTTAATGCTGGCAATCTGAAGCAAAAAGACATCATTAATGTACAGAAACAGCCTTCTCTCATTAGTGCTTCCTTATAGCAGTTCCTGCATTTCCCAGGGCAATATTTTACCCAGTCATGAGTTAAGTGCTTCCTGGTGACTTTGCCCAAGCTGGGAGATCACTTCCAAACTTTTCATGAGTGCATGCGAGCTCCATCAGTTCATAAATGAGGAGCAATTTTTAAAGGATCCCAGGTTTTTGTTCCTTTTTGAACCGAAATCTTGCTCCTGCTTCCATCTGCAGGTGTGTGAGGGAGCATTTTGGTGTTGGTGCTGAGTAATTCCTTGCTGTTCTGGGAATTTTAACCATCCTATTAATACTCTGTTTGCAGGTCACCTTTAAAATCATAGTTCATTAGTTTCCAGGCAAGATTAAATAGTTTATTCAGTGCATTAATGGCTTGTGGTAGAAAGATAAAAAGATAGTTTGGAATTATTGCTGAACTCCTTTCACTTGCAATGACACTGATTTGATTCATCTCAGTGGTAGTGTAAACTAAACCAAGTTCAAAAGTCCTGCTTTCTCAGGGAGGTGTCACTGAAGTTCAACATAAAACAAGAAGATGAGATTAAAAGTGGAGGGCTGCTTTATGAGGGGAATTTTAAAGAAATGTTGCGGACAGGAAATGAACTGTGCAGAGTGAATGTTCTGTGGGAATGTCCCTCCTGTGACTGGCTGCCTTCATGCCCTGTGCATGGATTTGGAGCACTTGCATAACAGCATTGCTGCTTGAACAGCTCATTAGAATGCAAGGGCAGAGTTAAAAGAGCAATTTGAAAGTTTTGCTGAAGCTTTGGGTCCAAGTGGTCTGGTTCTCTGCTGGGATCATGGCTGCAGAGGAGCTCGGTTGTGTAAAGCTTGTCAAATGTTGTTTTCTTCAGGACAGAATCTCAGCTTAATTACTTTAATGCATATTTGCTTTTCAATTTCATGGATGTTAATCTGTAGGGAACACCTGATCAAGTTACTGGTTTTATTTCAAAATAGTCCATTTCTATTCTTGATGTAGCTGTGTATTGTTTCACCATGAGGGCCTTGATTTTCTTTTTGAGACCCTTCTATTTTTTAAGTATATGTAAAGTAAAAACTCAAATTTTTGTTGCTGTTTTTTCTCCTCAATAAAAATAGTCTCTTGAATTGTAGCTTTGCAGCCAAAGAACCAGAGTTTGTTAGTGGGTGGAATACCTGAATGGGCCAGGATAAAGAAATTCTAATGCTTTTCCTAGAAATGCTTGAGGTTTCTGCTCTGGCACCAACTCAAAACTTTAAACAAGTTTTTAAGACTCTTCAAAAAGACTTTTCCCCCCTCTTTTTCCCCTCTGTGTTTTTAATCAGTCAGGATTCAGCTGAAGGTGTTGAAGAAGCTGGTGCTCTGCCAAAGCTGCGTGTGCCTGGAGCCCTTGCTGCCCAGGGGGAGTCCCCAGGGCCCGAGAAGGAGAGTCCAGCAGTGGAGGGGATTCCTCTGGGATCACAGGAGAGTCCAGCAGTGGAGGGGATTCCTCTGGGATCACAGGGGAGTCCAGCAGTGGAGGGGATTCCTCTGGGATCACAGGAGAGTCCAGCAGTGGAGGAGGCTTCCCCAGGGTCTGAGAAAGAGGATGCAGCAGTGGAGAGCCCTGGAGAGGAGCCCCAGAGCTGCTCTGAGGCAGCCAGGGCAGCTGCAGGGGACGGGGCAGGAGCAGCCCCTGGCCCTGGAGCTGCTCCCAGCACGGCCGACGGCGACTCCGCTCCGCAACCGGCAAAGACAGAAGCTGCACCCTCTGAAAATGCTGCCCAAGAACCAAAGAAAATCACCTATTCTCAAATTGTTAGAGAAGGCAGAAGGTTTAATATTGATTTGGTTTCTAAGGTAGGAACTGAATGACTTTATTTTGCGTAAGTACGTTTGCTTTGCTTAAAATGCTGACATTTGTTTTAAAGCACCTTTGAGGGAAAATAGCCACTCTTGAGAAGTAAGAATTGTTAGCACTAAAACAAACATGAGTTATTTAATATGTGACCTTAAGTGTTTTATAACCAAAGAGATCAAAAAACACAGCTCAGAAATATTGCCTTGAAATAAATGTCATGGAATATAGCACTTGGGTAATACCAGCAAAATGTCTCATTTTAAATAGTGCCATTAAAAACTTGTATTTTTAAACAAGAAAGAGCAATCTGCATGCAGATTGTTCTGTCTTTTTAAAAAGATAAAAATATGTTTTTTACAGCACAGGGAAGTTTTTTCAAAGTTGAATGCTTCACTTTACATATTGTGCCTAAAAAGATTTTTCAAACCTTTGGAAACTGAAAAATAAACTCTCTTCACTAATTCATTCAATTCTTTGTGAAGACATTGTGAAATCATTATTGCAAATTTCATGTTCCAGATGTGAATCCCACTTCCAAGCCTCCTTGCAATGACATCTTGAACACCAGTCAGTGGGTGGTGGTTAAGCAGATAATGCTGTTTTGTATCCTTTTTTTACTCTGTTAAAGGGACATGGTGGTAACTGCAGCAAATCCCAGAAATTCAGCCACAAGAGTGGTCAGCAGGGTAGGCCAGGAGTTTGTGCTGGGGTTTCCCTAGCAGGGGAACATCAGCTTTCTTGTTGGTGTCCCAGGAAACCTTTATCCAGAAAGTCTCTGTGTGCTCTTGCAAAGTCTGTTACTCAGTACCATGAGACTTTTCAATACAAACATTTTCAGTTCATAGTTACATTTCTATCCCTTCTGTATTTCATATTTGTACCTTCTAGAAAGATGATTAAATTATATATGGCTGAACCTTAGCTTGGGAGTCATGGAATTGATCTGTGGAAAAGGTGCCTCTTGGTTCAGGGGATTTAGGGAGCAGCTGGTGAGGATTTTGTTGGGTGCTTCACTGATCCTCTTCACCCAGCAGTTCCTTTCTGCTCCTGTGCAGTTGCTGTACTCCCGGGGGCTGTTAATTGACCTCCTCATTAAGTCCAACGTGAGCAGATACGCCGAGTTCAAAAACGCCACGCGGGTTCTCGCCTTCCGCGAGGGGAAAGTGGAACAGGTACCAGAAAACCATGGGCTGCATGTGTTTGTGTTTCATCTCAGCTCCTGAAAGTCAAGAAGCTTGAAATTGGTTTTTTGAGTGTTTTTTCCTTAATTATGATTCTGTTTTAATTTCTGGAAGAAAAGATGTTGGTATGTGTTATCTAGAAATATGAAAATAAAATCAAACCAAGCTAAAATAAGGTTGTGCAGTCCAGCACATTGACATAAATCTTAACCTCAGGCTAAATGTTGAGGCCATGACTGATTGGCAGATAATTGTTGAAGATTCAAATATTTTAGGTTTTAAAGATTTTAAGATTCAAAGATTTAGGTTTTAGTCTGACATAGACTTGATTTGTCTTTGTTACATACAATAGAAATCAGTGTGATAATGGCAACGGGAGATATCGGCACAGTGAATACAAACTCAAGTGATTATCTCTGCAGTTAGAGATGCAATTGAAATTGAAGGGAGATAAAAAAGATTTTTGAATATTCTTATTGTGGAAAACTGGTAACTTTAGCTACAATAGAAATTAGGGGAAATAAATACATAAGAAAATAGCTGTAATTGAAAACAATAATTTGAAATATTTGTTATTTTATCTGACTATTGTTGCTTGATCCTTTTACATTCAGAGTATGGAAAGTATCTGAAATTATTAAAAAATACTTTGCAGGTGCCTTGTTCCAGAGCAGATGTCTTCAACAGCAGACAGCTGACCATGGTGGAGAAGAGAATGCTCATGAAATTTCTGACATTTTGTTTGGACTATGAACAGCACCCTGAGGAATACCAAGGTAGTATCTCATTGAACAAGGTGCACTCCCTTCTCAGGACTTTCTTCAGGGAGGACAGTTCTGAGAGCTCTCCTGTGTTTTCACGTGGTTTATTTTTACAGATTCATTTTTAGAGTATGCTTTGACCTTTTTGTGACCTTTTCACTTCAGTGTTAAATTTTTCTACTTAAGCACTTACTCTTCTAGTTCTCACATTATTTATTATTTACATTTTTCTTTAACAGCAAAATTATATATTACAGCAAGGTTGCAAAATGCTTTTTGTCATTTTTAAGTGTTTTCCTCCCTTCCCCCAGGTATTTTTTAAAAGAATGTGATGTATCTGAATTTTCTGTCTGTTTTTTTGGATTACTAGGTAAACCTTCACAATGCTTTACAACAAATCAGAAATGGAGAAAATGGAATTTTTAAACTACGAAAGTAAATGTAATTTAATGCTCTTTAGTTGTAAAGGGCAAGTTCAAAGTGCTTTTATCAAGTGTTGGCTTATTTAGATGAGAGGAAATCAGAAGAGATTTGAGCTATAATGTGTGAAGAATAACGAGCTGCGGGTCAAAGAGGGAAATCAGCTCAACAGGAGGAAGGGGCTTTGGGTTTGTGCTCCTCAGGGTACAAAGAATGAAGTGGTGTCCTCAGTTCTTGCAGTCTAAAAGTAAATTAAGGCAAAGAGAAAAAAAAATCTGTCAAAAAGAAATAGTGAGGAATGAGGAGTACAAACATCAGAGAAAATTATTGAACACATGCAAGAGAAGAACAGTCAGTATCAAGATCTGGTGAGATTAAGAAAAGGAGAGTCTGTAATGAACTCCAGAAAATCCTGAAGGGGAAAAACTCATTAGGCTGAAGTGGTTTATTGATTACAGGTGATCTCAGTTTGCTGCTGCTGGAAGAAATGGAGGTGCTCACAGTGAGGATATTTGTGGTATTTAGAAAATTTATTGAGTAAAAAAAAGGAGATGCCACATCAATTTTAAATGAATCCATTGATTCGTGTACCTAAATAACATTAGATGTATTTTACTTACAGAGCCAGTTAAACAGTTTTTGTTCCTATATTTTAAAATAGCCTGAGAAGTAATTGAGAATATTTTGAGTCAGATTAGGCTAATGTAAAAACTTAAGAAATTTAAAATTGCTCTTGATGAGATCATTGCATTCGTGGGAAGGCAGACTTTTAATAGGAAGAGTTCATGAGCGTGAAGAATTTTTTAAAGCTTTTTTTTCTGTAAAATATGGAATTATATAAGAAGTTTGAAGTGTGGAAAACTTGAGAATTTTTTTAGAATGATAAAACAAAAAAAATCCCTTGTCATTTTATGACTTTGTGCATGGCTGTACAAAGAGCAGTAAGATACATTTGTAATAGAGCAGTGGTTGAATCTTGAACAGAATATATAGCTTGATAATATTGGGCTCTGAACTAGTTAGGAATTTATCCAGAAGTGAAATAAGAGCAGATCTCTGAATAGGATAGAAGCCTGCTATTGCTTAAATACAATCTTTTCCTGGCAAAAATCTTTCTGTTATGAAGATGACTAAAAGTTTTTCAGAGATGTATCAATGCCAACATGCTTTAAACATCTCCCAGAAGAGTTGTGTTTCTTTGAATTTCAAAATGTGCCAGCAATAATATTATTTTAAAGGGAAGATAGAGTCCTTGATCCCTTTCTGCTCTCTGTCTCATCCACATTTGTTTGTTGCCAGCAAGTCATCCAATTAAAATAAATACTGCACCTTCTCATCTCTGGATTGTGGCACTGTGTGAGGGGCTTCTCTGAGCACAAATATCCAGTCTGGCACTGGCAGTGTGGGTGCAGCAGTCCTGTTCTGTAGTGGCTGTAATCTGGGGTGATATTTTGGGTAATTTACAGGACACAGCATCCCATGGCACTTGGGTGGATTTTAGTCCACAGTTTGTCACTTTTCTCTCAGGGCTGGGAAATGGAGTTAGATCAAGTCTTGCAATGAATAGGTGATGGCATTGGAGACCCATAAAGTGGGTTTGTGATATTTTGAAATATTTTAATGGAGTGCTGTTTCTGTCTTCTGAGATAACTCACTTTCTGGGAGTAGTTCTTCTAACTTTCGTTGACTGGATGATCCATTTTCAGCAAGATGTTTGTTGAAAAATTCACTTGCTCTTGTTTGCTGGAATCCAGAGCACTTGTTTGAGCTGAAGTGCAGATGTTGGAGTGTGCTCAGTGCCTCCTGTGCTTTTCCCTCAGAACACGAGTCCAGCACGTTTGCTGAGTTCCTGCAGACACGGAAGCTGACCCCCAGCCTGCAGCACTTCATCCTTCACTCCATTGCAATGGTGGCACAGACTGAGAGCAGCACTCTGGAAGGGCTTCAGGCAACAAAAAAATTCCTGCAGTGCCTTGGCCGCTATGGCAACACCCCGTTCCTGTTCCCTCTGTATGGGCAGGGAGAGATCCCACAGTGCTTCTGCAGGTAAGCCTCACTCACCCAGACACATCCCAAACAGGAAACCCTTGTCATGTAAGAGGTGTCACTCACTAGGACACCGCTTTGCAACATTTTTCATTGTTTTACAAATGCAGCTTGTAGTAGCTGCTGGCTGTGGTGGCTGCTGTAAGTTAATAAGGGCTAGGAAATGAGAAAGCCATCATTTAACCCATATGTAGCTGCCCCTTCTTAAATCTGACAGAGGAGACTCGGGGATATCTGTCCAAAAGGGGGACTGTGCATTTTGAGTAGGTTAAAAAATTTGTATGTGAGTCTACCCTAAAGCTGCAGGAAGATCCATGTTGTCAATTTGTGTTACTAATTAATGCTGAGAATTCATCTGTCATTCACAGGTATATATTTAATAATGAACTGGATTGTTCTGAAAGAGAAGAATAGTGCCACGTGTCCAGTTCAGAATTACATTTAAAACGAACCTTTCTACATCAGACTTTTATACAAACAGGGCAATTGCTGTGAAATCATGACATTGTTCTGTAGCTCTCTCTAGACTGAAGGTTCCAGCTCCTATGAACTGACCAGCAGAGGAGATCCCATGCAGCTCTGTTTCACTGAGCCACTGCTACATTCTGACATCCCAAGCAGCAGCCATATGTTCTCCACTCCTTGAGCCTTGGAAAGCAAATAAAACAAAAAAGCCCAGGATTCCAGGAAAACCCAAGATCCACTTGAGTGGCAGTGGCAGTGCAGTCCCTGCTCCTGAGGTGTCCCTGGCCTGTGGTTCTGGCACAGAGCTGGTGCTTGGTGCTTTTGGGTGCAGAGGGTGGGTGGTTTTCATTTCAGTTGTTTCCAACAGTTCAACTGCCTTTTAAAAGGCTGAGGGGTTTTTTTCATCTTTGCTTTTGCTGGCAAGCAGCCTTTCCATCTGCTCAATGTGGGTTTAATGTGGTAACCTGGAGGTCTGAAGTAAACATTAGCTCTGTTTAAAAAAAGCAGCTTTGCCTGGTGAGGCCAGTTTGTCTGAGTGATATATCTGTACATCAGTCCCTTAAATAGCAGTGCAGGGTCTTACCTGCTTTGTTTGGTGCTGGACAAGTTCTGCTTTTTACATGTGTGCTACTATGAAATTGTGGTTTACAGCAGGTTGTTGGGTGTTCCTGTTTGTCTCTGTGATGGATTCCATTTCTCTTCTCCAGAGCAGTCCCTAAATTACTGCCAGAGGAATGGCCTTAGCAGCTTGATCCTGCTGGGCTGTGTAAAGCATGGGTGCAGCTATGTCTTGATAGAAACATTCTGGAATAATTGTGCTCCATTGAATAGAAATGTTATTTGCTACCATCTTTTGTCAGTACCTTTCATCTGCTCCTTGAGCTGTATTTAAATGGTGATTTAAAGTGCAGACCTTGGTAATTAGGTGATTGGACAGATCATTTGTGAACAAGAATTGGGGTTAGGCAACTATTCTGCATACAGTCATGCAACAGAACTTGTGTTTCTGGATTTTATGGATGTCTTTGTGTCTTTCTAGGACTTCATGTGAGGCCAGATGTGAGGCCACATCTGTATGTGACCAGAGATTAATAAATCACTATGTTATCAGAGCCATTGAAGTAGTACAGTTTTGGCAGTTCAACCTTCCTTGGCTTCAAATGCCTGGGGGAAAAAAGTAAATTTAATATTTAAAATTTTGCTTGCTTTTTTTCCTCTGTAGATTCTTATCCATGTAATTTTTCTTGCATTTTCAAAATCCCTTTAGCTTAATTGTTTTTTATTTAATAACCAGCACATGCAATTTTCTGATCTGTAACAGCAGTATATTTCAAGTTAGCAGTAGAGGTGTCTAGAAGTATTATAAATATTCTTATCAGAAAATCATTCTGTGATGACAGGAGTTCTTCAGATGGTCTGAACTTTCTATTTCAGATCACTGGTTGCTACATTTTAGGGTTTTTTTGCTAAAATGTATAACTTTTACAACAAAGAGGGTATTTTCCTGGATGGAGCAAATTAATCTGTCAAACCAAAAAGTAATTACACTTCTAAAAGGTTTGTATTGCAAAAATTCTAATACAAAACTTTTTAAACATTATCTGTTCTTTTTAAGTGAACAATTTAGGAGGCAACCATAATATTTTTTGAGATTAATCACAATTTTTAAAGGTGTTCTGCCCTCAGGATTGTGTCTTGCTCAGAGTGAGCTGTATGTGAAGAATGCTGCTGGGGCTGTGGAGTAAAGAGGCAGAAGCAGAGCCTATAGATCACAGGCTACAGCTTTTATCACCAGCTTATCAGGGGAAGGTGTCACCTGGCCTGTGATTTCTAACCACTGTTCTATATTCTGCTTTAATGTAAACCTCTTAAGCGTTTCTTGCAGCCAGTTACACTGTGTGTTCTCATCAAGGCTACTGTTATAAATGGCACACATGCATATTGATGGGAATGAGTCAAAGACATTTGGAAGTCACATCCTTGCATCCCAAATGAGTCCTGCATAAACACCACAACCTTTTGGAGCTGCTGACGACACTCCAGCGAGCAGAAGCGCTCTTCCTTCTTTATTGGTTTAAGCAGGGATGGTTTAGGAGAGAAAATTAAACTTTTCTATCACCAATATGGTGAGGTACAGATGGGAGGTTTCTGTCTCCATCAGTTGGAGTCGTGGAACAAGGAAGGTCATTGGGAGCCTCCTGCTCTCCTGAGCTGACAAAAAAAAGCAAAACTTCACTGGCCATTAACAGCTTCCTTTGCTTCCTTCTTGGTACAAAACTGTCCTGAATCTCCTTTCTAATGATGTAGCAATAGTCTGATCTTAAGTACAAGTGAATATAATAATATCTCATCCTTGAGGAAAACCCAAACAAGCTTTTACATCTGCTGCTGTTTGCTTTGTGAACACACTGAATTTGGGGCAGAGCAGGCAAAGTTTCACTTCAGTTTGGTTTCAGATTCTTTCCTCTGGACTCATGGAAATATGGACATGCAAATGGAATTGACTTTCTGAGAAGCAGTAGTTTTTCCCATGTGAACTTTCAGAGGGAATTGGTGACTGTCCCCTGTGTCATGTCACAAAGGTTCCACAGGGACACGTTCTCTCTTCTTTGGATAACAAAGACACAATTATCCAAAAGCTGACAGATGGCAGTAGGTGCTGGAATATCCTTGGCTGCTTGGCCAGAGGAGTTGGTGAGTCCCTGACTCTCATGGGAAGTTGGTTAATAATGTGCATTTCCTATAAACAGACCTGGAGCTTTCCCATTGTGTGTTTGGTGGGCAGTGTCACCCTTTGTAGGAGTTCCTACAGATTCTGCCTGAAATTGTAATTTCTGTCTCTGTGACAGTGACAGCAGTAATTTAGTGATGGAGGAAAGATCTGATTAAGACAGTTCCATCTCTTTCAGTGCCCATATTTACAGGAAGATTAAGAGGCCAGGCTGAGATAAGATGAATAGTGTGATTGATTCTGAGGGTTCCTGTATATATTTAAAAATGAATAATCAGTTTTACCTTTACATGTGCACTGTTACCTGCTAGAGATGTCAGAGCTTCTGGGGTAGTCTCAGGTCCTTTAAAATTCCCAATTATGTCCCTGTTACACTCTAGGAAGGTTTTAGTGGTCTGAAATCAAGACTGGACTTCAGGAAACCTGACTGCAGTCATTTATTAAAAATTGGGCACACCATGTTTTTCAGCTGAATCTAAGCATGAGTATTATGTCTCTGCATTTTAGCAAGATGCAGAACTTTTCTGTGTGTAAATTGTATGATTTAGCACATTAATGAGAATTTAATGAGAAATTCAATCAGTGTGAATTCTTGGTGACAACCAGGTGTGACAGATTTGAGTGTCAGCACATGTGAAACAATCACAGGTGATTTAAAAATCATAGTGAGATATAAGTTCAGTCCTCCATTTCAAAATACCTAATTTTCATATTTATCTGTCTCTTATCACTTATAATTATTCCATTTCTTTGGACCAGAAAATGTAATTGGAATTACTGACAACTTCTCACTATTCCTTGAGTTGTACTAAAATGCTGAATAGTACCGGTAGCTGCAGTGCTGCTTTCCTCTTAATTGTTTTCACTTGCATTTCAGGGAAATAATAAAACTTCAAATGTAGTTTGGCCTTTAAAGACAAACTTGATATCTTTCTTCTCACTTTGTTGGCAGATGAATGCAAAATGGGCAAGCAGAATTAGCAGGATTGTTTTAGGATCAGTTGTTTGTTTTTCTCTCTAAGGAGAAACTCTTTCTTGGGATAAACATGAGGGAAGTGAGATAATCCATCATTCTGAGACCTGTTCACTGGTGATGGATGGATAGATTGGTAAAGTAACTCAATAATCTTCATTTTTTTCAGGTTATTCACAGATCAGTGAGCCTTGTCGTTAATACAGCTGTGGAATGCTTTTGTGTCCTTGCCCACAGTATTTCTCAGAATGACAGGAAAAGACTTAATTTGGAAATAACCTTTGTTGTAAAATGCATTAAGTGGATGAAACTTAGAGAATACCTTCTCATTTTAGTTTTTATCTTCTGAGTGTTTGTCAATTCTTTGTTTTAAAAATTACTTGCAAACATGAGAGCTGTTTTGCTCCCTGTTCTTTCTGACTAGAAATTGTGTTCTGCAGGAGTTTATACCTCGTGAAGGCCTTCAGCCATGAGAATCCATCACATGGGATGCTCTGAATGCAGTGGATGCTGTCCCAGTGTATTGATTTCCCACCCCTAACTAGGCAGGGAAAAGTTTTCAGTCAAGAAATTGTATTGAGGGGTCAGACTTACATTGTCCTACTCTCATTCTTGATCATCTTGGTTCATTTTAAAAGCATATTTAGAACCTAAAAGGACAAAATACAAATACTATTGTGAGATGACTTTTTCAGGGTTTAATAATTAGGGTAATGGTGATAATAGGAGGCAAATATATCTTAATGTATTATTTTGGTATTACGTCTTACCAGTCCCTTAGCAAGGAAATTCCTCCCTGGTCGTGTGGGGATGTGCAGGTTGTGCCTTACAGGGTCTCCCTGAGAATTCTGACTCACATGTGAATATTTGCAGCATTATCAGGAGAGCTGTAGAAGTGACAGGATTGTTTATTACTGGAGCAAGTCTGAGATGAGGAGGCAAATTGCATTTAGCAGAGTCCTTTTTCATTAAACCAGAAGACAGAGAAAGGTACCTTCCTAAACATGGCAGAATTAGTAAAATAGCCCTTGAATTTCATTGAGGATTAAGAGAACTGGAATTTGTATCTTTTCTGGAGGCAGAGAACACAGAACTGGGTTCTATAGATGAGCTAATGTTTAGTGACTGCTCCTAGTGCTGGCTTTTGTGCCTTGCCCTGCAGTCCTGCTCTCCCCAGCCTCTCTGGGAGGGCAGAGCTGTTGTGTAACTGCAGCTGGGTGACCTTGGCTGAGGAGAAGCAGCTTCTCCAGCAGGGTCCATGGGGTTTGGAGCCAGGTCCTTCCACCTCCCCAGAGAGGAGCCTTGGGAGTGCCTCTGCACTTCCCTGCCCTCCCAGCAGCACAGAAACAACTCAACTCTTCTGTTTCTTTTTTCCCTCTCCAGCTCCGTGGCAATTTCTTACAGTTGCCACAGTGCTTTAACCATAATTTTTAGGTCACTTAAACACATTGCCTGATGGTTTCTCACCTAACCTTCATAGAAATCATCTGTTTCTTGAGTTTAGAATCCCAGAGAATGACTCTTAACCTTGATTCACTAAAAAGTAGTGTTATTGCAATATCCTTGAAAAACTTAGATTGATAATATGGTTAATTTTAAGAAAGCACTTTTATATTGTGCCCAGAGTCATCAGTATCATGGCACTTTTATCAGCAATAAGCTGCTGGTACTGCAGTTGTTTAAATTACTAATTAGTAGTTGAAATGAAAAGACAGATTAAACATGGTCTTATTTTTGTCAACAGAATTTCCTCAGGTTTAGAAACACCCTAAGAAATCTACACTGGCACAAAGCGAGGCTGAAGTATAGGAACATAGAAATATATTATAAATTAAGATTTTTATTGCATTATCTTCTAACATTTGAGTTTGGGAAATGGAATTGGGATCTTGGGCCTGTAAAAGGCAGCAGTGACTTCCCCAACCACAAAACTTGTACATCACATAATGGGAGCTCAAATGCTAAAACTCCTGAAATAGTTGTACTTCAGTGCAGAGTGATCACTCAGAATCCCTGAACAATAAATACCAACCCTTGCCAGACTCTGATGAAATAGACTGAAATTACCCCAGTTTTGTAATTATGGAGAGAGGTGCACAGAGGGTCTGTGAAGGGTCAGTGATAAGTAGCTGGAGCTTTGTGCTCTAACCCAAACCAAGCCCAGCAGTTTTTATCTTGTCTGTTTTACTGGCAGTGTTCACTGCTAGAATGTTTCACAGGATGTGAATGGATATTTCTGTATATGCAGTCTAAATTCCATACAATTAAAAGGAGCAATTTCTTAGTTTTAAAGTTAAATTTGGTACCCCAGCTCTGCCATTCCAGCTCCTCTTCCTGCAGCATTTCCCAGTCCCAGCCTGGTTTTCCAGAAGGAAGGGGAGATCTGGGGAAGGAAATCCTCTTACCTGGGCTGCAGGCTCCACGTGCTGTTTGTGAGTGAGCTGAGTGCTGGTGGGGAGTGCAGCACTTTGTGATTGGTGTACAATTGTCATGTTGCTGATGGATTTAGAGCATAGGCTGCTTCTCTAATCCTACAGGACTTTTTTAAATTTCACAGGAATAATGAACACAGCCTGCAGGAAAAAGTCAAAATATTTGACTCTTCATCTGCTTCCCTAAGCATTTCTGTCACATATTTTCCTTTCCATAGCTCTCCAAATGCCAGGACAGTTCAGGATGACATAAATTATTTTCTTCATTAGTTTTTGGGTGCTGTTTTTTGGGGGCTGGATTTTTGGTGTTACCCAGATGGATACTCACACCAAGTTTTGACTTTGATATGGGAACCATGTGTTTGGAAGATTAACCATCACTTTTTGTAGCTGTAGCTATTTTATTTATTTGATTTGTGTCAACTCTACCTGTTAATGTTTTTGGAACACAGCAACATTGGAGGAAAGTCTGATTTTCTAGGAGCCTTTCAGGAAGCAGACTTTAACATAAGAACCAGGTCACAGCTTGCTCTGTGTGTAAAAATAAACTGAAAGCGGACAATTCATTATCTCAGCACTTGCCATGTTTTTCTTTTATCTTTCTCCAAAGCTTGCAGTGCTGTACATGGAGTATTCAGCTTTAAGGAGAGAAACAAATAGTTCTTACAACAGAAAAAATGCACAGTTAAAAGTTAGCCAATTTTTAAATTAATCACAACATGCATTGTAGAAATCAGAGGACAAATTACATGCTAGAAATAAAAATTCGATTTTGGTGTAAAATTATTTGATACAGTTTTAAAATTCTTTCAGAGTGAACTAAGGCTAAGTCTGTAATGTGTTTTTGTGGTATCTCAGTGTTGGAAATCGAGATGTCAAATAGAGAGGCATTCTATTTTTGTTCAATTAATATCACAGAGCATTACATCAAAGCAGTAAACTCCTCTTGTATCAACAGATGCAGCAACCCTGAAGCCTATTTTCTCTCTTGTTACATTAGTGTTTAATTAAAGAAAACAACTAGTTGGAGGCAGTTACTTTCTGTGAAATGTAATGAAGATTTATTTTGTAAGTGACCTTCACTGTATTAGCTGAATCAGTAATCAGTAAAATTAATAGAATAATCAAATTATATACAAACTCATAAATCACTGTGAATATGCTGTCAAAAATGCAGCTTTTAATATGTCCTATTGTTCCACAGCTGTATTAAAAATTGCAACTGCTGATTTCTGCCTTGATGGGGTCTGAAATGGCATTTAAAGGCTGTGTATGATGGAAGGTACCAGGCCAAAAATTTTCACAACTGTTAATTTAGCTGTAATATGATTTGATGTCAGCAGGGCAGAGTTGAAGCTGAGTACAGTGTTGTTGCTATCTTTCAGCAAAACTTGAATTATTGGTGGAGGCAGTCGCCAGTTAATTAGAGTAATATCAGTTTAAATGTCTGTCATTTAGGGTTAATGCTATCAAAGAGTTGCTTGTACTTCAAGTGCAGTCAAATCATCTTGAATAGCCCATTGTATGAAAGTAATGCCAGCACAATGATTTTACTTTGTCATAAATTATTGGGGTGCCATTTAGTTGAATATTTCGGTTTCTGTATTTAAATAATTTTGGCAAGTCCTTCCTAGCTGTGTCATTTTTCATGCTAGGCTGTTCTAAGAGGTGTTTTGGCTGTTTGTGATTGTTCAGCAACACAATCAAAATTCCTTTCCATTTTCATTTTAAAAGAACTTTTCTGCTGGCCTATGAAAACTGGTCATGCCCTCATCCCCTGGATAGCAGGCTACTCTTGGAAAGAAATAATTCACATTTTTGTGCAGCCAAGCAGCAAAGTTCTTTCAAAGCACGCTGGAAAAATAAAGTGCATATATCAAAACCCCTTGGCTGTGGTTGAAGGAAAACTGTAATTAATGTTTTTAACTAAGGAATCCAGTTGTAGTTAAGTTAATAGTGCTATTCTTAAATGCAAGATATGAAATCAACTCCTCTGAGTTGGTTTGAGATGCTGATAGCTGCTGTCAGGCAGGAGGCTGTGGATTGCAGCATTAGAGATAATAAACCCATAGCTCTGGGTTCTCTGAGTTCTTCAGTGGATGTTTAACCTTTGTGGCATCTTCAACAACCTCCAAATAGCCAAGGTTGGGATTTTTGGGATGAATCTCTGGTTTTCCATGAGGAGCAGGGGTGTTTTTAGGGAGCTGGGTGTTCCAGGTGTCCCGTGGTACTTGGTGGTACTGGCAGCTCCTTGGGCTGCCCCTGTCCTGCAGGTCAGAGGGGTTGTGGGACTGGCTGTCTTGGAACTGCTCATCTGGCATTAGAATGACAGAATAATGCCATTTTTGGAAGTCAGGTTTGCAAAGTGAAAGTTTTCAAGTTTGTCATCTGTGAAGATAAATCAAAATGCTTTCACTTCAAAATCACAGAATCAGAGACTGCTTTGGGTTGGAAGAGACCTTAAAGCTCATCCAGTGCCACCCCTGCCATGGCAGGGACACCTTCCACTGTCCCTGGGTGCTCCAAGCCCTGTCCAGCCTGGCCTTGGACACGTCCAGGGATCCAGGGGCAGCCACAGCTGCTCTGGGCACCTGTGCCAGGGCCTGCCCACCCTCACAGGGAGGGATATTTTCCATACATCCAATCTAAACCTACCCTCCTTCAGTTTAAGGCTGTTCCCTCCCCTTGTCCTGTCCCTCCATCCCTTGTCCCCAGTCCCTCTCCAGCTCTCCTGGAGCCCCTTCAGGCCCTGGCAGGGGCTCTGAGCTCTGCCTGGAGCTTCTCCTCTCCAGCTGAGCACCCCCAGCTCTGCCAGCCTGGCTCCAACCCTGTGATAGCTCAGTGACCTCCTCTGCACTCCAACAGCTCCCCATCTTGCTTCTGTCAGTAAATCAGTCTTACCAACACCTCAGAGCTTTGCCTTGCTGACCACTCAGGCTGATTGCAATTAGCAGAGCTGCACTAATGAGCTGTGTTTCCCTGTTGCAGGCTGTGTGCTGTGTTTGGGGGGATCTACTGCCTCCGTCACGCCGTGCGCTGCCTGGTGCTGGACAGAGCCTCGGGCCGGTAAGGGGCACCCGCAACTTCTGTTTATACACAAAACACAGGTGAAAAATGCCTCAAGTCAATTGAAAAAAAAATGATTCTTCAGAGATCCTCCTTGGTATTAATAACACATCAACCTTGATTAAAAGTAATTTGTGTATAGGACCTCCAGAACAAGGAAAGTGGGTCTAGAATATAGAAACTAAATTAATTTTCCCTGTGATATTACTACAGCTCCTGATCACCCAAGCTTGGAAGACAAATCATTTCAGCTGCCGGGGGGCTGGTGATGAGTGATGTTAGTTTTCCTTGTGGCCTTACCTACTCTAATTGATTTTCATCAGATGACAACAAAGCCCTCTGTTATTGCATTTTTAAAAATGGAGCTCACCTAAAGACTCATCAGATTAATCTTTGCTGATAATGCATGTCACTCCAAGAGAAAAGACTTTAATGAGGTTTTAGGTAGATTGTTGTCATAAACTATGCTGCCCTCTTATTCTAGAATAAATTCTTTTACAACAATATCAGGCCTGTAGGCAGGTTGAAAGTTCAGCTAAGAAAAATCAACTCAGAGTTTTTTCCTTAGTGGCATTTTTCACACCTCTGTAAATTGTCTTATTTCTGTTATACACATTTTATCAGATATTAGTCTAACTGCATTTTGGCTGTCTTAAAGACTCTGTTTGCAGGTTAGTGCTTATAATTGAAAAGTTCAAGATGTTTTGTAGAAAATTTAGAGAATTAATTTAGAAATGGTGTAGTACCAAAGTATTAGGAGAATGAGTAGTTAAATGAGGGGGTGTGAGTTTATTTCTCAGCTCCTTTGCAATTCCTGGAGCACAGTCCTTGTAGCTGCATTTGCCATGACATGGTCCAGTAGTAGCTGTTTTCCCTGAAATTGGATAAACTCCAGATTTTACCTTTCTGCCTGTTCCTGAAGATTCTGGAGTTCACTGCACAGTTGTAGACTTTGAGACGTAAATGTGTTTTATCAGGTGTGTTCTTCCAAATGCACAATTCATATGCAAATTAAACTCTGCCCCTTTCAGGAACTGTCATTTATTTTAACACTGATACTTGAACTGTTGCTGTAGGAAGTTTTATATTCCAATAATGTTTAAATACTTAAACTGCTCTTGCAGGGGGACAAAGCTTTTAGTTGGTAGCAACTTCCAAACCCCACTCTGTGCAGGTCTTAACTGGTCAGTGGCACTGCTTGCCCCAGTTTCCAACTTCTTCTGCACATCCTGGAGACCTTTGAAATCAGTGTTTTCTTTATAATGTTATGTGCGTTCCACAAGAGCTGGAGTGCTGCTTTTCCATTAACCTGACTTTGTTTTGAATACAGTTTAAAAAAAAAGCAGCACAAATATCTTTTTTTAGGCTGCTTTTGGGGTTCACTTGTGCCATTTTAGAATGATAGATTTTTGAGGAGCAGAATTATTGAAATACTTCTAAAGATTTTACCAGACGTTCATTATTCCAAAAACACTGAGCTTTTAATAATGCCATTATCTGGTAGTGAATATGAAGAAGCACAACATATCCAAGATATCCATTTCCTTTATCTTCTGTTTTGTTCTTGCTGTTATCTCCTTCCTCACTGTGTATCCCCCCCTGCACCAGCTTGTATTTCCTCTTGACTTTGGGCTTCAGTGTTTTGCCTAATAAAAATCAGCTATCAAGTTGTTAATGAGGCTATTTATGAGTTACTGAGCTTTTGAGTCAACAGACCATTAATAGTAATTGGTAAGAGGCAAATTCATATCTGGTTGTCAGTGCAGCTGGCTGTGTGCTGCAGAGGCAGCTTCCCCAGGTTACAGATGGCTCACTCAGCACTGCAGAAATGCATTGTGCAGTGCTCATTACCACTTTATGGCTCCTTTCACAGCTCTGCAGGCTGCATCCATGCCTTAAGGCAGGGAGTTTTTCTCTATTTTTAATATTCCTGGTTTAGTACACATAAGGAAAATGCATACTTCTAGCTACAGCCTTGATTTTCTTCTAAATTTTTTTGTTAGAGTTTAATTAAAATCAGAATATCACCAGGCTTTAAAAAGAACTTTAGTTCCTTTTAAACTAGAGTTTAAAGTTTAGTCCAGCATTTTTCTCAATGTGACTAACATTGCTTTTTCACATTTTCCTACCCATGCCTGTATATACAGAGAACAGTAGATTTCATACCCAGCTCTACAATTATTTTTAACCTTTTTCTGTAGGTCTTTTTATAATTTTTGAAAATAAGATTCAGGCAAGACAGGGTGAAAGAACAGAAATTTTAGACAACCCTATTTTAAGATTTTAGTAATGCACTTGAAAATATCTGGTTTTTACGTATGGTACAAGATCTGCTGTTTTAATAAGTTTGTAGGACATCCTGAGTTCTTGATAGAGCTGTTAGGCTCTGTTAGAAAATAAAAACCACATTGTATTTCTGAGGCTGTGGAACATTGTATTTCTGAGGCTAAGGAAAAAAACCACATTTAATGTATGATAATGTTGTTTTTCTCTGTGTTTATTGTGTGTCACTTTTTTGGGTACATGTAAAATTTCATCATAATGTTGGACATTTTATATTGATCACGCTTCACATATGTTTCCAATTGCATCATTCTGTCTCAGAATGGAAGAGATGTGATGAATGGCCATTTATACATCTGTGATAAGAAGATAGAGCAAACAGGCAGTAATTTCCATATCTGCTGAAATACTGCAGCCTGGCTTTGGCAGTGCTGCTGAGTCCATTTCAAGGATGTCGCCCTTAGTCCATTAGTTTGGATAATGAGCCCTATAAAGTACATTTATAACTCGTGGCACTGCAAGGAGATGGATTCTAATTTTCATCCTTTTATCCAGACACATTGAAAGAAGGTCAATGAAGGGGTGGCTGTGATTCATTGTCACAACACAGATCAGATGACAGAGACCTGATAATGTCAGTGCAGGAGCGTTTGCTGCATGTGGAAGCACTACTTGAAAGAAATTTTCTCAGCATCACCCTTTGAAGTGAAGTGGGACTGAAATGAAAAGCTCTCTCTCTCTGTCTCAGTTTAAAATCTTATCACACATATGACCTGCTGCTATTCCTGAACAAAGGAGAGGAAACAACACTTAGCAGCAAAATAAAATGTGTCGTTGCTTTTGCTGGCTTTGAGTGATGCAACATGACATTTAATCAACCTTTCCCCTTCCAGAATGTTTGGGGGGTGGTGGGGAAATTGTTTCATAAACAATAAGAAAGGTTATAATTAGAAATGAGCTGCAGCAGCTCGACTTCCTTGTTTATTTGCAGTATTCAAATGAGAGCTCCAGGATGAAATCACTGGGATTAACAGTTAGGAAAAACTTGTTAAAGTTGCAAGTGAAACAGACATGGGATAGGATTTGAAACTGAAGCATGTTGGATGTCAAACAGTGCTTGTACTGTTGTCAGGTACCTGTTGAATTTAAAACAGGAATATACGTAGGGACCAGATGCCTGGGAGGTCAGCATTAGAAGTCAGTGTTACAAAAACATGTTTAATAGTCATAAACCTCTTACATTACAGATGAGGACTGTGTGTCACCTTTTTTCAATTCTCATCTCAGGTTATATGAACAGCTGGTTTACCAGAGCTGGTGGAGCTGATTGCTGTTACTTATTTAGATTTGGGTTTGTAGATCATTATAATCACAGATGCTGACAAGTAGCTTGAAGTTACAGAAATGTTGTTCTTTCCTAAGGCATAACTTGCAGATATTCCACAGACAAAGTTGCACTATGATAAAAGGGTAAATCTGCACATATCTCTGGCTCAGGCATTGTGTTCCTTTGGATGTTTCCCTGTGCATTTACACTTGTGTAAGTGTGTGTGAGAAAATTCACTGCTTTAAGTGAATTAAATCACTGTGTGTTAAATTGTTGAAACACTGATAAAGTTATTCAGAAAGCTTAGTTTTAAAAAAGGTGATTTTCATGCCCCAAGAAAAAATCCAGTAAAGCTAATTTGCTTTTATTTATTTATGAACTAAATGTTCTGACAGTGTAGAAGAGAGCACAGATCATGGATATAGAATCAGCAGCAGAGGTGGCTTTACTGAGTATCTGTGTGCAGCCTCCTTTTCTTTGTCTCCTTTTCATCATGTATATGATGCAGCTTCGTATGTCATACATAACTGAAGTTTGTCCTTTCACAGAGAATTTTCCCCCTTAGAATCTGAAATTTGTATTCTCATTTAAGCTCACTGAATGGGTTCATTTCTGTGGTTTGCATTTCTGTCCGGCTTCTATTTCTGTCCTTGTTCTATGGAGAACATTTGTGTTGTTCTTACAGCACCAGGAACTCAGTTAATCCCTTTGTGTGTCACTCAGAGATAAAGGGTGTATTTAGTTGTCACAGACAGAGCAACTCACTCTTGGAACACTCTGATGCACTCATTTGTCAGGGAGCTTTCCCAAATCTCCTGAGTTATTTGCTATTTAATTTGTCAAATATTATTGTCAAAACAAACTTGGTTTTGGTGAAGGTATCTTTCTGAGAAAGAAATCCCACTCCAAAATAATTCACAGATTTATTTTTACTTATTATGAATGGGAAATGTAGAGCTAAATGCCAGTGCTGTAAGCTTACATTTTCTGTAAAAAGTAATCAGTTTATTAAAGTTGGGATGTCATTATCTGTATTGGCACTGCATGTGTAAACTTCATATACACCAGCTAGAATGTGTCAGTCTAGGTTTTGGTGATGAGTTGAATTGGTTTAGGGGTTCACATGTTCAAGAAATACAATGAATTTAATGAAAGATAGAAATATTGTGCTGTATAACTCAATTTTAACAACTTATGCATGCTTTTGTTACCTTTAATCAAAATTTCTTACTGTGGTTTGTTTTTTTTAAATAGGTGCAAAGCTATTGTGGATCAGTTTGGACAAAGAATAAGTGCCAACTATTTTATTGTGGAAGACAGTTACCTCTCAGAGAGCACATGCACCAATGTGTGTTACAGGTATGTGGCAAAACAAAAAAACCACAATTTCTTTAAATCATGGTGTGTAAAGTACCCTGCAAGTTAAATTGAGGAGCCTCTTGTCCACTCCTTTATTTTTGCAGTACAGTTTAATTCTGTGCAAAGTATTTCTCTGTTAACTGGAGGATATACTGTGTACTCTCCATAGTCAAGTTTTCTTCAGTTGTCATTGACATCAGATTCCCCCTTTCCATATAACAAATCCAAGAGCTCTAAATGTGTTGGGAATTTCATATTTGCTAAAATGTGTTTAGGAGGTGTAGGTGCCAGTTGCTGTCCCTGCTTTAAATTTGCTCAGCTTTAGACAAGTCCTAGAGTTCCTTGATTTCTGTGATTTGCTTGTTGCTGCAGAAGCCCTGGGCATGTCCTGCCTGTGTCAGAGCAGGGCAGGGGAGGATCAGCAGATCCTCTGCTTCAGCAACAGGCAAAATATCCCACTAAGAATTATAATAATAAAGGTTAGATAGTGACATGGCCCTGGTATTACCAAAACTAAGATTCTAAATTACTGGTTTTTATATCTTTGTTTTCATTTTGCAAAATTAAATTAATTATTTCATAATTCTTTTATTAAATTGTAGGCAGATCTCCAGGGCAGTCCTCATTACAGATCAGTCTGTATTGAACATGGACTCAGAGCAGCAGGTACACACCAATTCTGTGTCACTTGTCTCATGTGTTAATGTTTAGTTGTTGGTAGGAATTAAGTCATTAATTCAGTTTTGTTTGTGCTTGAATCAAGATCTTTACTCAGCTCTCTGTACTGTTAATTATTTAATTTGTTTTAGTGTCTATAAAACTATTACAAATTTTAGTTCACTTTAGTTCAATGACTGGGATTTTTCCTGCTTGCTTCACACTATAATTAATAGAATTTCTAGCTTCTCTCTTTAATTTTAATTTTGCTTGCTTTTTAATAAACTGTTACCCTTACTATTCTGTTAATTATTTATCTTGTCTAAGCTTAGTTCAAAATTCCTTTGGTTTTTTTAAACATTTTTTTGCTGTTTGAAGTTCTCATTGTTCACTTTAAAATGCATCTTTAGATCTGCTTTGTCAGTCTTTGCAGTCCTTCATTTTAGAGCATATTAATCAGAGTTTTGTTTGTTCTGTCTTAATAAACTAGAAAACAAAACTGTAATTGCAGTTCCTTTTGACCTGTAGCAAGGATGCTGGTGCTGCCACATCCCCCAGGCCCTGTGCTGTCCCTCAGGCTCTGGTGCTGTCCCAGGTGTCCCCGTGCTCTATCTCAGGCTCTGTTTCTGTCCCAGGTGTCCCCGTGCTCTATCTCAGGCTCTGTTTCTGTCCCAGGTGTCCCCGTGCTCTATCTCAGGCTCTGTTTCTGTCCCAGGTGTCCCCGTGCTGTCCCTCAGGCTCTGTTTCTGTCCCAGGTGTCCCCGTGCTCTATCTCAGGCTCTGTTTCTGTCCCAGGTGTCCCCATGCTGTCCCTCAGGCTCTGTTTCTGTCCCAGGTGTCCCTGTGCTGTCCCTCAGGCCCTGTTTCTGTCCCAGGTGTCCCCGTGCTGTCCCTCAGGCTCTGTTTCTGTCCCAGGTGTCCCCGTGCTGTCCCTCAGGCTCTGTTTCTGTCCCAGGTGTCCCCGTGCTGTCCCTCAGGCTCTGTTTCTGTCCCAGGTGTCCCTGTGCTGTCCCTCAGGCTCTGTTTCTGTCCCAGGTGTCCCCGTGCTGTCCCTCAGGCTCTGTTTCTGTCCCAGGTGTCCCCGTGCTGTCCCTCAGGCTCTGTTTCTGTCCCAGGTGTCCCTGTGCTGTCCCTCAGGCTCTGTTTCTGTCCCAGGTGTCCCCGTGCTGTCCCTCAGGCTCTGTTTCTGTCCCAGGTGTCCCCGTGCTCTATCTCAGGCCCTGTTTCTGTCCCAGGTGTCCCTGTGCTGTCCCTCAGGCTCTGTTTCTGTCCCAGGTGTCCCCGTGCTCTATCTCAGGCTCTGTTTCTGTCCCAGGTGTCCCCATGCTGTCCCTCAGGCTCTGTTTCTGTCCCAGGTGTCCATCCTGACGGTGCCTCCCCTGGAGCCGGCCATGGCGGCCGTTCGTGTCATCGAGCTCTGCTCCTCCACCATGACGTGCATGAAGGACACCTGTAAGTAAAGGAGATTTTCCCTCTGGCTCTGGCAGCTCTGGAGCACAACTGAAAACCTCTGGGTGTTGTTCCTCTCCTGCACAGAATACAGGGAGCCATGGCTGCCTGCTATCATGGAGCTTCATGGGCTCATTTTCACTTACACAGGAATAAATCCTCCTTCAGGAGATAAAAATAATAATAATCCAAAGCACATGGATCTTCCTGGTAATCTGTCATTTGGTTTTTTTGAAAATGGGCTCCCTTAGCTGAACTATTAAATGGAAATACCTGAACTACAATATATTTGGGAGCCTTTTACCTTCTGAAAGGATTCTGTTGTTGGTATTTTATGTGAACTTGAAATAATTGAGCAATAAAATGTTTGTTTGGGGTATTTTTTGGAATAGAATTAGAAATTACCTTACCTGATTTTTTTTAACAAGAAAGAACTAACTGTAATAATAACCAATTTATTTGCTGTTAAATAGGGTTGAACTAAGTTCTTTGCATATGAAAGAAGAGTAAAGGCTTAAGTCATTAAAAGTTCTATCTCCTACTAAATAATAGTAAAAAAATACAGGCATGTAATTAATTAATACCTTAGTGCTATAAAGAATGTTGTTAATATTTATCATTTAAATAGCTGATTTCTTTTTATGAAGGGTTCTCAAGATATATACAGCAGGAAGTGAAACTAATGAAAGATTGATGTTCCATGGATCTAAAGTATTAGTTTCAGGAGGATTTTTATGGTGCTGAAATATTAAGGTTTCTGTTATTTACTTTTCTCCATCAATTCCTTTCATTTCAGAAGAGAAGGTACTGCCTTCCTTAATGAAATTTGTCTTCATATATTGAAATAATAAAGTTCTATATTAGGCATAGCTGAGTTCCAGTTATGGGACATATTTAATAATTTTTTAAAAAACTTTTACATCATTATCTGTAAATGGCTTTTAACCTGACTGATTTCTCCTTGGAACAATTATTTAAGATAAGTATACAAATACATCTACTCTTTGATCACAGTGCACAAATGACAGGCACATCATCTGTATTGCCACTTGAGTGGAACCAAACTCCTTCACTTGCCCTAAAAATGGAGACTGTAATGATGAAATCAGGAACTGAGCTCATCGTTCTTCCTGCTGGGAGAATTACTTGAAGACAAATGTTGGCAACCACTGTAACTAATGCAGTTATACCTGAGTAAATCAAATATAATCAAAATATATACTGATGACTGTGACTCATAACCATAACCCTAAAGATAATAAAAAAGATTTTATAGAAAATAAATGATGTGAACTTTAGTGATTTATAGCTGGGTTTTTTGAGGAAAGAATAGATTTTATATTATAGTGTTTGGGATTGGAAGCATCTAGTTAAGGTTAGGGGGAGACTTTGATTATCACCACCCTTTTCCTTATTTTTGTATATATTCCTTCAGACAGAAGGTTTGGTCTGGATGGAATAAAAAATGAATATTAATGTCTGAATAGAATCTGTATGTGTGCAACCTGAAAGCAGAGGAGTATGAAGGGTTAAATCTCTGTTCCTGACAGAACCAGGGTCAAGATCTGAGTGATGTACTGGAAAATAATGACAACAAATACAGCCAGGCTTCAGGGAGAAGAGACAAAAATGTCATCTAGATTTAAAATAATACCAGAACTGGGCTCTGCTTTTAAATGGATCAGAAATTTACAGTACTGAAGAAAAATCAGTTTAAACTTTGTACAGTGTTAAATTCCTTCAGGATTCTTTGATGGAGACTTCTCTGGTGAAGTTTCCACGAGCAAATGAGTCCAGCAAGGTGATTTTATCAAAAGCTTTAAGGTGAGGCTTTTAAATGAATGAATGGCTGGAAAATCAGGTGGGGTGAAGCAGCTGGTTCTGGATCTGAGCAGAGAAACAGAACAAATAAAGGAATAGTTCAGCAATAGTTCCTCCCATCTAAGAAGTGGATGAATAAAATGTTGTACAAAGGATTGCCCAGTCATAGTGTACATCATGGGAGTGACTTAGAGAATTCTCAGCTGTTCCCAGAGAATTCCTCTTGTGCTGTACATGCACTGTATGTCCATGGTACAGCACTTCCCTGGCTTAAAGGAAGGGATTTTATGAAGGATTGTGATTTCTAAAAGCCTGCTGTGCCTTTTAAAAGTTGTAAATGTTGTTTATCTGTCTGTGTGTTGGTGATTGGAATTAGTTTGTGTTCTCTTTTCCCAGATTTGGTCCATCTAACCTGTCCATCAACTAAAACTGCAAGGGAAGATTTAGAGCCTGTTGTACAGAAGTTATTCAATCTAAATACAGAAAAAGGTAAAAATAAATAAATTAGATATTATGATACAATCTTTCATAAATACAGTTTACTGAAGTAGCTGTTACTACTTCAGCTGTGGTTTAACTTCAGTATCCAAGGACATGACCATAAGTGTCTGGGACCTTTTTATTTTTCACACTTTCTTTTTTCCATGGAACAAATTTGCTGTTCAGCACATCCTTGGAAGGTGCAGTAGTGAAATTTAATATTTTGAAACTGTGGAAGCTTCTTGGGTTGTTTTTGTCCCTTATTTTCAGGCTGTTGCTCAGCCTCTTGTCTTCAAGTGTTTCCTTGTTTGCTGTTTGAATTGAAATTTTCCAGATTCTCCTGTAAGCAGTGGAACCATAAAGTTGTTCTTTATTGTAATCACAAAGATGGATTTCCAATAATGAACTACTTGGCCCTAAATTCAAGGAAACCTTGATGGCTACTTTTTGAACTTTGGCCTTGAGATGGACAATCCCACACCCCAGAGGAGAACAGCTGCTGCTGGAGCAGAAGGAAATTGTTCCTGAAACACCTGGGCTAATTCCACACAAGTTTTTGAAATGTAATCCTGAGATCTGACTGGACCCATATTTGTGGTGAATATTCACAGAGTAGGTGATGTGCACGTGGGAGATGCTGCTGTGCTCTAACCCTGGCAAACACAGTTCAAATCCAGTGTGCCCCTGCTGCAAGGCAATAAATCACATTTCTGAGAGAAAATAGTGCTCAGCTCCCACTGACAGGGGTTTGTTGGTATAAGTGCAAGTTACTGAGATGTGGGAGTACTTTCTAATGCTCATCATTGGTTTGCTTGTAATATTTAGAAAACAACTTAGATTTGTAAATAGGAATCTTTATTAGACTGGAGAGTTGCAAACATTTCTCATTTGTAGATGTGTTAACTTAGAGCCTGCTAATTTCCACCTTTTAATATTTCACTTCTCTCTTCAATTTTCACGACAGTGCCATGTGTTTCAAAGAGCTGGTGAAGAGAAGATCAGCTTAGTGTCTCTAATCATTTGGGGAGGGGTGGCATTAATCTTCATGTTTGAAGTGATCCAGGTTGGAAATGATAGATTGTTTAGAGGCTGACTGAAATTCTTCTGTAGGAACTCTGTGATCATTGGGGTCCTCAGGTGCACTGAGGCACTGAGAAGCCACTTTTCCCTGACACATAGGCCTTTTTATCATCAGGATGAGGTAGTGGTCGTATTTTAATTAAAATGTCAGAACAAATACTGTTGGAGTTATTGAAAATGAATCACCAGATAAAGTGAGCACTGGGCCATGGCAGGTCAAAGAGGCAAAGTCACCTGGAGAAGAGGACTCCATTCATTTTCCTGCCTAAATGAGGAAGAAGTAACTTTTATGAGCAATGTGAACTTTTAAATATATTAAAGAGCATCTTGCCCTGTATTAAGGCTCAGACTTTCACAGGCTGATGAATTTAATTTATATTTCAAATTGTTCAGTATGGGTAGCACCTATTTTTTTTAACTATTTGACAGTTATAAAAAGATACTGAAGGAATAGCATAGATTTATCTCTTTTTTGTAATTCAGCTGCTTTAAAATACTGTTTTGAGTGCCAGAGTTATCAAGAAGTTTTTTCCTTGGAAAGAAGTAAATCTCACAAGGTCTTTTACAAGCTTCATTTACTTTAGAGGAGGTAAAATACAAGGAAGTGGACAGCAAATATTCCAAATAGTATCTATTAAGCCCAGATTCTGTGTTGTGTTCCTCCAGTGCACTGTTCAAAAGTGACCTTCATATTTCCAGAGGTTTTTCTGCCTCTCTGTGCAGAGGGATGACAGTGGAAAGTACAGCAGGGAGGGACAGAGCATGAGCAAGGAAGTTGAGTTTGTGATCATTTTGTATTCTTGATGAGTATTGCAACACAGTACCAGCCTCAGTAAGTGTAGATAAATACAAATTAAACATTTATTTTCATTCAGCAGCACTGCCACAATTACAGATTCTCTGTAGAAAGATAAAATATGAACCCATCAGAATATCTGTGCACAGGGAGTGCAGTGCCTGTGAGCTGGCAGTGCCCAGGCAGGACTTGCTGTCTGGCAGTGCTCTGGCAGTCTGTCCCAGTGAAGGAGATCATGTGAGAGGTGTTAAAGTTAAACCAGGCTTAAATTTAAACTAGGTGGGGTGCTGGCAGTGCTAACTGCTGCTGGTGTGGTGGAGGGTGTGCAGAGAGAGTAGAGTCTGCATAGCTGTGCTTGGAAAGGGAAAGAATGATGGAGGAGAATCTCAGAAAGTTAAATTATTGACTTTTTGAAGAACAAAAATACTTTATTGCAGTAATTCCATGGTAAAAATTTGATTTCCAGTGTTCTAGATTACATATTTACCTTATCACAGAACAACACTGATTGCTGCAAACACTCCTTTTTATTTTCAGAGACTGAAAATGAAGAACTGGAGAAACCCAGAGTCCTCTGGGCAGTCTACTTCAACATGAGAGATTCTTCAGGAGTTGAGAAGAGTTCCTATGCTGGCTTACCCTCCAATGTTTATGTCTGCTCTGGGCCAGACTCTGCTTTGGGAAATGACTGTGCTGTCAAACAGGTTGGGCAGAGCAGATTTTGGTTGCAAAACTTTAATTCTAAAGAAATAAGTCCAATACAGTCTGGGTTATTTTGCTATACAAAAATATACATGATAACTCTGCTAAAATTATAAAACTAGGTAGATGGAGACATCAGGAAATAGTCACAATCATTCACCTGGAAGGTAAAAGAGGAGGTACAGTACAAAGCAAAGCCAGAAAATCCTGTCTGCAGTTCATGTGGGAAGGATCACCAAAGAGGTTCAGTACTTGCAGGACACAATGCCAAACCAGAAACTTACTGGGGAAAAGCCAGCACAATTCCTAATGTGGTAGGTCAGGCCTCCTGCCTCAGTTTTCCTTCTCCTTGCCTTGGTATCAGTGTATTAAAGAATTTTCCTTTCAGAGATCCCCTGGCTAAGGAAGGAACAAATTCCTGGGCAGATCTGCCCCAGCAGCCCCTGTGGTGTCAGGGCACTGCCAGACAGGAGAGCCCTTCACAGCTTTGGAGGATTAAGTGTCACTAGGCATTTTTAAAGCTGTGTTTTTAATAGCTATGTTCAGACAATGTGCATGCCATCTTCCAGCCAGTTGCAGGATTTTTTATGACTAAGTCATAAACCTCTTAAAAATAAGGTTTTGAAGTGGAAAGGCTGACATAGCCTGAACTGCAGGGTCAGAACAGTGTCATTAAGGGCTAATAGTATCCTTCATTTTGCTTTACAAGGCAATAATTTGCCTCTCAGAGGGATAAAGACTTGTAAAGACAAAAAATAATGCAAGACAATTATTATGGTAGCAGTTTTCAATTGTAAATGAGTTCCTTTCTAAATTTAATTTTTTCAGACTGTTATTTAAAGCAGGGCTTGTTCTGATTTTAACATTTCTAACATTCAGGTTTTTCTTCCCTTAAGAAGTTTTCTTCTTGCCAATGAACAGTGATGGGATAGATCAGGCCCTGTTTAAGTATTTTTGGTGCTGTAGTTCAGCCTTTATGTTCAATCTGTTGGCCATCAGTGAGGGAGATGCTAAGCAGATCTCTGAGGAGGAACCATGAAGAGCCTAAATCACTTTTTAGCCAAACTAGGGAGAGGCTGCATTTCTTTGAACCTGACTTAAACTTTGTAACAAATGGTCACAAACAAAGTTGAAGTGGAAAATACTTCAGTGTAACCATGTTTATAATTGGAAGTGGTGTGTGAGAGCAAAGTGAAGAGGATTCTGAAGACGAAGCAGGAGTCACACCATGCAGGACCTTGTCTACAAGAGGAGGGGGGAAATAGCTCTAAGTTGGTGTGTCCTCCACTCCCAAATCACTCTCACCCTCCCAGGAATTTGATGAGAATCTCCAAACAGGAGATATTTGCAAACTCATGGATCAGAACAGCTTAAAAAACATCCAGTGTGTGTATTAGTCTTAAAGATAGCTTGGAAAATTATATCTGATTTCTCAAATCATTTTGGGATTAGTGTTTTAGTGATACTTGCTGTGATTTATTTTCTTCATTGCCATCAGCATTACTGAATTTGTTTGTCATGCTGTGTGATTGCACTGCTGATCCATTGTTGGCAAGGCAGGACCACCACAGCTCTTACAGACAACTCTTCATCCACACCTCATTTCCAAATCACTGCCCTCTTGTTTTATTGCAGTTCTGTGTTCAGTTCCTGGAGTGATACTGAATTAATGCTGATGGTTGCATTTACTTGCCCTGAGGACAGGCTAAGTGAAATGAAGATGCCATTTATGATCTTTTCAAACTCCCTATGTGTAGATCTAGTAAAGCATCTGGCTTCCAGTTTTCTGTTTTCACTGCTGCACCCTGACATGAATTATTAGGAGCTAGAGTAATATATTCCCTGACATATTTCAGACTTCTGAGGCATCTTCATGGTCAGGAGAGGATGTACTAAAACTGTCAGGCCAATATTTGTCCTTTAACCTGTTTATTTTCTATATCTGGAAGGATTTCAGAGTTAATCAGGTGTTGGTACTTTGGTCGTGGTCCCTGTAAAAGTTGCTGTGAAAGTCCCCACAGTTTATCCACAAGCTGAGATGCAGAAAAACAGGAACAGAATTGAGTTTTATACAGCTCCAACTTACTGGAGTTGCTATGTAAGGGCTTTACATGCATGTCTTAATGGTGGGTTCAACTGGACACACATTTCTCAGTTGATACTACTAAATATTGAAGAAACTATTGTCTAATACCTTGGAATTATAGACAGGAGTTTTAAATGAACCACAGATGAATGGGGATGTATTTTCAGTGGTAATGTTTCATTGGATAAGAGTAGGTCTGAGCTGGGCAGTGTTTAAGCTGTTCAGAAAAGGGGAAATAGAAATTTTTTGCAGTTTTTTTAATTTAATAGGGAAACCCATCTAGCCACGATATGGATTGTACATGTGTACAATTCCCTGCGTTTCCTTTGAAATGGATCCCTCTCTCTGGAAAGAGCCAAGACCTTTCCCATGCTTTGCCTTGGACTGCAGCTAGGGATGGTTTTATAGTGCAAGAGATCAGTTTGCTTCCAGAAAAATCCTCTTTCTTGTTCTCAGTGCAGCACAGAATGACCAGCATTTTTTACAAAGCCCTATGCTGTGACTTCCTAATAGAACAATGTAAAAAGATAAATTGCTTTTTCTCTTTGGAGGTCTGCAAGAAGGAATGGATTTCCCATGTGTTTACAATACTGTCAAAGCACTAAATCACTATTGATTTGAAAGAACGCAGGTTAATCTTAAATATCTGTAAAATATTGCCTCAGGCTGTAACATTTCAAGGTAAAGTTTATGTTATTCTTCTTTTTCCTGAATAGGCTGAGACTATTTTCCGAGAAATGTTTCCAGCAGAGGAGTTTTGCCCCCCACCACCAAATCCAGAAGATATTATTTATGATGAAGATGAGATTGAGCCAGAAGAGTCTGGATTGAATAATTCACCAGAGACAAAGCCTGAAACCTCAGCTGAGGAGAGCAGTAGTGAAGGTGGTGCTGCTGTTACAAAGGAAGAATGAATGAATGAGTGAATGAATGAGTGAATGAATGAGTGAATGAACAGTGTTCTCTTAGGAGAAGAGTAGCTAGACCCAAATTAGGACATAAGGGAGGAAGGGTAAGAAAAAGAGGTTTAAAACCCCCAGAGATGTGTTATTTGCCATTGCCTTACTTTCCTTAGCTTGAATCATCTTTTTAAAGTTGTTTCATTGGTAGCTGAGACGCTTCTAAACAGTCACAGGTCCACCAGATCCAGTGGGGTTTGTAGCTAAACAAAAAAATCCAGAATGAAGCATCTGAATTCAAAGTGCTAAAATAGGATTCATAATTTATCGAGATAATTTGGTTTTGTTTTACATTTTGGAAAGAATCCTCCATCTTTTAAAGAGGAAGTCAAAACTAAGCAAAAAGAAAAAAGTGCAAGTTTGTTTGCCAGTTAGAAAATGATTTCTACTAAAAATCCTTGGATCTCTGCTAATTAAACAGCTGAAGGTGAGGCTCACCATCTGTCCTTCACAGTGGCCTTATGAATGGAATTTAAAGGCAATAATATTGACAGTTCTGCAGAGGCTTTATTGTATGGTTTTGAAACTGATGCCACAATCAAGTAGGAATTGTAATCCAGAAGATGGATAGAACTATTTTAAATTCAGTTTTTTTAGTAAGACCTAACAGATGACACATTTTCTCTAGTGACTTCATTTACTGGAGTCAGGAAAATGGCAGAATTTAAACTTAATGCCAGATATCCCAGCAGAATTCAGTCATAAATGGAGCATTCCTGTTCTTAGTCTCCCTGGATTTGTTGCACAGTTTGGGCCTTTAGTAAGCCAATAGTTACTTTTTGAAGTTTAGGGTCTGAGAAGTTTAAATGACCATCAGCTGAGGGGTTTTTGGTGGAGAGAAGGTTCAACTGATAATTCCAAAGGTTTGTACTGATCCCAGTTAATAGATTAAAATTAGTGTGATAGCTGTAAACTATGCATTTTGTAATGATAAACCATGAAGCATTTATACAATAAAATGTATTGAACTATTTATAAACCTAGTTTGTATGAAAAAAACTACAAAATGAGAAAGCTGCTGGAAATGACCGTGTTTAACTTGCACTTCTTCTGAACCATGCTTGAAATCAGATCTGAAAAGTATTTCTCATGTACTTATTTACTTTAAAATGCACACCCAGTAGATCAGTAGTATCTCTAGAGTTGATGAGTTGGGGTTTAAACTTCTTCAGGAGGGTAGAGCCAGTTCCAGGAGTGCTTAAATACTGTAAGTAAATCAAAAATGCCATTGAGTCCTGAACATTGAGCTCTGCCTGGCCATGCCACAGCCAGGCTTCTGTACAGCCCTGTGGTGCCTGTGCCTGCCCTGAGCCTGGCTCCAGGCCAGGAAGGGGAATTTATTTATTTTTTTACAGCATAACTGATACTGTTCTCTTTGTCCTGCATCGTGCCCACTGTCCAGTCTGCATTTCAGGGTTAGTGTTTGCTCCTGTGTGGGATAGGTACTGGTGTGTGTGTCTGTGTGTGCATAATCCAGAGTGCTCTGACAAACACGTGGCTGGAATGGTCCCAGTGTTCAGCAGCTGTAACCTCTGGATGCTTGTGATTGAGCAGTTATTTATATATATAAATATATCTGTTAATAAGCAGGCTGCCTCTCCATTTAGCTGTAATTTCTCTGTGTATTGGGAAGCATGGGTGTATGATTTTATTTAACATCTGCAGATCTGTAAAAGAGCTGACTGGAGGGACCCATCCCTGTCTCACAAAAACAGGGATCATAGTTGAATCTCTCATCTGTGTTTACAAGGAAATCTCTTGATGAAAATTAAAGGTTTGCTTGCAAGTTCGTGGTCCTGTGTTTTCTTTCAACTTTTTTTCAAAGCAAACCAGTTCACTTTTACCTGGGGTTTCCTGAGGATTCTCTGGGCTGCTTCCAGCACGAGGACACCTGTAGTTGCCAATATGGTTACCTGGTTATCAAGTTCCTATCAATTCATGTCTGAGTGCTCTTGTCCATGTGCAGCCAGGTTTAGAAATGGCTCAGGTTTGATCTGAGATCTGATGGAATGATGAACACATTGCAGGTATGACTTTCCACTACATTGATTGCTTAAAAACTGCTTTCATGTCCCTTTCATAGGGTGAATGGAAACATTAAATGTTTTTCCTATGGTACTTGGGTACCCAATAGCTCACTTGCAGGAGCAGTAGATCAGACTGTTGATGACTATTTTACAGAAATCATGCTCTGAACTGCATTTTGTTCTTTCTTTAAATGATGCAAAGTGAGGGTTAGGCTTATTTGAAGTCGTTTTTAAAGGCTTGTCATACAGGATGTATTCAAAAGATAACATGACTTTTTAAAAACTGGCAATTTATCTGTAGGATTATTAATAAATCAAGTTAAAGAAAGATAAGGTTAATTGAATTTTTAAACAAGTAGCTGTATTATCCTTCAAGCACCTTGGAGCTCATACAATATTCACACCTTTTTTTTCCTAAGGAGTGCTTTGATATGTTTGAATTCCTTTTTTAATGAGTACTTTCTTTTTAAGTTGGTTAATTGGATTAACCCTTCATGTTCAAAGAGTCCATTTGATGCCATTTTCCCTCCTGTGGCACTGCCTGGGCTGTGGGAGTGCAGGTGGTTACTGCTCCTTTGGAGGCATTTCCAGCCTGGAAGCTGCTTCGTCTGCTTTTTCTGCTGCTGATGATGCTTAGGGCCATTTGACAGGTAATCATTAGAACTTGGATCCTTGCAGACTATGGGGTCTTTTCTCCCATCATTGCAGGGGGATTTATGTGGGCAACTCCTATTAATGTTAATGGGACTTGCATGTGTAAATCCTCCTTGCATCAATGGGAAAATTGACCCCTGAAACAAAATATCTGCCTGTTAGACTTGCTGATTCAGAAACATGCAGGCACTGCCTCTCCCCTGTGGAAGTGTGCTGGGGCATGTGCAGCTTCACTGGAATGCTCTGGGGGAGTTTTCAGCATTTTCTTTTTTACATTGTATTTTATATTTTCCATGGACTAAATCTTGTCAGAGTTGCCCCAGTGATCCTCTTTGTGTAGCTGGGAAATGCAATTTCCCTTTCCATCCTGAGCAGCTTGCACAGCTCCTTGGATTGGATCTCATTTTATTTCAGCCTCCTCTCTCTCCCCTCTAAATCTTTTTGCTTCAGCAGTGTGAGTTGCAACAGCTTAATTTCAAGAATAATTTGCTACTGATGTATTGATTAATGACAAGTCAGAAGTATTAATGTACTGTTTTCACACAATAAGAGACTGGGTCACTTACAATCCATAATCTCTTCTGCAGAAAGGATAAAATTAATTTCCTCAACACTCATATATGTGCTTCAATAGCTAGGCAGCACAAATGAGAATGTATTTTATCTGTGGATAAGTTTATTCATTCTGTATTGTGTATGGTGTTGTTCACACAGTTATTTATATAGATATTTTATATAATCTCTGCAGTGCATTTTTGGGTTTTACTTATCTGGTGATTTTATATCAGTAGCAAGTCATCCCTTGGAAGAAGTCCAAGGTGTGGACTTACATCCCCATGTAAGAAGTCTGGTGTGGAACTACAACTAAACTAAACTGTCCCAGAGATCTCTCCTGGCTTTTCTGCCTCAGTGAGTGCTCTCTTCAGCCATTAATTATCAATAAGCTCTGCAGATTCGGGTGGGTTGTCTTCTCTTCCTGTTCCTTTTGAATTTTTTCTGAGGATATTTTGCCTGCCATTGATGCAGTTGCTGATTTTCCAGCAAGGGCAGTAATTTGCTGAGATCACACCATGACACAGTTGATCTCTGTGTTCTACAATTCCTGACAATTTTCTCCAATGGGTGTATATATGACTATTGTATGACAAAATTATTAATTCATGAAAGTTTATCACTTAAATCTTTGCAGAAACCAACCACTACAGAACATCCAAAAGTTAGAATTGCCTGTGTTGCTATAATTGTGTAAAATATGTGGGAGAGTTGTGGTGGCAGAGCAGTTGCCTGCATTCCCTGGGTAAGCAATAATGCCAAGTACCTGTGGTAAGATAGAGAAATGTTTGTGACACTGCAAGTTCCAGCCACTGGTATAAAACATTCATTTATTGCAAACCAGTTTAATAGTAAGCTCACTGCAATGATCAGATGGAAATCTTAGCTGAGGTGTGTGATTTCAAGAACTTTCATGGGATCAAAAGTTGTTTTAGAGGGATTCTTTGAGCTGCAGAGGTGAGTGGTGGGAAATGGTCAGCCATGTGGAATTCATGTTGAAAACAGCTTGTGGTGCAAATAGAGCTTATTAGCAATTCCACCATTATGTTTATTTACAGGCTGCCAGCTCCTGTTTGTAAGAGTGAATGGTTCTTCAGAATCTGGCTGGGGAGCCCAGCAGGAATGCTGTAAATCTCACTGACATCTGAGATTTAGAAAGTTGACAGCAAAGTATCAGGAAGATGCAGTTGTTGACTGCATGGGAGTTCTGATCAGAGGGGACTTCAATAGAAAATACTCTTCCTGTCACAATTCCAACAGACAATTTATTTTACACTACTTGCATACATTGGCAAAAGAGATGGAAAGTATCAACCTGAGTGTACATCAGACCCAGATGGATTTGACTGAACAATTCAGGGAGTCTCAGAACACCCCCAATTTTAGATGGAGATTTTCAGGATCTCATGCTTTCTTCTGAAGTGCCACCCCATAATTCACTGTCTGTTTGGGGTCTGGAGAGGGCCTTAGTGCTGTTCCTGCATTCTGTAGGGTTCAGACTTCAGGAGATGGGGCAGGCCAAGCCTATGGACCCTCCTGAACCAGCACAGGCTTCTCTGCTGGTGTCAAACAGATGCCCCTCTGGCTTTGAGAGTGTTTTTGTGCTGCTCCAGCTTCAGGAAACCTCTCTTGAGCTCTGTCTCTTTTTGGGGTGAGCATGAAACTGTCCTGGGAAATGCTCTGTGGGAGCAGTTGTTGGCTGGATCCTGGAGCTGAGGTCAGTGATGATAAAACATCTGGGTGATGCTGCTCCAGCCTGCAGCTCACCAGCACCTCAAAACCAGGTCACAACTCATAAACCAGTGTGGGTCATTGTGCCTGAGCTGCATGTCCAGAGAGAGGAACAAGTGTTAATCGCTGGAGATTTGAGTCTGAGAAAGGATACCAGAGTCTTCTCTGAAAAACCCAAATTTTCATAATCCCAGATCCAAACCCTGCAGGGCTGTTCTAGACTCTGTGTGCACAAGAAACTCAGTCACAGCTGATGTGGGATTCTGCATCTGTTCTGCCTCAAACCCAGCAGATTTTGGAGCCCACCCAAGGGAAAGCCATTGAGTCATGAGGAGAGAGCAGCTGTCAGCCCAGTGCAGGCAAACAGCTCCTGCTCTGGGAACCTCCCCTAGCATGAAAGTCACTGCAAGCCATGGTGGATTCCTTTGTTGTGAATAAATTACCCAGTGAATTCAGCCTTTTTTTCTTGTGCAAAAATCTGTGTAAGCCCCAGCTAAGTACCCTCAGTGAATCATTTTAGACCATAGATTATCCAGGGAGAATCCACTGTGGGATTCTTAGAGCAAATTATTAGCTTAAGTCATGGGGTATTTCCCTTCTCCATATTTGGATGCTAAAATAATACGTAATAATGAATACACCATTTTTAAAATCATGTCAGACATTTTTAAGAAAGAAAAAATGGCTTTATGAAAAATATTAAAAAATCATTTTAAGGAAGCTGCTATAAGATTAAAAAAAAAAAAAAGCCACCCTCTTATTTTGGTGACATTTGTACATGATTTATTTTCTTTCCATGCTAGTTTTAAGCCAGGAAACATTTGATTCCTTGCCAGACTCTCAGTCTGATTCCAAAGTGAAAACATGAGCATGGTAAAAGCCAGCACCCTCTCAGTGAGGATATTCCTGTCTGCGTGGGAGCACTTGGCACGCACAGGTCTGGAAACACGTGCACAGGTCATGAGGGGAGACAGAGCAGGACTCACATGGGGGATAACACCACCAGTGGATTATGGATCCACCTGGGACTCTAAAAAAATGGATTTTTTTTTTTTTTTTTCCCTCTGGCATTGCTTTCCTCACTGAATGTGGTTGAGTCATTTCCCTTTAATGCTGTAGTAAAAAGGTGTAAAATAGTGACAGGAATTTCCTGAAGCTTTTTAGGAGGTCAGTGAAATATAAAAGTAAATGTATTTGGGAAAGAAAATGAACAGTGGTGATGATAACTGTGGAAATGGATAAATTATTTGAATAGAGGGGCAAATTATCTGAGGAAAAAAATCCATGTAACCCCTGTAAGGTGCCTGGGATAGCAGAGGTTTTGTTATTCAAGTCCCTCCTCCCAGCCCTGACATTTCCCATGTTTCTCAAGTGAGATTTCACCAATCAGCACAAACTCTTTGTTTACTGCTTAATAAAAATAACCAAATTATCCTTATTTTATGAAATCTTTTTCTGATTATGCATATTTTGCTGGCAGATTGTAATGCATATTGCTTCATTGTTTAATTAGGACTTAATGCTAATGTCATTAACATTCTGCTCGATAATTCAGCAGGTTCCCTATTTATAGACATAATGAAATTCGTAACTTTTTGTAGTGCAGTGCTTCTGACTGTGCTATTAAATTAAAAATAAACTTACTCTAACCTGACATTAGCTTTCAGTTTCATTGTGCATGGTCCAGTGAGTCTGAAAAATGCTGCTGCATGCAGTAAACATGGGAGCTTTTAATTATTATATTTATTGTTGCTTGAGTCTAAGTCATCCTTTCCTTTGAGGGAAAAAAAAAAAAAAAAAGAAATACACTAAATTAAGCAAGAATCTCAAAAAACTGAAGTTTGAAATATTGTCCTTGAAGACAATTGGGTTTGGAACACTGAATTTAAGTAACTGCAATCTTGTCCAAATTTTATTCACTGCTTCTAAATCAAGTAATTGGACAGCACTTGACCTGTCAGTTTCTTACCACAAATATGGATATGTGCTTTATTTGCGATTATAAAGTGCAAAATAACTGTTAGGTTTCCTACTCCACATAATCCCTTTAGCAAGGATAATGAATTCTATGCATTTCTTTCTTTATAGCATTTCCCTAAGCATTTGTAAAATATTATTTGCATAAATTATATTTTCTAGGGAGATGCTCAAATAAAAGCAGTGGGTTGGATACCTGTCACAAGACTCAGTAAGCACAGCCCTGTTTTGGATATTTCACTGTTGTCCTTAAGCACTTAACTTGTAAATGCATTTTATATTCAGTGACCAGACCATGCACATTCTTATTTTAATTCATCTTTTTACAGCTTGAATTCTGCATATTTGTAGGGCTCATTTTCTAAAATTTATAACATGTCCTAATTTAATTAAAAGGATCTTTTTATTGTGTGCTTTGCACTCTTTAATCTTTGAGTCAAGGAGGTTTCATGGTGCCAGGCCACGAAATAATACTGGAGTGACAAGTGGGAAGAAAAGAGAAAGCAAAGAGAAATGTAAGTCCTGCTGCTGCCCCCTCCTTTATGAGCACACAGGGAGTGCTTGGTGAGGGGGAGTCAAATTTGGGAGGTGCTGAAATAATTCCTGAATTTGGGAGGTGCTGAAACAATTCCTGAATTTGAGAGGTGCTGAAACAATTCCTGAATTTGGGAGGTGCTGAAACAATTCCTGAATTTGGGAGGTGCTGAAACAATTCCTGAATTTGGGAGGTGCTGAAACAATTCCTGAATTTGAGAGGTGCTGAAACAATTCCTGAATTTGAGAGGTGCTGAAACAATTCCTGAATTTGAGAGATGCTGAAACAATTCCTGAATTTGGGAGGTGCTGAAACAATTCCTGAATTTGAGAGGTGCTGAAACAATTCCTGAATTTGGGAGGTGCTGAAACAATTCCTGAATTTGGGAGGTGCTGAAACAATTCCTGAATTTGAGAGGTGCTGAAACAATTCCTGAATTTGGGAGGTGCTGAAACAATTCCTGAATTTGAGAGATGCTGAAACAATTCCTGAATTTGGGAGGTGCTGAAACAATTCCTGAATTTGAGAGGTGCTGAAACAATTCCTGAATTTGGGAGGTGCTGAAACAATTCCTGAATTTGAGAGATGCTGAAACAATTCCTGAATTTGGGAGGTGCTGAAACAATTCCTGAATTTGAGAGATGCTGAAACAATTCCTGAATTTGGGAGGTGCTGAAACAATTCCTGAATTTGAGAGATGCTGAAACAATTCCTGAATTTGAGAGATGCTGAAACAATTCCAGCTGCAGCTTTGCAGTTCTGGTGATTCTCTCGGGGCACTGCTGGGGACGGGGCTGTTGGCACAACCCAGCTCTGCCCAGCTCATCCCTCCCTGGGCCAGCTGGGGGCAGCTCTGGGTGGATTCACAATTTGGGCAGTTCAGAGGAACACCAGGTGAGTCTGGAGCTCCTCTGGGCACTCCTGTCCTCTCCTCCTTGGGCATTTTGCAGGGAAGCACAACACTAAAAGGGTGAGGAGGTTTCTGTCTGTCCTTGCTGCTGGGGGCTCTGGTGGCTTCACCCTGCACAGCTTCAACCTCTTCCTCCTGACACCAACACACACTGCACTTAAAAAGCCACTTGGAAAGGATTTTAAAGGATTATTGGAATTTTTGGATTACCACAGATGAATTCATTCTTTTTGACAGAATTGAATTACAGCATCTTATCTGTTGCTACTATTAATGACATGTCTGAGGCCAGCCTTAAAGCACAGCTCCTTTGTGGAGAGAATGAGCAGGAAGGATTTTTCCAAGCTGCATGTTTTTCTGAGTAATGTTGCATACAGACTGGAGATTGCTTCTTCTATTGAATTGCATAATGAAAAATCAATCAGTTTAATGGTTGACAAACTTTGACATTCAAATAAAAATGTTGCTGGTATTTTCATAAAGACCTGTAGGCATGACTAGATTCAGCAACTTTAATTTATGCAATAGTGAATGTCTGCCAAAACATTGTACAAACGACTGTATAATGAGGCAATAATAACCATGAGGAAAGGAAGGAAAGCAAACAGAGGCCAAATCTCTCAGTTTTTACAGATTATATAATTTCACAAAGCCTTTCAATGTAAAATATGTTCCTATGGCTTCCTTTTCAACACCATGTTCTGTTATGAAAGCAATTGCTCAAAATCATCAAAACAGATTTATCTGAGGCTGTTGTGTGGCACCAGATGACAGAGTTTGTGCAGTGTGGTGGTTCTGATGCTCAGGGATTTTTATTCTCCTTGATTCAGAGGGGAGAGAAATCCCAGCAAGGGAAGAGGACACCTTCATTCCTCACTGAATTCTGCTGGTTGTTGTGTTTGGGCACAGCCCAGGGAGTGCTGAGCTGAGCTGCCTTTAGGCTCTGTCTGCCCTCAGCACCAGCCTGGCCTAAGAAATCCCAGCAGTTTTGTCCAGGCCTTGTTTGGGCACAGGATTCCCTGTGTCCCTCAGCCCAAGATGGATTTGCTTTCATTTTCTTTCATGGGAAAATCCATGAAAGAAAATGGAAAAAATCCATCCATTCATTCTTCACCTGGCTCTTTCCTTCCCCTACATCCTCCTTGGAAACTTCGTCTCTTGTGTGAAGTCTCAAACTGTGACATTCAGGAGAAACAAAAATTGAATTAAGAACTGGTATCTTGGATATGCTGCTGTTGTCTTGAATTTAACACAACTGGAGCAGAATTCTGTTCACCAAAATTGATTCTTTTCCACCCACAGCCTTGGGTTCCCAAGCATGGCTGGAGAGGAGGGTGCTGAGGTTGGGCTGGATCAGCTTCTCAGGCTCTTTTGTTGTCTTGTGACTGTGCCTCTTTCTGTTTCAGTACTGTCCAATAAATATTATATTAAATAATGTGCCAGGACTTGCACATTATCCCTCCTTAATCTTACCTTTTCTCAAAGGAAATAACCTTTTCCATGTCAGGAGAGAATTCCCCTTTCTTTCCATGGGATTCATGATAATTTTGCTTCTTTGCCACCTTTAACACTCTTCTGATTTTTGGCTTGATATGATGACTGATATTTAGTATCTGTTTTATAACTGGCAAAAACAAATTGAAGAAGATAATTGATTTCCTTATGGAATAAACAGTGGAGTACAGATTAAAGCATTGTTCCCATTTTATCCTTCCAGCTCAAATTAGAGATAAGTTACTCTATACCTTTGATTTTTATAGTCATTTGTGTGGTGAACTGCCAGCATTTCTCTGTCAAGAAGTCTGCAGTATATTTTATTCAAGAACTTTCCATTCCCAGGGATGTGAATGCCTAGATGGAATCTAGAATGGCAATTCCCAAGTGTAAACAGGTTTGGATTGGTTTTGTTTTGTTTAAATATAACTGCCTGTATCTGTTTGTGGGGACAGGATTTCTTTCCCTGTTCAACATGTGAATGAACTCTTAAATTGTGATTTAGAGAAGAGATCAGTGTCAAATTCCTGCTTCTGCCTTTGAAAATTACCCCTAAAACTGCTCTGTCAAATGAAGTGATAAACACCAGATAATTTCTGGTTTTTTTAGTGGACTCAGAGCTGCTCAGTTGCAGATGTTCTTCTGCAGAAAGTTGGTGTGGAAAATCTTTTATATCTCATGGTGGATCTCCTAAATGTTTTTTATATCTCATGGTAGATCTCCTAAATGCCTTTTATATCTCATGGTGGATGTCCTAAACTCTCAGGGAACCAACAGCCACAGAATACAAAAATATCCATCAAAAGTAAACATGGTGATTTACATGGTCCTGTACTTTACATTAAATACCAAGCACTGAATAAGGAGCTGAGGTAAATAAGCTCAGAAATAAGACTGATCCTGCTCATCTATAAAATGAGTCTGTTCCAGGGATGTTTTGTAAAATAGGAGTGATCCGAGGCTGCTGATGGCTTTAAATTTATAAAATGCCCATTGCACCAACAAATCAGCAGTGAGTATTTCAGATATTTCAGATAATGGACGAGTTACTGGTTACTTCTCCTTAGTGCTGGAGTTGTAGGTGGACTCAGTAAGATTTCTGTAGTGTCAAACAGTGATTACTTATGTGAAAAATGAGTTGCAGTGGGTTTTTTGCATATCACCATCTTTTTTTTGTTCATTGCTCAAATGTCAACTTAATTTTCATATAAAAACCACATCCTAATTGCATTTGCAGTCTAATGGGCTCCTAGGTGAAGCTTGCCTGTAAAGAATTGCTTGGATTTTACTCCCATTTTACTGTGGCTAAAATTAATATTTTATTTATTGAAAATTCAGAGACCTGTGGGGGAAGGACTCTAGCTTTAAAATTCTGCCAGAAGATATACAGAATTTTTATTTTTTTTCTAAACACAGCATCAATTTTGGCAAGCCAGCCTAGGCTGCTCTGGAGGTAACATTGAAGCTTGAGCTCCATAACTAAAGAACCAAGTAATTAAAAATGAAGCCACAAAACTTTCTCACTTCTCCTGACTAAAGCATCCTTCCCCAGCAGTAGAACTCAAACAGTTTGCTAACCTCCAGCACTTGTGTCAGCAGCAAAATTGAAAGTATTTTTTGTCACCTGCACTGCTGTCAGCAGAAAGAAAAAAAAAGAAAGTAGAGGAACATAATTTCAGCACTAACATAAGTATCAGAATGATTTACCTGTCTGTTCTGCTTCACTTTCATCTCAGCTTTCAGGGCTTCATTCATCAATCTTTTATTTACACACTCATATCTCATTTTTACACAATTCTCTCTCCCTGCCCAGATGGCTCTGGGTGCTCATCAAAGGCAGGCTCAGCACACACGGAGCCCTCGTGGCTGCAGGAGCACTGGGGGACTCTGCTCTGCAATTCTGCAGGATTGAAAAGAAAATTCCACGTTTCAGGAAAACACCACACAATTCTCAGCCTTTAAAATGCATTGCTGACTCTTATCTAGGGGAAAATGTTCTCTGTCAGCCAAGGCAGAGGTTTGCTCCCTCACTCCCAGCCTTTCCAGGGGCAGGAACTTAGCAGGGCTAATATAAAACAGAAATCTGCTCAAAGAACAAAAGTACATCTTAAACAAAATGAATTATTTTAATTTTTAAACATTTGTTAATATTCATTCAAATATGATAAACAAGTGCTGTAGTAATTCCATTTATAACTCACTTACAGTGCCCATTTTATCTCCATACAATTCTGGTTTTAGCACAAGCTCAGCTTTGTTTCCAATGAGCTTTCCTTTAAATGTGTGCAACTCTTTAGGAACAAGCTTGTTGTAGTCATAAAATGCTTTCAGATCTTCCTCTAACTTTTTACCAAACTCTTGCTTAATTTCACACAGTCTGCCCTGTCTGCAGTATTTCTAATAATATTTATTGCATTCTTAGCTTCTTAAGTGCTATTTCCATAAAAGCTCAGCCTATGGAATTTAGCTTTAGTGGGATCCATTCAGTTTTGCAGCTTGTTCAAAATTTAATAGACACAGAGAAATACATATTAGGAACCATGCTGACATTTTTTATGAGCCTGATTGTTGTAAATTAGGATTAGGATTAGGATTTTCCAAGTGTGTGTTTGCTCTTTTTCTGCCAGACTCAATTTCTAGCTTTTATTTGATAGTAGGGTTTGTGATAATTACTTGTAGGCTGATTAACTTCAGGAATCCAGGCAAAGAATAGAAATGGAAAGGTTTGTAGGGAATTCCATTCCTTTTGCCAGTCAGCATTGTATCATGGATGACAGGGATCATAAGATAAATTTTATCTCATTCTTCAAAATTCATGTTCATGAAGCCATTTACACAGGTGTATATTCTAGGTGCACAACAAATGAGCAGAGGATTAGGAACAGAGCAAAATGTAAAATAAAATGGATCTGAGCCCTCCCACAGCAGCCAACAATGGGAAATACCCTTGGAAAAGCAGCTTTTCTGCCAGGGTGGAAAAGTCTAATGCCTTCAATATTCTTATCAATAATGTAACATAAATATTGCAATACCACTCTGAACATTTGCCAGTGACAAGATGATTATGGCTTAATCAGCATTGACAGGGCCAGGGCCATTATGCTCAGTAATGCAGGTGGAAATGGGAGCTGAGCCATCATAATGAGCTCTGTGCTAATGCTGCTGCAGCCCAGGGAAGGAGCTCCCACTACTGCATGGACACCCTGCCCAGGCAGGGAGGGACCTGGAAAATCACTAAATGACCCAACAGAACCTCCCAGCAAATGCTGTGCAATGTGGGATAAATTTAATAATAATAATAATATAAAGATTGGGGTGTGCCCTGCTGAGGCCAGGGAGATTTAATTTTTGACTGCACAGTGTTTTCTCATTAATTCTGGTGTTCAAATTGTAAACAGTGCTGGAGAACTTAGAGGATGTAGGGAAGAGCTTCAAGTGTAAGTCAGGCTAATGGAACACCTGAGCATCTAAAAAAGAACTTAATAGGATGAACTGTTCGCCTACAAATAACTTCATTGGATCAAGGGTTGTTTGCTAAAGCCCCTTTAACACAAGCCCAGCAAGGAGCAGAACCTCCAGCAATGTCAGCATTGAAAACTGTGAAGAAAGAAACCAGGGAAAGTGATGGCTTTTCTTCCTCAAAAATCCTCAAAATTTGAATTTTGCCCTAAGGTGAGTCCAGACAAGGCAGTAACTGCTGCAGTTAAACTGAAATCCTTTTACTACAATATAGAATCAGAGTAGTTCATTTAAAGGGATATTTTGCTCCTAAAGTTCAAAATGTGTGGTGATTTTTGGATATTAGTGCTGTGATTAGAGACCTGTTTTAACTGGTTAAATTACTACCAAGTAATGAAAGGAACAGAGCCTCCAGAGGGGTCCGGGGAGAAGTTGGAGGGGTGAAGGAGAAATGCCCGAACTGTTTGCTGAGGTGATTTAATCTCTTTCCCAACAAGCTATAAACTGGTTTTACTTAGACTGGGAAGAGCTGATGGACATAAAAGAGGGCAAGAAACTGAGCAGCACTGAGGGAGATTTGATGTTAAATGAGAACCAGGAGTCACTGAAGTGAAGCTAAACTGAAACACAGCCCTGTCCTTCCCTAAGCCCACCAAAAGGAGCAAGCTCTGCTGGAACTGGAATGTAAGAGAAATATGCATTTAGATCATTGATTGGATTAAGAGTTTTAGCAGTTTTTTATCTACTGCTGACAATGACTTCTGGCTCTGAGGACTACTTTGTCATTTTATACTATTTAATTTGTATTTCCAGAGGGAAAAAAATTCAAATGCTGAAATGTTGTCAAACCTGAAGTGGATTCATAAAAACTTATGGCTCAGGGCTGAAACTTAGAGAGAAATACAAAGTTCTCTGAATATGAAACAATGGGGGAATAGAGGCTGCAATTGGCCAGTGTCAGGTATGCCAATTTCCTTTTCAAATTCTCTTTGAATTTGACAGACAAAATAATGCTGGAACCATGGGTGCTTAGTTTGGCCTTTCTGAGCAAGATCTTTTAAAGTTCAAAATTGAAAAAACAAAACCAAAAAACCACAAAACCAACAACAACAAAAAATACCAACTACTGCAGCTCTAGTTTTAGATAATCACAAATTCTGTGACATCTTCACTGCATCTATTTTTTTTACATTCTTTCCATTGGAAGACTGTTTAAAAAATTATTAGAACTAACAAAAAACAAAACCAGACAAACAAACAAAAACCAAAACCCACAAGTTTTTTGTAACCTCTGTTGGAGAAATTAATTTTTCTTTCCTGCTGCTGCCAGGTAGTAGCTGTAATACACAGGTTTTGGAGTAAAGCTATAAGAATTTTGAACTTTAAAAGGCTTTTTCTCCCAGCAGAGATGTCAGAGCCCATTGCAGATTCCTCCTGCTCCCTGTCAGCAGAGAACACTGCCATCTGCAGAAAGAAGGGAGCTGTGTTACACCTGATGGCAGCGAGCTGCTGAAAATTCCAAATTCCCCAGGTGACAAGGGACACATTTCCCAGGGCCAGTGTAATAGGCTCGGGGACAGCAGGGCATCACTTACAGCAGCAGCAGAGTTGTGATTTCCTTGATGGAGTGGCCCCAGCAGGGCAGCTGGGGCCAGGGATGCTGCATGCTCGCAATAACAATCTCTCTGAGGCTCTCAAGTGCCCTGGAAATGAACACGAGCCCTTGCAGCATAGAAATGAGGAACTTCAATTTCTGCTGAATCATTTTTCTATGTCCTGCAGGAGAATAGCTGTGACAGATGCACTGCAGTGAAAGAGCAGGAGCTCCTGGAGTTCCATGCATATCAACAAGTTCCACAACTGCCAGCCCTCCATCTTTATTATGATATAAAAGCCATCAACCCCCAAATCTCTCCTCTCCCACCTCCTTCCAGCATTTTGGGGTTTAATTCATGGCCTGGTCCTTGGTTTGATGGGGTTTCTGTAATGCTGCTCTTGGCACAGCTGGTGCATCCTTGGAAACCTCACAAACAGGGCTGATGCCCCATTTTGGGGGCAAACAAAACTCCCCCAGGAGGCCCAAAATCCCAAATGATATTTAGGACTCTTCTTGGGGATCAGATTTATCACTGCACAACCCATGGAATGAGGAGCTCTCAAGGCAAAAGCTGTTGGGGTAAAATGTCCCAATAGGACACGAAATGAGCGGCACACACTGAAATGTCCAAGGTAAAAAGGGACCAGTTTATTTCTGAACTCTAATATTTTTAGATTTTTAAAAGTGATTATGGATTGGAGGATGAAATTTCCACCTCTCTAGCTACACTGGTCAAACCAACAGTCCATCAATTTTCTCCTCCTCCAGATAGGAATGGAAAACAATAATTATTTACATGGAAAGTGTGTAAGAAACTCCATTACAAAAATGTAAACATCGGAAGATGTTTTACTGTCATACATAAAGTTTTACTGTCACCCTGTTCTTCTAAGCTCTTAGAAGTGACAGTAAAACTTTATGTGGGAGGGAAAACTGAGGGAATGTTCTGGAAGGTGGCTGCACCTCAGGTCTGAGCATCGAGGCAGGGATTTCACCCTGCTCTGAAAGCAGAAATTTCCAGAAAGATCCTGTCCAGGATGATATTTCTCTGGTAGGGGAAGACAAAAAGGATTTCAGCTGGAATCCCAAGCCCAGTCAGAGGTGCAAGACTGGATCTCATTTCTGCAGGCAGTTGCCATGACTGTGGATGTGCATTGGATAATTGCAGCACCAATGGCTGCTGGCATTTGCGCACACATTTATCCAATTAGGATGTGCAATCAAAGTAATTTCATGCACAAATTAGCTGCACAATTGTGCATGCCTCCTGCACATGTAATTGTTATGCCTAATTGGTCTGAAAGTCTTGTTCACAATGTGTGTCTTGATTTTTATTGTAATATGACATTAAAAACATTTGTAGAAATTCAAATTTTGTATAATGTTAGAATTTAGAAATAACTTCCAGTTCTCTTTATAGATTTCAAAAACTAAACATTTCTCTGTCTGTTACCTGTAGGCAATGTGAGCTCACAAGCCAGAAATTAATGACAGTTGAAAATTTAACTTTGTTTTTGGTTTTCGATAATTATAGCCTTAATAAGTCCGATAAATACTCTATCCTTGGTGTAGAAATAGGGCCACAAAATTGCACAGTTTTGTTTCTTGTGTGCTACAGATAAAGAAAATAATACTATAGTAGGAATCCTTGTGTGGGCACATTGTTAAAATATTGCTATGGTTTAATATTAAAAGAAAATGTATTGAGCAATATATTTAGTTCATATAAACATGAAAGCCCTATAGAAAAAAAATGTGGAATCAGTGAAAGCATAATTTCATTTGATGTAATAATCCAACATCTGGTGACGTGCTTGAACCAAGGCTTTGTTAGAAGCGAGTTTATTTGGTTTATAACCACATTTACTGAAATCACGGGGTTTTATTCTTGTTTATAACAAGGAAACCAAAAGCTTGAGAAGTGAGCCCTATTTATCTGCCTTTTCCTGATCTCTTCTGTTCTCCTTCCTGCAGAGGTGAGCTCTGAGCAGGCTGGGTGAGGTCCCAAGGGCAGGGACCTTTCCCTGTCCCTCAGCCTGGCCTGGGACACTCCAGGGATGGGCAATGCCAAACGCTCCTGCTCTGGCTCCTCATTGTGCTCTCTGCCCACAAACCAGCCCCAAAACACTGGAAATTCCCATGCCAGGGTCTCTGCTTCCTTGAGGATGGTGAGCAGCTCTCTGTTCCCTGCACTCAAAGCAAAGAACCAAAGCCTCGGGCGGGGTGGGGTTGAGGCTTTGGCTCCTCTGGGACCGCAGCGGGATTTAAAATGTTCTCACTCTGTAAAGCATTCTTGCAGCACCCAGATAAAGTTTATTTGCTGACCATCTGTTATTCACTTGTTAAAAATGACACAAAGCAGGAACCTCCCAGCCATCCACAGGTGGAGTTTTGCTTATTTGGAGCAGAAAATCCCGACAGAGCCGCCTCCGTCTCTGCTGGGGAGTTTCTCCGAATGAATCATCCCCCTCCCTGCAAGGTACAGAGCAAATCCCATTGCTTTTTGCTTCGTTTTAAAGCTCTTTGGGGTGTGCCTGTGCCAGGAAAACCCAGGCTGCTCACCCTGGTGCAGCTGAGAGTATTTTATACCTGTATTTGGCCAAATTCTGGGGTTTTTGTGGCCGCTGGGCATCAGCAGCACTGGGGACCTGCGGCTGAACCGGGGGCAGCTCGGGCTGGGGCTGCCCTGGGTTATCCCGGGTTTATTTCTGCTCCGGGAGGGTTTTCCAGGCCAGCACCAGCAGAGAGAGCTCTTCTCTCACTTTCCACCAGCGGCCATCTGACATCACCCCTGGAAATCGGGATTTGCTCGGGATTTGATGAATTTCTGACTCCAGCAGAGCTTTGCACGTTTTGTGTCTGAAAACCAGAGCGCTGTAAATGTCCAGGACACTCAGCATTTGCTCCAGGACTCAATTTGAACGCGTCTACTCAGACATTTGGAGGTTTTTTATACATTCAAAGGCAGAAATTCTGCTTGTGTAAATTCAAATAATCCCACCAACACTGCCTTTAAGACATATATTTTAATGAAAGTAATTTTACCATGTTTTACGGATTTTGCTTATCTTGAAAAATGTGATCCTTATGATTATTTTAAAATTTACTTTGAAAGGTGAGGTTAATTTTTAAAACATAATTCCAAATTCTGACATCCTTGCAGCTTCTTGGGGCTGGTTTCTGTGTACTCCTACAAACCAGGACGTACTGAGCTGCAGTTTCTTATCCTCTTTATTACTCTCCTGTTCTGCTTCCTTTTTCTCTCACTGTCCCAGCAACCCAGCACATCCTTTCTCTCCACCTGCTCACAATCTCTTCTCTCCAGTCTCCCGCATTTTTCTGCATGTGGTTTTTCCCTTTTGGACCTTCCTTGTGTCAGGGCTCCGTCTCTGCCCTCTGTGCCGTTTCCCACCCACCAGGACCCTTGATTTTATATTTTATATTTTATATTTTATATTTTATATTTTATATTTTATATTTTATATTTTATATTTTATATTTTATATTTTATATTTTATATTTTATATTCTTTTATATTTTATATTTTACCTCCACTCCCATACCCAGCTCCTGTTCCTCCCTGCCCTCCCCTTGCCACATTTCCTAAGTGACTTTTCCATTCACTTCAGTAAAACTCCAGAGTCAGTCATGCCAAGAGTGAATGTTTGCTGCTGTAGAATGAACATTGCACTATTTCATCTTAAATACTAGCAGAAAGCCACCCGTGATGCTGGTTGCTGACAGGTGAACAAGAGATATGAAATACCAGAAGTATCTTTTCATGGAATTCTCGTGTTATTTAATTTAGGATTGTAGTTACTGTGTCTGTTTGAGTCAGGCCATGTAATTGCATTATACAGATCCACGTTCAGACACAATTTTATTTGCATCCAGAAAGAAAATGTCATTAGGGAAAATAATTTCAGATCACCTACTTCTGCATGTCTTGCTGGCACATAAGTGGCATTTGGCTGGTATGGAAAATCTGCTAATGAGCAGAGCAGCATCAAAGTTGGCATTAAAAATCCACCCCCTAGAAGGAGTAGCAAGGATGGAAATTATGGAAACTGAACTGCTGGGGTTGTCTGGAGTGTAATCAGTAAATTTATTTTTCATTTCTCTGATAGTTCTATGGAATCTAAAAATTGGTTGGTTTCTTTGAGGAAAAGTTATCAAGAACTGAGATTTAACTGTGCCTCTCCCTAGTCCCTGATAAATGGGATTATGTGTGACTTTCAGAGCTCTTCATTTTAGATTTAGTGAGGACCATGATGTGAAATCATGGAGGAGCGAGCTCATGAACAAATGCTCCCTGCCCAGGGGAGGCTTCCTGATCTCACAGCTTCTTAAGGAGAAAAACCATCTGGAATTTGTGTGTAGCACCCTGGAATGGTCCTGAAGGACAGCAGAACCATAAAATCTCCATGAAAGGAGCAGCTTCAGCTCCTTCTCCATCCCTGTGGCCGTGCCTGTGCAGTGGATTGCTCCAGGTGGAATTATCCTCAAGTCCTCACTCCAAATTCACAACCTGACCAAGAGTGAGCACTGCGCCAAAAAACCTTTCCCAGTTCAAAACAGCAAAGAAAAAAAATGATTACTAAAATCCCCAACATCAGCTGTGTGAGAACTCTGGAAGGGCCTAGCACAGGTTTGTCCCCACGTCTGTCAGATCTGAGTGTGGCTTTATGATGTCAGCAGAACGTGTCATTGAAGTGTTGATTTTTAGGGAGTAAACATTAGAAACTGAACAGGCTTGCTGCTTGCACAGTGTGCTTGAATGACAGCTGCTCTGTTTTCCTAAATTTCAGCAAGCAAAGTAGCTTGAAGTGTTCAGGAGCTAAATCTGTCAGCTTTCTGATACAAAGGAAATTTTGTGGGGTCGGAGCACTGACAGAAGTGGGGGTGGAAGCACAGTGACAGAACAGAAATCAGAAATAAATACAGCTTTACTTTGCACTTCAATTTACATTCTTGCCATATTCTAGAGCCCGAAGCAGACGCACTTTAGGCCACAGCTAGTGTAATCTATTTCTGAAGGGCTGTGGGTGTTTGTAATCTCCCTTTCCTGGACATCCAGGGACAGCCAGAGCCAGAGCAGGGCTGGGAATGTGAGCCTGAGCTCAGGGAGACCCAGCCAGACCCTCCCCTGCACTTTCCATGGCTTTATTTCACCTGGCAATAAATTATAATAATGGCATAACCCCTCACCATTCTCAAACTCTCAGGATCTGGTGCATGGTTAGAAATCAATAATGCTTTGGGTTAGAAATTAATAATGCTTCGGGTATCGTGCCTTTGTTTCTGCAACTGCTGCTACTGGAAGCTCTCTGTGTGCAGATTTTATTCAAATTCTCCTTTTCTTTTGATGTCTCTGTCAGCATTTGGAGTTGACAGATATTTATCACGGAGTGCTCAGTGCCTGCCCTGCTTTCCCCAGTGCATACCCCGTGGCCCTCTTGGTAAATGCTGGACTGGCAGAGATGCTGGCAAGCCTCAGACACGCAGAATAATGACTGGGCTGGCTGCTCAGCCTAAAGCTTGGGCCATTTTGGTGGAGGTATTATTTTTTGTTTCTTTGTTTTTTATTTGGTGGCTGTTGGTTTGTTTTTGTGGTTTTTGTTTGGTTGGTTTTTGTTTTTTTGGGTTTTTTTTCCTTGTTTTTTATTTTGGTTTGACTTTTTTATTTATTTGATTTTTTGTTGTTGTTTTTTTTTGTTTTTATTTTCTCTGCAAAAGGTAAGTGGGTGTTACCCCCCAAAAAACTTCTTTGTGTGGAAGCAGCTTCTGAGTTAGTTCTGACAAACTGTGTTTGATGCTTGGTGAGCATTCAATGATCCATCCTGGAGGCCCTGAGTGAGTCAAAGAAGAAGTTTAATTCATAGTTCTCAGTGTATTTCTCCTGCTGGTAGGTTACTCACTTGAAAAGTGGCCATATTTTACTGTCAGTGCCATTGGAAAAGAAATAGTGCTGGTTTCAGTAGAAATGAGAGAGAAGTGTTACCATAAGACAAATTTTTGACGAGTGTTCTTCTGTTGGTACAGATGGCATCTGTGTATTTTTATCACTATAAATCACTCACAGTTGGAGTCATGCTTAGTCCAATATCTTGCTTTATGTTTATTGACATAATCACAGTTTTAGAGATGATATTAATCACTCAGTTCTTTGGAAACATTTGGATTGGTAGATGAAAAAACATATTTATTTTGAGAAAGCAAATGGTACAATTAATTTTCACATATTTGTACATTTGCACATAACAAACAAACTGTATTGCAAAGCAGTGAATTAGTGCATTGAAACATTGATTTGTAAGCCTTGTTTTCCTCCTACAACCCACTGCAGGTGTGTGATAAATCAGGATTTCTGCACTACCAGGGGACGCACTGGGGAGAGTTGCCTACATTTAAATGCAAACTGGATTTTTGCAGTTTTCCCCAAAAGTCCCAGCATGCTGGTAAGATTCCTCAAGAAGCCTTGAATTTGTTTTTTATATAATGCTATAATTTTTTTTATTCCTGCTGACCACAGCAGCATGAGCTGGTAAAGGTGCTCCCAGCTGGGAGGGGAGGGTGGGAGGATTACACAGCATCAAACCAATATTTTCCTTCCCTTCTTTTGGGGTTTGTGCTGCCTTGTTTGGCTGGGAGCAGACCCAGAGCAGTTCCTGGCCACCCCTGGCAGGGTGGGAGCATCTCCAAGGGGGGAGAGCAGAGCCAAGGGCAGCAGGGATCGTGTGGATGGAGCCAGGACATCCCCAGGGATGGGATCCCCACGGCAGGGCTGGAACCCCTGATTGGATTCTGGGATGCTGGAAATGTCCCAGCACAGCAGCAAGAATGGGAGGGGACATCTCTGGGCTCTGCCCCTGGCCCTGCAGGAGGATGAGGAGGGAGCAGCTTTAAAGCTCCCTCCAGACTCTGCAAACAACAGCCTGAAGGAAAGCAAGAGCAATGATTTCTTCATTTTCTCAATGAAAACCATTTCATTTGTGCCCTGCTTTCCAGGCTGTGGGAGGGGAGCTGGCCCCATGCTCAGCAGGTGTGGGGTGATGCCAGCTGGCTGTACAACCCTGGAGCTGATCAAGATAGACAACTTCTTATTCACAGGTTTTTCACAATTAATGCAGCCTTCCTCTTCTGAACCTCAGCAATTACCCAGCTGAATTAACACTGGAAGAATGGTATTCAAACTATGAATTACTTAAATTCAGCTCAGATGTAGCCAGATAATTTTGCACCAATAACATTCATTGAAAACTGTAAGAAAATGTGTGTTTCTATAGGCAGACACACCCGACCCAACCAGTTTCAAATTTGTACACACTTGCATTAGCAAATTGAAGCTCGCTTTGCTCAACTGAAGCATGAGTCATAAAGATATCAAAGAAAATAGCATCCAAAATTCCACCTGAAGAGGAACACATAATTAAAAAATTGGTTGACTCAAAGGAGCAGCCGTGTTCATAAGCAGAATTATCTTCAATGACCTTGTCTCTATCTAAATGTGCCTCCACACAAAGGGGCAGCACTCTGTCCCTGGGAGCCCTCCCAACACATCAGCACAATTATTCCAAGGAGTCAGGACAGCTCTGGCACTGCTGAGCTGCTGGAATGTGGGAGGTGGGATTGGTTTGGTGGGATTTGTCTTTGGTGGGATTTGTCTTTGGTTCTGGTTTTTGTAGCATTTTATCAGCTCTGGTTTAGCGTTGATGACTCTGGGTGGAGCAGGAGGACACAGCATTTGTGATCCTGGTATAAAATCCAATCAGAAACTCTTCCCTGTCTTCACTGGATCTGTGAAATTCAATTGTCACTGTAAAGGAGAAGGGAAAAATTCTTCACTTCTGTTTTTCTGAGGGAATAATTCCATTAATTCCAGGGCATTTGCTCTGTATTTCCTGCCCTGTGACTGAGGTCACCACGTACCCCCCCAAATCTGGGAGCTCTCAGAAAAGAGCTGTGAGAGGATCATGCTCTGGAGGCTGTAAGGGGGAGAAAGGAATATTGCAGAAAATGATTTGCCTAATCCATTCTGTAAATCCATATTCACACATCCATACATTTATATTTAGGTATTTACACATCATAGCAAAAGGGACATCAAAAGTTCCCCAGCTGCAGCTGCTGGGATGAGCTGGAGCAGCTTTGCCTGGAGCCCCTGACGTGAGAAGGGATTGTTCTCTGCAAGGACCTGGAACTCTGCATCAGGGCAGGCAGGAGGTGGAGATGGTTCACCTTGGATAACCTAAAATTCACAACAGAACCAGGGAGAAAAAAGCCTGACCCCAAATTAACACATTTTCCTGTCAGCTGAGAATCTTCACATGATGGTTCTGGCAGACCAGGTAGTGGGGTTTGGTGTAAGAATGGCTTATAATAATTCATATATTGAGGTGTTAATCATGTTTAGAAGAAGCCCAGTAGTAAAACCATGTTTGTAAACAGAAATGCCTGCCATAATTGGGTGTATTTGTAATTAAGTAACATTCTCTAGTGGAAATGACTTGCATCATAGTTTCTATATTGATTCATATGTCATTAATATTATATACAAACAGAGTTCCTTCAAAGGAACACCAGGCAGCTGCAGAAAACCTTAATTTTTAAAAAACAATAAGGTCTACAGTGGAGTTACTTTCCTGACTAAAATATTGTGTAGCTTTGTGTACCTGCAGGGAGCTGGGGAGGAAGAGCTGGAGCTCTAAGAGCTCAGAACTCAGGTATTTAAGTGCAATTCTTTGGGAATTTCCCTGTGGGAGGTTAAATGTCAGACATGTCTGTAATGCCCTGACAGCCCCAGTGACCTCAGGAAGGTCTTTAGTTCTTTATTTATTTCCTCCTTCCTCTGTGTCAGAGGTACCAGCAGGTGGTAACTTCTTATATAATCTTTAATAACACCGTGGTGCAATAGAAAACACAAACACAATGGGAACTCCAAATCAAAATACTGTGGAATTATTTCTTGCTCTTGATTATAACTATAGAGCAACACTAAACCAACACAATAACATTTAATTCACATGTAAAATACAACTGCAGATTGAGTTACAAATTGGGAATTGTCAGATATGAGAGAGCAGAAGTTGCTTCCCCACATGTGCAGGAATGCCCTTGGTGAGTTGATAAGGCAGATTGTGCAATTTTCCTATCAAATTTTGTAAGACTGTTGCTGCAAGATTTCTGCCATCTGCACCTCATTTCAGTGAGACCAGCTGTGCTGGGGATCCTTTGGCCACATCCATTTCATAACTGCAAAATTCATCTTTTAGCCTTGGATTTCACTCGAGATTTGTAAAGATAGAAAAAAAATAAAATGGCAAAGAGCACCACAAGTCCCTGTCCCTCTGCACTTTGGATGCAATGGTTTCCATGTCATCTTCTCCCTCTGTTAATGGGAATGAATATCCAAAACACCAGCAGGACCCCTTCTGTCTGAGTTGTGGTGCTGGTTGGACAATGCCATTAAGCTAAAGATTAGATAGAACTGAAGCGAGGTTTTATAGATCTGTCTCAGACATCACATATGAAAGAGGCATTTAGTAGATGGGATTAAAAGTATTTATAAGTATTAAGATTATTTAAAAATTCTTCCTGATAACTTGCTGCCTTGATGCAGAATGAATGAGCAGAAATTTACTGACATGTATTTACAATTTTTTTGAGAAAATACTTGTTTAGATGCTTGGTGTCAGAAGAATATAAAATACTGGGTATGAAAGGTACTAAGATCTGTATGTGAAGTACATCAAAGTAATTCAAATAATTAAACCTTGCAGCTCCACTCTTCTGTTTAACTAAAATGTTATTTCTACAAATACATTTCTACATTTTTTTCCCCTTACAGGTACTAAGACTGTCCTAATTATTTATCTTGACACAGTATTTAGATCAAAACCTGTAACAATCTGTTGTTTGCTGGGATTATAATCAGATTTTACAGTTTATATTTGTGTACACAGGCTCAGCTGCATGAAGCTCTGTTGGCAGGTGAGGACCATGATTGTTCCTACATCTTCTTTGTGGTTTTTGACAAGTATTTTCAAATGCAAATACTGACATGAACTAACCTTGGCCTAATCTTCATCCTGGTGCCTTGACACCTCTTTTGCTCTGGGGAAAATTTGGTAGTTTTGAATGTTCTTTAACTGGCTTGGAATGTTGTATATTGAAATATTATATATTGGCCATCTCAAAAGTGCAGCCTGTGTTCTTTTAGCTTCCCTGGCATTAGCTGCTGAAGAAAGGGAGTTTATCAGATGGAATAGTTAATCCAGGGACTGGCTCATGTGTTTGATAATGCACTGGCTGTGGACAGGTTGCAGCTTGCCTGTAATTATAGATCATATAAACACATTACAGCAGGAGTTTCTATAGGCACAGTTCCAGGAACAATCTGGGCTTGTTCTAAATAACAAATATAGCACCAGTGCAAAGTGTGGGAATGGGCACATAACATCCATAAGAATGCTCCTGCTGGTTGGACTCCCAGTTGGCTGCTATGAACATGAGAACACAAGAAAAAAATCAGTTAATTGGGGAGTGTTAGGAAGCAGCTGGATGTAATTGTTTTGCCAAATGAGTAGTCTTGATGGTATGACCAAGTTCGCAAGAAAATTCCTTACTGTCACTGTTTGGCACAAATATGTGATATACAGGGAGGTTAATTGGCTGTTCTTTGAAATAATTGAAAAAAACATCTTTTTTGTGTGTGTGGAGGCACCTCCTTGCTCCCAGGCAGTGCTCCCGAGGGGACATGGGTGGAATGTTTGCAGAACATGCAGGAGCATTTTTGGGTGGCTCCATGGACCAAGTGGGAGATACCTGTGGCTCCTCGTGACTGCATTCCTCCCTTTGTCCCAGAGGGAATTCTCTCCCTGCCAGGGAGGCTCAGGAATCCAGGCCCTGGCTGGCATTGTGTGCCTGCATTCAAAAGTGGTGATTCCTCCTCATTCTCCTTCTCCACTCCTGTTTTCATCCTTCTGGAACATAACGGGCGCCTTCCTTTTCCAGGGGCTCCTCGTTCTCCCAGCCGGCAACAAGAACCTCGCTGGTGGCTTTGGTGCCTCTTGGAAGTGGCTCGCTCAAAACCAAACAGGCAAAACCTCACAGCAGAAGAAATTTGCTGCAAATAACCAACTGAAAGAATTGCTTAAGCTGTAAGAACTGGAATGCACAAGGAAAAGGTACAAAACTTGCAGGAAGGGACTCAGGTCCATTGACTCATCCTTTATTTTTCACCCTAAATATTTCAAAATGTGCACTTTTTCTATTTTTTTTTTTGTTGATTTTTTTGTTGTTTTTTGGGGGTTTTTGTTGGTTTGTTTTTTTTTTTTTTTTTTTGGTGGGATTTTTGTTTTAGATCTTTTGACATTTCTGTCGTATTTCATTTTTTCCACGTTTTCTCCCAAGGCCTGGAGGATAAGGTTTAAAAAACCCATTTATTGAAGGACAGTTCATGTATTCCTGTGCAACAGAAGAAAGGAATGGATGAATCCAATCCAGTTCCTTATGTGGGAAAGGAAAGTGGTGTAAAAATCAGAGAATGAAAGTCAAGAATCTTATTTAGGGTCTGCAGCTGCAATATTATTCATGCCCTGTGATCAATAATTTGCCAACCCTTTACTTGGCCTGCCCCCTATGATATTGTGCAAAATGACAATTTTTCATTAATATGCCCTGACTAAAAAGAAAAAAAAAAAAAATTTCACATCCTTATAGGGATAAATAGGTCCAATATAATGGCAGAGGATAGCTGTTGTTTCATTTGGTGAGTAGGAACCGTGGGATTCTTTGCAAAAATTCTCATTAAAGAATTAAATTTATCAGGATACATTCCAAGAAAGTATTTTGGACAGTGCTGACACTCTGGAATGAATTGTCTGTCAGAACTTTTAGAGATACTGCGCATGGGATCTCAGCTTGTTCTCATAATAACTTTGGTGATGATGCTTATCACTCTTATAACTATTATTATTTTTATATAGCTGATTAAATGTCATAACACTTGGCAATAAATGTCCTATTTAATTACAATAGAGGGACAGCTGTGAGGTGTAGTGATGAGTGGCCTTTATTTCACCACCTTTGAAGTTTAACTCCACCCTACAAAGCACCTTATTCCTGAATTATACCCATCATTCTCTCTCTAAATCCTTGCACAAGACTGAAGATTGTTGCCATCAACTCAAAACAACACGAAGGTAACAAACCCAAATTTTCTGGGTCTGAGCCACTGTGAAGTTGCTTTGTCACTTATCTTTCCCAATGCACTGGGCTCAGATGATTCTCTCTGCTCTTGTCTGGAAAGAAAAGCTGCACAGCTTGGTCCATTCTGTTGTTCTATAAACTATACCAGACTATAAACATTTGAGTTATTAAACTAAATTGTATGCAAATATTTTATTAAAAATAGCCATATCACTTATGAGAAATGTTATTTTATTTTGTAAATGTTCTATGCTTTCCCCTATAAATGCCTTTCTGGTAATTTCTGCCAGCTCACTCACTTTCCCTTTGTATTCTGTTCAGTCATTGGCTCCATGAGGATTGACAAAGCCACTCCAAAGTCAAGATTTCTTTTCAAATGTTGTTCGTATTTTAAGAATCCCAGAACCAGGCAACTTCCAGCAATTACAACAAAAAATCAATCTCGGTGAGAGAAGTAAGGTACAGGACATAAATCGTAATTAATGACTGGGAAAATTTAGGAGAAAAGTTGAAGATTCTCAACATTATATTTAATTGTTTGTCCAGAAATACCACACAGAGTAAAATCTGCCATCATTGCAATGATGCTGTGGGTTTGAGTTACAATGCAGGATTATTACACACACGGATTCGAGGTAATCAGCTCTGTGTCCTGCAACAGAATCCTGAAATAATTATAAAAGTAATTATGACAATTCATTTGCAGAGAAGCTGTGGCTGCCCCTGGATCCCTGGAATGTCCCAGGCCAGGCTGGACAGGGCTTGGAGCAGCCAGGGACAGTGGAAATGTCCCTGCCCATGGCAGGGGTGGCACTGGATGGGCTTTAGGGTCCCTCCAACCCAAACCATCCTGGGATGCTCAGTCTGAACTGAAATGTCCTGCTCTTTCCCATGTTCAGACTCAAGCTGGGTAATTCTCTGTTTTAATGTGCTGAGGCTCCTGCTGGTTCCTGGTTTGACATTCTCTGTGCTCCAGGAAGGGAAGATCCAGGGAACCAGATCACCTGGCCTGCAATCAGCTCCCAAACTCCCTGCCTGGCCTGAGGGCACCTTGTGACTCCTTGGCCAAACCCAAACACCTTCCAGGCTAAGTGAAGAGATTTGGGGATGCTTTGGAGCAGTTTTGCAACCCCTGAGTAATTCTAACTGTGTGTGTTTGGTTTGCCCAGAGAGGGAGAGCCTGCCAAGAGAGCAGATTTCTGCTTCTGTCAGGTATTTCCAGAGAGTCTCTCTTGCTTTGACTTTTTTTTTCCAGTGGAAATGTCTTTGAGATTATTAAATGTGATATCTTACAGTCTTTAGCCTGTGAAAGGAAATAGCATTTTCCCCTCTGCTCACCACAAGCAGCTCTAGAAATAATGGTCTTGAGAGGCAGCAAGGGAAATTTAAAGATAATCTCAAGGAAACTGATAACAACAGTTAAGGCAGGGAGTGGATTGCCTACAGAGGTTCTGCTGTTGCCAGAAAGGGACTGGCAAACTTGAGGATGCATTTAGGAGCAGCTGATCCCTCAAGATCCTTCCACCTTGCACTGTGAATTAATCAGGAACAGAAATGAAAAGTGCTTTGTTCCTTTTCTGCCTCAGAGGTTCCTTTCCTTCTCAAGGCAGGAGTTATGACCCTGACTTGCTTTTACTCTCTTGGTTTATTGGTTTATTACAGTTCAGTTTGTGTGGCTTGAAAAAGCAGATTTAGCAATTGTACATGGCAGAGATTGTTGTGGTGTTTGTAGTTCTTTCTCTTTTGCTTTTTCCCAAGACTGACAAAGAATCTTTACAATAAAAATGAAATTATAACAGTCATTCTTACAGGCTTGAGCTGTCACATCCATAAAAATACACCAACAAATATAAGTCCACACAGAAATGTTAAAGGACAAAGAAGACATCAGGATGTTGGTGGAAAAAAAAACCCAAACTGTTGTCTGTAATACTGCATTTAAATAACTGTCATAGGCAAATTCAGAGTTTGTCATTTCAACTAAGAAATTCCAATTGGTGAAGCCAGGAGAGTTTTTCCAAGTGGAAAGGTGTTTAATTCCCTGGGATGGGGAATGATGGTTAAGCTCATTTGACAGAGAGCTCTCTCGTGTTTGAATCTGAGAATGAAATTCTTCGCACGTGTTTGTGCATTGGGTGAAATCAGAGGTCTTTGTACTGTGTTTACTGAACAGCTTTTATGAGATATAAATACCAGCACATTCTGGTGGGTTTCTAGCAAACAGAATGGTCTGCTCAGTCCCAATATGGTCCTGTGTTAGAGCAGATTGGATGGTACCCTTCGACGATGGGAAATGCATTTCAATTCCATCCAATGGCATGTATGGCTTATAAATTTAGAGAGGCTGTGGGTGTAGAGAAGCTGATTGTATAGCATTATTCATTACGTGCCTCAGATCAAGTTTTGGCTCCTATTCTGTTCAATGATTGCACATTAGCATTCTTCTTGATCTTTGGTGCGTGACGCTTCCTGCAGAACTGGTTTGAGCCTGTCCTCCTGCTTGAAGAATATTCTTTCTTCTGCTCCTGTCATTAGAAAAACTTATTATTGATAGTTGATGATTTTCCAGAACTCTTCCCAGTTCCTAAAGCTACAGGCTGGATACTCCCAGCCCAGCCATGTCTGTGGAGCAGCACTGATGGGTGCAAGGATGAGGGGTGCTGGATCATTTAGGAAAAGCTCCTGGGCTCACCTTCGACTCTGGCCACAGGTAGAAGGTTCTCCTGTGTCTGACTGATCACTTGGGTTGGCAGCTGACTTGCAATTAAAATAATGAGGTAATTATTGAGTCCTGGGAGTGATAGTCTAAATTGCACTGACCACAGAATTAGCAGTTTGTGAATTAGTAGCTTGTGAGGAACAGAGTTGTCTGTCTTCACTCTCACTGTCTGTAAAGCACATGCCTCTTTCACACTGAGATTATTTTAGCCCCATGCTCTGTGGTGTAAAATGCTTTGTGGATAATCTTCCTTAGAGACAGAGAAATTGGGCTGCAGGGAACAGAGGAACATCTTTTCTGATGCAGTTATATGGTTGTTTACTACTACTACTACTACTACTACTATTATATTATTATTATTATTATTATTATTACTATACTACAAGATTTTTACCAATAGCTTAAGAGCTGATAAGTGAACAAAGCCAGGTATGGCACAGACCATGCCCAAGGGCAGACACAGTGTCTGAAACACGCCACCTCTTATTTATCCTTCTGGTTTTAACTTAGAAAAAGAATTCCAATATTTTTACCTTAAAATAACACATCCTGTTTTTCAGGTGGTCTGGAAGCATGGAAGAGCAGTGCCTGCCTTGCACAGGAGGCAAACACATCTCAAGTTGATTATCTACAGCCATGTCTCAAGTAAGGACCATTCTCACTTCCAGTTATTCCCAGTTTAAGGATTCTGTGCAAACAGGGCAGTCCTAAAACAGCCTCCTTTAGCTGCAGGTTTTTAAGCCTTTCTTAATTTGCTTTAAAGCCTGAACCTGTTTATGGCTGAAGATCCTACTTGTTCCCTGGTCCAAGAGCAGCCCAGAGCAGGGAGGTGGGTGCTGATGAATATTCTGAGGTGTTTCTGTGGTTTGTGAGGGTCAGGGACTGAAGTGACTCCATTCTGGTGCAGACCTTGCTGCAAATTTCAGCTTTCAACCATGCAGGGGTCTGGGGACACCTCCTCAACTTTTCAGCACTGCTCCAAACACCAGGATGGGGAGAACACAGGTCTGACATCTCATGAGAAGCAGCCTAACTCCCGGCTAATAACAAAATAATTTATCTCAAGATAAACTGAGATGGAAAATGTGAATTTCTGAACACAAAGCGTGCTTCAGGCGGAATGGAGCTGATGCTTCTCAACAAGCTCCAGAAGGTGCTGATGCCTGAGCAGTTTGGAGGAAGGGTTTTTGATTTTCCATTGTTTCAGGACAAAAGAAACTAAGAGTTAAAGCAGATTCTTTAGAACTGAACCAATGCAGCAATAGCCCATCAGGCACAGAGAGGATTCTTTAATGTCTCTGTGGTGGCGAGCTGCCTTTTTAGCCTGTGTGTACCTGACAAATTATGCAAGTGAAAGCTTTTTTTGACAAATATAATAATTCACAGATAAAAATAGTAAAAGAGTAGGAAATAGAGTAACAATAGTAAAAGAACAATTATGTGTGAACCAGACAGCAGAAAGCAGAGAAGGAAAGCTGAAGTATTACAGTGTGTGCATGAGGTAATGTAGAAAACACAATCTGGTGGCATCTTAGTGAAATGGAAAAAAGTGTAAGAAAAAGCAAATAATGTGATACAAAGATAAAAGCAGCAGCTAATGTGGATTGCAATAGTACATGGAGTGTTGGGATTGTGCACGTGTGGACTCACATAGCTGGGTAAATCATCAGCAGTCCCACAACAGGGATCCCCTTCCTAGTGCTGCAGCCAATGCCCAGGGATGACTGAAACCCTCATTTGCTCATTTGCTAAGCTCTGTAAATGAGGAAACAGGAGGCAATTAGTGAAAGCCAAGACTCTTTAATCTCTCACTGCTCCATGGACTTTGTTCTTGCTCTGGAGCTTTATACAGACTGTGTGAGTGTAAAGACCTACCTGGGAGGAAGGTGCAAAGTATAAATAACCCTGTTCATTATAAACCAGTAACCCTCCATATCCATGGGGTGTTTTAAAACATCATTTACATCCCAACTGCATGTGGCTGTCTGATCCAGCAGGGAATTTACAGCAGCTGAGGAAAGAGTAATCTGATGGAGTGGTTAAGGAAGTGCTTTGAGTCAGTGGCAATAATCCCCAAAATGCTGAGCTGTGTGTTACCCCCCTGTGCACCAAAATTCTTCCTAAGTGTTAATCAGGGTGAGATACAGAAGGAAAAAACCTGTTTCTTAAAACTTTTGTGCTTCCTCAAACCGGGTGCATTTTGCTGGCTCCAGGCAGTGACTGGTTTTGCCAGCAGCATTGTACAGGGTTAGCTTTACTGGGGTACAATTAATTCTTTTATTCTAGTTTGGGGGCAAAACTGGCAGAGTAAAGCAAGTCAGAGACTAGACAGAGGAGCTGTGTCAAAATAAAAATTCCTTCCTCAAAAAATCCAGCGGTTGTGGATTTAAACTGCAACTATTCTAATTGTGAAATCAAAAACAAAATCAAAATACACATTTGACTGGAATGTTTGGATTTTGACTCTTTTCCAACTCGAAACACAAATAAAGAGGAGTTATAAAATTAAGTGCAACAGCACACGCTGTCCCTATCAGCACAAGGATCTCACTTTTGGAAGCATAAGTTAGAACTTGTCAGGTGGCTTGTGGGCTTAAAAAAAAAAATCCAAACCACCAAAAATCATACAACACAATCAGGAAACCAGATATTCATCACTTCACATACGTCTCCTATCTGAGTTCTTTCTTGTGCTAAAAGGTTTTATAAGATAACGAGAACTTTTATGCTCAAATGGGTGATAAAAGCCATAAAGCCTCCCAGAAAATGGAAGTTCTCATAAGCAAAACACCAAGTCCCATTTACAGAACTGTTTCATGTTTGCACTGCCAAGTTGCTGATGGTGCATAAAGTTGTTCTCTTAATAATGAGTTGGGTAGAGGAACGCCCAGCATCCCAAAATGTGTTACCTCCTCAGAGATCTGCATTTTAATCAGTTGATGAAACAGATGTGGGAGGATTGTCAGGAGCTCTGGTTCTGAAATCCCAGAGAAGCAGCTATAGATTTTATAAATTTTTATAGGAAAACAAAAATCAGGTTAGTTTCTTGCTTTCTACCTGCCTGGTAATAAACAGGTCAGAAATTGAAGCTTTCTCAGAACTGGGAAGGGCTCAGAATGAATAATTTTTTCAAAGATAAATTCTGCACAATGTTTTACCTCAGCAAAACCAAAAGTCTGCTAAATGCAACCATAACCTGGAAATTTTTCTGTGTTGCATTAAGACAAACAGCATAAACTCTGTACTCACAGGAAATTGAAATTTCGGGTGTAAATTATAGGAATTTATCAAAACTTAGGTCACACCAAGAGAGAGAAACTGTGGAAAAACCCCTAAATTTCATGACAGAAAGATATATACTATAACATATACTATATATAGCCAAATAATGTGATGTAGAAAGAAGAGAAGCTCTGTAGGTCCCAGCATGGCACAAGGCATTTCAGTCAGCCTCTGGCTGCCACAACAGCAGCAGTTATAATGTGTAAGTAAAATCTAGTTGTTACTAATGATGTAGAAGTAGAATCAGGTTAAAATATCCCTATTCCAGTTTCTATGCCCAGATTCGTCAGATATTCAGCTATTTTGTTCCTGTGATGCACATTGACCAAAGAACTGTTCAATGCACTTGTTATTTAAAATTCCCATCATCCTTCATCCTCAGAAATTTCACAGCAGTTGAATAATGGAAATGATGATGCATCAGAAATTAAGTATATCTTAAGGCATTCTTTCATCTTGAGAGGTTTCTGGGTAGAAAAACAGTCTCTAAAATCTATAGCAGATTTTATTTATGGATGTTAAGAACTTACTCCCTCACTTTTAATAGTTTTCTCTCCTACTTGCTTAATGATTTCACGTTTTCTTTAAAGACAGACCAGCTGTTTCTGAAACACCTTTTTAGTCATGTACAAGTAACAGCAAAGATAAACCCCCACATCCCTGCATTGTTCTCCCCAAAAACACCAGGTACCAACACTTATTTTAATGTGCCACAAGCACAGCTCCTTTATCCCCTTTAATAAGGAGCTCTGTTCCTCAGGCAGTCTGTCCTGGACAGGGAAATGCAAATTGTTGCTTTGGAATTGAACAGGTTTCCTGCTCTTTGGTCATAATGAATGTAATATCTTTCCTTGGCGTGGAGCTGAGCAGTGTTTAACTCCCAGATCAGCTCTCCCTGTGTTCCACATGTCTGCAGGCCCTCTCCTTTATCAGTTCCCTTCCCCTGAACTGGAAATTTCAGCTGGCAGCCAAACACAGATACCACTGCTGGGGCTCACAGGACATTTGCAGTGTCAGGATAAAGTTTAGCATCATGTTTTTATTTTCTACTAAGCCTTAAAGTGTTATGTTTATCATGCAATGTTATGTTCTGAAGGGGTTTTTTTTGCAATTGATATCTGGCAAATAATAACTGGCAGTGTTTCATTGGGCTGAGGCATTTACTCCTTAGCATGCTGAAAAAAGGTCTCTAATGGGTAGCAGGAAAGTTGTTCAATGAGGGTTTTTTTTTGCTTGATCACCAATCTCCTGTATGGCATTAATTATCTGAAACAAAGTAAAGTGACTGTTAAATACCCTCAATGATTCAAACAGGAAAATGGGCACAACAAAGGAGTGACTTCTGCTTCAGGGTAATGAAACTGAATTGTTTCATTTCACACCATGAAATACAATCTTTTGAGTAGTTGAAAATACTGAGAGCCATCACAAACCCAGTGTCCTTATAAAACAATGTCATTTATTCTGTTTTGGTACTTTATGTACTGCTGTTATACTCTAATACAAAGATGATTTTTCCTCTCTGGTGGCACAGCAAAACTAGAAGTGTATTTCCATGCTCCTTGACAAATTTAGATTATAAATCATCCCAGCTACTAATCAATAAATGCAATTTTAAAATCTTGATTTTTTTTCATATTCCAAGGATTTCCATTTATTTTTGAAGTGTATAAACTACAATTGATATCATAATTTATTATAAGGAACATATTAATGGGATAAGAGAGTTTTCCTTCACTCTTTATGGTCTGATCATGAGCTAGTGCCAGCAAGGTAAATGAGTCTTTAAACCATACCCTAAACTCTGTTCGACCCTTTCTGTTCACTGAATTTTCTTACCGCTGAATATAAAAGGAGAATTATAATTCCAAAATCACTCAAGAAGCATTTCAGATCCAACCCTGCTAGTCATGCATAGCAAGGCACCTTGTTAAAACACATTTCTAAATGCAATATAAAATGATACAGCAGGCAAAAAGTCATTGTGGGTGAGCACACAGAAATGTTGTAGGGCACAGTGGGAATGATGGGCTCTGAGCAGCCCCTGCTGCTCCACTGTGGGGCTGCTCCACTGAGTGCTGTCCTGAACAACTCAAGGAATTTCACCTCGTGCTTTTTTGTTTCCTTCCTGTGGGAAGCAGAGCCTGTTGTCACTGCAGAGCCACGAACCACAAGGGCAGAGGGTCAGGCAGCCCCAAACCCCAGCTGCCATCCTTGCTCTCAGCATTCCGTGCCCCAAAATTGCACAAACTGGAGAGGAGGCAGATGGGGCTGCAGGTGCTGCAGAGCCAGCTCTCCAGCACTCCTGAGGTGCTCCCCAGCCAGACCTTTGCTCAGTGCTCACCTGTTGTTTCCCATCCCCATTCAGCTCCTGCTGCTCCTCTAAATCCCCTCAGCCCCAGCCTGGGCCCCAGAGAGCAGAACCTGCTGGTGCCAGGCATGGCCACAAAACCTGGCCTGCATCAAGTGGGCTCTGACCATCCTGGGTCATTTCTGCTACAAACACACCCAGAAATGAGCTCAGTTTGCCAGTGATGTACTTGTGACTTCAACAGCCAGTCCTAGACATCTGTTCTCTTGTCTGAAAATGCCTCATCTTCATGGCAATCCCTGGTGCTTTAGCTGGTCCAAAGCAGAGCCCTGCAGCCAGGCTGTGCCAGCCTTTGGAATGAGGACAGGGACACCTTGCTTTGATTCCCTCTACCAGGTGCTGTCCCACCATCAGCACAGCCTGACCCTGAGGGTAACAGGAACAAAGTGGGGACACTGGGATGAATGGATCAGGTAATTTGGGATGGAGTGGGGGCACTGGGCTGTGTGGATTGGGACATTTGGGATGGAGTGGGGACACTGGGCTCTCTCTGCAGACTGGCACCTTCCACCAAACCTCAGGTGCAGGATGGCTCTGCCTTCAAAGGGAGGATCACACAAACAAAGCCTCTGCTCACCAGCTGGTTCTGACTTCACTTCCAGCTCTAAAGCCTTCCTCCAGCTGAAAGCAGATTTTTATCTGCCTCATCAAGCTGCTTATGGGGTGCTGCTGCCTGCCAGGCTTCGTAACCCTCTGTGCCTCGGTCCTTCAGAGAGCTTCCCAACCCCATAAATAATGTAAGTATAAATGTTGTAAACACTGTTCCTGATCGTGGTGTTCCCAAGGGAGTGTTTTTCTATTTTATATCAAAGCAGTTCTGTTCCTTGTAGCCCCAGCTGTCACAGCCAGAATTCCACAGCAGGTAACACCCTGCACAGCACAATGCAGCACCATCCCATGGTTGGGATGCACATGGAATTTTGGTCACATTAAAATGCAGAAGCTTTGTTTGAGGCTCTTTTCATTACCTGGTACAGATCACCATGCATGCATTAGGCACTGTTGTTATTTATGACTCCAATAATCCTCACCACATCTGCAGAGCCTTCCGGAAGCTGTTCCTATTTCCATTCCAGCAGGATGACTTGGGGCCAGCTTTCTGCTGACCCTGGTAGAAACTCCTTTATTAAGCAGGGCAACGTGCTGCGTGCAGGTAACACTCCTGAGCTGGCAAACCAGCACTGTTTCCACATTTTGTATTACAGCACCTTTTCCCCTGAGGAGTATTGCTGCAGTTTCTGTAGTTTCCGACTGAAGCACAAAAAACTTTCTTATGGTCTGTGTAAAACAGAGGTTGTTGTAATCATATTTTACTGCTTTCTAAGAAATGCTCTTTTAAAAATTGTTTGTGAGAAGACACTAACAGCTCTTACAAGCTCATGAAGCAAGAATGAGGTTTTATGACAAGATTTTCTTTTCATTTAGTTCCTTTGTAACCCGTGGGATAGAATTTACCTGAAATGCTTTTTATAGACACTCCTATGTAAAGCAGGGTGTCTATTTGGGTTTAATGCCTGGAGGAAAAGGGAAATTTTTATATGTGATGAATGTCTCCAGATGTCACAGTGCCTTAAAATACCAGATCGTTGTAGGCACTCACCCTGAAATCCTTACCTTTCCAAAAGCCTCTTGAGGAGATTTGGTGAACACTTTTTAATTTTAGAGACAGAGTTTTCAGTGAGTGGCCAGTGTAGAACACAGCAGAAGGATCTGCTCCATCCCCTCAGAGGCGTTTTGCCCTAACATGGTACTTTAGAAATTAGTTTTTAGTCTTTGTGACTGACTGTATTATGTGGCCTTACAGCACAGTAGGCATGGAGGGGAAACAAACTGACAAAATTAAGAATTTTGGGTTTATCATTAAGAAGAATATTTATTACACAAGATTCAACAATTATGTTATTGCTACACGACCTTGCAGAACAAAGTTATGTTCTCAGTTAGGGCTTGCCTGACGCTGCCAGAGGAATCCAACTCAGAACATGTTGGATTGAGAAACCAATTTCACATTCCTCTCTGCAGAGTGAGATTTGAATAAGTAACAAACTCAATCCTTTCTATCTAAGAGCTGTGAGGTGTTCCATACATGATGAGAGCTGGGAATGACAGGACAAGTGGGAGAAGGTGGCAGAGGGTGGGATTACATGGGATACTGAGGAAAATTCCTCCCTTTGAGGCTGGTGAGGCCCTGGCACAGGTTGCTCAGAGTCACAATGGCTTTTCCATCCTGGAAGTCTCCAAGGCCGGGTTAGATGGAGCTTGGAGCATCCTGGGAGGGTGGAAAGTGTCCCGGCCGATGGCAGCGGAAGGAACTGGATGGGCTTGAAGGTCCCTTTGAACCCAGACCACCCTGGGACGCTCAGATCAGCCGGTCACTGAGGCAGGCCCTGCTCTGCCGTGCAGGGATGCAGGCACAGAACCGCTCCTGCCCTGGCAGCTGCTGCTCCAGGCACAGCTCCTGGGGCCCACCGCGGCTCCTGCAGGTGCGAACGGCTCTGTGCCAACTTCATAACCTCCCGTGAAAAGAATACTTAAGTTCACTTGCGTAGCAGGTAGCTATGGCTTTACACTCCCTACACACGTTGCAAAGAGAACAGCAAAGAGCTTTAGTGAACAGCGCGGGGTTTGCTTTCCCCAGGGCCGGGTGCTGTTTCGCTGGGTGCCGTACGGGGAGCGGTGGGTGCGGAGCCGTTCCGGGCAGTGCCGGGGCCGGGGCCGGTGCCGGGGCGGGGTCGGCCGGGGCTCCCCGCCCGCAGGTGCGGCCCGCCCAAGGCGCGGCCCGCGCAGGTAAAGCCGGAGCGGCCCCGCCGCCGCCGCAGTCCCAGTCCCGCCGCGATGTTCGGGGCGCAGCAGCCGCTGCAGCCGCCCGCGCTGCCCCCGCACCTCCAGCACCAGCACCACTACTACCGGCGGCAGCAGCACTACAGCACCCTGCCCGCCCGCCGGCCCTGCCCCGAGCCGCCGCCCTGCCCCGAGCCCCCGCCGTGCCCGGAGCCGCCGCTGCCCTGCCTGGACCCCGCTCCGCACCCGCAGGACGTGGCCTACGACCGGGTGCGCACCTACGGGCCGGGCTGCCGCCGGCTCAGCACCTCCTGCTCCTCCCGGGCCGCCTCGCCGCTGGACTGCGGCCACGGCTGCGACCCGCCACAGGTACGCGGGCACGGCCCGGCCCCTCGGGGGCTGCTCCCGGCCCGGATCAGGGGCCGTCGAAGCCGGAGCCCGACCCCGGGAGCTGCGGCGGGGCGGAGGCTCTGAGGGTCGGACCGGGCTCTCCCGGGGTGGGACGGGTCCAGCCCCGGCCCCTCCGCGCGTTTCCCCCTGTGGGAAAGCTGCTGTGGGCGCTCCCCGCCGTCCCCAGGCCGTCCCCGGGCAGGGATGCGGTCCCCGGGCTGGCCAGGCTGTCCCCGGGCAGGGATGCGGTCCCCGGGCTGTCCCCGGGCAGGGATGCGGTCCCTGGCACCGGCCCCAGGCGGTGTCACCTTTTCGCACCCTTTAACGCGGCTCTGGCCGGTTGTGGCCCAGCCCAGCCCCGCGGGCGCTGCTCCCTTCCCACGCCGGGATGTCACTGCCTGTCTCTGCTGACTTGGGGCTGCTCATGTAAATAGAACGAGAAGCCTGTGTGCTTATTAGTTCTCTCTGAATCGATGGTGCTTAGTAGGGGCCGCCGCTTAAGTGTTGGAGTCGGGATTGGAAAGCCCTGGCAATGCAGTTCAGCAGGTTTGTTGCGTGTGTATCCAAGGCAAGGCTTGAAAGTATCGGTGGAATTTAATGTCATTTTAACATGTGCAAAAGGTGTATTAAAACTAGAAACAATAGCTTTAGAACAGATTTGACTGCAAAACCAGAAAGGAGATAAAAATTTATTCTCAGCCCATTTTTTCCTCATACAGCAGAATGCCATTAACATCTATGGGGTTGCTCTACTGTACTCAAATAGCAATGTACATTTGTTTCAAGATGAGCTCTTACTGAATTTTCTTTCCTGTGTTATATTTACCTGTCAGAAAGAGTCTGGGTTAAGACCAATACAAGATCTGCATTCCTTTCAAAGCAGTATTTGCATAGTTTGAGGGCTGCCTTCCTCTCCAAGATGGTTTATGTAGATCCTGGGAAGTGAGCGAGCAGCTGTGATAATAGACGGACAAGAGGAAACAGCCTCAAGTTGTGCTAGCAGAGGTTCAGGTTGGATATTAGGAAAAAATTCTTCATGGAATAGATGGTTAAGCATTGGAACACACAACCCAGGGAATTGGTGGATTCACCATCCCTGGAAGTGTTCAAAAGTGTGTCTGTGGCACTTGAGGACATGGTCGAGTGTTGGCCTTGGCCGTGCTGGGGAATGGTTGGACTCCATAATCTGGGTGAGTTTTTCCTGAACAAATCTGTGATCTAAGGGCTTTGTAGAAGGTGGTAATGGCAGAGCCATTCCCTCTGTATCCAGGTTGTTAATCCTCTTTTGCAAAATGTGGGGCAGGAGTATAAACACAGGTCTCTCACCTCCCAGATAAGTGATCTGCTCAGCTAGGCTGGATGATAGTCTGAATTGCAGTTAATTAATTAAATATTCATTGGCATAAACACTGCAGTCCCAAGCTTCCTCAGCCTGGATAAGTACGTGAACAAGGATTACAGACTCAAATGCTGTCGCTGCTCTATGGAGGATGTTTAATTTCCAACATCTGTCGTAGTCACTGAATCCATTACGTCCTGCTGATGAAAACTAATTTCTTGCTGAAGTGTTTTGCTGGACGAGACTTTAAAGTCAAGAGGGTGTAGCTCAGTCAGGCTTTGTGTGGGTTGCAGTTTCAGTGGTGGAGAAGGAAGGTGCCTAATACAGATTATTAGGAAGTTATTAAGGCAGAAAACAGTAACAAACAGGGAAGTCAGCTGGGATGAGGCAGAAGCGGCACACTTGGTGCTCGATGGGAGTTGCCCCAGAGAAGCCCTGGGAGGGGTGCAGGACATTCCCCAGGAGTGGATCAGCTGCCCTTTGAGCCCATTGTGTGGGGTCACATAAAGTGAATAATGGACTGATAGCAAGCTCCCATCTGTGTTTGGTGTACAGGAGGATTTGGGTTTGGGGGCAGCCCAGAGCTGCAGTTTCAGCTCTGTGCTGCTGCTAAAGCAAAGGGCTGGCTTTGAGCAATATTTAATTTGCTTCTGCAGAGCTTGTGTGGATTAACAATAACAGACATGTACATCCCTGTTGACACAGTGGTAGTCTTCAGTGATGTGGCTGGGTGTGCTCTTGTGTTTATGTACACTTCTAATAGGCTGGAGAGAGGGAGAATTTGAAATTGCTGTGTGCACAGAGCACATGTACTGGTACTTTTTGTGGTTCAGGATTCAGGGGTTTTCTACCTTTGTGGTTTGTTTAATCCGTGGAGAAATTCACAGCAAATTTTGCTTTGCTTGATCTGAATGAGAATTGTTTGGAATAAATTGCCCTCCAGTGTGGCTTATGTGTATGAATCCCTTCTCCATGGTCATGAAAAGATAATTCCTAAAGTGGCACATACAAATTGTTTGCAGAGGGCAAAACCCTGGCAGGTTTTGTAGAGGTTCTCTGTCCATGTGAGACATTTTGGGAGTCAGGTGTTTGTGTGGCTGGGCTCAGTTCTGTGACGTGCAAAGGGCTCCCATGAAAATGGTGTAATATTAACCAGCTTTAGGGCTGGTCTGTGGTGTAACAGCCTCAAACTCAGCCTGCCATTTCCCCATTTCACCTGCCAACTGTAACTCATAAATCATGAGCAGATGACTGGATTGCTTGTAATTAGCAAGACAATGTATTGTGGATAAAGGCCTTTGACATAGATTAAATTCTCACTTTTATCTCTGGGTTGGCTGAAACCAAGGGTAACCTGTTGAAATTTTATAAAAAAGGGACACTTGATTGCTTCTACATAAAATTGGCACACTAAAGATAAATCTATCAAATGCTTATTCTAAAATTAAAAAATCTTATTTAGAAATCTTAAAGACTAGCAAAAATATTCATGCAAGTTTTAGTGTTACCTTTTAAAATTCTCCTTATAAGCCCCATGGCAGGGGGCTGGAATGGGAAGAGCTTTAAAGTCCCTTCCAACCCAAATCAATCTGCAATTCTGTAAAACAGACCCAGACTGACTGCTCAGGCTGTCATGAATTCCAAACCCACAGCAGCACTGGGCTTTCCCTTTGGAATCCCACCTTCCCTTCCTTCTCCCAGACAGAAAATGCTGCCTCTCCAGACATTGCATCTTCTGACTGCTCGGAGAGAATAACCTGAGCTTTGTCCCTTGGGAATGCTGGAAAACAGAAACAGCCCAAGATCCTTTCCACGTTCCCTCTGCTGGGGACAGCTCCAGAGGTCCTGGAGGTGGCAGCTCCTTGTGCAGAGCCCCGAGCTGTGTGTGGGCAATCCAGGCTGGCACAGACATAGCATTTCTGCCTCTTGGTCCCCTCCCAGCCTGTGCCAGTCCAGCCTGCTTGGCTGGAATGGGAGAAAGGGCAGGCAAATCCCTGTTTGTAAAGCAGTTCTTTGAAAATGAAAGAGTTTGGGTATCTCAAAAATAAGCATCATTTTATCCAGGCAAAACATTATTAGGTTCTGTATAATATTGCATATACAATGAGAATATTATAAAGGTCTGTTTCAACTTAAAATGCTTCAGACTCCTCTGCTGTGGGTTTATTCCTCTGAGACACCCTGGATGTGTTATTCTCTCTAGACTTTGAGTTAGCCCTGGCATGTTTGTCCAACCTTTCAGCAGATTCCAGGGCTGTTGTTCAGTGTCACACAATGGCCAGTGCTGTCCCTGTGCTGGTCCTGTGTCCTGCTGTCCCAGTCCCTGCTGTCCCAGGGCTCTCTGGTGTCACAGCTCCGTGTGCTCCTCAGGGACACTGAGCTCAGGCTGTGCCTGCTCTGACACCCAGCTGAAGGAAGGACCAGTGGCCATTCCCATGCTGAGTATTTCACATTTTGGTTCCAGTTCTGCAGTGCTGGTGGTGCAGGATTGGGCTGCATGTTCCACCTCTCTGTGCTGTGTCCCCAGAGTCCTGCTGGCAGCGGCACTGAGCAGCTCCCCAAGTTTCTGCAGCAGTTTTAATTTTTAAATTTCTTAATTATTCTGACTGCTGCAAAAACAGTTTCTTTTCTACTTTTGTTTCTCTTTCCTGGTGCTGTTATGATTCACTCTTGGGAGGTTTGGAAAACTGCTCCAGGCTTGCTAAACTTATGCAACAGTTGATAGGAGACCTGACCTACTTCAGGGCTGCTCTCACCTGGCTGAGAATGTGGCTGAGACTGAGCTGCAGCAACATAAACTTCCCCCTGGCTTTGGGGAAGAAATGATTCATTATGAAAATTGGAGGTTTGTGCTGTGAGGGAGGATAAACAGCATGCTGCAAACTGACAAATTGCCCAGTCCTTAGATTGGGTTCAGTGGGAACTCTGCTTGTTTGGGTAAGACCTGGATGTGAAGGGTTGCATCAATGTGTGATTTGTTAGAACTGGTGGAGGACAGTGCCTGCCATTGCTTCTAGACAGTGCTGGGGCAAAACCTTAGGAAATGTATTTGAAAGCAAAGCTGTTGCCAGGGGCAGATTCTTGTAATTTAGAGAGGCACATCTCATTTTTCATTGCAGATGTGGGCATCATTCCCATAGGTGGCAGCTGTGGAGCTGTGTGCACTGGATGTTACCCAGGGGTTGTTGGGTGGCTCCTCTACCTGTTCACTTCTGAGTTTAACCAAAATCCAAATTTTCATGCCTTGGTGAAACAAAAGAGTATGATGCATCTCCATCTACACCAGCTGAGTTTGATGTGTAATGTGAAAAAACCAAAAATAAGAGATGGGCTGGAACAGGGACATGGGATCCAGGAAGGCTCATCCAGCTTTGATTTGTAGCCTGTTCTGCTGCACTTACAGAAAATATGGACTAATTCCCTCAGACCTGCAAAGAGAGAAAAACCCAGCTCATAAAATGCAGTGGTGGATTGTGTCCTGCCATGCTGCATATGGACCAGTTCCTTTGGGGTGGGAAGGCCCTGGGTTTAAAACATCTCCAGGTGATTGTGGCCAGTGGATCCCAAAGTACTCACAGCCAATGTCCATAATCTGAGTGCTCTGGCAGAAGAGGTGTTGGAGGTTGAGCTGCAGTAATCCTGAAGGTTTTCTCCTCCCTTGCAGGGCACCATCCGCAGGATCATTATCGAGAACCCGGACCAGGTAGGGAAACTGGGCTGGGCTTCCCTCAGCTCCTCCACAGGGGATGGGGAACACTGAGAGCTCACACCTCTGAGGGTGAGAGGTGGAATTATGAGGGGTTGGAAACACTGCAGAATGGCCACTCAGGCTCCCACCTCTCAGTCTTTATTAATATTGATTAATTACTAATTGTTTCGACTGTATTTCACACAGTCCCTATGCAAGCACAGCCCCTTTGTTTCCAAATGGACACACACTCACGTGTTTGCATCCTAAAGGACATCTCACATATCTCTAAATTATCTATTTTTAGTCAAAATTACACTAATCCTGAGTTTGCTGGTTGACAGGATTTATGGATGTTTTTATTTATGTGTTTTACAGGAGCCATTATCCCCTTTTCTTAGAGGGGCCAGTTTCTCTCCTGGAAATAATGTCATCTATGAAAAAACAATAAGAAAATATGAGCTATTAAATCCCCTCCAAGTAAGTTGGCTGTTTATATTATCTATTGCAAGAAGAAAATTGAGTTGGTAGCAGGAAATGGAAGTTTCTGGGTTGGGTTGGTTCTGGGTTTTTTTATTTTTGTTAGGAGTAGCTTCCAACCTGAGAACTGCCTTGTTATGATCTGGGATACATTCTCAAAGTAAATGAAGCAATATTTAAGGAGAGCAGAAAGTGGAATGTTTGCCATATTTTTCCTAAGAATTTATTATTAATTAACACTGAAAACTGCTGTTGTGTCTGTAATATTGTCAGCCTGTATCTGAATAGGGGTGTGAATTAGTTTCTTGGAATAGCTTTATAACAGAACAACCAAGATACATATTTAGAAAAAAAAAATTAAAACCACAATTTTTTATTTTACTAACTCTTGAAAAAATATATGTGGTAAACTTGTCTGAAATTTCATCTCACAATTGGTGTTTTGTCAATAGCAAAGATATTGCTCCATTTTATTTTTCTGAAACATTTCCAACAGGAAAAAAAAAGAAATTTGGCATATCTCAGAGTGATTTACCTGAAGTTTTTTTTTTTACTTTGTTTTTTAAAATGGAGCTTTTCATGCCTCTTTGGATTTTAGACAGCTGAGTTCTGTGATATCCAGGCTCTGAAGTGGAAAAGATAAAAAAACCGTAATTGCAAATAACAGTTTCTTTCTTTCTGCAGATGATGTACAAAGAAAAGAGTAAAAAATTGTGGAGTTTAGCCCTGGAAACCATAGTTTTATTTCTGGTTTTTGTTACCTGAGCTATGTTTGGATTTAGGTAAAATCAGGAGCATAGTTCTAAAGGAAATTTTCATGTGTAGTGGGACATCCACCTTGGGAAAAGTTTTTTGCCTGTACTTCTCACTGGCACCTACTCAAATTGGAAGGAAAATTGATGAATTACAACTCTGTTAGATATAAAAGCAATTTAGTTTGGATTATTAAAACATCCAAAGCCACCACCAGCACTGCCAGTCACAGGCACATTTCATTCACTACTGAGGTCGATGTGCCACTCCATGCAGTGCCCAGCATTAACCCTTTCTGCCCCAGCAGGGGCATTTCCCACCCCTGCAGTGTACCCAGCATTAACCCCTTCTCCCCCAGCAGAGGCCTTTCCCACCCTGCAGGGTGCCCAGCACTGACAGGTCCTTTCTCCCCCAGCAGGGGCATTTCCATCCATGCAGTGCCCAGCATTAACGCTTTCTCCCCCAGCAGAGTCCTTTCCCACCCCTGCAGCGTATCCAGCATTAACCCCTTCTCCCCCAGCAGGGGCATTTCCCACCCTGCAGGGTGCCCAGCACTGACAGGTCCTTTCTCCCCCAGCAGAGTCCTTTCCCACCCTGCAGCGTACCCAGCATTAACCCTTTCTCCCCCAGCAGAGTCCTTTCCCACCCTGCAGCGTACCCAGCATTAACCCCTTCTCCCCCAGCAGAGGCATTTCCCACCCCTGCAGTGTACCCAGCATTAACTCCTTCTCCCCCAGCAGAGGCCTTTCCCACCCTGCAGTGTACCCAGCATTAACCCCTTCTCCCCCAGCAGGGGCATTTCCATCCATGCAGTGCCCAGCATTAACCCCTTCTCCCCCAGCAGAGGCCTTTCCCAGCCCTGACAGCTCCTCTCGTGCAGGAGCGGCAGTTCCCGGTGTGCCCGCTGGAGCCGTGCCCGCCGTGCCCGCCGCCCCCGGTGACACAGCAGTGCCAGCAGACACAGACGGGCAGTCCCTGCGAGCTGGGCCCGGGCAGTGACGAGTGCCGGGGACAGCCCGTGAGGAGGGGCACGGCCGCCCCAGAGCTGGTGAGGGCTCCTGGTTTGTTCTGTGCTCGGTTCGCTCTTAGGCAGGGACAGAAGCCCGGGAGTGAGTGGGTTTGTGGCTCTGCAGCCTCCAGAGCTTTGTGGGGGACTCTCAGCACCAGCCCCTGTCACTGAGCTGGGTCTGCGTGTCTGTCTGGGACTGTCCAAGGCTTTCTCACCTGCTGTTGGGGGGGAAGGGCTGTTTGAGAGGTGTATTTCTCTTTGTCACAGACCTGTGCTCAGGTGTGCACTGACTGAGGTGAGCCTGGGGTGTTTAGCTGGGCTCAGTCTCACGAGGCTGTTTAGTTTTGCTTTTCTTTACCCATCAATTCAGTCGGGTTTCAGTCTGTACACAAAGACTGAGGGATGCACAGCTTCTGCTTTGAGAGGGAACACACATTACTTTAGAACCTGGGCAAACATCAGCTCAGGGTTCCTTTCTTCCTATGCTGATCAGCCAGGGCTTCAAATGTATTTCAATTTGATGCAAAAGTTGTTGACACAAATTCAGTGGAATCACTAATGCTTCCTGGTGTACCTGCAGCCTGTTGGTGCAGCTGGGGAGGGAGTGCAGCAGGTCCCTCCTGTGCACCCAGTCGGGGTTTGGGTGACAAACACAAACACCCTGGGGACCTTGGTGTCACAGCTGTGCAGAACCTTCCAGAGCTGGACACTCCCATCAACCAGCTCAGGACACTCAGCTTGGGCTGAGGACACTGCTGTGCAAGCAGGACTTTGCTGGTTCTTGTTGTTCTAAAGGAAGTCATTCCTCTCTGTTCAGTTTACTGAAAACCAGCAGACATGGAAGACTCACTACCAAGAAAAGTGTAAATAAATTGAAAATTGCTAAAAGCAGCCAGACCCAAATCCTACCTGCAGCATTTTCATGTTCAGCTTTATCCAAAGAAGGGATCCATCCTGTCCTGATGCCCTGCCTGTCTCTGCCAGGTGAGCTGCCCCCAGGACAGCCCTGAGCAGCTGGACTGTCGCTTCTTTGGGGAGCTGCTGGCCGAGCTGCACCGCAAGAGCAACGACCTGTACAGCTGCCTGCTGCAGCACGTGGAGAAGATTGGGACAAGGTACTGCCACTGTCATTCCTGTGTCCCAGACATCCAGTTGTTTGTGAATTGGTTGTGCTCTTTGTTTCTTCCTGACAGCTGGAATTGACACTGGATGTTTTACACATTCATCTGATTTGCAAGTAACTGAGGGCACAGAAATGCTGTAAGCCAAGGAAATTTATTGAATGCGATGCTTAAGAATTGTGTCTCCCATACACGTTTGTACATTGAGCAAACAAGAACTTACAGCACACCCTGACATACATTTCATGACACAATTCTATTGCTGTGTCCTGAACAACCCAAATGTCCAAATTCCCTCCGTCCTGTTGTGATGTTGTGTCATGGATCAAGGCCAGCCACCACCAGGCATAAAGCTCAGTCTCTACATCCAAATGAACATTAAGCATGTTTTCTGCAGAGCCCTGCAGACCATCTGTGGCAAGAAATGAGAGTCCCAGCAGGCAGTGCCCTGCACAACCTTCCCCCCTTCCCTCCCATCACCCTCATTCTTCCCCCTCACTCCCAATCTTATCTGGTGCCTTCCAAGGTCACTGAATAAGGAAAGTGGTCCTGTAGCAGGGGAAAAAGGGAATTTAACCATCACAGAAACCCTGAGTCGACACTGGGAGCAGGGCAGGGAATTGCAGCAGAGTTGTGGGCAAACCATTACCCAGGCAATTAAGGGAGTAATTGGGTTTACTGCCCATAATTGGGATAACTGCCCAAAGGACTGGGGATAGTCAGCCTGTGTTTGCTGTGCTGCTGTAGGACTCCAGTCTCCCCAGGAATTCCTCCACAGAGGGAGGTAATGGCTCTTCAGCTGAGAAAGGCCCTTCCTTGCTCTGTATTGTCCAGATAATCTTTTAGTGGTGAACGTGGGCCTGAATCCTGGAAGTTCTCAAGCAGCTTTTTGTGTTTTACAGGAACCACGACATCGAATTCACGTGCCAGGTAAGGCCCAGGCTGTCCCTGCCACCACTGGGGGAGGGCTCAAGCAAACAAAGCCAAAGCAGCTGAAATGAAGGAGCCTGGTCTCTGTCAATGCTCCCTGCTTGGTAAAAACATTCAGAGCCTGAAAAACACTGCCAGGCAGGTATTTGCAAATGTGATAATACTGAAAGGAAACTTCAAGAATTTGCATTATTCCAGTATGAGAGTCAAATTTTGGAAGTCTCTCCTGCTGTTCCATCAATGGTTTCACTGGAAAATGACTTGCACAGATACCTGCGTTTTTACAATGTGTTTTTTGCAAAGGCTTTTTCACTCCCTGGCCAGTGAAGCTGCTGCTGAGCAGCAGGTGCTGCACCTGTGAAGGCATTCAGTGTGAATGGGGCAGAAATACCTGTCCAGGGTTCACTTCCAGTGAATCCTGGCAGCATCTCCTGGTGGTCAGCTGGGGTTTATTGGCAGCCCATTCTGAGGTTTTGCCCCACCATAAACTGCTGGGAGTTGTTGTAGTATCAGCTGTTAATTCCTGAGAGAGGATTGGTTTGAATACTGCTTTTAAATGTTGAATTTAAGCATTTGAATATATGCTTCATGTATCACTTTATCTCACTTTGTACATGCCCCACATATAAAAGACTTTGGAAGTTTTCTGGATAGACTTTGATCTATTTTTGTTCTTATTTGCCTTGTGCTAAAGATGTTTTTCATAGCAGAGCTGTGTAATTAATGAAGAAACCACACTACTAATCTACCAGGCAAAATTCTTAATCAAGATGTCTCCCCTTTCCTCCCTTCTTTGCTTAGACTGAAGATATTGAAGAATTAATTCCCAAAGGACTGTCTGAGGCAACAAAGCAGCAGATTCGTTATCTCCTGCAGGTATGGCAGCTTGGCAGCCTGTAGGAGCTGGCTCACACACAGGAGGGACTTGGTACTTAACACCCTTCACTCTGTATTCCCTCATCCCACTGTTTCTGGAGTGAGGGGGTGGAATGGTGGCTTTAAAGGAAATGTCTCATGGACCCACAGTTCACTTGTGTATTTTAAACTGAGCTCTGCTGGGGCTTTCCTGCAGTTTCATTGAAACTGTCTTGGCTTTTGACCACTGACAGGAGAACAGGGACCTTTCATCTTTGTGTGTTGTGTGTTAAGGCTTTAAAAGCCAAACACAAACAGGAGGTGCTAAAAGCCCAGCAGCAGAGCCTGAATCCCACCTGCTCCCAGCCCAAACCCTTGGCTGGGCATGGAGCAGGGAGGGAGCTGAAGAACCAGCCCAGGAAGACAAAACCCTTTACACCTGAACCACAGCAGGAATGGTTCTGTTTGCTGCTGGATGCCAAAAGCACACTCAGCACTCAGAGCTGCCTTTGCCAGGCAGGTGTGTCAGAGCAGGATCCAGGGCAGCCTCAGCAGGAGTGTCCTGATCTGGGCTCCCTCAGGTAGGGGAAGGGTGATCCTACCTGGGAGCTGCACCCTGGAATCACTTCCTGGTAAAAAAATCCATTGAAATGAGGTTGAGAAGGAGCAGCCTGGTCTGAGTTCACAGCTGCCCTGCTCTGACCTCCCCATCCCTTCCAGCTGGAATTGTTCTGTGCTTCTCTTACAAGGAAGAGGGACATCAACCCCATGGACATCCCAGCCAGCATGAGGGCATTCCATGGCCTCACACTGGCACACTGTCCTGGGAGGCTGGTTCAGCTCCAGGTGAAAAGCTGGAACAAGCACTTCCTGCTGTGTCTGTGTCCAGCTGGTTTTACATCCCCACAGCTGTGATTATAAAATGCTGCCAGAATGGCTTTTGGGGAGCCAGGTGTTGTCAGGATCCACGCAGGGTGCTCTCAGACCCCTTGGCCACCAGAACCATAAGGCAAAAGGAGCGTTACAACTTGAGTGTATTTTGTGTGTCCTTTCAAAGTCTATTTTTCTTCTTTTAAATAATATACATGTATCATGAAATGCAACAATTTATATTTTCACCTGTGAATCAATACACAGCTATTAAAGGCATTAAAATTAACATTCCAAAGGAGAACAGTATTGGGCTGTGGTCACTTATGGTTTTCTCTTTCATCCAGGTGACTCCTTTCATCTTTGGGATCTTTTTCCTTTTAAAGGGAGGAGTTGGCTGTATGAGCTTTTTTAATTTAAATTTTTAAAAATGTTAATTAAATTCCTTCATCCTTGAGCCCAAAGCTTTGCCAGATCTCAAATATGACTCATTCCTCTGTGCCTTTTCAGGCAGGGCAGTAATTTTTAAAAATTCGTGTGAGCACAAAGCTTTTAAAGCTCAAATAATAATTGTACAATATTAACACATTTATTTTTCCCTTTATTGGTGTACAAAGGCAGTTCCTTACCCTGTTGTTCCTTCCATTTTAACAATGTTGTCCTGTGTTACAAGGCAGAAATTGAACGCTGGCATTTGCAGAACAAAGAGCAAGGAAAATGTTTCCTGTAGAAACTGTGGGCACTTCAAAGGATGTGCAATGGTTTCAGAAGTTACTGTCAGCTGTAAAGCAGTTTCTGTTCTACCTCTTGTCAGGCATATTGTAAACAAAGCTGCCTAATTAATCCCAATTATCCTTTTCGTTTCTTCCCTCCCAGATGAGAGCGACATCGGACAAATCCCTGAGACTTGTGCTTTCCACCTTCAAGAACCTGCGGGAGGAGCTCTGCCATCTGCAGGATGACCTGGGGGTGAGTCCTGCTCCTCATCCTCCTCATCCAGCTGGCAGCAGGAGCCCAGGGCTGGCACTGCAGGCTGTGCCTGTGCTGGGGGCAGTGGCTGCTCTGGCAGTGCCTCAGGGGGCTGCAAGGACAGGGGTGGCTTTGGCAGCTCCCCAGGTTTCTGGCCTTCAGCCATCCCAGCCTTGTGGCTGTGGATGCAGGCAGCAGACAATTCCTGCTGGGGAAGCAGCAATGTTTCCCATACCAGCCCAAGTGCTCAGCACTGCTGGGAATGTCACAGCATTGTCCTGGAAAATGCAAAGTTGAAGGAGAAGAGTTTGAACTTGAACACAGAGCAAGGAGTCGCTGCAGTGGGCTTAGTTTTGGGGTGGTTTTTGTTTGTTTGGGGTTTTTTGTTGGCTTCTATTTAAATTGTTTCTGAGGCAGACTGGAAGGGCAGTGATCCAGGATCCCAGTGCTCACCACCCAGCACAAAGCCACAGGCACTACGGTGTGTGCTATGTACCTAAACCCCAAAGTTTCAAGGAAGTTAAGCATTCTCTCAGTTCTAAAACATCCCTTTATTAATGACTGTGTTGCACTTTATGGGAAGAGTTTACTGAAAAATTGCAGCTTTTGACTGTAAACTTTTGACTTTTGTCCTGCAGAAGCTGGAAACTGACAATATCTTGCTGAGGAAGGATTTGTCTTTTAAGGATTCCCAAGTGAAAGAATATGAAACAATGCTGGCTTCTCTGAGGGAGAACAATCGTCAGCAGCAGGTACATCAAGAAACATTTCCAGTGTCATTCCAGGCAGCCAAAATGGGGGCAATTTGCTGACTTCTGGGTACTCTGAGGAACTGCTGCCTGCTGTGTGTGTGATGCTGTTCCTTCCCTGAGGAATTCCAGGTGCTCATTCCCCCTGTGCTTTGCAGCAAGGGCTCAGGGACAGCACTGCCAAGTGCCGCTCGCTGGAGGAGCAGCTCCTGTCCCTGCGGCTCAGCGAGGGCGACAAGGACTGCCAGCTGAAGGAGCTGGAGTACAGCAAGAGGGCCCTGGAGCAGGAGATCCAGAGCCTCAAGCTTCAGGTGAGGGGCTCACCTGGCTGGGTGCAGGAGCTGAGTCCCAGACTCAGAGGGGTCAGTGTAAGGAAACTAACAATGAAAGCATTTTTTTTTTAAATAAAATTGGGTTCTTTGTGCAGAGCTGCTCCAGCCCGACGCTGCAGACCACGACAGATGAGCTCTCCAGCCGCTACGTGGAGATGATCAACAACCTCAGGGAAGACAAGGACAGGGAGATCCGCAGCCTCAGGGTGAGGGGCTCTGCTGGTGTGTGCAGGGACAGCTGCTCCTGCACTTGGAGCAGCAGAGATCTTCCACAGGCACTTTTTGGGTGTCTTCTGGCTGTGCAGTTACTTTACTCACAGACACTGGTGGTGGTTTAAAACCTTTATAGTACAACATAAAACTCCGATTTAAAAAAAATCCAACTATTCTTTACATGAAGAAATTAGGGATCAACCTGATTAGTGGGCTGTCCTAAAGGGATATTTTGTGTGTCCTGATAATATAAGAAATTAGTCAAAATATGCTTAATAGGAAACAAAAAATTAATCCCAGTCACTGCTGTATGTAGGAAATCTCTCTCATGGAAATCAGTGGGAAAAGTCTCCAGCTCTGGAAGCCAATTCAACTGGTTCAGTGTTGGTTTAGCTTGAGAATTGTAAAATCATTAAGTTAATACTGGGTAGAATTCAGTTCAATTAGCACTTTATGAATTTACTGTGTGGCTCAACTTCCTGACCTGAAAATCCCTGGGTCTCACTGTTGGTGGTGTCAATGAAATGCCACCCCCAGAGCCCTGGGTGGGTGTTGAGGGGCCCTGCCCAAGCCCCCCACACCTGAGAGCTGCTGCCTTGTTCTGCAGTCCCAGCTGTGCCAGTTCCAGCAGGACATAACCAGGAGAGAGGGGAGCAACAGCGACTTGCAAATGAGGCTGCACGAACTGACATCGCTGCTGGAGGACAAAGAGGCTTTTATTAAACAACAGCAAGAGGTAAAATGATACAAGTTATTCCTCTGAGGGTTTTTGTGTTTAAGCCTCCATGTACTGTGTAGGTGGAACCTAACCAGGAAGTCCCTTGTCCTCTCCTGGCTCAGGAAAGGGGGTTAGGATTTGTTCAACCTGAATGCTGTTCCTCTGCCAGCCTTCTGGAAGGGCAGATTTTGAGACTGTTGAGACAAATTTCTGCAAATATTTTGTTGTGGCTTTACTGAACTGATACTTCAGAAAACATGACTTGACATCAATGTTTGCTTTTGGTTTTGTCAGGAGCTCTTCAGACTGAAGCATGACAAGTTTTCGGGCAGTCAGTCCCCTGGGGTGACAGCCATCATCACTAAAAAGTAACGTGTTATTCACCTTTGTTAGAAACACATCCTTTGGGCTTTCCTTTGTTTAGGCTCTGTTAAGCAACCTTTTCAACTCTCTGCAGGTACAGGAATCAGTATCCTATTCTGGGTCTCCTGTCTGATGACTACAAGGTCACATCACCTGTCAATAAATCACAAACGATTGTAATTGAGAGGACTGGAGAGATCTGGAAACATGTAAGTTACCTGGAGATGGATTGTCCCTCTGCAATCCCTAAGTCTTCAATTTAACTTCAAAGCAAATATTACCCAAACTGAGAGCTCAGCGATGCCCTCGTGGTAATTTAACTGCAAAAAGCAAAGTGACTGCAGCCAGGGAACTGTCCTGGCTCTTGGAGCAGGCAGTAATTGGTGGGTGTGGTACAAATAAAACTTTTTGTTGTTTTCTCTGGCACGTAATTACCCTGAACAAAAGCATCAGCGCTGCTCTAACAGCGGCCCCGGGGTGTTGCTGTACCGGGCAGGTAGGCAGGGGCTGTGTCCTGCTGTGCTCTGGGTGAGCAGGGATTTGGGAGGAATGTGCTCCTCTGCGTTAGGAACATTAATGACTCCAAGCCATTACTAAAACACACAAAGCACCACATCCCTGAAACTCACCCTGAGCCAGGGCAGTGACAAACCCAGGAATGCAGAAGAGTGGTGACATTTTAAGGAGTGATTCAGAATAAAAATAGAAAACAGGGCTGCAGAAGCTATTTCTGTTCCAGGCAGGGCTCATGGTGCCAAGTCTGGCTACAAGGTAAATAAAGGCTGGAGAAATGGCAGGGTGGCCAAGCTGGCGTGGTGGTGGGTGCAGGCACAAGGTCACAGCAGCACCTGGACACAACCACGGGGGGACACAGCCAGGGGACAGCTCTGTGACAGCCTGGGCAGATGCAGGTAACACACCTGGCCTGTCCCTCAAGGGGACCTTGCCTGCAGCAGGATTATAAAAGCAAAAGGCTCAGGGCACTGGCAAAGAGCAGAGTTTTATTACTGATCCCTAAACTTCACCCGGGTGCATTGCAACCTAGTGAAATGTCAAGCAATGAAACAGCAATAGAGAAATGAAAAAGTGAAGTGTTTGGTACAGAGGAAAGGCTCACAGGTCCCCTTGGACACTGTACAAGAGAAAACAAGCAGGTAATTAAATGAGATGCTTTACAGGAGATAGTTTGTTTCATAACAGAAACAGGTTTGTGCATTTCTTCTAACAAGCTGCTTGTTTCTTTTAGGAATGAGAGAAACCTCTGAGCCCCCAGAGCTGCTCCAAGGAGTTCACAAACCACTAAAACTGCTTTACTTTCTGCTCTTCTGCATCCAAGAAAAGGTTCAGTCTGATAGTGAGGAAGGCTGGGAAAACATTAAGGACTCACTTTTCCCTCGGAGGAGTGGGATGCTTGGGATGCTATCCCTGTGTGGACTTCAGCTGTTCTTGACTAGCTCCTGTTCTTCAGGCAACCTAGGAGACAAAAGGAAGACACCTGAAACCTTTTCCCCTTGGTCCTTGTAGCCATGTTCTGTCTCTTCATGCTGAGAGTGGGAATGACCCCGTTGTCAGCCCCACCCCTCCTGCAGCTACTTTCAGTGCAGTCACAGGCTGCACGGGAACTTCACAAATACCTCACTGGGAACTGCTCCTCTCCCTACACCTGCCTCTGTCTGGGAAGCTCGGACACAAAGGACAAAACTTCATCAAACCCAGCTTCTGACCTGGCAAATGCCAGCAGGACCCAGTTCACTGAAGGGCTGGGACAAGGCTTATTTTAGAGAATGCTTCTGCCCTCAGAGGTGATGTATTTTCAGCCCCAAACCAGCTGTATTTATTTGCCGTGCTTCAAATTTTCAAGAACTTGGTATATATTTTTATATAGAAGAACTTTGTGTGAGAATAACTCATGGACTAAATTTCCTTATCAGACCAACCTGCCATTTACAATTTCCACTTCTTTAAGTACCACAGAAATTCTTTCAAACTGATTTGGTGTTCATGATTCAGTAGTTGTCTGAGCAACACAGCACAGAGAAAGTTTGCAGTGCTGCAATCCAAAGGTGCTTTTTTATTGTGGGGTTCTTGCTTTGCTTTCCTGCTGCAGCCATGTATTTCTGTTCCCAGATACTATAGATCCTAGGCAATGTTTAATGGGGAAAGAATGCTGGAGGCTACCTGTAACCATGAAATAAACCCAAGTCTAACTCTCTGGATCATTGTCTGTCTGTCCTGGAAGCATCTTGTGTACAGCTGGAGGGAGGGGTGTAGGTGGTGTCTTGTTCCTCTCCATGAATCTTTACAAGTGAAGGATTGGGGCTCTCAGGTGCTGCTGGATGTCCAGCTGGCCTGGTGCTCTTCAGGACTGGGCAAAGAACCACGAGTAAAACCTGTTCCTGCTGCTGCTCTTTGAGTGTGTCCAGGCTGAGATGGGCCTGCAGTTTCACCAGCCTGGTTTAATTACTTAAATACCCTCCTTTGAATGAGTGCCTTGCCCCTCTGCATTCAGTAATTATTCTAAAAGAGATTCTAAAGCAACCCCCTTTTCTGCAGAGCAGTGAATAAAAGGCACATCTACACTCAGAGCTAACATGCTCCTGCCATGGGACAGTGGCAGTGCAATAAATCATTTTAGTTACACTGTGAGCAAAAGACTTTCACCTTTGGTGATCTGAAACACAAAAAGGACTAAAGCACCCTGTCTGTTCCATGTCTGTTCAATGCCATCAGTTACCTGTGCAGGGCTCTGGGTGCAGCTGCTCCTTGTGGTTCCACCAGGGCTGGGGGTTCTCACAGCTCAGACCAAGCTACAAAGAGCAGAAATGGGAGTTATTGGTGGCCACAGGTCCTGATGGCTCATCCCAGCCATGGAGTTCCTGAGCAGCCCCTCAGTGACACCAACCTGTGTTTCCTCCATCCATGGCTCAGCACAGGAACTCCTTAAGGAGGGACAGGGCTCAGAGCAGGAGCTGCTGGGTGTGGTGACAATTCCATGGCAAAGGCCACCATCAGGCAAATCTCTTTTTAAATCCAGCTGATCCATCCCAGTGCAAACACCATCCTGGGGCAGCCAGGGAAGCTGCAGCCTGCTTACAAAAAGCCCAGGTTGCTGCTCAGGCCAGCCAGCTCTGTCCTGGGACAAGGACAGCTCCTCAAAGAATCTGAAGGTCACCAGATCCTGTAAATGCTACAGAGAAGAGACTGTAACTACACTTTGTACTCACAGAAAACACAAAGCAATTGTCAAAAAGCTGATTACACTAGTAGATAAAGCATATAGCCATTTATTTATAGGCTGGTTTTGTTTTCAAACCATATGTATTTAAAAAGCAAATTTAGTATTTTTTACTAGGAAGTACCTGTTACTGTGGGCTCAGCTGTCCCCTCTTGGCTGTGGAACTGGAACTGATTTACCTAATGTGGTTTCTGCTGAAGTTTACAGAAACACATTTTCTCATTTACTCAGCTCTGTAAATCCTGGTTAGAAACATTTTACTTTAGCTCATTTCCCACCTCAATTTCAAGTAGCTTCACCAAGACTTCTACATTTTTTCTAGGAACAAATTAGAAAGAAGTCAGACACTATTTACTTTATAAAATTACAACAATATGCACACTTCCCTGTCTTTATCTGCCAGAATGCAGAGTCTTGTTTTGCACTGAAAAGGAGAAAACTGTCTTCTTTGTTTTGACTGACCTTTCTGCAATATTGAAGTTGCTCTGCCTCAGCTGTAAAATAAAAGCCAGACAGCCCTGGCTGGCAAGTCCCTGACAGCTCCAGCAGCCACCAGCCCACACCCAGTACCTCACCTTTACCTGCAGAGTTCTGCTGCAGCTCTTCCTCATTTTCTCTCTGATTTATTGCCTTTAATTGCAGGCAGTTGAAACCTGAGGAAAGAAAAACATAGCTGATGATCAGGATGTGAATCACTTTTAACTGCACCTGTCAGCCCAATAAAATGCTGCACCAAACAGATCTGACATTTCAGAGCAAGCCCTGCACACCTTTGGGAGGCTCTGTTTGCTCAAGGACCCCCAACCCGTCACAGCTCTCAAATATTTACTGGGACAGGGCACTGAGAAGGATTTGGGAACTGTCCCTCAAACTGCTGAGGACTCAGGTGCCATTTTATCCTTCCATTTCAGAAGATTTAAAACACCACTTCCTAATAAAATCTTATGTCAAGAACAGCAATCTACCTCCTGCTTTGATAGAGAACAATTAATTACCTGATTATTTGGTCCATCTGTAGGGTGGAAAAATGAGCCAGCACAGCCATGGGCAGAGTCAGGGATCATCTTCAGGTGAAGAAAAACTCCTTCAGTCCCTGTATTCAACATAACATTCAGGAACAAAGCACTGACATTGTCAGAAATCCACAGCCTTAAATCACTAAGATTTTGATTTTTTCCCTTCTGACTGCTGGGCATGCAAGGAAAAGCAGCAACAAAACCCAAATTAATTAATTCCTGTCTGCTTAATTTCTGCTCTTTGTGCAAAACCTACGAGTTCAGTGGCTCAAAGCCCATTGGAAATCCTCAGTGATGGGTTCATTTAATAGCACATGTTCTTCTTCAGCTTTTTAATCTGTTATTGATGGTGCAATTCAAGTATTCTAAAAAGAGAGGGAATTTAGGATAGCAGAGTTTTTAGCATTCATTCTGCAAGCTGTTATTACATAATTAAAAAGACAAAAACCTACCTGGTTATTCCTTAAGTATGTGAGAAGTTTTTTGTTGTCTCGAAGGAAAAAAAAATTCAAAGGAATGTCAGTATCAGATTTGATAATTATTTTAGAAATAAGCAAAACAAATACAAATACATTACCTGTGAAAGAGTTAAACCCAATGTTCTCTCCTTAACAGTCTGATAAATACACCTGCAGTAACGTGTTTACTTGAAATGTGATTACATGTTAATTAGTGAACAATGCAATTAAAAACATCAGGTGAATTTACAGAGAATGGGACTTTCCCAAACACCATAAATGAAAAGGAAACTCCAAAAAATCTGGAGTGCAAGAGATGCGTTTTATTGTATGCCCGTTACGATGAGTAACACATTTAGAAATAATAATCCCACAGAACAGTGACAATCTTATTTTACAGCGTGTACATCATTTTTTACAGCCACATAAAACACTTATTTGTCTAAGAGATTTCCCAAATTTTAACTTTCTGAAGTTTAGAAATATAAAAAAAAATTATTCTCAAGGAACTGATTCTCATCTGGTGCAAAAACAAAATATGAACATTATCTGGAACACAAAGCCACAATATAGCATGAAGTTACAATTTCTCATGTGAACAGCTGTGTGCAAACATGAAGCAACTAAAAAAAGTAAAAAATACACATTATATGCATAACATTTATGACCAGGTTTTTCATTAAATAGCCCTAGACCAGCTCGTTATATAAGCGCCATTGGATTTGCAGCATGCTAACACAAAGCATTTTTAAAGGGATGCATATTTTAAATGTATACACTGTAAACTCAAGATCCACCTCCAAACTCTAGTGGCAGCAGGTTTTTCTGGTTAAATACTGCATATATACTTTCTTACAGATTGAAAATGCATGTTTATAGCATGGTATAGATCTTTTTTTAAAAGAATCGATTAAAAGGTGCAATTTTATGTCTATATGGAAAATTTCATATTAGGAGGTAGGACAGTAACTGTCATACCTGTTAAGAACACTGCCCTAAAGAACCTCTAAGTACTTTGAATTTTTAATTAAAAAACCCCTACAGTTTTCAACTGTTTTTAATATTCTTTTTAGAGAAGACTTTAAAGTAGCGAGGAAAAAAATTAGTGTTGAGTCACAACACTATGAGCTGCATCCATTTTTATCCTTTAAAAAAAAAGTCAAATTCAAAGTTAATTTTGTTATATGTGCCATACTGAACAACATTCAACTGTAGTTTCAGATAAAAAAAGGGAAATTATATACATATACATCTTTAACCCTAGCACCAGAACACCACCTCTGAGACCATAACATAATGCTCTATTTTAAACATCATATCCTGCAATAAAATAGGTTAGCAGCTTTGAAAACCAGTAAAAAATGCTTCTTGGACCTAAACTAATAAAGGAAACCAAAAAGTTTCCCTATGAAATGTTTAAAAACAAAAACCAAACCAAACCAAACAAGGGACACCCCCCCAGATAATTTTGCCAGTTCTGGAATTCAATTTCTAGGCACAATTGAAAACGTTGTGATGAAGTGTCTGACTAAAACTCCCCGTTCCAAACTGCACAAGAAGTGAAGAGAGGGCTCCTCTGCAAACCCTCTGTAGCTCACCCCACCAGGGATCTGTTTCCATACTGGAGACACACGTTGAGACTGACAGAATGGGCCACACAATCAGCTCTGCCCTGTCCTCTAGACTCAGCAATGGCAAATACTGTTCACTTGGAGACACTCATCCATCTTTCTGCAAATTTTAAACATTCATCCATCCTCTGCATTCTCTAGTGCTCTTTATGTTCTGATCAGCAACAATCATAGGGCTATGAGTTCCCCTGCCAACCCTAATACTTTTTAAGACTTTTAATGCAAAGAATGTAAAGTTATGGTTTAATATCAAGCTTTGAAACCAGGAGAAACAGTTCGTGAGATTTATTTTTTTCCCCAATTAGCCTATGACAGTTCCTACACGGCTTCCTGCTGGAGCTCACCTATCACAGGATGGCCTCTTTGTGGTGCCTCATGATGTGCTGATTTTTCTCGGAGGGCCTGCGGAAGCCCTTTTTGCAGAACTCACACCTGTGGGGGTAGTCTTTGGTGTGGATGGAGATGACGTGGCGCTTAAAGCCCGACGCGTCCGTGGTGCTGTACTCACAGTACTGGCACTGGTACACCTTCCTGCCACTGTGGGTCTTCATGTGCTTCTTCAGTTCGTTCTGCTGCCTGAAGCCCCTTTTACACCGTTTGCATTTAAAAGGCAGGTCCTTGGTGTGCACGGAGAGGATGTGCCCACTGAGCACAAAGGGGTCGGAGGTTTTGAAGTCACAGTGCCTACACTGGTGGATCTTTTTCCCTTTATGGGTCTCGCTATGCTTTTTGAGCTCCGAGGGCCGGTGGAAGCCTTTCTCACACACCTCACACTTGTGGGGAAAATCCTTGGTGTGCACTGAAATGATGTGTCGCTTCAGGTCGCTGGAGTTGGTGCTCTTGTGGTCACAGTGGGGACACTGGTGAGTCTTATGGCCTTGGAAGAGCTCGGTGTGCTGCTGCAGCTCCTTCTCGTCGGCGAAGGCCTGGGGACAGTGCTCACATTTAAAGGGCAGGTCGGTGCCGTGTTTGGTTTTGATGTGAGTTTTCAGGTTGGACTGGTCAGCACACCTGAACACGCAGTGCTGACACTGGTATGGCTTTTCCCCCGTGTGGGTCCTCATGTGCTTTTTCAGCTCCGAGGGGTGGCGGAAGCCCTTCCCGCACTCCACGCACACATGAGGGAAGTTCTTGCTATGGACTGCCAGCAGGTGCCTGTTGAGCAGCCCCTGCTCTGCAGTCTCATAGTCACAATATTTGCACTTGTGGAGCTTGGGCTCCTTGTCCCTCAGGATGAGTTTATTGGAACTCAACGGGCTCGCCTCTCTGTATCTTCTCGTGTACTCTGTAAACTCGTGCGTTTTATCAACTTTATTTATAAGTTTATGGCTTTCCAGATGATTGTGGAAACTTACTTTTTTGTTAGTTGTAAAGTCACAGTCTGTACACTGGTATTTCTTCTTGATCATATGATCGGGATGGTTCTTCATATGCCTTTTCAAGAATCCTCTGGATTTAAATTTTTTCCCACAAATATGACAAGGGTAAACTGTTAAGGGCTGTCCATCAGGACCTATTATAACAGCTGTTTTTGAACAAACAAAAACAAGTTATGAAGGAAACACATTTACTGATTAAGAAGTTTTAAATCAGCCAAGTGCTGTTCAGATTCATGCACTTACACTTGCAGCAGAGAGAGAGTGGCTCAGTAGTTTAAAAACAACCAATCCACAGCACCTATAGTTTATATAGTTCTGTTTTAGAAACTGCTCAAACAGATCAGGAATATCACATGTGCACTGAATATAGCCATGGGTACTTTTTAATGGCTTGCAACATTCCAATGAATTGCATCAGCCCCTGGTGTACTGACTCTGAATAGCAAAATATGACATTTTCTAGGCACAGAACTGGAGGGGGGAAGGACACAGGAAATACGCAAATCATCATTTATAGCTTTTAATTCTGCATCAGCTTAAAAAAAGAGAAAAGGAATAGGACAGGAGTCAGTGGCACTCCGTGACAATACCGTAACCATCCAGTGTTTACCTGTTTGCCATTGCCTGGCCTCTCCTCTCCTCCTTTTCTTGGTTTTTTGTTTGAGCACTCTATTAGTGCTAATGCTATCACAAATCTGCAGGTACTGTGTTGCATTACCGTTTTTGTTTTCTAATCGTGTATCCAAGTTATTTCCTAGAAACAAAAATTAGACACCATAAAAAACCTTAAACAACTTGTTTCTTTGGGACTGACGACTGGAATTGCACAGCAGCATTATCTACTTAAAAACAAGCACTGCCCATTCCTCTATCACAAGATACATTAAAAAGAAGCGTGCTAATGAGAACCACTATCTATCCTTCCTGGCAAAAGTCAAGGGTATGATTGTTTAAACACTGATTCATTTCTAATTATATTCCCTGATTTTTATTAAACTTGTTTTCACTTCATGCAACTGCATTATCTCTTTTCTGTCTGCAAAACTACATTAAAAACTTGGCAGTGCCTCCCAACTTCCCCACCCCCTCCGAAAGCCTACAGACATCTAGAATTGTTTTAATTCAAAACAACAGAGAAAGACTGTGGAGTCCTTCAATATCTAATTTATGGCTCATTCTTTGCATCTCTGATTAGGAGCACTGACACAGAAATATCTGTTTTCTCAAAGGCAGTTTTAGTTTAAATGCTGTTAAAAGTTCTCACCTGCCGCTTGACCATCTTCGTATCTTCGGGGAAGCCTTCTTTCATCTCCTGCAGAAAATGGTATTTTAGTCATTATAAAATAATATTCTTTTTAAAGATGCTGCTTTTGAAAGCCTGATAATGAGAGAAAACTAACTTAGCTAATAAGTAACAGGTTAACACCATCCAAGTGGGATGTGCAGTTTGGTGTTGTATGATCATGAGCCTCAGGAACCAAAATCCCATCTCTGGGAGGAGTTAATATCCACCCCATGTGTGTGTGCATGCTTACCCTGCTGCCTCTCCTGCTTTCCATTATTAATATTCTTGTTTCTGCAAACTTTTAACCTCATCTATCCCCTCAGATAGCAATGCAGAGGTTATCTGAAATGCACACTTTGCTCCTGAGATGGAAGCACTTTATCTGCCTGGAGTAGGAGGCAGATAAGAGGACTTGGCCCTTATCAGCCTCTCAGCACAATGGAGTTTTGGAGATGCACAAGGGATATCTCAGGAACACATTCCTTATTTTGCACTGAAGTATTTGCTGCTATGTGCCAAAGCTCTGTGGTTCTGAAGCACTTGAGCAGCCCAGCTGTTGGGCTCTCACCAAGGAATTTTCACCAAATTCCACACCAAGGAATTTTCACTAACTTGCTTAATTAATTGTAACAGAAACTATGGATAACTTGATACCCTCTTAACAAAATTTAACACACCAAAAATCCAAGGAAATGATACAAAACAATAGACAGAACTCATAATATACTAAGACACAGTAGTTGAAAACAAATCAGTTTTTTGTTTCTCACCTGGAGGACTAACAGGCTTAAAACATGTCTAAAAACTGAAATTACTGGGAACATATTTACATATTTATTCTTACTATTCCCTTTTTACAGTCTTTCCCCCATCCCCCTCCTAATGTAAAATACTTAAGGCTTTTCTTGTTTAAGATCTTCAACATTAAGATCTTCAAACCCCAAATACTCTGTACATCTGATCTGGGATCTGAAACAAAATCAGACTTCTCCTAACAGGCTTTCTTTTCTACTCCATGAAAGCCAACACACAGCAATCCCTGGAGAGATCAGGAGCTGCTTCCAAACCCCAAGAACAAGGTGAGGTCATCCCAGAGATGCTGGCAGCTGCATGGGGGAGGAAATAATGGCAGGGATTTTCAGGAAAGAAGCACAGGCTCCTACCGTAAGCAGCAGCCCAAGCAACGGGGACAAACGTTTTATTCACGCCAGAGTCCTCAAGCTGGGTGTCTGGAAGGGATGTGGCTTCTTCTTCCCCTACAATAACTTCCATATAAACTTCATCTGCTATTTCAGCACAGCCTGGATGAAGGGAGGAGAATAAATCTTTAATTTTATTCTGTCTTTCCAAATTTTTCCTTCATTTAATTTGCTCTCGCTCTGATTGATACCCATTATAAATTAATTTTCTTCCTTTGGCATTTAGGGGATCATTGCTTATTCAGATATTCCTTAAAGAGAGGAAACATGTATCAATAAATACTAATCCAAAACAAATGCCCACAAAATTTCCAATAGACAAACTCATGAACTTGCAACTGATGACATTTGCCACTTTTTCAGAAAGCTGCTTAATTCACAGTAGGAAAATAGAAAAATAAGAAATTTGACTAACCTCATTAACTTCATCCATGGACATGTTAAATTTAATATTAATAATTAAATTACTGCACACAGTATGCACAAAGTGCATTATCCACATCACTTTAAAATAATTATAGCCTGCTTTTTACTTTTAGGGAAGATTAACTCGGTTTTCTACTACTTCAGGCTGAAGAATCCTTCAGAAAATAATTAAAAATGTCCTTGAGAATGATGGTTATATGGGTGTACAAACAGCATGAGAAAATAAAAATTTTTCTTATTATGCTTACTAATATCTTCATCTTCCTGAGAAGAGTCCTTAACAGCCATGTAAACCATTTTTTCTCGCTGCATTCTCCCAACACCTCCTTGTTCAATGACTCCAGCCACAGAATGGCCATTGTGAAAGTCACTCTCAGTGACAATTTCTGTCCCACCTCGAACAAAAAGAAGTTACACACATTAAGTCAATGTGAACAAAGCCACTGGTAAGATTAATGTCAGATCCAAGGATTTTGTTGACTGGATGGGACCCCCTCCCTGAGAGCAGCTCAGAGAACAGCCCTGCTGGGAATTACTCCTCAGCCATCAGAGATTCTGGCTCTCCCTGCTGCTGCATGAGCAGTCTGTCCCTTCTGTCCCTCTGTCCCTGGAGACTGAGAGCCCATCCCCAGAGGAACAAAGTGCATTTGGGAAGGGACCCACAATGATCCAGAGGTTTCAGCTCCAAGAACAGCCAAGAGAGGAATTCTGTGAGTTTTGAGTTGTGCATCCCCTCAGAGCACAGGGATTGCTGGTCTATCCATGGGGAAAGGGAGCTGCAGAGATTTCTGAGTCCCTTGGCTCACCTGCAGCCCCAGAATTCCTCCCCTCTCCCTGCAAAGGCCACCAAAGGCTCCCACCAACAAAAGGGATCCACTCCAGAGGCTCTGCTGTGCTGACACACTTGTGCCTTGCAAAGTCAGAGAAAAGCAGCAGCTGAAAAAATAGCTGCAGACACACAACCACTTCTACATTTGGGCTTTGGCTGCCTGAAAATAGCCCAGCTAATCAAAAAAGAACTTGAGCCTAATCCACACCCAGCATTTGTGCATCTGGGCAGCCTCCACAAATGCCACGTTCTACAGAACCCTCCAGTCACTGGATCACATGGAATGAAGAACAAAAACCCTGAAACACTTCACACTACTGAAAGAATAAACAGGATTTCAAGGTACCTATTTCAACATCATCTTCAGCTTCAGCTTTAAATATGTAGACTTTGATAACTTCTGAACCAAAGCCATCATCTTTAGCAACATCATCATTTGCCACCTCGGTACTGATCTTCAAGGGAGTGCTTCCTATATGGTCCAATTTCTCTCCAACATCATCCACTGCAAAGAAAAGAGAATAATAATGAGCTTCAAACACATTTTTAGAAGTCAAAGTAATCAGCAGCATGATTTTCTCCACTATTCTCCCCATGCACTGGAAAGGTTTGTATTCATAAGTGGCCTTTAAAAGCAGCTCATCTCAAGAAATTTAAGAGATTCCAGAAGTTCAGTATTTTATTGTAACTGAGGAAACACAGCAGGAGTTACAGAATAAAGGACACAAGAGGGAGCTTGTCATCAAAGGGAATGAGGTAACTGGTTATGGCTGAAACTATTACTCTTAGAAAGCAAAAATTTATCAATAATTAAAATTAAAGATCTATACAAAAGCATTAAAAATTAACCCAGAATTGCCTGTTACAGTCTAAGAGTTTTCAGAAGTTTCACTCTGATGCATAGTGACTAAAATTTAGTGGCTCTTGAGGAGTGCGATGAGTGGAGTATATTCCCAGCTAAAGAAGTATACATCTGACTGTATCTTCTTCCTCAAAGAAATGATAATTTTATCCAGTTTATCACTTGAAAACATACACATTAATGAAGATTAATGCATGATATACAGCTGATTAAAAGATGCAGTGACAATAAATCCAAACACTACTATGAGAGATTGACTTCTCATTCTTTACACAACTCACTTGCTGATTATTTGCTTTATACATTCAAAATGCTCATATAATTTCTAAGGAAAAAAAATACATCCAAACTATTATAAAGCAGCCTATTTTGGTAAAAAAGGCATTCACAGAGATGACCATAGATACACCTCACATTGCCAGCCCTGAGGGTACCAAACTCAGCATGTCCCTGACACATGTACTGACACACTTCTCACTGAGGATAAATTTAGCTCCTGTGCAGATGGTCCACACAAACCTGTGCAGTGCTGAATACCCACTGAAGTCCTCTAAATAGAGGAGAATCCCACAAAATGTAGACAAAATCTGAATGAAATACATTCCAGGGAAACAGCATCTTACTGCACACGTAACATTAAAGTATGAGTGCACTAAGCAAAGGAAAACTCCTCAAAATGAACACTGAGGTGACAGCAGAGCTGCCTGACCCCATGGGGACACCAAGGCCCTGATCCCTGGGAGAAGCTGGCTTACCTGGGAGGGCTGCAGTGTCCCCAGCCCCCTCCCAGCTTCCTGCTCCCAAGAGCTGCTCTAACCCCCTTGAGCACTGGGCTAAACTGGAATCCCAGTCACTGGAGTGGGAAGGAGAAGGTGCCTCTCCTGCAGCAGGGCAGGGGAATCCACCCCAGCAATCCCACACTAATCTCTTCCCACAGACACCCACCCAGCTCACAGCACTGCAAACCTCATTTCTACTCAAAATCCTGGACTGCACCAGGTGAGTACAGAAGTTACTGAGGACAGAACTGGATAAAATGCAGGGAAGTACAAGGAAATATCTGGTTTTGGTTTAGAACCTTTGTGAAGTCTGTACTTTGGTGAAAATTCATGTTCTGAGTTGGAGGGGACCCACAAGGATCATCAAGTCCAACTCTTGAGTGAATGATCCATATGGGGATTGATCCCACAACCTTGCTGTTATCAGCACCACGCTCTATAACCTGAAACATCTAAGGAAAACATTTAAAAAAGCTGGTTAAGCTGTTTGGTGGGGTTTGGGTTTTGTTCTTTTTTCAGCAATGGATTAATTCCATTGCTGAAGAAGTATCAAACATGGATCAGGAAAAAAAATTCCTCAGGAAGAGAGATTTTGCTTTTTTAATTAAAAAAACTCTACTGAAATCAATGCCAGGAACATCAACACCTTAATGAGTGAGAGCCTGCCACGTGCAGCCTGATGTTTGTGTGACCTGGCAGGACACTGGAAACCCTCAGAGCACAAACACAGAGAGAGCCACAACAGAGAACCTGAATATTCCCCTGACACTCGACTTTCCCAGCACCAGGTCATTAAACCCTTCTATATCCCCTGGGGCAGTGTTACTGCACCTGCTAATTGACATTTTTTAAGCTGCCAGAATGGGGTTGTCAGCAGACAGAAAAGTGGAGATGCTGAATATCCCTTATCTTGGAATAAGTATTTCCATACATTTACTAAACATGAATTTATTAAAGACTTTTTTTCTGCAAGGCTTTTAAAGTTTATCCAAGTCTCTTATGCATGTTCTGGAAAATGATAAATGTAAGTTTAATTAGATACAATGACCATTCCCACTGCATGTGTGAGTGTTGGAAGGACTGGAGGTAATCCCCAGTACAAAGAGGGATTGTATACCCAGCTCTGTGACTGCCAAAAAGAGAATTTCAAAGCTCACAAACCCTGACAATTTAGAACTGGGAGGTGGCAATAAAGTTCTTTTCAATCCTGCAGCTCCAGCAACACCATTTTTTTTCTAAATTCATACATTTTATAAACACAACACATTACCAGTGTAACAGAAATGAAGTTACTCAACAACAGCAATTTCCTGCTGAACAGGGGAGTCACCACACGTGTGACAGGAAGTTTTCTTTATGGAAGAATTTCCAACTATTTAACTAATATTATGTGACAGTGACTGTGCACCACTATGGGGCTGGTGAAATAATTAAATAATGAAATTAGAAAAAATCCCACAATTTTAGATAGTTACCAGAACATCAACTGCAATGCAATAAACATTACATGAAGGAAAAAAAAGAGGAAATTTTTCAACTTTTGTAAGAATGTTTTCAGCAAAAGAAAACTCCAAAACCTCAATATAGCATGTACACACACACACTGTGTTTTAATATTGCCTGTAAAGCCCCCAAATCTTCAATATCCTTTGAAAATAGAGTCCTGTTTTAAAGGGGCAAACTCAGAACAGTATTTTTAACATTTGTGGTTACTTCTACACCATTAACCATCCTGTGTAATCTCCAAAACATTCAGTCTTTACAATTTAAGCTAAAGGAATGGAAACCTATCAGGAAGTTTGTGTATCCAGAGCCTCTGGGATCACTTTTCTACAACACCAAATGTGTAATATAGCAAAATTTGGAAAATATCATCTGGGCTGAGAAAATGACATCAATACAGACTGTTATTTGTAAGATGTTGCTTTTTGTTTCAAATACAAGAAAACACACTGAGTTGGCAATTTCTTTTGCTTAAAGTCCTGTCTTATCTGAAGTTAATCTCATGGCCCCCATCTACCTTTTAAACAGATTTAAATAAAACAACACACCAGGACAAGTAATCTTTGTCAGGTTCCAAAATATTATTGTTTTTTAGAACAGCTCATGAAAATATTCTGTTGTTTAAGTAAGATGCCTTCAATCACTGCCAACCCATCAGTGCTAAATTCTGTGCTGCTTTCCCCAGGGATGGCTCAGCGGAACAGGGACTGCTTGATTCCTTTCTGTCAATGGAATATCAAAGTCTCTTCCAGCTCTGACTCACCCACCAGAAGCACTACGTGTTATTATCTGGTCCCTTAAAATAAACTGAAACAACACAACACAGAACCTCCATAAATAGATGCTGAATCCTCCTGAGTGAACAAGCCTTAAAGGAAAACTCAGCACACTCCCAGTGTTAAACTTACCTGCTGGGCTGTTTTCAGGTGTGTGATGTCCAGATTCACCGTGGATTGCCAGCTCCCAATCCATGTGATGCCTCACATGCACTATGCTGGTGATGCCACAGCCACCAGAGCAGCAACACGAGGGCAAGGTAAGTCCCACAAGGCTTTGACAATCCTCCGGGTTTTTCTAATGTCTGATCTACTTAAGTCCCATAAGTTCAAATAGAGGAGTAGGAATCCTAAAATGTTTAGCAAACGAGGCAACAGTGTAAGACACTACAAAGGAGGTGTTGGTGGCACAGTACCTTAGCCCCGGGCCAGCTCCAGGGTGGGTCAGTGGTGGCTTTGAGGTCACCAGAATAGTGCATGGGGCCGGCACGCGGAGCGGGGGCTGGCAACCCGCTGTGGGTCTGAATATCGCAAACCTGAAAAACAAAAGAGGGGAGGCTTCAGCTGCACTGCCCACTGCCCCTGCAGCACAGCTTGTGCTGCTCACCAGCTCCATCTCACTCACAGGGCTGGGGTCAGGGGCCCACCACAGCTTTGGGATTCAATTCCTCTTTACTGAGGTGTTCGGATGGCTTAAAGCAAAGAATCGTCAACACCCCGTGGTATTTGTGTTGTTAATGTATGAAAAATAGATTTTTTAAGTCCTTTGCTTATAAAGATGGTTTGAAAAAGCAGCAGAACAGGCTGGGCCAGGGGAGGTGGAGATTGGATACTGGCACAGCCCAGAGCAGTGCTGGAGTCCCCATCCCTGGTGGGATTTAAAAGCTATGTGGATGTGGCCCTTGGGGACATGGGCAGTGGTGGCCCTGCAGTGCTGGGAGAATGACTGAACTCAGAGTAGTGATAATCTTCCAATGAAAACTTCCAATCACAAAATCATACACAGATAGTCACACAGCTATCAAGACAAACTTACTATTGTCCAAACAGTTTTACACAGAAAATGTAATTACCAGAAGTCTATAAAGTATCTACATGGGAATGTCACCTCAAAATGGTGAAAAATCACCTTTGAGTAAAGTCCCTTCCAACCCATCCCATTCTATGGTTCTGTCATTTAAGCTGTGACTCCCAACAAGCATAAGGGAAATGAGAACTCCACAGTCAGTTCCATACCCTAAAATGTCACATTTTGGTAGTTCCCACATGTTCAACAGAACAACCTGTGGTACTCCCTAAGGGCATATCTGGCATTTTATGCAGTTTTCCCTTTTTAGATGCTAAATTTCATTAAAAGACAACTGAGTATTTTGAAATTCTTTAGAAGTATCACTTAGGTGTGATTTATATTATAAAAGCAGTTCAACAGTCCTATATATATACCCCAAATGAAATATTATAAAATTCACTTTCTACAATATTGACAGCATTTGACAATTAATACATAAAAGTAAAAAGTTTTGATCTGCTTGATAAATTGAGGCCTTTATCTATTCTACACAACACATTATCTCCATAAACAAAACAAATTCAAGGGTAATATTTGAGCAATAAAGAAAAATTAAAAGCTGCATAAGAATGATTCATCACTGCTGACAAAAACACAACAGCAGACACTTTGTGGGGTCAGCCTGGCATCTCCAGCACAGCACAGGGTCAAAACTTAGGAACACAACAGAGCTCAAAGAGCTCTATCAGTGATCCAGAGGAGGGGATCAGCTTTGCAGGTGACACTGAGCTGGGCAGCAATGCAGGGAGTCTGCACAGGCTGGATCCTGGGCTGAGGCCACTGGTGGAGGCTCACAGGTGTCAGGTCCTGCCCTGGGGTCACATCAACCCCATGGAAAGCTCCAGGCTGGGGCAGAGGGGCTGGGAAAGGCCCTGGGAGTGCTGGTGACAGCAGCACGACATGAGCCCAGGGTTCCCAGGTGGGCAGGAGGCCAGAGGCACCTGGCTTGGGTCAGGAATGGTGTCCAGGGGATCAGGGCAGTGCTGTCCCCTGTGCTGGCACTGCTGGGGCACCTCCAGAGCTGGGGCAGCTCGGGGACCCTCATGAGCAGAGGGACATTGAGGGGCTGGGGTGAGTCCAGGGAAGGGAACAGAGCTGGGGAGGGAATGGAGCCCAGGAGGGGCTGAGGGAGCTGGGGAGGGAATGGAGCCCAGGAGGGGCTGAGGGAGCTGGGGAGGGAATGGAGCCCAGGAGGGGCTGAGGGAGCTGGGGAGGGAATGGAACCCAGGAGGGGCTGAGGGAGCTGGGAAGGGGCTGAGCCTGGAGAAAAGGAGGCTCAGGGGGGACATTGTGGCTCTGCACAGCTCCTGACAGGAGGGGACAGCCAGGGGAGGCTCTGCTCAGGGAATGGGAATAGCCTCAGGCTGGGCCAGGGGAGGTGGAGATTGGATACTGGGAAAAATTCCTGCATGGAAAGGTTGCCAAACACTGGCACAGCTGCCCAGGGCAGTGCTGGAGTCCCCATCCCTGGTGTGACTCTAAAGCCATGTGGATGTGGCCCTTGGGGACACGGGCAGTGCTGGCCCTGGCAGTGCTGGGGGAACAATTAAACTCAATAATCTTACAGCTCTATCCCATCCTACACAATTCTATGACTGCCTTAATTTACATAAATGATTACTTAAAACAAACTCCTAGATGAATAATGTAGCTTCCAACTGTGACTATTCAGGCACATCACGATCATACATATATAAAAATTTAATTTGCTGAAAACTAGGTCTCAAAATGGCTTTGAGACATTGTGAAAGCCAAGCTTGAGAACACCTGACAAAACCATGAATGTGTCAGACACTCGTGGGACCATCAGGTAACTGAAAGCTTCAGATGCTCTGGTCTAAGTGCAGGATCATCAGCATCCATCACACTCATCTCTCTCAGAAGGAGTCCCAAAGATGACTGTACTTACAATGACAAGGGAAATAACCAGTTACAGAATAAACTCCTCCTAAGTACTCTGTCAGAAAGGAGGAATTTGTTCAGTGAAACAACTGAGTGTAAAATGGTGCTTCTTTTGTTAAAAAAACACACAGGGTTTTCTTTGTAGCAGGTCTAATTTGCTTTATAGACTCATTTTTGAAGTTCCTTTTTCAAAAACATCTCTTTCTGACTTCTGTTAGTGACACAGTAATGATGGAAAGTTTTAAAAATCATTGCTATTCATCCTCTACTGAATAAAAACAAATATATTCTGCATAAGGGACATAAATGCTATAAGAGAGGGAAATCATTATAACCATGAATCAGTGATGTCCTCTGTCATGAGATTTTTAATAAATGCAGCTTGTTGTGAACAGACTGACACTTTGACACGCTTGGCATTGACTTTTTTTTAACATATTGCATCTGACTAAATAAAATCTGTTTTGACCTGCTTACATTTCAATAATGATTTGAAGAATTAAAAAAATCAATTACTTGGAATATATTTTATCAAATTTGTGTAGCAGTAACACAACAACTGGTACCTTGGGTATAATGTAAGCATTGAAGAAACCCAAAGTACCCAAGGTTTTTTCAGTAGCCAACTTCAGCTACTGTCAACAGGATCATATGGAGTTGGATGCTGTGTGGAATGTGTTAATGAGCCAATCCATTAATGAACCTGACCCCTTATTTCCAAGTTCAGCCCAGAAGAGCACAACAGACAATGAAATACCTATTATCATTTTTAGTACACTAAAGAAACCACATTTTGTGGACATATTGAGAAAACTTTGAGTTAGAGATCTTAAGAAAGTATTTCTTAGTGAAGTCTCCTGATTAAGCCAAATATGTTATTTTTACATGAATCTACACAGCATTGTAATACACCTGTGGCGTTTTTTTAGAAAAAGTTGTATATTCCAAATAAATTGAGTGTTTAACTTTCCAAGGTGTTTTTCTTAAATTTCCTGGAATATCTAGTTTCAGAAACACAAACATACACACCCACTCACTCAGCAGCATCAATGTCCTTCTCTCTTGTTGTATCAGTGACTTTGCATCAAAACCCCAAATCCAGAGACCAGGAATTAACTGGGCACCAGCCTATCCCCTGAGCGTTCCAAGAGTCCAGTTCCAGGAACTTCTCCCCACCAGGAGCTCCCTCCTGCTTCCATCTCCCTCTGTGCACTTACAAGATATCATCAGGTAGTCTTCAGAAGTGCTCTTGCCGTCGTCGTCGTCCTCGGTTTTGATGGTGACAGTGGAGCCAGGGACAGTGCCAGCAGCCTGGATCACAGCCTCCGAGTCCGAGTTGGTCACCAGCACCTCCTCGGACACCATGGTGGGCGAGTCGGCCCCGGGCACGGCGTCCTGCACCACGTGCCCCAGGTGTCCCTCGGGGCCCGTGACGAGGTCTGCCACAAACACCTGGTCGGGAACGCGCACGGTCTCCGTGATCAGGTCCGAGGTCAGGACGTGGTCGCCGGTGTCCAGGGCCTCCTCGATGGCCACGTCGGCCTCCAGCACCGAGTCGGGGACGATGACGCCCTCGGTGACAACGTCCGTCTCCGTGATGATGTCGGGGCCCTGCACCACCTCGGCTGCCAGGCCATGGTCAAGGGTGATCCCATCGTCCGTGACCACGTCAGAAACCAGGACGGCTTCAGGGACTGACACAACAATGTGGTCTCCATCGATGTGAGCAGTGCCAGCCATCCCAGCCACTGGGGAACAACCAGGAACAGGGAGAAAAATGTTACAATTATTGCACCAGCAAGTGGTTTGTCTAAGGAATGGAGTTATCACAGAGGCAAGATGGAAAAATCTGTGACTTCCCCACATTTCACCCAATAAACACTGTCCAAAGCAGCCAGTTCTGTACAAGCTAAGATAAAACACACCACTTCAAGACATCATGTGGAGTTTGTCCCAAACTCAGGATCTGTTAAAAACTAAAGGCCAGTTTACCATTCAGTCTCTTTCTCTTTAATTCCCAGTTAGAAAACATTTCATTGCAGCAGCACTGTGAACCTTCACAGAATTCCTGCGTGACACTGAAGTGTGGTAACAAACCATTAACTGCTGTTACAATAAAAGGACTCATCCTTTGGACAGCAAGGGCCTTGTTAAAAATAAACACTCAGTTTTATGCAATATTTACAGTCACATTTCCAACAACTTGCCACATCACAAGGAGTGGCTGGAGGTAGAAATTTGGTTTTCATTACCAGACTAGACTGGCCAGTCGTATTTGCAGACTACTTTTCTAGACATAACACAAAATGCACAGTGAACTATTTTAACACAAAACCAGCAGTTTTAATCTTGAAAACACTCAATAGAAGAGTTCTTATCAGAATTTTTAGAAAATAATAAACATTATTCAGTGTTGTAATTCAAATGAAAATATCTTGGTATAGACATGGTCCTTCCCAATACCTGAGAAGATCATCTCCTGGATTTTACTCATTATTTTTAATAGTTAAAATGTTTACCAAAATCTTGCATGATCATAGTGTGAGGCATTTTGGATTCCTGTGTTTGCAATCCAAGACTTCCACCACCTGGATCCATATTCAGCCAAATTCATTCACAAACAACTGCAAAAAAACAAAAAAGAGAATTTATGTTAAACAGTGTTCTTGTGTTGATCAGCTTTACTGAATTGATGTGTTACGCTGACAAACACAGAGAAGTATTCACCCAAAAATTCAAGAAAACCAAAAGCAACACTGCACAGAATTCACTTTACTGTTTTGGTTTATATTTTTTACCTTAGCATAATAATAAATATTAGCAATTGTGCACAAAGCATCCTCTGCTCTGCCTGTCTACAGACTCATTAACTAATTATCAAGGCTGGTGATTCTGCATGTGTGGAGCTACAATGAAGAAAGCGGAGAATTGTATTGGGAGTATCAATTTTTCCAATTCTTTCAAATTTGGATGTATGAGACACTTCAAACCCAATTTTAATGTGTAAGTTTAACTGGGGATGCTGGATCTCTGTGACAAGGTACAGCAACACAAAGCCCCTCCCAGAGCAGGAGAAAGCATCTATCATTTGACAGTGCCCCCATAAAACATGAGAGAGAAAGATAAAATCAGCATTCCAGCATTGATACCAAACACTGAAATGTGCAGATTCTGAATTATTTTGCAATTTTCATCAACCCCAAGGACTTTACACAAGTTTTCAGTGCAGTGACCCAACAGAATCACCCACAGGATCAGAAAGAGCTCGAGGCTTTCACAGGTGAAAAATCTCAAGCCTAAAAAAATCTCAGTTGCACAAGACTAAAATCTGGTATTGTTCTGCCCTCTTGTATCCAAGAATCAGAGAAAGTGACGAATCCCAGAGCAAACAAGAAGTTTTAGGAGTTGTGGGAGGTGAATGCAGTCAGAGCTCAGAACTACGTGACCTGAGCGGGGCAGAGAGGAGCACAGGGAGTACAAATCTTTCCAGGTAAGTCTCCAAAGCTTTCCTCTTCTAGCACCAACTTTGAATTCAAGAATATGAAAAAGTCAAACATTATCCATGAGGAAAGTTGGCAAGGATTTTACTATTTCAATTCCATTCCAAAATCAAATTTTTTCAGCATTGTAAGGATGACAGAGCAGCTCCAGAAGCCAATGCAATGATCCATCACTCCCAAATTACCACCACAGCCACCCAAAATTCTGCCTGTAGCTAATGAATCCTCACTAGTATAAAACACAATGCAGCTCTAGGTCATAAATTACCCATTAAACTATTTCAGAATTAAGGCAATATCTAACATTTCCTGACCACAGCCTTTTCAGAGAATCTTTTTTCAGAGTAAATGGATATGGAAAATTATCTTAGTTTATATCAATCTGAGATTACAGGAAGAATAGGTTAGAATTTTTTCTTTCTAAATAAGCAATTTACTTTTTGATTAAATAATTAGATGCACAACTATATTATGTATTGTGGCACACAGAAAAATTTAATACAAAGTAGGACTATAATTTGAATTTAAATTTTTGCAGGGAAAGCAAATAATTATTAAAGGAGTATTTTCCTCGTAGTTAACAGGACTAGAAAAAGAACCAAAGTTATGGGATGGCAGCAGCAATCCCTTAAACTTCCCCTGAAATCAGAGATGGAAGATGACACCCAGGCAACAACCCCACTGAAGCTGTACCAACCCTATGAAGAATGTTCCTGTAAACCTCAGTGCAGACAAAGGATGGACTTGAATCAACCACACAATCACAAATTTATTTTTGATATCAACTTTGGGATCTCAAAGGAATGCAGTGGCAGCAGGAAAAGCCCTTCCTGCTGCTGAAGAATGAGCCCGGGGGAGGCCCAGCCCCGCTGGTTCCGCTCTCAGGTTGCGGCAGTGCCAATGATGCAGCTCCACATGTCACACATGCAGGCAAATCTCGTTATTGGGAACAGCAAAAAAATGCAGTGCAATGATTAATTGTGGCTCTTCTCAGCTTCCTCCTGTAGTACACGGTGTAACACACCCACAGCACCACAGCCAGATCCAATCAGGGCTTTGGAAAGGCAGAAATCAGGCAGAAAGCCACAATTCCACACCCTGTCCCAACCCCAAACTTAGCCCTTCCTCTAACTTGTAACATCTCAATTCTTCCTCTCAATTCCCCTTCTCCTCTGGGTATTTAAAGGCAGTGAAAATGTTTTTAGCATCAGCCAATAAAATATTTACTTTACAATATTCCATTAATTTTTTTCATTGATTTTTTTTGCTTGGCTTAGGAAAGAGCATATTATCATCACATCCCAAAATGAAGTATTTCATGCAGCCTACACTGAGACTCCCAGAGCAATGACTCAAGGCTAAATTTTTAAAATATGTCTGTATTTGTAATGGTTTTGCTTTTCTGAAAAATAGCAGTTCTCTTTCTAATGAGCCTGAGGTTCATTTCAATCTATTTCAGCTTTTTATGCCAAAACTCTTCCTTAGATGGGGCTCAGCTGAGACAAGCAATGAATTTTAGAGTAGAAGAGATATCTGACCTCTCTGACTACAACTGTAAATCACTTCTGCACATGGCAATTCTAAAATCAAGGGTAATGGCTGGCAGTTTGGAATGACCTAAGGACACGTAACAGCAACATTGAACTGAAAATCGGGTGGAAGTTCCCAGGATACACTGATCTGTCCTTAGCTTAGTCTTCCTAAAGAAAGTATCACAAAATAGCCAGGGATATTTTCATTTTAGAGAGAGCTTAAGAAAACACTCCAAATGCAAAGATATTCAGCAAAGCATTTTAAGGAGGAGGAATAACAACCAATGCTTCAGCACTTCTACCCTTCCCAGGAAAAACAGGGTGTCATTGGTGTTCCCAGGGGGACAGGGAAACTCCCAATCCCGGGGCTGGCTTGCAGGCATTGTTGCCATATTTCAAATGTGTATAACATAAACAGCATTTCTATAGAACACCAATTGCAACATGCCAATTACAGCTCAAATACATGCTCTTTATTTATGGAGCTTTAGGAAGGCATTTCGTGTGGTCCTGCAAACGTTAAGCATCTCCCCAGTTTATACACACCTCAATTCACAGTGGGTTCAGGTGGAGTATTTTCACATGAAGCCTAATTGCATGGTCAGCCCTTAATCTCTCCTTTAAAATAGTGGATTTCTTCTAAATAATTTACATCTTGTTTACATGCTCCAAAGGAAAACACAACATCATGTACTGCTGGTGTTTTGGTTATTCACAAGCTGCATATGAGATTTGCATTAAACCAAAAGGACCAGGCTCACACACACAGCAATGGAACAATAAATAAACTTCTATGCCGTTGAAAAATAGGAACCAGATGCTGTGTAACCATTTAATTTCTTAACATTCAAGCTGAAGAACAAATAATCATCCTCGCCTGATACCATGGTTTTCATTTTTTTCTGCCCCTAATTTTAATGCAGCAGCTGACAGAAACGCAATGAGAAACGTACTGCTTGTGCAGAAATCTTAATTAGAAAACCCCAATTAATAAAATAACATGCAGGTTAACGCAGACCCCTGGCAGAGAACAGACCGGGTATGAAAAACCAGCATATCCATTTTAAAGTCCTTTATTGCGTCCACCTAAAAATCACCACGACCACTTACACTCTAAACCTATTTAAAACGCCACAGACAAAACCAGCGAACCAGATTTTGTCTCGCTGCCTGAAACGCGCTAAAGCCAAAACAGCAAAAAATAAAATAGAAAAAATAGATTACATCTACGCGCTGCACAAATAAAAGTTCCCGTAGTAAAAACCAGGGGCACAGCGGGCCGGCGGTGCCCGGGGCCGGCGGTGCCCGGGGCCGGCAGTGCCCGCTGCCGCCGGCGGCTCCCGGCTCTTCCCGGCGGCTCCGGCGCTTCCCTCCCTCCCTCCTTCCCTCCCTCCGCGCGTGCCCGGCGCGGGCGCGCCCGCGGTGCCGCCGGGGCGGGGGGAGGCGGCCAAGGGAGCGCGGGGACAAAGGAGCGGCTGTCCCGCGGCGGTGCGGGCCGGCAGGCGGGGGCAGCGCCGGGATAACGCCGGCCCGGCGGGAATAACCCGGTCCCGGCCGGGATAACGCCGTCCCGCGGCCCTGAGCCGCGGCCTCCCCGCCCCGCCGGCCCGGCCGACATCTTGTGTTCCGCCATTTTCTGCCCGCCCGCGCGGCCCCTCCACCGCCGGGCCCGCCCGCACCACCCGCCCGGCGCGGTACCGGCGGGCCCGGCCGGGGCTCCCCCGCCCGCCAGCCCAGGGACGGCCGCGGCCCGCAGCGACCGCGGCGGCGGTGCCGGAGCGCGGCTTGCGCGGCTCCACCGTGCCCGTGCCCGTGCCCCGGCTCACCTGTGCAGGCCCGGGGTGCGCCGGGCCCGCGGGACGCGCCGGGGCCGGGCCGGGCCTGGGCCCGCTCCGCCCGCAGCCTGGGCCGGGCGGCGGCCGCGAGCGCGCGCGGCCCCGCTCCGCTCCCCCCGCACGTCACGCGCGCCCCCGCGCGCCGAGCAGGCGCAGCCGCCGCCGCCCCCTCAGACCCCCCCGCGCCCCCGGCACCGTCAGGGGACCGCGGGGGGACCCCGCTCCTGCCCGGGGCGCCATGAGGGGAGCGCGGGGAGACTCGGCTCTCGCCCGGGGCACCGTGAGAGGACCGTGGAGGCACCCCGCTCCTGCCCAGGGGACCGCGGGGGAACCCGGCTCCTGCCCCGGGGCACGGTGAGGGGACCTCTGGTCCCGCCCGGGGCACCGTCAGGAGACCGTGGAGGCAGCCGGCCCCGGGCACCGCGCAGGCAACCCGCTCCCGCCCGGGGCACTGTGAGGGGCAGTGAGGGGAGTTCCCCCACACACACCCGCCCCGTGAGGGCTGTGAATAAAACACTGCACATTTAAATAGCTCGGGCAACAGTTTCAGTTCTGTGGGTCTCTTACCAGCGTGAAAACCCGACTTACCTGATTAAACGTGACAAGTAAATACAGAGTTGAACCAGTTTTTTAATATATAAAACTAGTTATGATTCGGACACGAACCTTCTTATAAGAAGCATAGCAACGTGTCTTTGGAAACTTTGCTCTTTGTGACAAGATTGAGAGGCTGCTGTACAAATCTGAGCAAAGGAGGACGTGGGCAATGCTTGGTGCCTGTTCCATGTCTTCTATTCCTTAGAGGAATCCAGAGCCAGTGCTGTGTTTCCAAGTAAAGTGTAAAGGCAGAAGTGGGTGCCTGGGAAATGTGACCCAAAGCGCTGAGATGCTGAGGGGATTGCTCAGAGCCACCTGAGGGACTGCAGGGTTGCTTCTATCTGGGGTTTAGAGGGCACCTAAACCACCTGGGCTCTGGGAGTTTGGTGACCGAGGTGGGCATCCTGAGATGGGGCAGCCCCAGGGGATCCTACTGACAGTAGTGCTGTGTCCATTCTGGGCTCGTCAGGACAAGAGAGACATGGAGCTTCTGTAATTCCCAGGAGATTCATCTTCCTTAGCAGAGAACATGGAGACTTACATTTGACCTTCCTCTCCCTTTTTTTTTTTTTTTGTTTTAAAGAGTAAAGCCACATAACACAACACACACCAAAGTAAATTCAGTACGAAGGACATTCCAGTCATTTTGTCTAGCTCTAGCAAGACATACATTCTTATGATGAAATAATTTCAAACTGCTCAATGCAATTAAGGAATGAAAGGGAAAATACCTGGGAAAGGTAATGACAAAACTGAACACTGGGGGAAATGGTGAGGGAGACTCAGTTTAGCCAGCTCTGCTCTTGCCAGCACCATGGATATTGACAGCACTGCCTTATCTGTTCCTCCTACTCCTTTTTGGAGCAGTGCTGGAGTATAAAATTGAACACTCAAATTCTGTGGTCGCTCTGAGGTCAGAACAACAGAGCTGGATTGAGGTCAACAACCAGCACAGTTTGTCAGATTGTGGCACCACCAAGGCTGAGAAATGACAGAAAAAAGCAATTCACTGACACAATTCTCTGGCACCTTTGGATCTGAATTTTGGAGGTCAGAATGGTTTGAACTGATAGCCTGGGCTCTAAACAGATGTGCCAACCCCATTTCTGTGTGCTTCTGATGATAAGAGAGGGAACCAGAGTCACTTCTTTTATTTCTGAATTTGCAGTAGTAGAAGTAAATCCAGTGAAATTTGCCCATTTTGCATTTTTTTACATTGAGGGAAAACCAAAGATCAAGAAACCTTTCTAAAATCCTTAAAATTCTGGTTTTGTCATATAGTTTCACATATAACCTAATACTAAGGAAGATGATTTAACAGAAATCGCAATGTAACATGTTTTAGACTTTTTGGAAAATGGGAAATACATCCCAGTCTTCAGTCTCTTTTATTTGTTACTTAGTGGCAAGGTAGTCAATCTTCCACAGCTTCATTTATTTTCCTCATTTACAAAAAAGTTACAAAGCAATCCAGGACAGTTTTAAAGGGAAACCATTCCAGCTGTTGGGATCAACACAGAAGGAAGACAAAGCAAAAAAGACAAGGGACAAGGGAATGGGTCTGTGGGTATTTGGCAAATCTTGGGGCAGAGAGAGGCCAAGTCCTTGGCTGTGTTTGTACCACACTGCCAGGGCCAAGCCTTGTGTGCTGCAGTATCAGGGATTCACCAGGTTTCCTTTCACAATTATCCTCCATGCTTTCTCTTTGCAATAACTTAGTGCTCTCTACTAAGGATGGCAGGTTCCTCTGTGTCCCACCAGGGTCTCACTGCTCTCTCAGCACCTGCACTGTCCAGTGATCACACAGCATTCCAAGACATTTCTCATACAGGATGCACTTGTTCTTAGTACCTCTGTAAAGAAATTAGAATTAAATCAGTAGCATGACACACACTCCCCAGTATGCTTCCTATTATAATAATCTGTATCTAATCAAACTACATTTATATATATTTCTTTTCTTAGTATGTGCTGCTTCTGAGTGTTTACTCACCAAGAGCTTTGGAAGATGCATTTCATGCAAATAACTGAAAGCATTACCACTGTGTGCACACAAACTGAAACAGCTTTGGAAATATTTGGAAACATTTCAGCAGGGTCTGTAACATTCCTGAAGAAAACACCTGCACAGTGAAAGGTGGCTCTAGGCTTTCTGTTAGCTCACATCTTTACTTAGTGACAAAACACTAGCAATTTAGTGATGATTTGTATTCAGTACCAGGATGGGTGATATAATTAATATGCAGAGTATGTAATTAATATGCAGAGTATGTAATTAATATGCAGAGGGATGTGAGGGATGCGTACCCGGTACTGTCTGGCCTCTGGATAAACTGGATAAGGCAAATCCTTCCTGGGATAGTCAAACTCCTCCCGCTGGGCTCGGGACTGAGGGAAATAATCTGATGCTGGTTCTGCTGTCCTTAGAGGCTGATTATACATGGGACTGTGCAAAAGAGAAAAAGGTTATTAAACCTTATAATATACTGCAAATTGCACAAAGGGATAGTTTAAGCTGAAAAATAAAAATATTAAAGCTCACTACTGGATGCACAGCACTGAGGTAATAACATCTAAAAAGTCTTTTAAGTTCATTTTACTGTCAAACCCTCATCCTGCAAACAGAGAAGACTGAATTTATAGAAGCAGCTTTCTCTTTAAGCTTTTATTTTCTTTTCACAACAAACAATGCCACAGTACCTAATTTTCTATATTCCTACAATCACTTTCAAAGGGTTTTAAATCCACCATAGCTATACCTTCAACATTTTCAACATTTATATTGAGAAACACCAGTCCTCCTTGAGGGACTGAAACATCAGCCAGCTGCAGGCTGTCTCTGCAGCAGAGCCCTGCTATGTGAGGAGACTGCTGTGCTCTCACTGAGCTGCACCCTGGCAAACAAGTTCTCTGCAGAAGTTGCAGTAAGAGCTGCAGCAGTTGGTGCTGAGGGGGATTCAAGTGAAGAAGCACAAGCAGAAAACTGTGATTCTAAACAGGAATGAAATCAATGCCTCTGGGATTAGAGGAAAACCAGAGAAGCCTCTGGATAAAGAAGTATTTTAGGATTTGTATGTGAATAATCCAGTCAAAAGCTTTGTCATTTACTGGATCTTTGTTGCTTGCTGTGCTACTGGCAAAGCTGCAAAGTCATTGTGAGTCTCCAAAGCAGAGTATAAAGTGAGAATGAGCACAAAAGACAAAAAATAACAGCATACCTGTAATCCTGCCTTTGATTTGGGATTGAGGCATCATTAAAATCTTCTCTTTTCAGTACAATTTTTGGAATTTGTCCAACCCAGGCATCCTGTGTGAAGGAGATCAGGTGGTTACACAGAGAAAAATGACAACAAATTAGAATAACCAGCTCTCCAGGTACAGAATGTTAGAAGGTATAAAACCGTTTTTCACTTACAAAATACAACGTCTAGGCTACAACTCAGAGTCTGGGGGTCAGAAAGCCCTAAGTTCTGCAGCTCTGACCCGAAAAGATTCCTTTTACAAAGGGTTTTCTTCCCTACCAAACTGCAGAATCGGGTCTGTTTCGCACCTTGGGAACAACAGCATCAGCAGGACTAAATGTGAATTAGTTAAAAATTGAACAGCACCATCTTCTGGTAAAGGCAAGCTCAGACCTGCTGCATTGCCAAACCATTGATACTCTACAGATGGATTTAGCAGAAAATCCTGTAGCAGTCTAGATTATTTTCTCCCTTTTCTCAGACAGCCTGCAATGTCTCCTTCTCACACCCTGTGTGTTCCTTAATATGTAAAATAATCCCTTGAAGTATCAAATGAGAAAATGAACACACACACACAAATTCCCTTTCAGTGATTCTTTGTATTTTATATTGATTTTTTTAATGGTATTTATCCATCTTTTCTCTTGACACCCACTAGTTCAAGCCATGATCTCTACTACATCTTGCCCAATGGAGAAAACTGGCACAGCAGAGCATGATCTCTTTTTAAAGCTGCTCTTCTAACTGGCCAAAAATGGCAATAGTTGTTTGAACATCCTGTAAAAATAATCCCTAGTTCTTTGTTTTCTCCCATGCAAATTAGTTTCACTTAATCCTTGATGAACAGTTTCACCTTCTCACATGCATTCAGTTGATCTTGGAAATCAGATGCTAGGAGACTTTAAACTCAAATTCCCTTTATTTTATTTTTTCTATTCCCATTTTATTGTGCTGAATCCCCAAGGGCTGGGGGCTGTGCTGTGCCCCCTGTGCCATCTCTTACCTCAGGTGGCTGATGGTGCCCATGCCCTGGGCTGGCAGCTGTGTCAGTGCTGAATGCAGGGTTCTGCTGTGCTCCACTGGATGGGGCCTTTGGCTGCTTCCTGGGGGAACAATGGCAATTCAGAGCAGTGGCAATGCTCAGGGTCCTGACAGATGTTTTTGTGCTGCAGATTGGTTCAACAGCCATGTCAGAGCTTTAGATGTCCTGTGGCAATGGCTGTACAAGAGCTGGGTATTATTACAGCTTTTCTATGTCAGAGCAAGTGCCAGTGACACACTTCTGGGGCTCAGTGACAGAAGAAAAAACCCATATTGTCTGTGTACTTGGGAGAGGTGTCACTGGGAAAAAGTGATGGAAGCAAAAAGCAGCTCAAATTGCCAATATCTGAGACCCAAGAGTGGGAGGAATTGTATTTAAACACCAAGCCTCTTGTCAAGTTATCAGTCTTACTCCTTTTTTTTTTAAACTTGTGGAAAAAAATCCCTAAGAGCAAATAAATCAGAAACACACATTTGGTGGTGTTGAATTTAAGTAGTAAATGTACTTATCAATCTTTAAAGCTTGCCTGGTGAGCCCTAAAGAAAAGTAATGACTGAGAGTGAGGTGGGAAAATGCTGAGTAAGTGCTGAGAGCTCAGGTAAGATGCTTTGAGTTAGTTTTAAATTGTATAAATAGTATTTTGGCAGTATGGTAACCTTGTGCTTTTAAACACCCAGAGGTTAAAAATTAACCAGAATACCAGACTTCTTTTGCTGAACTTCCATTTTGAGTACAAAACTCCTTGTAAGTGCACCCAGAGTCACTTACCCAACTTTTTTCGTTTTCAAGCAGCAGACAGCAGAAAATATTACAACCACTATGATAACCAGTGCCACTCCAGGAAGAGTGGCCACTAAAATGAAATCCAGAGTGTTCCAAAGGTGGTTACATTTGGGGCCCATGTACCAGTACTCCATCCAGCCTGTTCTGTAGTAATTACATCTGCAAATAAAAAATATTCACTTTTAGGAACAGCATTTTTAATCAAAAGTAAGCAATACCAAAAAAGTACAATATTCTGCTATATAATTATTTATTATTCAACACTGCAGGGGCCAAGAGTTTCACTGTTTTTCCTGTTTGTTTAAAGGTGTTTTTTAATCTTAGTTACACCCATCTGTTTCCAGATTTGATGTAAAAGTACTTTGCCAGGCTCTGAGAAACCAAGTCCAAGTTGGCATTTCAGGAGTCCAAGATAAGGAGCTGTGAAGGGGACAGGGTGCAGCATCCAAGTCATGGCCTGGCTCAGGTCAAAGATCTCTTTGTCTGCTCTCAGCATGGCAGAGCTGCTCCTCACATTTCTGGCTGTCATTATGACATAGATTTTTTTAAAAGGGAAAAAATCCCGACTACATAATGGAGAATAGAACATTAAGGTATCTAATTTTTTTTTTTAACTCAAAAAAAATAATTGATCAACCTGAGAAAAAATTGAACTTGTGATTACACAGCTCATTCAGTTCTAAAGTAAAATAGTTGGGAGAACAGGAAAAATAAAGGGCTACAGTGATTACCTACATTAGGAATGACATAGCCCACACATATATTTAAAAAGAAAACACTATGCCCAAATCCCAGATTTGATGCTTTGTACCAGAGCTATAAATTTATGCAGATTGTGAATGAAGATCAACATTTATTTTCATGGATCACTTTGGAGGATCTAAATTTATTTCATCATCCATCCAAACAAACCAAGCCCACACACTACCTGCAAAAAGGTTCTTCATTTTTACACAGACAAGGAATATTTTCAGGACAGAATTCACCTGTATTACCCAGACAGGCCCCAAAGTCCACAACTCCACTGCAGCTGGCTGTGAATTAAAACAAAGCAAGTTTTTAATGCAATTATACAGTAACATACTGTCAGTGGGCTGTGTTGCTAATTACACCAGAAATTTATGCTTCAGATGTACTCTGTAGATGACACTAAATCTTACTTTCCTGTGACTTGTGTCTGGAAAATTTTGAAGCTATTTGAGAAATGAAAATTTACCAGCTTAAATTACTTTACCCTGAATGTGTACCCATCTTCCTGTTGGCCAGGAATTTGTATGGCTTGTGTTGTTATGGTTTTTATCTCATAATGATAAGTGTGGTTGTGTCTGAATTCCACTATATATCATGTCTGGCTTGCTGACAAGGACTAAAAGTCATGAGACTCATTAGAGAGAGACTCATTAGAGATTCCAACTTTCCATTATAATCCAAATTAGAAGCTTTTTGTGAGTTCTGCAATGGGATTATCCCTTGGCTTAGCCTACAAAAGGATCTGCTTTGCATTAATGTTGGTTCTCCTCTATCTTTTTTGCTGTGTAAACACTGGGCTGTAAATTATGTTCCAGAATCTGAGTGTTTACAGTATTTCACAGGTGTTTGGCTGGCTAAAAAGAACTCCCTCAGCAGCCTGAACCATCACCAAACACCAGCACGTTTGGCACTCCCACCCCACATCCTTTGTTACCTGTTCTCTCCTGCTCAGCACTTGGACTTGGACCAGGCACCACCCTGAACACCCAGAAAAGTCCCCAAACTGCCACCAGAGCCAAATCCAATTGTGCACAACAGTCCCAGGAAGAGGAGCCACGTTTGGAATGAAGCCAGAGTCAGAACTGGCCCAGATCCCTGAGCAGACCCCTCTGATCCCAGCAGATGTAATGTCCCTGTCACTGGAGCAGCTGGAATGTCATTGTCACTGTCTGGACTTCCCACCAGAACCAGCTCCTGACTGATGCATTATGAGCCACAGGAACTGTGCTGGGAGCAGCCTGCACTGAAAAGAGATGGAAACCTCCTTCCTTTCCACTGTCCAAGTCCCTCTAATCCAGCCCTTGGTGCTTATCAGAGATAAATCTGACTCCAGTGACCAAGGCTTGTCCCACTCCATTTACACACCCTGCATGCTCTCCTCTCAAGAGTCATCAGCACTGGAACATTTTCCAAGAAAACCTAACTACAGTTTGTGTTATGGCTGTAAACACAGGACAGTGAAAAATCCCAAGCAGCACTTGGCATGGTTCATCTGGGACATAAGCAATGTTTTTAGCTACCCCTCTGATCAGTAACACAATTACAATTCTTTTAGCAATAATACAAAAACCACTAAGGCAGCAGAAAATCCCCAGTTGTGATTCTGCTGGGAGAGAGGGAGTGTGTGCCCTTTGCTATTAATGCTGAATATTCCATGTGATGAAGGAACTCACTGCTGAGCCCTTCCAAATTCTGGGGTCTACATAAATGCCAAGTTAGCCTTCAAGTGGTAACTTTCTTTGGCAAATGAAAGTTTAGAGTAGCATTAAAAAATTCCTCAGATCACAAACAAAAATCTTAGAAAAATAATAACTGCAGCTGGTTCACATCACTCTGGGCTTAGAAATACCTAATTACAAGTAACTGGTAGCTACCAGACAGAGAACAGGGATGTTAAAATAAATACATTTATCAATAAAATATGTGGGAAATCTTCTCATAAAATAATTGCAGGCCAATACTGGTCTAACAGAACCAGAAACAATTTCACTACTTCAGTACTCACTTAAAATAACTTTTCTAACCAGTGCATTCTGGTTGTCATGCTCTTAATTATTGATGATTTTCTCCCTGTTAGTATCAAAAAAAGTCTAAGAACACTTGCTATTAAAAAGTGTATGATTTTTTTAACCCAGATACCAAGTGGTTTTTTCCCCACTGAAAAAGAACCAAATAATTTAACTAATTTAAAAATACCCTTCTGAAATTCAGAGACTGACTCAAAATGATCCCAACCCACCAGGGTACTGAGTTTCAGCTGTAATTAATTCATATGGCTGTAACTTCTTCCCTGTGCCACCAAACACAGGACAGAGCTGTCTCACCAAGGTTCTCACATCTGCATTGTTTTGCTGTTATTTAAAATAAAGCCAGCCTAAAGGCTGAGGAGAATTCCCAGGCAGCAATCCCCCGAGCAGAGGACATGGCCACGTCCCTGCCCTCAGAAGCCACAAAGCAGAATTGCAGCAGCTCTTACGTTGTGGAGTTTCACCCAGCAAGGGGCTGGCCAGGAGCAGGACACACAGCAGCACCTTCAGAAAGGACATCCTGGGCCTGTTCTTCCAGACTCTGCCAGCAGCAGAATGAACTTCCCTTGCTGCTGCTGTGGATTGTGGATTTTGAGCTTGTTTTACAGCATCCTTCTCTAAAAAGAATTACTAATTAACTTAAAACTGATACAACTTCCTGATAACTTATCCAGCATATTTTCCTTTATAAAACAAGGTAGTTCCATAAAAATATCTCATTAATCTTGCTGTTTCTGAATTTTTGTAATCAGATGTGAGGTATTCATTTAATGACATAAATTTCAACACACTAAGGTACCTGTCAGGAGCCTCTCTCTTCTCCCTTTAGGCTGATGTTACCTGTACAGATAACAAACTTGGACTATTTGCAGCCAATTTCCTGGAACTGACACTGTTTTAAAAGACAAAGCCATGGTCCTGAAGCTATCAAAGATGGATGTGATGGGAAGGAGGGAATCCTGTAATTGGATGCATCTACCATTAAGTTTTGTCAATTCATTTTTCCTTTTTCTGAGAAAATAATAGAAAATACCCACATGGCAAGGATGAGTGATGACAGAAACTCACACCTTAGCACACCTCCTGTCATCTTTCTTCTTTATTATTTAAAGAGTCCTTAAGAATTCTCAACATTCATTGCACAGGAAGATCCTGACTCTGTGGTCACCCCAAACACTACCCAGGTTACACCCAAAGTTTGTGGAGTTTGACTGCATTAAGGCTGAAGTTAGAACCAGCCTTGCTCTTAGCACAGGGCTTTCAAAACTAATCCATAACTGATAAAATCCCAGCGTGGAGTTCCTAGTTTGACAGGAGCTGCCTGCTTATGTAAACATGCCAAGCACAGTTACATTAACAGCAAAAGGTAAACTTTAACCTTTGCTTCTCAAAGGATAAATAATGATCTCTGAAAATCAATGCCTAGCAAATTCTTGAAAGATTACTGCATTGGCTAAAGCCCAACAGCACTTTATTACAGCAGTAGATAAGAGATTCTCAGTCCTGCCAGAAGATTGCTTTACAACAGACCACAACAAAGAAATTAATATTTACCTCAGTGAAAGAAATTGCACGATCAGATGTAAGGCACAAGTGTGAAGAAGCAGCTCCTGCAGATGCTCATCCTCCTGCTGCCAGGGAATTCCTCTCTGGCTCCAGCTGCTCAGTGGGAGCCTCACTGATGAACAAACACCTTGACCTGGGCTCTCAGGTTTGGTTCAAGGATGCAGAAACGCAGTGGGCAGTTTTTCCTGGGGTGAGATGTTCTAATGAGGCAGGTTAGAAACCCCAGACTCTTGACTGGGCTACATCACTGGCTTTTATTGCATGCAGAGGGTTTGGACCTGGCCTCAGGAAGGGCTGCAGAGGCTGAGAGGCAGTTTCTGTTTCCAGTGCCCACTTGGGTAACAGCAAATAAGCCCAGAGCCAGCAGACCCGAGCAGCTGAGAGCCCTGTGCTGCACAGCACACCCATTTCCTCCTCTTATTGTCTGAGTTTCTGGAACTCAGCACAATCAAGTGCCAAGTTATTCCTTCTGTAACAACATCCAGGCTCATTTAATTTCTTCAAAGAGAGGAATATAAGTAAACCAAAGTTACTGACCAAAATTAATGGTGGAAGATGGAACTGCTCATGATCTTTAATCTTAATTCAGATCTGGTTTAAGACCAGTCTCTCCTCCTGCAGCATTGCAGGGATCCTGAGAGTGACACAAACTGAGCACAAGCTATGGATTCCCCAAGCACTGGGGTCAGGACTGCTACAAATAGAGGCCAGAAAAGGTTACCAAGGCTTGAATCCATGACAGGCTCAGTTTACACCTATTCCCTGCTCACAGCAGTGGAATTTCCTTCAGCTGTTGCAGCAAAATCCATCTCCTGTGTCTGTAAACAAAAGGACAAAGAGTAACTGCACCTTGAACAAGAGTGTTTGCCTCTGCCCAGGGTCTCACTGGGTCTGTTCTCTGCCTCTGCTCCACAACAAAAGCACAGACAGACACACTGACTTCTGGAATGGCTTCAACCACAGCCTTCCTTGGCTGCAGCTTGCCATCAGCACATAGCTGAGCTTGGCTTCTGGGAATCCTGCACTTGAAAATAAAAACCACACACAATCCAGTGCCTACTGATTGTCCTTTTTAAAAACTATTGGCTTCATGGGGGCCCCACTTTCTTTTGGATTTAAAATGTTTTCAGCTTTTCACTAGAATACTCCAAACTTTCACGACAAGATAACATTGCTGCATTCCAATTCCTTTCCAGTATCTCCCAAGCTGTTCAAGAACCACAGGGACAATGTGCCATTAAAACAGCCCCATTACTCATTCACACAGCTCTCCTATTGAGTAATTCACTCTTTAGCTTACACGTGGATTACATAATTTATGACCCTTGCTTGGCAAATTACTTAATCTGGAGGACTGGCACAGTCACACTGAGACAAACACATTTACCACCTGCTTCCTTCCTGAACAGTGCCACTCCTCCAGCATGGATAAAACTTTGGTTTTTCCAAGTCCTGAACTACACCATTCTTTAAAAAAACTACCAAGAGAAGGAAATGGAAGCACTTCTCAAAATTCAGGCCACTGAGCATTGATCTGTCCTGTTGCTTCAGAGACTTGTTCCAGGAGTGTTTCAATACTGCAGAGGTGAAGTTTTCCCCCCAACATTAATAAACCAAGTGTGACTTAGTCATTAGAAATGAACTCTTAAAAAGTACTTGAAAGGGAAGGAATTGACAATTTTCCTACAAATGAAAACAACAGACAAAAATTAAACTTAGTTTTTAAAAAGTATCTTATCACCCTTTATTGTCAGGTGCCTCACAGTGATATGACAAAGTATCACAATCAGTTTTATGTAAATAAAAAATTAATATCAACAAACTCCAAATCTCTCTATATTGAATACAATTAACCATAAATAAAACCCCCATGCATTAAGCTATTTCTGTATTATAAAATACCATGTGACCCCATTCTTTAAGACATCAATTTTTTCACAAATATATAACTTATATAAAAATTACAATATACATTCTTACTTTTATGTATTATTGCATTGTGAAATGAACTTAAGTGACTATTAAGGATACATTTAAGAGGCATTTCAAAGTGTTTCAGTATAAATTAATAAAACCATGTCTCACAATGAAACTTTTCCCATGTTTTATATTAACTTTTCAGTGTAACAGATTTGTCTATTGGGTCTGAAATCTTCAAGAGCCCAAGTCAGGCACGTGGTTACCCAGGACTCACAAGAGTGGCATCATCCAGATCTGAGTTTGCTTTTTTAAAGCCATTGCATAGCACCTTTACTAGAAATTACTAATACAGATATGTGGCTACAGCTCCTTGCAGTCAGGAGTAAAGTATTAAATAACCCTGCAGGTTCAGATGTCTGAACTGAAAGCAGAGAACACACCCAGCCAGAATACAAAACTTTCCATTCTTTTCTCACACTTTCTTCGGCTGCAATTAGGGAAGAGCTGTCTTTAACTGTCCCTGTTTCACAACCAAAACCTTCTAACTTTAACCCCACTGTGTGGGGACAGTAAACAAAAACTGGTGATATAAATGAAACAGACAGAAAATTACCCTGCCTTGAGGAGAAAGAGAAATCTCAGCTGATGAAAAAACTAAATTAGAAAGTGACAATAACATCAGCAGCATCACCATCGACCTTACAGCCCATTTTCTTCCACTCTTGGCCTGGGCAGGGACACCTTCCCTGTGCCAGGCTGCTCCAAGCCTGGCCCTGGGCACTCCCAGGGATGGGGCAGCCACCTCCAAACCTGAGCTGGAACAATCCTGTGCTGATCACTCCTCTCACCCACCAAACCATGGCACAGCCCAGGGACTCCTTTCTGTGAGCCACAGAACTGCATCCCTCCTGTGCTGTCCATCAGAGTGGGCAGGAACACTCATTCCAAGGTATGGTGTTTAACTCTGAGGTTTGGTTCCACCCCAGTGTTGCCCTAAGGAGCCATTAGAGCCCCAAATGCAGCCCCAGGACAGCTGTGGGCAGCAGGGCCGTGCACAGCACGAGCAGCACCAGGGCTGCCACGGAGCTCCTGCCTGCCCAGCCCAAGGGCATCTGAGCCCAGCCAGCCCCACCTGCACCTCAGACATGCCATGAGTGGAGATGCCCTCGGTACCTGGGCAGTGCAGGGCAGTTTCTGGCACCAGGGAAGAGGCTGTGTCCCAGAGCTGCTCTCCTGGAAGTGCTGGTTCACAACAGCAACCCTGCAGCTTCTCTCCCTGCTCCCACCAGACCAACCCCTGGGCACAGTTTTTCATTATGGCCTGAAAAATCTCACCACAGTAAACTCCTGCAACATCCAAGCAAATCTGCATCATCTTACCTCTCCTGATGACTTGCTGTGCTAGCACATCACTCAAAGTTAGAATTTAACAATTTAGAAGCAGAGCAGATGGCTTTTCCTTCCTGTTTTTATCCAGAATGTTATCCAAGGGAGACAGATAATACAATTTCTGGCATTCAGTCATGCACTTGAAAATGATAATTTCTTCACAATTTTCACTTATGTCTTCATCTGTTTCCCTGGAAATGGTATATGAAGCCCAGCCATCTAATTTTTCTACTCCTCTCTCTGTGATGAAACACTAAATGTGTCATGTCCAGGAGCTCTCTGAAGACTGATTTAATATCCTCTGATTGCTGCCTGAATTCTGACAGTTGCCTGGGCCTTTAAGAGATGATTAAAGAAACAAAAGACATTAAATCCTGTCAGCTGTTCCAGGCAATTTTCACTAATAGAATTCTTCTTTAAACTTCACATTTTCTGACTTCACCTTGCACTGGACTCTGTGTAAAAAAGACCAACACTTCCTAAAATTTGGATTTTAAAATATCAATTTGTTTCTGACCCATCCTAAAAGCTTTTCTTCTTTTGCTCATTCACCACTTGTGCCTTCTGCACATTCCATCCTCACAACTTTGCTGATCCCACAGGGACACCAGGAATTCTGCCTGTATTTCACTGGTCATTTGACTTGGCATCAGCAGCCTTGGAGAAGAAATCAGGTTGTGAAATTTCTTCTGGAGAGCAGGAGCAAATATCCCATCACATCCCAGTGCTGAGAACAGCAGCACTTCAGGCTTTAGCCTTCCATCCACACTATCTGCTCTCTCTCGCTTCCCCCTCAATTTTACAACAAAGCCCATATTTTCCTTAATTAAAAGGCAACAGAATGGAGAAAAATGGAGGATAAACAGAAGTACAGGGATATGCACCATGATCAAAGCAATGTTTGAAAGTTTCATGCCAGGAAACTTAATTTCTAATTTCATTAATGGAAAAACACAGAATTTCACAGAAATCCTACCAAAATCAATGAGATATTGCATACAAACTTGTGGATGAAAAAGTTGGCTGCCTACTATTTCTGCATTTTTACTGTCAGCAGTTTAAACCTTGAAACTACAAATCTCCAACTTCCTAAACACTTCTAATGGATTTTATATAAATTCAGTATCAGTTTCATGGTTTAAGCAATTCAAACACAGCTCTTCCAAGTATCACAAGTAGGTGAAAGCTGATGCATAGTCTAGAAAGGAAGTTTAGAGATCAGTTGTGTGGTTTTGCCCAACTTCACAGACATCTGACCACAGCAGAGGTGTGCAGGACAAGGAGTTGTTTCCATGCACCTTTGTGAAAGAGGCAAACAGTACCAAATTATTTTGTAATGAAAAAAGTGACTCTTTTACACAAGCTTTAAAGCCAATGCTGCTCACATGACACAACCACAGAGATTTTAAGGATACTCAGAGCAGCAGGAACTTGCATTTCATTCCAGAGATGAAAGATAAAAGACAAAGAAGCCTCTGCAAACCCCATCCCTCACATTCTTCATTCAGATCAAGGAACATCTGAGCCAAAGCAGAGATACTTTTGCATTTTCAAATATCCTTTGTGAAGTGACATTTATTAGCAAGTTTGGCACAGAGAAGCCCCACTGGGAGAAGACACTGACAAATCTTGTTTTCTCAGTGTCTCACTAATGACACTGAGTGAATTCCCACTGCTTATATGGAGTCAGGAACAAAATAAGCACTAAACAGAATCATGTAAGTCAATAATACAAATTGGAGATAAGAAAATATCTGATGAAATTATACCTCACAGAGTATGCATTGTAAAGATTATCCCTTCCCTTCTTCCCTCCCCCTTATCTGTAACATTTTGCATTTTGTAAAGCAGACTTGGCTTAGCTCCTGGTGCTGTACATGTCCACATCTTCTGGGTTGGACTGACCATGGTCTGCAAGTTTTGGATCAGGCTTAAATTTTGATTTCTTCACTGTTCCTGTTAGAGACAGTGAAGAAATATGGTTAAAAAGTATGTTTATTGTTGAGCTGTAAGGAAAAAAGCTTAGTGATACATGTTGAGAATTTCTGTACTACCAAACACTTAGAAAAGATCAACATCTGTCTGCTCCAGTCCAAAGGAGGATGTGTTAAGGAGGATGAGGGCAGGTTGGGACACTGAGCACAGCAGGGGATGGAGAGCAGGACCTCTTCTCACTCTCCAACACCCCTTCCTGCCCCAGCAGAGTGAGAGCAGAAATTGTGATGCTTTGCCCAACACAAGGAAAGGAAGGGAAAGTCTGAGGCATGGAAAAAGTTCCCTGGTGTTTCTTGCCCAGGAGCAGATCCCACAACCAACCCTGCCAGATGGCAAGAGTTCCAAATGCACACAAGCACCCTCAGCTGCTTGCACTTCTGAGCTTCCAAAAAGCACAAACTGAGCTCAGTGAAGCCCTGAAGCCTCGCACTCACTGAAGGACAGAGCACAGCTGACACATTTAATGATGCTGCAATTCCAGAGCATCTGGGGGATATAAAGGCAGCTTTTCTGGGGCTGTGCCTCCTGCTCCTGATCTGCTGCTTTTCTAGCTGCATCACTTGATCCAACAAAGGGTGTTACATTCTCCTGAAAGCTTTGCCCCACTTGGACTGAGAAAATAAACATCTCTGGCAACACAGATTCATTTAGGGCAGGGATATTTTTGGCTGTATTAAGGACATGAACTAATTCCACCTATGAAAGCAACGACAGATCTATAAACACAAACCCAATAAAGACAGTTTGGCCTGGAGCAAGTGTAAAAACAGATCAAAGCATTCCACAAACTAAATCAGAAAAAATTCAAGTGCAAAGCAAAGATGTGAATGCATACTACAGTGAAAATAAAGGAAAAAAAATACTAAAACCCTCATCCAAGTATGTTCTGCTTGCTTTCCAGAAAAAAGAAAAATAATTTCTGGTAACAATTCCTTCCTTCCAAGTGCTTTCCTTGTAACAAATAAAATTTAGAAGCTGCCCTTACAAAAGGTAACATTACTTTAAAACAAATTTAGTTCTCCTTTAATAGGTAATTCCACTGTTTTCTCTTAAAAATTGGACCACCAAATTTCTGTCTCTTAAACAAGCTGTTATGTGATCTAGTTGATTATCTCAAGCACTTAAGGTGCACCAGGAACCACTGCAGAAAACCCAGCACAATGAATCCCAACGCTTCATTTCTCAACTACACACCCCTCTTTCATTCCACTATGGATCCTCTCTGCACTGTTAGCACAGGCTAAAAGTAATGAAATCCATTTGAGACTTCAATTTTCTAATAATAATCCAAATTAAAACCTTTTTGTATGACTTGCATTTGGATTATTCTTTATTTTGGCCATTGAAAGAACCTGGTCTACATCAATATTGGTTCTCTGACGTTATTGAGAGAGAACAGCAAATATATAATTCTGTTATTATGACAAGGTCCACAGTGAGAAAATTATCACCTCCCTGAGGCTCTGAAATATGTATTAAATGACAGCATGTAAAATATGCTCTCAAGAATAATATGCACTGACAGCCTGCTCCAGTTTAGAGCAAGAGTAAGTGCAAAATTAAGTCAACTAATTGGATTTGCAAGTTGCCCTGAGATTACACTTGAAATGTTTAATTCACCTGATGAAGGCACTGGGTTTTCATTACTCCGACACTTTACTGGGGAAGATTCAGTTCTGTTAAATGATCCTGACTCAACAGCAGACTCAGGGTTGGCACTAGAAATTCCCTTCTTTTTCTTATCTTCTTGCATAATTGGTTTTGACTCTTGCTGCAGCTGTGAACCAAACATTAATAAAAGAAAGCACATGGGTATATGCTTAATACATTATTGCAAAATAAAGCTTTCAAGTCTGGGAGCTTATCTTATGAAATTATTTTCAGATATGACATCATGCAATGATATTCAACTAGTCAGCTGCACCCAAGGGGCACAGCTGGAAAAAGTAAAATTCATGAAACCCCATAGATCAGATAGAATAAATCCATGGAGAAGGGAAATTGCCATGAGTGAAGCTGTGGTTTTACCAGGGACCCTCCAAGACCTTCACGAGTTCATTTCCAGGTGAGGAGCCTTTAGCCTTACACAAGACTGAAACAGCCCTGAGTGTTTACAGAACACTTACTAGCCCTAGTTAGCAGGAGATGGAAAGATAAATCATGGGTACACCCTAGTAATGAGAAATAGTGTCCTGGGAAGAGGCTTCACTCAGGAAAAAAACCGTAAAGTTAATAGAAGTGTCTGTACCACATCAATTCTTGTTTTGCTACCAGTTTAATGACAGTTATCTGAATTTCATTTTCAAAACTCAGAATCTCAGAATTCCATTTGTGCTTCTCAGAAGAAGTAAAGGGTGAGGACTGCATGCCTATGAGCACTGTAAATTTAAAGCAAAATATTCCTACATATAACTGAGAAACTGAAATTTTCTTTGAAAAGAGCAATGAAAAACTACTGTGCAAAGCTGCAATTTTACTTGGGAAGTGCTATTTTGTCAAGGTTTTATAAATTTCCACTTGAGGAAAAAAAAACCTTTAATTCTGGGATTACCAACCCAAATTCCATATGTAATTTACAGAAGGTTCATATTGCCCTCTACTCTCTGCTGGCAAGGCTTCAGCTGTTTAATATGTCCTATTTTGACTGCCTCACTTAAAAACCACACACAAAATCCCCTAAAACAGAAAAAGGAGAGAAACTAGAGGAAATTCTGAGGAGAAGAATAATTATGTCAGAGTTAGAAAGCCTGCTCTGTAAGAGAAGGTTATAGTGGGGAAGAGAACCAGGTGAAAACCCTGATAATTTTCCATGTGTAGTAGGTCCCTATAAAGAGGTTACTGACCATTTATTCACCGTGGCTGCCACAAGGACAGGGCAAGGAGAAGGAATAAATCAGCCATGGACAATTCATATCACAGGGTAAATAAAGCAGACTTCCTGCAAGGGTTGTAGAGCAGCAAGCCACTCACACCTACTGTAATCCTGAGTGTCTTTGGTCTAAATTCAGGGGCTGCTTAAGACCAAAGCTTGAATCAAAATGGATCCTTCATGCCAAGATAAAAAAGGAGCTCTAAAGAGAAAATCTTCTCTGGTGCACCCTGCATGGGACTACTATTGAGAGGGGATCTCAATATCCACTGATGTGAAAACAATTAAACACTGAAGGGACAAAAAGATCAGACTGGGGTTTGTGCCTTGCTTAACACCATCACTAAACCTTAAAGAGCATCAGCAGAAGAGACCACAACTTTCTAAGCTCCCTCTCAAGGTGTGAGGTGTAATGACTTCCCAAGTCCTACCTTGGTGGCAGTTTCCTTGTCTGCCCACAGTGACTTCACAGCCTTGTAGGTCTGGTGACTTGCATAATGTAACTTTTTCCCTGTTACCTATTTTTTAGAAAAACATAATTAACAACAGTGTTTAAAATACAAAGACAGACTATTCAAATGAAATTAATCGTGTTTGCATGAGAACATGCTCGACTCCATCCTAAAGCATTGACCTTTCAGGATCTACTACATATTTCCCTTACACCAAGCAAATTGTAAATAATGTTCAAAGTGGTATTAGGAATCCACAGGGAACATTTCCATGCTAAACCCACCTACTCCAAATGAAATCAAACCCTGACCAGCAAACAGTGTGCTGGCAATGTTGGCACAATAGATGGAGCACCAGGTTAAAGGATCCACACTTGTCCCACTGTGTTGGAAATGACCCCAGATAAACCAGAACCTTACCTTGGCAATGACCACTGCCTGAGCTGGGTAACAAACAGCATATCCTACAGTAGTAAGCCCCAATGGATAAGCAATTTTCTTAAATCTAGAACCTGAACAAAGCCAAATATTTTGAATAATTAGACAAAAATGAAATGCAAATGAAGTAGTTGCAGCAATTAAATGCAAAGACAAATAATCCCAAACTAGGTTTTCCAATATTATGAAGAATGAGAAGAATTCTATCATTACTCTGTCTAGTCCTGCTCTGTCAGCTCTCAGCCAGCTCCTAACAGCAATCAGTAATGTCCCTTCATTTACCAGGAATTTATTTTAGTCCCACAGGCGTTTGCCAATGTTTGAGAAGAGCATTCTGACCACTGGAACTGTTCCAGGGCCCATACCCCCCAGGGCAGTGATGAAACAAGGCAGCCCCACCTCTCCTTGCCAGCACTGCACCAGCCAGGCCCGACACCGTGATCACAGCGGCTCTGGGAAGGAACTCTGGGGGGGGGTTGTCCAGGTAAACATAAGCATCTAAAAATGGGAAAAAAGACAAAAAGAAGCAGGGCAATTCAGTATTGGTCATTTTATTTCCCACTTAAGAAATAAAGGTGAAAATTTTGATTTTACTGAGAGTTTATAGATGAAATGAGACACATATGTGACTTGCCTACCTTTTCCAAACTGAATAGAATCCGTTATTCCATTTTTAATAAAGTTATAGACACTCTACAAGGAAAGAAAAACAAAACCAGAAAGTAAAATCTCTGTAAAAGTAGCTGTTCACACAGATCTCAGCACAATGAGACAAAGAAATACTGTGTAACTTTAAAAAACCCAAACCAGTGACCTTCTAGAAAAGGTGTGCAGAGATCTACCCTCTTTGTGACAAACACTTATACTTTTAAAACTTACATTAGCAACTAAAAAATTTAAAAAAATCTCTGTAATGTAAGCTCCCTTTCAAAACTGAAATCTCATCAACTCTAGAATAGGGAAACACCTGAATGCCAACTGTATAGGAAAACTCAATTGTAAAATACAATCTTCTCTTTCCTAGAGACTTTCCCAGGAAAACTGAAAGAACAACACCGAATTTGCACCACCAGAGGTCACTGCTATTCAGTGGCAGGAACTCACAATGATTAATGGCATTACAAAGTTTGGTACAGATTCATAACAAGAGTATTTCAGTCATGCAGTCACGGACAACATTTTTACAGACCAATGGAATCAAAATTTACAGAAAAAATGAAGACATTTTGAATTTTGTTTTCAACTGTTAGGGTCTACAGTTTTTGCAAAAGGAAAACACAAAATTTTCTCTGGCCAACTGCCAGGGTGAAGCTGCTGTTTCCCAGCAGGTACAAAAGCAGGGACAGGCACCAGTTCCCTCTCCAGCTGGAACATGCAGTAACAGAGCTGGAAGGAGTTTCTGATGGCTCCTGAGGAACAGCCTGCTGCAACTGAAACATGGGATGCACTGTTTGTCTTTTATGTCAGGCACTGCCCTTTGGAAGCAGCTCCTTCTCCACGGACTGCACCTGCAATTCCAGACTCCAAAACACCCTCAAAGTTCTCGCAGCAAGAATTTACCAATGTAACTCCTGCTGTAGAAGGAGGGCTCGTTTTTCCATCCAAAATTACCTTATGCAACACAAAGACCTGCCAAAAAAACCCTCCAGGGGGAAGTAACCCGGCTTTTCAGTAGTTCAGTGCTGAGAGAACTGCAGGAAAGGCTGGGTGCATCCCTTACCTGGCACCAGCCGAAGTAGCGGCCGGTCGTCCTCCGCAGAGCCGTGAGCTGCTGCTGCAGCGGCCCCGGCTGCTCCTCGATGTACCGCGACGTCAGCGGGGGGGCGCTGTAAATGGGGAGCTGCAAACACAGAGAGCCGGGTAAAAGGGACACAGCCCTGCACACACAGAGAGCTGGGGAAAAGGGACACAGCCCTGCTCCTGTGAGTGCTGCACACACAGAGAGCTGGGTAAAAGGGACACAGCCCTGCTCCTGTGAGTGCTGCACACACAGAGAGCCGGGTAAAAGGGACACAGCCCTGCTCCCTGAGTGCTGCACACACAGAGAGCCGGGTAAAAGGGACACAGCCCTGCTCCTGTGAGTGCTGCAAACACAGAGCTGGGCAAAAGGGACACAGCCCTGCTCCTGTGAGTGCTGCAAACACAGAGAGCCGGGTAAAAGGGACACAGCCCTGCTCCCTGAGTGCTGCACACACAGAGAGCTGGGCAAAAGGGACACAGCTCTACTCCTGTGAGTGCTGCAAACACAGAGAGCTGAGCAAAAGGGACACAGCCCTGCACACACAGAGAGCTGGGTAAAAGGGACACAGCCCTGCTCCTGTGAGTGCTGCAAACACAGAGCTGGGCAAAAGGGACACAGCCCTGCTCCTGTGAGTGCTGCACACACAGAGAGCTGGGCAAAAGGGACACAGCCCTGCTCCCTGAGTGCTGCACACACAGAGAGCTGGGTAAAAGGGACACAGCCCTGCTCCCTGAGTGCTGCACACACAGCTGGGCAAGAGGGACAAAGTTCTGCAGCACCCCTGGACCTCAGTGGGGTGCACTGTAAATGGGGAGCTGCAAACACACACAGCTGAGCAAAAGGGACACAGCTCTGCTCCTCTCACACACAGCTGAGCAAATGGGACACAGCTCTGCTCCCATGACTGCTGCAAACACACACAGCTGAGAAGCAGGACACAGCTGTCGAGTGCTGCAGTTCAAGGGAGTTTTCTGAGCCTGCAAACCCTCAGTGTTGCCCCTGCAGCACACAAAGCCTCCCCATGGAATTATGAAGTTCCAGAGTTCCTACTGACCCTACTCAAGTGGACTTCACTCTTTGGAAGTGAGAACTGAAACAATGGTGTGGGTTCTTAGAAGCAGAATTACTCAGTGTGAAGCAAGGGCATGTGTGTGGATGTGTGCACTACTACAAATTGCACATTAGAGAAGGACTCATCAGCCAGTATTCTATTTTCACCTTTTCTGACTTCATTTTTGAAATACTGTAATAATGAAAATCAGATAAAACTTCACCAATTTAACATTATAACACTCTGTGGTTTATTTGAGCCATAGTGGTCAGTTATTTATTATCATATATTTGCTATCTATTTCAGATACTGTAATTCAATTGACAGAGCTGCTATTCTGCAGGTTTTTCTGTATTATTTTAAAGACCAAAAAAGAGGAAGATTCATACCTTGTCTGGCTTCACCAGCTGACTTTTTGATTCCTCTTCTGTTGCTGCATATACAGTAATACATATCAATGGCAGCCCAGAAGAAACAGCTGCCAGCTTTGCCACCTGGGACAGAGAGATGAAAACAGGGAGTTTTAATGCTGAAATTAAAATTTCCCTTTGGATTGATCAAATATGGGATTAAACAAGTCACTTTTAAAGCCTTTTTTAAGCATTATGCCTTTTAGAAATGTCTTCTGACTTATACAAAGATTTTCTTAAATTATAATGGTAAAGAAAAGGTTGAAGAGCCCTGAACAGTTTTATGTCTAAAATACCAGGAAAAACCAGCAAAGCCACACTGATGCCTCCATCACCTGTTAGGGTAAATTCAGCTGTAATTTACTCAGCATGCAGGAATTCCATTTCTGAAGAATTATTAAAGAAAAACTATTTTAATCTATCATAATTCAGATTGCTTATTTCCATACAGCATGCTACCAGAACAAGACACCAATTTTCAGTAGACACTAGAAGGAAAACTGAATTTAAAAATGATAGAGCATGAGAAAGTTGCATTGTTCACTTAAAAAAAATAATGTATTTTTAAAAGTCCCAAGGGATTCTGTTCTCAATGTAAAGGAGAAAGCTACACAGGGAATGATCAAAGTGGTCCAGCTCCTGACTGACAGTAATTGCTTTACTTTTGGGTGCCTGCAGACAAACACATAAATGTTTAAAGATCCAAGGAAATAGCTGCACTGGCTAACATTTACACTGGCAGTTATCCCAAGAGGGTTTCACTCTTTCTACTGAAATCACAAAGAACCAGAGTGAAAGAAAAAGCAACATCACCTTGACTACACTAAAGAGGCTTCACTGCACGGAGCTGTTCCTTATCTAATCACAAGGTGCACTAAAAGACCTCAGTGAGCTAAGTGGTTTTTAGTACTAATTTATTGAAATTATTTTATTAAAAGTTGCTTATGAGGAATTATGTATAAAACAAAGAAAATCATATATTGTTTAGCTAAAGAAACCAATAAGTCTTTTACCTATGACAACTTCTACAGAAGTTACTGACAATTAAGAACTGGCAGGATCATATTTTTCTATCAAACACTAGGAAAGAAGCCCAGAGAAAAACCCCTGCAACAGGCTGGAGCTGTGGAACAGCCTGGGATTGCATGTTCAGCCACCAGAATGACTCCAGAACATCAGCTGATAACTGACAAATAAATAAAAATCTTCTTTTTGAGGAACCCAGGAAATTGCTGTGGGTACAAAAGCCAGGTGACATTTCTGGAGATGAATTCTGCACACACACAGAACTGAACATCACCAGAAGCAAAGGTCAGAGTAATAAAACATTCCCTGTAACACCACTGCCAAGGTCCTGACCTGCAACACTGACAACCTGAAGGTTTTTCCCCAGAAATAAAAAACACACCCAAGACAAACAGACATTTTTGATGAGAAGCCTGAATAGCAATTATTTGCTGAAGAAATGCATGATATGCTCTCTAGCAGAAAATTGTTACAGCTATACCTCTTAACAGTAGAACTGGAGTAAGACCAATCAAAATATAACAATAAAACTGTCAAATGTACCGGGATAATTTTGGCTTTAATTCTTTGCATTTCAAACAATCTGTTTCAAAGTGTTGGAATCTTATCAACAATCAAAAATACAGATTCTATTTAAAAAAAAAGTTAAAAAGCTACATCACTACAAAGAATTCACTAACCTCCACTCAAAAGATGCAGAATACAAACTAAACCATAATAAAACCACATAGTTAATTTATGCTAATCTCCAAGATATTGTTTCCCACTGAAACTGCAAATTCTGTGTGCTTGCTTCAAGAATTGGAGCAGGAAACTTGCCCTGAAGGCAGGAACTGCCTCAAAACAAAGGGAATCAAAGGATGGAGTATATGTAAAAATCTGATGCATGGATTTATATAAAAAAATACAACTTCTGTATCACAAAATGGGAATCTACCAGCCAGGGTAAAATAAGATTAAAATTTAGCAGCTACCTCGTGTCAAATTTTCCACGAAAATATGTTAATTAAAGAATAAAGAGTCACAGGTATATGACTTTCTCCTACCACTCAGATGTCTTGAAGCAGATCACAAAACTGTCTCACATCCTTTTGCTTTATTTTCCCCACAAGTTACACGAGATATGATTGGCAAAAGCTTGTAGGCCAAAGCCAGTATCCTAATTCAGGTATGTCTTTATAAATCTCTGGTGACAACCACCAAAAACTCCCCCACAAATGGAACAGATCCTTCAACTTCACCTCAACTCCCTGACGCTCCACGGATTTGGGTTTAATCTTGGTAAGTGACCCACAGAGAGTGAAATCTTAAGAAGAATAAAAGTCTTATTAATAAATATTTCATAGTAAATAGTAAACAACACACATAAAATTATGTCACTTCACTAAAGGTACAGAATCATTCAGATTTGTGAACTAAGCCAACCAAATTACTTCAAGATCACCCAGGCAGACAGCAAATGGTTTATTTTAATTTCTGTCCTCATTGGTACCATCCTTTACTTTTTAAATGCTTTAAAAAAGTAAATATGAAGATTCATGTGAGAGCAACCTATTCATCAATTTGATTGCCAACACTGGAAAACCTGTCTAAATATTTGTGAGAAGGCTTAGATCTTTACATGCATGTTGTTCTGTTTAAAGACACTGTATTATTCCTACAACTCGCGATATTTTAGATACTTGTAACCCTGTTAGCTCGTAACAGCATGATTTTAACAGCCTTGTTTCGGTGATGTACAGCACCACTAGCACTTTATCGTGTCACTACCAAACTATCATCTTGATATCCCTCGAGCTGAAGGTGTTTCGGGGGCTGCGAGTACACGGAGAAGCACCAGAAGAGAAACCCCGCTTTTATTCCCTGTTGCACAATTTAACACCGCTCGAATCAGCTCCTTCCCCGCCAAGTCCCACAGCACCAGAGACCTCTCCCTGCCCCACTCCGCCACCTGACCCCGGCTCCCGCAGCACCGGGGGCTCCTTCCCGCCGGCACCGGCGGACGCGCGGGCGGGCCGGGCGCTCCCGAGGGGCCGCACGGAGCCGCCCCGGTTGTCCCGAGCCGGCGGAGGAGCGGGAGCGGAGCCTGAGGGGCAGCGGAGCCGCGGGGCCGGGGCAGCGCCGGCCTGAGGGCGGGCGGACACTCACCTTGGCCGCCATGTTGGACAGCGCCGCGTACGGCGCGCGGGAAGGGCCGCGCCGGGCGGGGCCGAGGGGCCGGGGCGGGACCGCGCTCGGGCCGGGCGGGATCGCCCTCAGCCGGCATTGCCCGGAGGCGGGCGGGGATGGGTTGCACTCAGCCGGCATCGCCACAAAGCGGGCAGGGATGGATTCCCCTCTAGCCGGGGAGGGCATCGCCTCGAAGAGGGCAGGGATGGATCCCCCTCAGCCGGCATGGCCACAAAGCGGGCAGGGATAGATTCCCCTCAGCTGACATCGCCTCGAAGAGGGCAGGGATGGATCCCCCTCAGCCGGCATGGCCACAAAGCGGGCAGGGATAGATTCCCCTCAGCCGGCATAGCCCCAAAGCGGGCAGGGACGGATTCCCCTCAGCTGGCATCGCCCCAAAGCGGGCAGGGATGGATTCCCCTCTAGCCGGGGAGGGCATCGCCCCAAAGCTGGCAGGGATGGATTTCCCTCAGCCGGCATCGCCCCGAAGAGGGCAGGGATGGATTCCCCTCAGCCGACATGGCCTCAAAGCGGGCAGGGATAGAATCCCCTCAGTCGGGTCGGGCATCATCCCAAAGCGGGCAGGGATAGAATCCCCTCAGTCGGGTCGGGCATCATCCCAAAGCGGGTAGGGATGGATTCCCCTCAGCTGGAGCGGGCATCGTGCCAAAGCGGGCAGGGATGATCCCGCTCAGCCGGAGCGGGCATCGCCCTCAGCCGGCATGGCCCCTAAGCGGGCAGGGATGATCCCCCTCAGCCGGCATGGCCCCAAAGCGGACAGGAATCCCTCTTAGCCGCGGCGGGCTCGCCCTAAATCGGGCAGAGATCTGTTTCAGTCGCCATCGCCCTAGGGTGGGCAGGGATCCCCCTCAGCCGGGATCGCGCCCCGATCGGGCGGCATCGCGCTCAGCCGGGATCCCCCTCAGAACACACAAAATCCCCCATAAACACACAATCTAAGTGCAGATAATTCGTTTATTGAAGTCCAAATTTACAACGGAAGTTTACAACTTTTTTTTTTTCTTTCCCCAAAACAAAAGCTTTGTTTGAATTTAGGAAGAATAAATGTTTGTTTTTGTTTTTGTTTTTTTTTTTAATAATGTACAGACTATATCTCTTAAATAAGTTAATATCTTTGAAAAAAGAGCAATATGTTCCTTTTTTTTAATGTTGCAGTGCAACTTACGACTTACATGTCTGTGCAATGTACCATGAGGTATATGCCCAGTGAGCAACACACAGTGAAGTTTTCCATTCATAAATTTTCATTGTAGACACACAAAAAGTTAACAAGTTATTTATCTGTGATAGAAAACGCAGCCGGTTACAGTAATTCACACAGAACTCATCTGGAAAGAGGGAAAAAAGAAACCTAATGGTCATTGCCTATAGAAACTATTGGATTATCTTTCAACATAGACAAGTATAAAATTAAAAATACTGTTGTGAAACTGAAGAAATACTGTGTTATCCAGGGGTTGAAACCTCGTTTGACCTGTATTAGTCTAGAACCATTGGTTTTCTCTCTGTAGCATCCACAAGCTGAGGGATTTACTGTGGTACTGATGGAGCATCTGCTTGTCAAAACATTAAGCATGATGGGCACTATAGAAAAGTTGCAGAATGCTCAAAAACGTACAACTCCAGCATTTCCCTGGCACGGACAGGTGGTTTTCCATTGCCTCTCAGTTCATCTCCCAGCTGATTAGAAAAACAAGGCTGAAACATGGAAGATTACTCGTATTTGAAGCTTGACACTTCAAACTTCTCAGGATGGCTCTAAAATACTTATTTTTCTTAATGACAGAAAACATATATTTATTTAAGAAAGAATCATCCACAATATAACTTTGTGATAAATAACAGTTCTGCCTCTAATACATATATACATACTGCTTGTAAACAAAAATGCCCACAGGTCATGGAGTCTCCATGATTTTTTTACAAGGCGCTATAGATTTTTATTTATTTTTTTTCTTTTTTGTTATTGAAAACAGTCCTAGTGAAAGTTTGGTTTATAACCTCCTATTGCTACAGAAACAGTAAGAATGTTTATATTTACAAAGAAACAAAGACCATGGAGACCCCATAGCGTTATTTGCCAAAGATTTGAAGTTGGTGGGGTTTGCAAAATACACATTGTCAGCACGTTGGACAGGTTGAACACCAGCAGTACGATACTCCAGTGCTTTGGTATTTCAACCCCTGAATATACAAAGACATTACTACAGCCTACTTCACAGTTTAATGCAAGTAAAGTGCAAGCCATAGTACAAGGGTGTCATACATTTCCATACATGTAAGCATTATCTAAAAAAGGCTCTGTACAAGGTTTATTAGTTATTAGTAACCTAGATGGAAGTCACCTATGGCCCAGCAATTAATGGTCTTACAAGGATATTGTCTTTGTAATACAGTATGTGTCGAATGTAAAACGTTTATTAATACTAGTGCATTTCTCTTACATCCTAACCTGTTTTCTCATGAGATTTTCAAGCTGAAATCCTTGTTTCTCAGTAAAACAGAAGTCTTAACTGGTTACAGGGTCTTACTGGTGTTTTGGCCAGCGAACACAGTTTGTTAAGACATATTTGTTTTGTGGTTGCTAGTGAAAAAATGCAATAGTTAATATGTATAATGTGACATCCTTAGTTAATCTGCAGCATTCGGACAGACACATTTACTGTTAGTAAAAAGATCTGTATTGATACCCTCACCAACGCCTGAGCATGAACAATATTCTAGAAATGTGAGGACAGAAGCTACAGGGCTTAGCTGGTCAAACAGCAGGTTGTCGACATATTTGATCATTTTTACAACATTGCTTTCTTTCAAATACTGCTCACACAGTGGCATTAATGCTTAAAGTCCCTAACTGTCACTTCTAACACATGTATGTTCTTCATAAAAATAAAGATATATCTGTCTGGCCTACATTAAGAGTGAATATGGTTCTTTTCCTGAAGGCAGTTTCTGTCTGACTTATTTAAATATTTTTATTAAGAGGAGGTCCCAGTAGTGTATCACCTGTCTTCAAACCTGATAAAAATTTAAACAATATTATTTATAAACCTCCTCCTGGATGTGCAAGAGTGGTATAACCCGTAAAATACAGAAAATAAGCTTTAAAACATGTTTCTTTTTCTATTAGTTATATCCAGAGTGAAGTGTTCCCTGCCCACATGTTAGAGAGTGGAAGTGATCAGAAACATCTCATTTCACTTGTGGGTAATGGGAGCAAAGAAAATAACTATAAACATCAAGTAAGGAAATACAACTTACTAGTTTTGGTTTAAATAGCCATGAAATTTCCATACAACTGCTGATAGGGCTCAGATGTGATTTTCAGAAGGGATTTTCAGATCTGTGCCCACTTAACATCCATCAAGAGCCTCAGCCTTGAGGCTCTGTGAATTCACATTACACAGTGTGAATTCATCTGAGAGAGGAGATGGAGGACCCTTCCCCACAGCATCCTGCCTGGGAAACCTACCCTGAGCCTCAGCTTTGGTGAGGGAAACATTCTGGAAGAAAAAGAGCTTTTTAATACTGAATATAAACAAATAGCTAATATTGCTTCTCCAGTCTTTCCTGTTATTTCCCATTTTTGGTCCTAGTGGTAAATAAACATCATTTGGCAGCAGGGAAGGTGTGATGTGCTGTGGCCTAAGGCATGTGGTACATGCAAAATCTACCATGGAAAACCTGTGCCCTTCTGGCTGCCCTAAAGCACCATTCCCTACTGTGAAAACTGAGGAGAGAATAAAATCCTTTAGGAGACCCAGGCAACTCTTATTTCTCTAACATTAAATGTGGGGAACCCAGGCATGCCCTGAATGGGGTTCAGGCTGGAGCCCAGCAATACAGACAGGCCTGGGCTCTCTTCCTTAAGGAATCTCCCTAGGACTGGCTCTGGAGACAGAACCTCTGTGGAGAGACAAGACTTGGTTTACTGAAAAATTGAGTGTTTAAAGTATAATTCAATTGCCTGGTGTCATTCTCTAGTTCAGGGGCAGCTGACAGGCATTGCAGAGGGGGCTGGGTTTGTTGTGCTGCATTGTGCCTTAGCCAAGGGTCCTTTTACACAAACCATCTTTGAAGGACTTTGTTCCCCACTGCATGAAAGGTTTGTACCAACTGTTGGTGAATTATCACAAAATAGCTCTGCTGTCTCTCCTCAAGGATCAACAGGCCCCAGCTATATCACCTTGGTCATAAATACTGCTATTTTTGGCAGAAAGAATGCTTTTATCACTTTGGAAGACAGTAAGAATACATGAGGAAAGAATATGGTAAATAAAGTTTGTGATAATCTTGGCCTTTTGCATTTACATTACTTGAGACAAAGAAAAGAATGTTCTTTGTTCTCCTCAGATTTCTGTTGAGTTAAACAATTTTTACCAGATTCTTCATTTTTCTCCCAGAGGTCCTATTAACATTTAAAGTGAAATCTCCTAAAGGTCAGCAGCAGAACTGTACCATTTTTGAGGAGGCTGAGCCCTTCCCAGAGCCTGTAAAGGAACTCCTTCAAAGGTACCTGTGCTGTCCTTCACAGGACCTTGGAGAAGGAGCTGTAACTGCTGAGAGGAGGGAGAGGAGGCTTAGCTGGCCCTGCACAATTCTCTGCAGCACTCATTTCTTTTTCCTTGGAAAAAGCCAGTGGAGCACCACATTCCCAGCTCAAAAGGCAGCAGCCAGAGCTGAATGTTCTGATAACAACGCCCTCCTCCTCCTCCTGTCAATTAGAGCAAGCTCAGGGTAGTTTTCACTTAAAGTAATGAAACCAAGAGAAATGTCTTGGTTCTCTCAGGAAGTGATGCCGAGAGAGCTATTAAGACACTTTTAAAGATCTGACATGTCACTGAATACAGAACAGTATTAAAAAAGGAGGGGAATCAGTAGCTCAGGGGGAGCATTAAATCAGTTGTAATGAAAAATAGCCGGAACAAAAAGACTCAGCTTGTGGAGTGTCAGAGAAAGTGTATGGGCTGAGACATTTTACCTGAAGCAATTTTGAATGAAGACACTAACTTTAATAAGATCCAGCTAAATAAAGCACATCCAAACAACATTTCCATGTTGTATAAAACATTTCCATGTTGTTAAAACCAAGTTTTACCTGAGAATTCAGGCAGGAAAACTGGTAAATTAATAAATCTATTGTACAGGTGCTATTTATTTCCCTTGATGAACTCAACAGCCAAGCGTTGTTCTTTTCCTATTTAAAAATGTGGCATCAAAACGACCACAACAATTCCAGCTGCTTTGTACTGTGTGTTCGAGTACCTGTTGGTCCAGGAGAATTGGATGTACTTTAATACATAAGCAGGACTTGCTGCATGAATTTTTAAATACATTATCTGTATTGCACTTTGCATTCCAGTGAGTTCAAAGGTGGTGAAAATCCAAATAATTGTGCTGTGGTGACTGTGCACATTCCTCTCTGCAGTCCATTTAGACTGGAACCAACATCCAGAAGGAAGAACCCATGGCTGAGAGGGAAGGGCTGCGGGGCGGGGTTCAGGAAATGTGCCAGGAGAATGACAAATTCTTGTGAAATGGCTTCCAAATGCCAGCTGACATTTGTGAAAGAATAGAGTCTTTGTATTGCTTAATTTAGCAATTAGATTTTGCTTGCTCTAAGGCACAAGCAATGCCAGACAAATGGTTCAGACTTTTCTCCCAGTTAATCTTAAGCCCATTAGAGGGAATTTCTCCAGTGTATCTCATCTCATTTCATCTCATGAATCTCCTGGACAATTTATTTGGCCTATTCAGTGCAAATCACATTTGCTGAGAGCTGCTCTGCAAGAGCAGAATGCAGACTCACAATTCCAAGAATTTCAGAAAAGATGATCTCATGACACTGAAAGATTTTTAAGGATAAGCTAAGCAAAAGTATGAACTATCTACTATTTATCTCATCTATTCATATTACAGAAATTGTATTTAAACTTAAAACAGAGATGATCTGTTTTCCCTACTATTTGTGTCATTTCTGAGAAATCTGTCTTCCCAATTATGTTTCTCATTTTCAGCTGTATCGCTAAGTAGTATTCTCTGCTTGCTTGTGACTTCACTGAATATGCTCAGTTATGTCTTGAGTGATGAAGCAGTGGCATTTGAAATCCTTTTGGAAAGCTATTTGGAAACAATATAGATATTTTCATTATGAAAGCACAAACCATCTTTTGAGTTTGAAACAATAGGCATTTTTACATTTCTTTAGGAATTTAGACAGTTCAATCTATGTAACTATTTCTGTGACTATCCATCACTGCTTGCATGTATAATATGAATTCATTTCTAAATGGATTCTATAATTTATTCTGTTGCTCACTGAAAATAAGGAATGAAATTAAGACTGGAAAGAAGCAGGGAGGCAAAGGAAAGGTGTTTTTAATTTTGTCTTTGTTTCTTGCTATGCAATTGTATTTTAAATTGTTAATAAATGAATTTTCCCCAAGTCAGGTTTGTTTTGCCTACAATAACTAGCAGGTGATCTCCCTGTCTTTGTCTCAACCCAGGAGCTTTCCTGTGGCAATTTTCCTCCTCCTGTCCAGTCAAGGTCAGCTCCCCTCAGCTGCTCTGTGGAGACAGAACTGAACACCCAGGACACCTTCACCTGGACTGGCTTTGGAACAATGGAATCTCCTCCTGGATACTAGGACCTCACTGAGATGACATTTTTGCCTCTGTTATACTGAACTGCATGAATTTTACAGTCCTTGATGGATGAGAGACAATTAGGTTTATCTTGTGAAAAAATGATCAGTGAAATCTGTTTCAGAGAAATGACATCAGCTGTATTCACATCCCCTTCATTCTGCCTTTTAGAACTATTCTACAAGCAGAGTCAAAGCAAACTGTGAATGGCTTTGAAATCTATGTTCAGTAGCATCCAGAGCAATCTTTTTCCCCCCCAAGAATACAAGTATTTTCCCCAAAATCTGATTCTTCCAAACCATTCTCACCCAGGCAAGGAAGTGAAATCCACTGTGTGACTTGTGTGTCTTCCCAAACCAATCAATACCGATTGGTTTTTGAATGATGTTTTGAATAACTTCACCCACTTGCAAATGTACTGCTAGCAGTTAAAAATTATTGCCAGACATTACATAATTTTGAATTATGAACTCAGCTATAGATGTCAGTGATCACAGAATGTAATTGATTAGTTCAGGAGGTTTTTTTAGCTTCATTCTCATGCTTTTTTTGAATTTTGTGACTCACAGTCATGTGTCACTTCAATTCACAGTGAAGAAATGATGAAAACCTGCAGTATGTACCTTACTCAGTGCAGATTTCTTTTTCTTTCACCATGAAATACTTCAAATCCTACTAAAACCTGTTTAAGTTGCAGCATTAGTGAACAACCCATATTGTTCTACTCGTATCTTACCTCTGTGCCAAACCTGTTTGCTCGTGTTCGTTCGTTTAAAGGCAGGCACAGCACGTTACAAACACAGTATTTAAATGGCATGTACAGAGTGCCCATAGGGCCAGATTGGGATCTATTTCTTAGATGTACAGTGTACATTTTAAGGCACACTATAGGGATTGAGTTTACATTTTGATAACTCTGTCCTTTTATTTGCAAAGATGGTCACTACCTGGAAATGTTGCAAAAATAAATGTTCATCTCTAAGAGTGGCCAATGTATTCATGTCTTCATTTTTTATATTTTTTTCTCAAGAAAAAATGCGTGAAAGTGTGAACTTTAGGGAATTTTAAAAGGAAATGTCAACTACCATGTTACATTTTATATACATAGATATGATTTTATATATATCTAAATATATAAAATGATTGCAGGAGCTCATACTATAAGCTGAGTTTTAGTACAGTACTTTAAATATACTGGTATTTATTTTCAGTTACACTTCTGCACCGCTTCTTCCTAATGCAGAGCTCGATACGGACATTGGTTGATAACAGCAAACAAAAAAATTCATAAAGAATATCATTGTCTTATCATGCAATGTAGTAGGCATCCTGTGGCACTATTCTCTTACCCAAGTATTTACAGTACTGCTGAGTACCTTAAATTCACCAGGGTTTGTCTGCCTGCCTCTGTCAGGCACCCAGCAGTGGCCAGGCTGAGCTCCTGTCACACGTGAGTCTCGATGAAGGAGTGTGTGTGTGTCAGCATTGGGGCTGAGCTTGCCAGTTCAGAGGCTCCGTTTTGAGACTTCCCAGCAGCACTGTACTCACAAATGTCCAGGAAAAACTCATAGTTCTTTAATTTCCAATCTTTGAACTTCTTGGATGTTAAGTTGGGATCGTCCAGAAGGCTGTTGATAACTGTGAGGTCCCCTTCCTTTGCCTGGCAAATTCCAGAAAGACAGAGGAGAGGTCAAAATGAAATTCTGTATTCCAGCACTTTATTTCTTCTTTAATGCCAAGTGCCAGGAAAACTACTATGGAAACTTTAATATTTACCTAAATTCAGGAAGTATTACAGCATAAACTGTTTGACAGCTCAGTCTGTGCCACATGCTACAATTTGCCCACACAGAGTGCCAAATAATCTCCTTTTTTTTCCTTAAGATGGAACATACTTGCTTTGAAGGATTTTTAGTTTCTTTGAAACTTAATTTTAAAGCTACAAAAAAAAAGCATTAACAATAGAAACGTAAAAGATTAAAGACAGAGAGTGACATTAAGGACAAGGGGCGATGGCTTCCCACTGCCAGAGGGCAGGGTTAGCTGGGATATTGGGAAGGAATTCCTGGCTGTGAGGGTGGGGAGGCCCTGGCACAGGGGCCCAGAGAAGCTGTGGCTGCCCCTGGATCCCTGGATGTGTCCAAGGCCAGGCTGGACAGAGCTTGGAGCAACTTGGGATTGCAGAAGGTGTCCCTGCCCATGGCAGGGGATGGAATTGGATGGGCTTTAAGGTCCCTTCAACCCACCAGCATTCTCTGATGGACAATTAGACTTTTCCAGTTTATATTCCTTGCATACAGATCAGGGATGAAGCCACACAAAATCAGGATAAAGCCTTACTTTTAAAGTGCTCTTGAGGACTCGGATGTGGTGCAGCTTTTCGTTGATCACTGGGTCATTGCATCGCTTCACGAAGGACTTGCGGAACTCCTGCTTGGTGGAGGGACGCTGCTCTCCGAAAGCTGACAGACTGGCTTCTTCCAGAGTTCTGTAGAGCTCTTGCAGACCATCTGTGATATCTTCAATTTCTTTTACGCTTTCTGAAAGGAAACAAAGAACCCTAACAACAAACCTGATCATTCAGATGAAGTCTCTAAAATCAGCAATACTGCAATTCAGTACTATCTTAACCTCTTACTCAGTTCTGCAGTGTTAATTTTGGTGAGACAAGAACATCATCCCAAAGCTCAATTTTTAGCACTAGATCTTGGCATTTCAAGTACAAACTCCTGTGTTTGCCAACATCCAGCAGTTCAACCACAAAATCCTTGCTGAGAACAGTGGCAATACTGCTCTGGATTTTGAAGTGGAGCAGAACATCTCCCAGAGCTTACCTTCTGCACAGAAACTATTGTGCCTTCTAAGAGGAACCTTCTCATCCAGGCTGTCGTCGGTGTCCTCAATGGATTTCACGCGTCCCTTCCCGCGCACGTCTCTGTTCCGGGGCAGGCTTTGGCTGCGCGGTTTCTGGGGCCGCCCGTGGGAGCTGTGTCCCCTGGGACACTCCACCAGAGGAAAAGGCCCATCCTGCTCAAAGTTGTGGCGCCTCTGCACGGGCAGCGTGGCTTGTCTCCGTCTGTCCGGTGACATTCCGGGCCGGCCGCTCGCGTACTCTGCCTCCGGAGGGACGGTCTGGAGGAAATGGAGCCCTGAGCTGGTGAGGGGGGTCTCGATCAGGTCCTGCCACGAGCGCCGTTCTCGGTAGGGAGGCCGGCACCCCGAGGAGTGCGTGCTGCCCGCCGCCTCCGGCCGCGAGTCCTCGGCCGAGGAATGGGAGTACGTGGATTCGCTGGAAAAGTGTCGGCCTTGCTTGGCTTCGGGGAATGGGCTTGAGGAATTCACCTGGAAAGACACAAAAACACCTGCCCATGAGATGGTGTTTTGAACAGAAGTGACTGCAGTGTAAAACACTCTGTGATATCTAGTAATCAGATGGACTCATGGGTTGGATTGGTCATAACATGAACCACTGTAAACAGAAGAGAATTAGCAGTGACAACTTTTATACAAGTGCTCTTTGAACCACTCCCTATTCTTGTTTTGCACATTCTCTGCCCACAAGCAACTCCTGATGGAAAGCAAAGTGTAACACTGGTGCAGATTTCCTGAAGACCCATCCAGCTTACACTCAGTGCAGCTGAGGACAGTGGAAGTCTCCAAAAGAAACCATAATTGGATTTCCTTTCTTTTTTTTGTTTTAGGGGCCAAACAGAAAAAAAAAAACCAAAAACCAAACCCAAACAACAAAAACTTCAGCACCCAGGAAGATTTTTGGCTGGGGGACTGTTGAACTTGTGAAACTATTTGAATGAATTCTCTGGGTCTGTGTATAAATTTCATTCAAAACAAAGAGAAAGGCAAAAATGTGGAAAAACAGAAAGGGAGGGGCTTAACCTGTATCCCAGTTGATAAAACAGCATCACATGGGTGAAAATCAGTCTGAGCTTCACCCATGTGATGCTGTTGTCTCAGTCACTCTTTCTTTGGTTCTGGCTGTGTGAGGATCATGTCATTCACGCTGAAGAAAAATCTGAAAGAAAAATAGAGAACAGTCCTATCTGTGCTTGGAATCATAGAACAATTATCATAATTGCCTGTGTTTTGTCTAATAGAAATGTTCTGTTTGTAATATTGTCATCACCATGGTATTGTACACAATCTTGTAAAAAAATCCCTGTCCTAGAAAGATTTGTTCTTCAAAAAAGAAGTAAAACATGATTACTGGGTGAATGTGAGCTGATCTTAATCTATAGCATCCAGTATCCAATATTCATAATTGAAAACCAGTCTCAGTTAATACAAACTATCCCATCCATCACATTCTTTTCACATTCTGCAGTGAAAGTAAAATTTGAATATTCTGTTTCTGTTGTGATGCGAAGTTTCACCAATCCTATAAAAAAAGGTTATATTTCCAGTCTGGTGAGAGATGTGTGTCAGGAAACATTTACCTCTCCTTCCTTCCTAACTGATTTGCTAAGGAAAAATCCAGGTCTTGGCTCACAAGGAGCAGCAGTAATTTCATTTTAACAACACATCCGTCTTTGTTTCGCCACCTTTGCGGTGTTTAAATATCCGGGACAAGGGAGGAGCAAGCCCAGGCCCAGGGCTGTTTTTGGTGGCCCTGGCACATGCAGGGGTGTCACTCACTGAGGGGGTGCGGTGGTAGCTGTCACACAGCGTGGAGGAGCCCTCCTGCTTCAGCGTCAGCGAGCCCTCGATGTCGTCCTGGTCGCTCTCGCTCCAGTAATCTGCTGACAAAGCATTCCAGCTCTCACTCGGGTGCTTTTCCACCACAAAACAGATCCCACATTTCAGCAACATCCTTCTAAGGGCAAGGTAAAGTTTCCCAGTCACTGCAGGGCTTGGCAGCCGCTCAGGAAGGGGCTGGTGGGAAGGTCTGGCCCCTCAAACAGGGAAGCTCTGAATGATTTAGGAAAGGGTTACAGAAGGCAGCTCAGGCACCTGACTCCCACTGCACATAAAAACCAACTTCTGCTCCCAGACTTTCACACAGAAGCCTCATTCCAGATGCTGAAGTAGAGCCAAGCCTGAGCACTTCATTTAATTGGGCATAACAGGTTCCACTGTGGGTGATGGGGAGAGGACAAGGCTGGCACCCGAGCTCAGGAGGTGCAAACAAATATTGCTGAAGCACACATTGCCCCAAGTCTCTGCCATGTTTTATGGGGATGAACATCCCTGAGGGCTGGGATCTGGGAGATCACACCTCACCCTGAACCCCGCATTCTCTTTACTGCCAATTTTAAATATTTCCTAAAACTACTGCCAAGGATTTTATTTTCTTTGGTGGTGGCACCAATAAATGTAGTTCGAGGAAATGTATTCTTATCAAAATTGATATTTAGAATGATATGGCCATATGTTGATAAAGTCAGTTATGAACTCTCCAGCTTTAGTGAAATACTGAACAGATTTGTCCTGTCTGCTCTCTTCTCCTGATTATAACCACTGAAGCATTACCTTCATCTGGGTGAATATCCTTGTCATCAGGTGTGTAACCAATTGCTGCGAGACCCAAACGATTCATCCATCTAACAGAACAATAAAAATGAGGAAGAGAGGTATTTAAAAGGAAAGTCTCATGTAAATCTGAAGGCATCCACATCCTTAATATCTGGAAAAGTTGGACACAACACCTAAACAAAAAGGCTGTTAAACCCATGATTCAGATTTGCCGTGTGTTTGATAAGTGGGAATAAAGGATTTTTCACATTTATTCTGATTGATATTTATTTCAAGAACTTGCCTGAATTGCCAAAAGACTATAAAATAAAATAGACTTATGATAATTATTGTCTGAAAGCCTGTGTTGGGAAATTAAAGTTGTATTAAACTTGTATCCTCAGAAAGCTAAAACAGCCTATGGCAGTTTGGTTATTTGCTAGTCTGGATTCACAATGCTGGTGATATAAACACTTAGTGTTGTTGAGCTGTGATATCAACATTATTTTCCCTTATTTTGTTTAATACAGACTTTTGGGTTTCTAAAGTCTTGGTAAACTGCAAGTGCTTCAATATTTGCATTTCACATTGGATGTGTGAAATTGGTTTCTTTCTTTGTCCTCAAATTATTTAGTTTGATAGAAAAGAAGATTCTTTACTTCCTTAGGGAAATATTATAGCTAATCTTGGGGAAAGTACCTTTTGAGTTTTCTTTATGTAAGATTACTAGATGTTTACACAATATATAATTAAAAAACTAGGAGGAAAAGGAAATTAACACACAGAGGGAAAAGTCACTTCTTAATGTTCAGCAAATGGAAAATAAAGAATTATCTTATTTTCATCAACAAGGAGATATAACCAAAGAAAAAAGCCCTAATTGTGACATCTATAATGCCTGGGATGTTTTGAACCATTCCCTTCCTTGGTGACTAAATTCTTAATTATCTAATTAATTTCCCAGAAAATTGATGTGAGAGTTTATCTAGAAGCAGCTCTTTTTCCTTTTCGAACATTTGCAACATCAAATTTGTTAATAATTATCTTCTTGGTTAATGAATATTATAATGACAAAGCCATCTTTCACAGGCCTCAAGTCAGACATTAGTGAACAGTACATGCAAAATCAAAAGGACGAGTTGTTTTGCAGATCAAAACAAGAAAACTCTTCAGCGTCATTCTTTCCCACTTGTACTAGAGGAGAAAAAAAAGCTTTTAAGGACGTGAGTGTGACTGTTATTGTCCAGGAGAGGGGTGTGTGGGAGATGGGAGGCGCAGCAAGGAGGCAGAAAGCGAAGGGAGAGTGAACTGTGCACTAAAAATAGCTCAGAGTCGAGCACGTATTGATCCCCTGCTCGCAGCAATGATCCTCATCTCTGCCATTGGTACAGCCCCGGCTCACAGAGGCTCTGCCTGGATCTCATGGCTTTCCCAAGCAGCCAAAGGGGACCACAACATTCACTTCTTACAGGGAATTCTGAGAGAGTTTAATTTACTTGCAGAACTATGAAAATAAAGAACTGTACAATCATACTGCTTTGCCTCTCAGTATTAAGGCAGAAGTCAGCAAATTGGTGATGAAAATGGAAATGATGATTAGTTTTCCCAAATACCAAATGCAGGCTTAGCACTGCTGACAGCCCTTGTTTGCATCAGCACATCAATAACTCATCTTTATCATGAGGGAAGTACATTTAAAATGGATTAACAGATTTCCAGAAGAGCTTTAGCACAGTGGTCTCCAGCATCATTTCCCTCAGCTCATGGTGCCTGCATTGCCTGGGGTTTGCTCCCTTGCAGGGCAGATCCTTCACTGCAGGACTGGCAGTGACATCACTCCTTTATCAGCATTTCTATTCACCAGTTTTTCATCATTTGTTCCTGAATTTCTGAACTCATTAGCACTGGAGCAAAATAGCTTCAGTCATACTTTACCATATGCCTTTGGTAATTAAGCAGGATGGCTCAGTGCCTTCAACTGAGGTTCTGCTTAAGCACCAATGATAAATTAGGACTAATTACCATTTTCCAAGTTAAAACAGACACAGCCATTTGTGTGGTCAGTGTATGGAAATTTATATCGTCTTAAATTTCTTGCTGAATTTCTTTTGCTCATTGTTAATTTTAGGGTGCCAGATGTTGGAAGCAAACACAGACACCAGTTGAAGTGTTAGGATTAACCTCCCAGAGCCAGGGATGCTCTGAGGATACCCAGAGCATCAGTTTTATGCACATGGCCTCAATGGCCAAATCTGGAATTAGCTGAAGTTAATCTTCCTTCTCTAAGGCTGCTCAGGCTTTTCTCTTCCAAAGGCCAAAATCATCCCCACCAAAGTTACAAGGACTTTCTTACCTCATTTACCACAATTCAGAGTCAGCTCCTGGCCAAGCCCACATAAAAGGTTATCTGATGACATTCAGTGGCTTATCATGGTAAAATCTCTTCTGGTAAAAGAACTAGAATCTCCATTTTAGGTTTTGTGTTTTTAAGAAAAGCATGAGTGAATGTTTTTGAGGTTAATCAGGAGATATACAAGTGGTGAGATTACAGCTCATTTTCTAACAGTTAATTTTTTTTTCCCAAGGAAATGCAAGCTCAGTTCGAAGGAACCCTGCATAAACTTGATGAATTTCCTTGATGAGCAAACCACTTTCATTTCTCAGAAAACTGCAGGTTTTTCAAGGTTATAAAAAGCTCTTTGTGGAGAGCCTGGAAAGGCAGGCAGTTGGTTCTGAACTGTCCCAGGTGCCCTGTGGGCAGAGGCTGGGTTCCAGCTGGCCCTGGAGCTCCTGGCAGAGCTGATTCTGTAGGGATGGAGGATGCACAGCCCGGGGAGGGGCTGGGTGCTCCAGCTGCCAGCACAGCCCAGCGTTGCTGTTGGGGCTCTGGAGCTGTGCCCCACCTGCTCTGGGACTCCCCTGTGGCCACAAGGAGGTCTGGGCACCTTTGGGATCTCAGGTGCACATCCACACCCCAACCCCAGGCTGGGCTCCCTCCCCAAATCCTGCCTTTTTACCTGGAAAACTGCAACAACTCTTTCCTGTTGATAATTAAACAACTTAACCAGGATGTTTCACTGAGTCTAGGCCACCCAACAGAGGATGGGTTTGCATTCTGGATGGGAATTGTGATGACAGAGCAGCACTAAATGTCCCAGGGATCCTCAGCCACAACATTTTACCTCCAGGACTGTACAAATCCCCATAAGCCATAATCACTTACCAAAGCACATTGTAACAACCAAGAAATGGGTTGTTTTTTATTGCCTGTACTCCAGTGAACCAAAGGCAGGGAAAGATGAGCCTCGAGTAAAGTCATCAAAATGCACAAGTAAATTTTGTACTTTGTCTCAATTAAATTCTAAATAAATCAGGCTTGGTTGTAATTAATTCTGATGGTTACAAACAGGCACTGCTGTCATTGCTTTGGGATAAAATAGAGCTGCCTGGTAGTATTTAAGTTAAATTTACTGAGATAATTCTGGTTATTACCCAGGGCCTCTTCTGAGAGTCTGATTGTGCCCCAGGCCTGGGCTGAGTGAAGGCACCAGGGCAGTGAGGAGCTGTCACAGCCTGAGACTGGAGTGAATCATCCCAAAAAACCCCAAATTGTCAGGAACCAGGAGCACATTCAGCCACTGACAGAAACATTGGGAAATGCTAAAGGGGGCCAAGCAGCTGGAAACAATTGCACATTGCTTTGCTCCCCTAACACTGCATTGAAAACCAGAATATGCCACTCCTCAATGTACAAATTAATGAATTTCTCTTTCCTGGCTTTCATAGTTTACTCTGCTGAGCCAGCCCTAGGTCAGTGGGAGGTTCTGGGAGTGAAGACAATTAAAGTTTCCACAGGGGCACCACACTCACCCCCTTGGCTGCTCCTTAATACAAGTCCAGAGTGAAAAAGCACAAATGAAAAAACATAACAGCTTGGACAATATCAGTAGCCATAAATTGGAGAGAACTATTATTTTTTAGTGTTGGAGAGTGAAAACCAAGGGAAGAGGAAAACCTTTTTTCTCTTCCTATAAAAAAGGGGTGAAAAGTTAGAATTTTTAGGTTATGGTTAGAACTGTTCCATAAAACCATGGAGAAGAGGGGGAGAAGAAGTGAGATTCTGTGGCTCAGAAAAGTTTGATTTGCTAATATCCCCACTTACTGCACATACCAGGTGGCTGGTTTTAGAAAAAGCTATTTAATTAAATGAATATGTAAAAAATTACATGTCCTGAAAAGGTGTAAATTCAAGAAAAAGTCCAACTATTTTCATTATTTCTCTCTGTTAATTGTTCCTTTAAAAATTAAGTCTGTGAAATCCTGACACATTAACAGAAAGAATAAATAAAATATACTTCCTATCTTCCTTGCATCTTTTCATCATTAATTCTTGCCCTTGTACACCACTTCAGTTTTGTGTTAGAAATGTTTCAGTGCAGAAATATTTTTTTTCATTTTGAGATTGCATCTACATTAGAGATTATTTGGTTAAAAGGAAAAACTAGCACTAAGTGGAAGTTAAATTTCACTTAAATCAAGTTATCTTTAAATCTATTAGAGATTCCCTTGAACCATTTATTTCATACATAGAATTTATTCAGTGCAGTTTACATTTAATTTCTGATCAAAAGCTTTGTATTATGTGTTTTCCATCACCGGGATAATCAGATTACAGAATTCACAGTAAAATTCTTTGCAATTCACAATTAGATTTAAAAATTGATTTTGTACTTGTTATGTGGACTTCTTTGCCCAGTCTTTCTTACTGAACACCTGAAAAATCAATGCATTTCCCATTTGCCTTCCTAAGGTACATTATTTTCCCTATTTTCAATGCTTATGCAGGTAATACATTGATTTAAGAGAATAAAGGCTGCTGTAACAGGGGTAGCTGAGATGATGCCTTGATTTTCCTCCACACAAAAGGAGCCCCAAAGCATCTCCTGGTGAAATGTGACCCTGAGCAGCTCCTGCTCCGTGAGCTCATCTCTGCTGTGCCTCAGCCCCAGCAGCTCTGCCTCTGCTGCTGGATTTGTCACTCTTGCTGGGATTTGTTAGGCAAAATCATTCATGGGATAAACTGGGAGTACTCTCTGATTTGACAATTTGACATGACTGTTGATCTTGTTTCATGCATTGTCTTCTTAGATTTGTCAGGCTGGAAAAATAGGAAAAAAGCCTGAGACAGCTTAAGAATTGACAAGTGAACCAATCTGTGCCCTCTTTGCATGTGCATCTGCTTCATGCACTTAATGGGATTTTTTTTCTATTTTTAATTTTTTTAACTTGACTCTGTCAAACAAATGCACAATTATGTCTCTGTACTCAGAAGTCTGGTTTGGTGTGGGTGGTTTGTTTTTGTTTTTTTTGTTTTCCCCAGTGGGTAATAGACAAAAGAAATTCACTGCTTTGTAGCAAATAAATTACCTTTCTGGTACCAGCATTTACTGTACAAATACAGTTGTGTATCACAGAGAGTAAAAGCACACAATAACTGATAGGATATTTGATCCAGAACCAATAATAAACCCTAAAGAAATCACCAAAACAGTCACAAAACCTCACTCAACTGGAACTTCTCTTTACTCACTCAAACTTTTGCCCCAGCTTTCACCAAATGTTTGGCCCAAAGGAAAGCTCTGGAGAAAGAAAGCTTTGTTTACAAGCAAGAAAACTGAGTTTAGCATGACATAAACTATGGGTGGGGTTTAGGGTGAATTTTTAAAAGAAATTGGGTGACTTACTTGTGAAATTTTGTAATCTGCTTCTACATAGTTTTTAAAAACTCAGCTCAAATAGACCAAATAATGCTGTTAAATGTCTGTTAAATATAATTCATTATGATGAAATTTCTTATTTCTATGACTTATTTCAGATTTGGCAGAGTTAACACTGTATATCCAGCATAAGGTCACAATAGGACTGTGACACTGCCTTCAGCTCAGAGGTGCAGGGCTGGAATCACCAAATCTGCTCTGTGAAATGCAGCTGAACTGCTTGGATCCCAGAAGAACCTTATCAATTCCCACTGGCACTATTTGCAGCAGAATTTGATGAAGTGAATTTTGTAATTGAAGCTGGTGCAGAAAGCCAGGGCAGCCCCTGCCTCCTGCAGGAGGGATGAATCCCCCAGCCCAGATTTGGGAGTGCTGGAAAATCACAACGGGGCACTGCAAACTCCATCAGCCACTGGGGCTGGGGCTGGCTGAGGGGCAAATGGAACTCCACAAGTCTGGGGTAAATAGTTCATTAATTTTAAAAAGGAGGAGCCAGGTGACTTGCCCAGGAAATGAGGTTTGGAACGTTCCAGCTCAGTGCTGGGAATTCCTGGTGCAGTATTTTGCCTAGAAAATGATATTTGGAATGTTCCAGCTCAGTGCTGGGAATTCCTGGTGCAGTATTTTGCCCCTGTGCTCTCCCATGAACATCATGGTTTCACCCAGTCCTTGGGGCCTGCAGCTAATTCTGATCAGAAAATTGTTTTACTTGTGCTGCACTTTGGAGCTCTTATGTGAGAACAATAAATTAGAGGGCTGGTGTGGCCTCGGGCACAGATTTGAAACATGCTTATGGGAACATAAAAGGAAGAAAGGCAAACCTGCTCTTTATGATTATTTACAGCACCACTGGGAAGCTCCATTCCAGGGATTTCTCTTTGAAAAGCACCTTTCATGTTCTGCAGAATTATCTCCTGACTTCTCAGCAGGTGAGGGGCTGAGAGTAAGAGCTGTGTAACACTTACTCAGCTTTATTTGATAAAGAGCTGGTGAATCAGCCAGACAGATCTGACAATCTCCTGCTCACTTCTCCAGTTTAAGGGGGAAAGTGTCTAATAGCTGAAACTTTAAGTTGCCAAAAGCTTTACTTGGGTGCCAGTTTATATAAAGTGAAGTCTACGTGCATTGAAACTGGAAAAGATGTGTTAACCCTGGCTCAGCATCTGATTTGGCCAAGACCTGTCAAAGAGACCAACATGCCTGAAATTTAAGGGAGAAAACTGAATTACCTTTAGTAATAAACAGGATGATTTAGGGAAAGTCTTGAGTAACTCACTTGGTTATACTCCATATGTAAAAGTAGATAGGAGTCACCATAAAATTTGCTTGGTTCAGAATACTTCAATTTTCACACAATTATTTTTCAAGATAAATATTGTGCTATAGTCTTTCAGGTCTTGGAAAATATAGGAGTGATCGCTATAAAAATTAATCATCATTCTGTTTGAGTAGCAACTATTTGTTATATTTCTTGAATGAACACCAAAGATTTATGGGAGTTATTAAAATTGCAAAGTTAACCCAGTTATTCAAATCAAAAGTGATCAAATTATTCAGCCTAAAATAGAAACTTTAAAAAATTTAATATTTGGAGTCCAGGATGAGATTGCAAATGCACTGCCCTGCCTTTCAATGGCATGTAAGTTTTAAATAAAGTTGATATTGTAAAACAGCCCAATATTAAATTCAATGCTAATTAAAGCCATAAACAGGTTATGTGTGGTGTGGTAGGAGATGAAGCACTTCTGGGAAATAAGGCCTTTAACAAGCTTGGAGTAGCAAGCTAGAGATGAGCTCATCAAGTTCATTATTAATTCATTTCTAAGAACACGGCTCTGCCCGTGTAAGAGCTGACAAACAGCACAAGTGTGAATCCTGCAAACCTGAGTAACACAGCAGGCAAAACTCAGCCCCAGCTCAGTGCCTGGGTCTGCCACAGAATAATCCAGCCCCACCCACGGGGGTCCAGCTCTTCCTTCAGCAATGTGGGGGTAAAGGCACAGGAAAATATTCCAGAGTGGAAAAAAATTAATAAATAGTGAATCTGGGGTGAGAAACTCTAAAAAGAGCTGTTAAAATAAAAGTGGTTGAAGAAAGGATAAAATTCCCATCATAGTGAATGAGGAATTTTCCTCTCCCTGCCAGGATCCTTCACTTTTCAGCATGAGGGATCTCCCCTTCCATCAGCAGGGAAAATCCACCTAAATTCTGTGCTGCAAACAGGAGTGAGAGATACCATGTAAAATATTTGCTCTATTTCCTCACATTATCGGGCTAGCAATTTGCTGGGAAGAGAGAGATTTGTGGAATCAGTATTTTAAGCACATTTTTCATCTATGAATCTTGTTCCTCATTTCAAATTTCACCCAGGAGCTCTGGGAGAAGGAATTCCAGGAAAGCTGTAAGAGCTGCAGGGTGCCCAGGGATGTCAGAGGGTGGGGAGTGAATCCCAATTGCTCTGCAGGGACAGAATTGCTGAAGGGAAAATACTGCACAAAACACTTCAAGTAGAAGCTCACCCTTTGTCTTCTTCCCAAAAATTCAGGGAAAAGGCTCTTGTAAATTCCAAAGTCAATGATGTTTAGGATAGTGTGGTATGGAAGGACACGCTGGCACCTTCCCAGCTGCTCCTGTGCTCCAAGGCCTCATTGCAGCTTCCTGGGCTCCCCATGGAAAAATCAATGGATGTTGTAAAAGCAGCTCATTGAATGTGTGTCAAGACTTCCTGCTTTTCCTTGAGAACATTTTATGTATAATTTATAGATATGATCAATGGCACTTCAACAAACGAGAGCTACCCCAGCAGCTGAAATCAAGGGAGACCAGGCAGGGCTAAACCAGCAAAACATCCTCACTTCAACAAACCTGAACCACCCCACAGAACTGAGCAATGGAACATTAACAACCTTCAAAAAATATTTGTCAGCAAACTTAAACCCTGAATGTATCCCACTGCTGATAAGTGAGGCTCACCCCCCTCCTCAGTGCAGGATGAACAGCTCTCCACATTTCACCCCAGCCAGGCTCACAGCCCAACATACCTGAAGAGCCATGTAAGCCACAGAATATAAATGTTAATTCAACAATGGTTTTTAGGCCTTAATATCCCAAAGGAAAAACCCCATCCATATTTGTCTTCCCAAGCTGGCAAACATTAAGAACAACTGTAAGTGAGAACATCTCAAAGTTTCAGTTATCTGTGCCAGGAAAGATTTCAGACTTCCCAGGATGTGACCTTGTCCCAGGTGTCCTTGTGCTTTCCACCTCAGCTGGGAATAAACAAATTTCTGAGGTAACAGGAGGAGGGAGGACATCTGACCCTGCCTTTTGGGATCTAAGGCCCTGTCCCACCTTCACCCCTGAATCACAAAGGAGAAGCACGGAGCAATTTGGGCTGGAAGAGCTCCCAGGAGGTGCCTGTTCCCACAGCCACCCCCAGCAGGGCCAGCTTTAATGTTGGATCAGGCTGTCCAGAGCCTTGTCCAGTCAGAAGTTTGGAATGTCCCCCCAGCACATCCAAGGACATCTAGAACTCACTACAACACCAAAAATGGAATTTTGCTTGCCTCTGCTCTGTGTTGGGACAGTGGTGTGGTGAATAAAATTAGTTAATGCTGATTTTCTGTGTTGTTGGGGTGTGTTCTTGGCATTATGAGGGGAATATATATATGTATATATACATATACATGTATATACACACACCCCCCACCACCTGGGTGTTCTCTGTACAAGCTTTGGTGTAGGTGCACTGTTTAATAAACCAGAAACACTGATCCCACTGAGACTTCCAGCCTTCACCCACAAAACTGCACAAGGGTGATGAACCTTAAGTCCATCAATAAGAGAAAAATTTCTACTTAACACAGATGAGACCAACACAAGTAACTTTCCTCTGCAGAACTGAGACATGTCGTGGCAGGAAATGTCAGCAAATTGAGCCACAGAATGCAATGTATGTACTGAAATTAATGGAAAATGAATTCCTGAGAACACCATGAGCCAGCATTCCATCAGGCTCCAGGAGGATATTCCTGTGTCAGATGAAATATTGAAGCAGCAGGATAAAGAACATCCCACAACAAAGGGGACACACAACTCACCTGTTCATCTCCTCAAGGCAGTCGGTTGCAAAGTAGAAGCTCTTTATTTTGGGGTGACATGCTTTGAAGGCACTATAAAAAAGAGCACAAAGAATAAAAAACGCCTTTTCTTTCAAACATCTTGTCTACAAATTCACCAGACTGTCCTGCTCTATGATTCTTCAGGTTTCACAGGCATTTGTCATCTTCAGTCTGAATTTTGCTGCCTAACTTTATCAATGGATTCCCCCCAGTCTGATTTCATCTACATTTGTGAGCCTCATACTTTACAAAAATTTCAAAAGCACTTGAATGACTTAAAAATATAAATCCTTTTGATAACCACTGATGTTCTATGTCTAAAATCTCCTTGGGTTAATTTGAAAGTCTTATTGAGTATATTCAAGTACATCTTAGTTGTATTCCAAAGATCAACTAAAGGAATAAATGTTTGATCCCCCCCACCTCTTCTCATGTATTTGATGACAGTTTTATGTTCTACAAAAAGAAAGGCAGAGGGCTGCCAAGTTGAGCTAGAAATCACTGGAATTATAGATAATAATCAGATGGCATAGGTGATTATAGTTCACATAAATGCTTTTTATTAATGCTTTTATGTGGTCCAATCCCTGAGATCTCGCTCAGCTGAGCAGTTGAAAACTGCTAAGAACAACAATCACAGTTTTTATAATTTTTTGTGAGGGTATAATGAAAAGGGGTTTTGCTATCAAGGAAACCAGAAGGTCCCAGCATTAAAGACTATTAATTTGATTAGCTGGCAAATGCTAAAAAAATGCCACACTATCATTCATAACATTTATGTTAAAATACTGACATTTATATGGTAATTACCAGATGTAAGAATTAGATTAGGAATCATTACACGTGGAATTATGAAGAACCTGTGATGCAATGTTTCCACTATTAATGGCTGAAATGCAAATGAGTGTTTTATTAATTACTATGACTTATTGCAGTTTTCAAAGACAAGATGAAAGCTGAAGAAGCTTCACCTGGGTAGAGTGATTTTTTAATATATATAATTAATACAAATGCATCCAGCAACAGCTTTCCTAACAAAAGCCCTACAGCAGAATTCTGTATTTCTGTGCAGTTTCCTTTTTCATGAGATTAGGGATATCAGAGGCGACGTTATCTTTGCACAGAGGGTTATCATTAAATATTAAATTCCACAAAAGGAGGCTGTGGAGGTATTTAAGCATTGTTTTGGGATCTGGACAGTGATAATTTCCACTGCAGAGCCTCACTGCCCTGGCTGCTGGTGCTTGTAAATAAAAGCAGTGAGTGGCTGTGAATCCCCACACAGGGATCCCTGGTGCCCACTAGATGGCACAGGCTTGTTAATTATCTCTCTTCTGATCATTACATAAATGCAGTTTTATGTATGCTCTGATCAAATTTATGCTTTCTTTTAACTGATTGGTATGATATGGTTTTAGTGTCAAGAATTCTTATCATTCTTAGTCTTCTTTTTAATCCCTCTATGTCAACTGAGTACCAGCAACTCCCACTGGTTCTCTGCAAACAGCTGTGGGTGACAAAGGTGGAACAGTTTTGTGTGTCTGAATCAGAGCAGTACATGGCACATCTTTAATTACACAGAGATGAGCAAACACTGTACCTTCAACAGAAATTCCTTACACTACTACATTTTTGATGCTGAAAATAGAAAATCATGACTAAATAAACATTCCTGCGTCGTTCTGCTGTTGGTCTGAACTCTCTGCAGCATCTGCACCTTGTCCTGCTCCACTTGCCCAACCATCTCCAGTGGGATTGGCTCAGATTGGAGAGGATTAGGTGCTGGATCTAAAGATCCTAATCCTCTTGGCTAATCCTGAGACAATATCACATGATGGAGTTTCTGCTTGTAAATAGGATTATTTTCCTAGACAGGAAATTTAAACACATACAGGCATTTAAATGCCAGTATTGGGGTTTCAGTGTTAATGGGTGGAAGTTAGTGTGATAAACAGAGTGTAATTTGGCTCCTCTGTGCTCCTGTAATGTGATAAAATCTATGATTAGTGGATCATTTTCGAGTGGAAGGTGGCCCTGCCCACTGTAGGGGTGGAATGGGATGATCTTTAAGGTCCCTTTCAACCCAAACAAGGCTGTGATCCTGTGATTATTGGAATATTTTACATCTTGCAGGACCCTGCCTCAGTTAAGGCACAGAGAGGTGAAATCAGGAGTGTGCAACAGGTCAGGCACTGCCTGCAGGCTCCTGCCTCAGCTGTTACAGAACTTGTGAAGGTGCCAGAAAGAGCAGGAATTTTGTCAGGGTAAATCAGGGAAATGCTGCAGGTCTGGCTGTTTTTGCAAAGAGTTCCCACATGCCAGGTCCCTGGAAACAGCTCTAATTGGTTACTGTGTGAGTGTTCCTTGAGATCTTTCTGTCTGATATTGAGATCCTTTCCTGAGGCAGTGAACATTAAAGCTGCAATCGTGCATTGCACTGTTGCACATCTGCAGGCTGCAGACCAGAGATCTTTATTGCTATGAAGTGGAGATCCCAGTTCTGTGCAAACTTGTGATTTAAATGTGCTGCAGTTCTCTGTGAGGACTGCAAAACAATAAATCCATCTTCATCTCCCAGCAGTGTCACTAAGATTATTATTAGGGAAGTGTTTAGATACATTTCTAGCATTAGGAACTGCAGTCTCCAGGGGAACAATTTGAGATGTATAAATGGGAATAATTTAGAGGAATTATATCTATATATTTACATTTGGCTTGGTTTGGAGGGCCCAGACTGGCTGCAGTAATCAAGATGTGGGGTAGGGAGTGCCAGTTAAAGAATAATCCCTCTCCATCCATTGGCTGCACTCCAGTTCACACAACCCAGAAGTTTCTTCCCACTGGTGGCCCAAGGGGGCTTTGCTGTCTGCAGACTGTCAAATTCTTTTCAGAAATAATAAAATTATGAAACTGCAGCAACATTTAAGCTGTACCTTCCTGTCTGCCTGTACTACAATGACATTTGTAAAGAGCTCTGACTGCACACTTCCAACATGAAGTGCCAACACTGTGACATATCCTTGATAAATTTAAGACCCAAATTTGCATTAACTAGGCAATGAAAATTTTCACTAGGTGGAAATTGCTGAAGGTTCAGGCAAGGCACCAGTTGATAAGGATTAATTACACCTGTGGCTCAATTAATCTTTATACTTGGGGATCAGCATCATCATGGGGCATTATAATTATCAGTATCTGTGAAAATAAAACGATATTCCTGTCATGCCGCGGCACACAAACTCAAATAACTATAATTTCTCCTACTCTGTGATCACTTTTAATCAGGAGGATGCAGGTGTTGCCTGAAAGCAGTGGGAAGGTTTTCAGTGGCAGTGCAGAGAGGCTCCTTTCACAGGGACAAGGTCACTGCCTGTCCAGCTATAGCCTGGAGAGCTGGAGCAGCCTGAGATAATGCCAGGGCCCCTGAAATAATCAGGGTACCTTCATTAAATGCATTAGTGAGGCACATCATCAAACCATACCAAATAATGCATTCAATTATCTATATTCTTGTGAAAGCTTTCTTGAGGCTGTTCCATCACTGTGGGCCATGGACATCAGGAGCAGAGCTCCCCCTCCAACAGAACAGTGGGAGAGAGAAACCCATTAATTATCCCAGTAAGTCTTCACATCCTTTAGTTTCAAAAGGGTTTGAACATTTCACATCAATAGCTCTGAAAATAGCAGAGATCTGAGGGGAAATCCAAACTGAGGTCCAAAATGTTCCTAGTTCTGCACTGGGGAAAGCTGAGGGAAAACTGACATGGTGGTTTTGGCTTTTCTCTGGGATCAGGCAATGGATGATGCTCACTCCTGGCCTTGAAGGACAACAGAAGAGGACAGGTAAGAGTTTTCCAGGTGTGCTCACAGGGGCTGTGGGTTGGCCCCCACTCCTGCGTGTTGAATATTCTGAATTTCACTGCACTCACTTCCAGGTAAAAGAGTGGCTAAGGTCAGGTGCAGCTCTTGTGATGGGGGAAATACATAAATGGTAGTCCGTGAAGGAAGAAGTCAAACAGAAATTAAGCTCAGGAAAAAAGGGAATATACTATGAACATCTTCATTATACTTTTACCTCTGGACCTGCCCCTTTTTGAGAGGATTCAAAGCCTGGAGGTTCTTAGCTTTCAGTCGTGTGCAAAGTTTCAGTTAATCGGACTTTTCCCTGTGCACACACCCTACAGAAATCCTTCCCTAAGCTGAGTTCTGGGGGATTGTGTTCTCATGCTTTGAGGAAAGCTCTGGAAGCTATTTGTAGCTGTGCACAATGACCTTCTGTTTGATCTTGGTTAATTCACTGAAATCTGTTAAGTGCTTTAGATTCTAAGAAAAGGGTATTATTTTCCCTGTATTTTTGTTCAATATCATTATAAATATCTACTCATGGCTCTGAGGTATTTATAGTGCTCAGCTCATGTTTAATTTCTACAGTGATACCCTCAGCTGAAAGGAGAAATAGAAGTGTAAATTGCACTGTCTTGTACTTCTCTGACACAGTAATAATATCCACAGACAAGAACAGGCAACTGAAGAGGTTTGATTTTCTGATGAGCAGCCTCTATTGTAATTCATACCTTCAATATTTCTATTGTACTGTGCTCACAGTTGTAGGACTTGTTTCCTCAGACCAAAACTGCATTCAATCATTGGGAAAGCAGAGGAAAAACCCAGGATGCTTAGTTAAAAGCAGGAAAGCATTCAGAAGACAAATGCAAATAATTCAGGAGATACCAGCAAAGTACCGCTCTCAAAGCATTGGAATTGTTCTGTTAAACCTGTTGATTGCAATCCCAACATTGTTTGGAGCAGTTTCCAATGAGTGTCTGTTATTAAATATTCTTTAATTGTGCAAAGATTATAATATGCTTTTTAGTGGAGTGGAATGTAACAATAGCAATATGCACATAAGCAATAATGCAGAGTTCATTTTGCATATGGAACCTAAATATTTTAGCAGCTGAGAGCAACACAATATTGGGCATGAAAAGCTTCCCCCATAAAAGAGAAAATTAAGATTATATTCACCATTCCCTGCTATGATATTTGTTATGCTATTTCCTATGGGAAAATACTGCCTTACTGAGCCTGAAAAAGTTTTATCTCTTTACTAAAGTATTCATTGCTTTTTGATTTACTTATTTAGCTTAAGCTGTAACTGGACTATCAGGCAAGATGGCTAAAGAATTATTCAATTCATTTTAATCCAGTAAATGGAATTTGCATTACATTGCATCTTTTATAATGAAGAGAAATACTAAAGCTTAAGTGGATCTATGATGTTATATTTACAGTTTTCAAGGTTTTTTTTCTCTGTAACTTCTTTCTTTGGATTTTGCAAGTGTTCAGTATAGCAAACCTCCAAGAGCAATCCTTTGTGAATATAATTGACACATTACTTACTGTTTTCGTCTGCATTCAATTGCTCTGTCTATCCTGAATTCAGGTAAACTAATGAATCCTTCTGCTTTTTCATCCTATTGAATGAGGAAAAATAAAATGTTGACAATGAATATAGAATTAAAGAAAAGAGAAAAGAGCAGCTGCTGTTTGGGGTTTACACAAAGAACAACTACCCAGTCAAAGGAGGTACTGAATGTATTTTGCACAAACTGTTTTTCCTATGGAATGGATTCAATTCAATGTAAATAACCTCTGTGAGGTAACTAAACTGGTAATTTCTCAGAGGAGGATCAGCCATCCCAAATCCCTTTTGCTTAAGATCACAGGAAACCTTTCAGCCCCAAACACAGCCCCTAAACAGAGGAGAGCTCTCAGATTCTTCCCCATAAATCTGATTTTACAGCTCTTTGGTGGCTGTCTCTCCTGAAAGTCACAGCTGTCACACCCCAGCCCCTGAGGAGCTTCCTTGCTGAGGTCACCTCTGATTAAATGGGGAGGAAATAACCAGGAAATGCATCCTGTCACTTTCTGCTTCTTTTGAAGCAATTCAGGAGGAAAAGCAGAGAGACATTAAATTAACACCAGGCAGGTTTTGAAAGGTGTCAGCAAGGGCACAGTGAGTTATGGCTTGGTTTGAGGCACAGCCTGAGAGCCAGGGGGACACAGACAGTGCCCCTATCTGGCATGGGAAATGTCAAACCCCACAAAATCCCTTCATCACCCACAGCCTGAACCCCTCTTGGGCTACAAAACCCACAAAAACTGAGGGCAATTTTGCTGCTGAACACCTCCTCTGGAGGGAATGGGAGAGGTGGAGTGAAAGCTCAGTAACCAAAGCAGGCTGCAGAGTTCAGCCCAAGCACTGGGGCTGCTGCTCACAAGGGGAAGAGCATCACTGAACCATTTTGGGCTTCTCCTCTCTGTTATTTCCCTACATTTATGCAGATTGCACCAGCATAGGCCCATTGGTTTTCAGGAAAATTTCACCAAGAGCAGCATTTTGCACATGAGAAACTGCAAACTCCAGACTAATTCAGCAAAAAGCAAGAGGAACATTGATATAAAAATAACTTCTGGATAAAGAGATTTACAAATTCAGATTTTCACATCTGCTTCACAGAATGCTTAATTAACACAAATGGTTGCACTTTACACATCCCCCCTTACAAGAGAAACTGGGGAGAGCTGAGTGTGAACATTGTGTTAGTCCAAATAAATCTGTGGAGAAGGATTAACTACAGACATACTCATTTCTTAAAGACTGCCATGAGCATCTGCTATTTTATTAACCTTGAACATGGACTTGGTGACTTTAATAAAGAATTTCAGTGGAAATATTTCCAGCCAGAGCGCCCCAGACCTGGCAATTAATGTGGCAGATCACCTGAGCACGCAGTGAAAATAGACTTTAAAAGAATTATAAAACTTAAGGTTTCATTTTGACTTTCTCCAAGCATGGCCCGTACTTACATTCTGGTTTGTGTACCAGTACAAGGAGGAATCCTTCAGGATGAACCAGTACTTTTTCCATTTCTGGGTGAAATACCCCTTGGCATCCTTTTTCTTCCAGAGCCAGCCCTCACAGTCGCCGTGGCCCAGGTCCTTGCAGGAGATTCGCCTGCGGCTCACGCTGGACAGGGACCCCCCTGGGACAGACACAGGGAACGTTCCAGTTCCAATGCAATGAAAATGTTCATTCTTCAATGAACATAGGAGTTCAAACATGCCCCTCCCAGCCAAACCCTCCCAGACTCACAATGAACAATTTCCAAATTCAGCAGTGCCCTGTGAGTTTGGTTTCCCCATGACCACAATGAAAACTGCCTGCTTTATGCAATTCTTTATTTAATCTCCAGAGGGTTAATTCCTCTAAGGGCTGCATTTTTTTTCTGATTAAGATGGACAGCGCCATTCCAAAGTAAAAATGAATTTATTTAGCCTCAGTCAGGAACTCAGAGTGTGACACAATCTGTACACAGATGCAAACACTACTTATTGCCATATATCTTCCCTTTAGCAGCAGAAGCTTTGTCAAATTATGGGAAATTTTAATCCCAATTTTTATAAACAATAAAAGGAAAGATTGCTCACTTTCATAACAATGCACATGCTTACATGATTTTTATCCTCAAGTGAGCAACAATATGGTAACTTTACAGCATCCTGTTAAAGGCACAGCACCAGGAATAGGGTTATTGTTCTTTTTCTTGGTGTTATTTCAATGAATCCTAATTAAAAAGCTTAGATTGCCTTGTAAATATTAATAAAACCAGGTTTTTAATAAATATGGTTTAATTTATTTTCCTGAAGAAAACTCAGTGGGAAATTCCCTTAATTCCCTTTTTTCTGTGAAAAATCAAGTTTATGATGCTACAAGAATTAAATTTGTCCTACAGCTGTGAAACAGGGTAGAAATTTAGAGAATATAAAACACCATCCTTTGCTCTGCAGTGTTCCACAGGCAAATTCTCATCAATTTGTTCATAGATGCTCTTTGCCTTCTTCCTAAGGAAGAGGAAATTTTTCCACCCACCCAAGAAATACTATACCCATAAAACATTTCTTTTAGTATTCTAATTTGGTATTTTCCTTTATTGCTTACTATCAAATTTAGAAATATTTCAATCAAGTTGAACTTTTGTTACAGATCACTTTTTTATTCTCAGAGAAGGAGCCTCATTTTCTGGTTTCAGAATGTTAACTGGAAGAAGTTACCTTTTGACCATTTCCTGCTTTTTACCCTGAGGGAAGCGTAATGGAATGACTGTAAGGAAAAAAATAAATAAATTATGAAACACCAGTGCAAGTAAGAGCAGTAAGATGTAAGAGCTTTCATTCACTCCCCTCTCCAGGGTTATCACAGCATCAGTGATCACAGAATCTCCCTCCTGTCATTTTCCTCTTACAACTTTCCTCAACATCATGAAGAAAACAACACTCTGCTAAATCTGCAAATTAAAATACCTTTAAAAATATTAATTACAATTGCAATGAAAGCATCAAGGATTCTTTGCATGAAAGCTGTGCAGAGGTTTGAAAACTAAAGATATAAACTCCCATGAAGGAGCTGATGAACTGACTGGTATTTGAAGTTTGCTGCATCAAGGATATAATTATAAAAATATACATTCAAAAAGAAATATTCACCACAAGCATTATACACAAAATCCTGTGCTTAATGACTTGTCTAAGTCACACTTCCCACCACAGAAACAAGTTTTTTGGGTTGGTGGTTGACAGAATAAGTCCCAGGAGAAAAACAAAAATATTCCTTTCATTTTGTGGCAGCATTAAAAAATTGATTTTAATGTTGGGGGGGAAAAAGAACCCTAAAATCAGGTCTTTATTTAAACCTAAAACCAGGCATAGTACTCAAAAACTGGTAAGGATTTGCCTCCAATGAACAAATACTTAAGAACCCTATAAAATAATCAGGTGCAAACAAGACTCCAGCTCCAGAGAGACAAAGGTTGATTTTAAATGAAAGCAGCAAAGGGAGGAGTGGGTTTGGCCAGCCCTGTCTGTAACCCTGATTTAGCACTTCACAAGGGGAAGGCTTTGTGGGGACTGCAGGGATCAGCAGCTCCCTGTGCTCCCCTGACCTCAGCCTGCTCTCCCAGCCAGCCCCAGGACAGGAATGTCCCAGAAAATGTGACAGTTGTGCCAGGGATGCTCAGTGAGGGATGGGGCAGCATCCCTTAACTCAGCACCAGGAATGTCCCAGAAAATGTGACAATTGTGCCAGGGATGCTCAGTGAGGGATGGGGCAGCATCCCCTAACTCAGCACATCTGCCTCAGTTCACTTCATCTCTGCAAACGTGTCCCTTCATTCAGAGAAGGCAAAGATGAATGCTCTGTGCTGGAGGAAATGTGGCAAAATCCAGAAAATGAAACGAAAATTCTCTGAGAGAAGGTATGAAATGTGCACAGCAGCTCTGGGGGGTTTGGGGATGGGCTGCAAATCCCAATACTGATCTGCCCTGCTGGGTCAGCTGGAGTTCTGGGGCTGGAACAACCTGCTCAATGTTCCTCTGCCCAGGGAAATGAATCAGGGCAAAGCAGGTGTGTTCTGATAAAGACATCACCACATTTTCCCCCAAATTTAGACTGGAGAAATGTAGGGATGGAATAAAACCCTGTAATGAAATGTGGGTGAATTTATGAACTGCAAGACAAATGAAGCATCTGGAGGGGATACTCACCAGAAACTGGTATTCATCTTTTAATACCAAACTTTTAAAAATAATGAAAGAAACAGCACAACAAATCAAGGGAGAGCTGAAAATATCTTTCTGAAATAAAACATATCTTTCTTCTAAAACACTTAGCTAATTATTCTTCCTGGAAGGACAGCACCATTGCAAAGTAAAAATGTATTTATTTAACCTCAGTCAGGAACTCAGAGTGTGACACAATCTGTACACAGATGCAAACACTACTTTTTGCCATCTATCTTCCCTTTAGCAGCAGAAACTCTGTCAAATTATGGGAAATTTTAAACCCAGTGTTTATAAACAATAGAAAAGACAGATTGTTCACTTCCATAACAGTGCACATGCTTACAGGATGAAATGAAAGAAACAGCACAACAAATCAAGGGAGAGCTCAAAATATTTTTCTGAAATAAAAAATATCTTTCTTCTAAAATGCATGGCTAATTATTTTTCCTGTTTTGTTTATGCACACATAGAATGTATTCAAACCAAGGAAACTAGGGAAAGTGAGAGGTTTGCAATACCTTGGGAATCAGTAGTTAATTAGCACTGCTAAGGTAAAAATTCAAACTCCACACTCTGAGAGATAAAAGAACCACTGTAATATAATTAACTTGGTGGCAAACACTGCAAGGAAACAGAACTCACAACTCCAAATGACTCAGAGTTGCTATGGGAGACAGACAGAGGATGGAGAACTCACTGGGGCCGTCAGTGTTTCAATTCTTATCTCAAAACCACACCACGAGGCCACAGCCTGAGAGTGCCCACCCTGCCACCCCACCCAAAGCCAGCACAGGGAAAAACGAAATTTAAAAACTGCTAGAATTGAATTGATGCTCCTGAAGGTAAATTAAGGAGTTCTCAGTGTAATCAGGGGGTAGGAGAAGTGCTGGCACAGAAACACTCAATGAAAAGTAAAACTGGTTGCTTGTACCTCCATTGGTTTTCACCTAAGGAGTTTTTAGGGGAAATTGTTTAGAACTGAGTCATCACAGCCACAGAAAGGTTTGAGAGGGACCTTAAAGCTCATCCCATCCCCTCTGCCATGGCAGGGACACCTTCCTCTGTCCCAGGGTGCTCCAAGCCCTGTCCAACCCAATCAGTGTAAAAAGTGCCAAGTCAGAATGAAGAACTGACATTCTACAAATGAAGGTTCTGTTGTTTTTCCTTTCTATGAAATAATTACAAAAGCTAAATTATAAAAAAGGCTTTTTTTACAGCTATTTTCCATTGAAAATGGAGCACCTCAAAGTTGGTACCATAAAAAATATTGGAAAATCTTAATCCTCCATCTCCCTATCATAGTATTGGTACTATTTAAATACTCTAAGAGTTTTAAAAGTTTTCTTTACCTTCAGGGTAAGCCTCCCTCCAGAGGTGCCTTCCAGCCCAATGTGGTGTGTGATTCTCCTCCCCAAACCATCACATACTTGGAACACACTCCAAGGTTCCCAAACTTAATTGAATTCCCAAGTTCCCAACCTTAACTAAAAGCATTTCAGGCTGTGGTTGCAGCAGCCAGTTTCCTCAATATGGAAATTATTCCTAGATTTTTGTTTTCAGCTCTTTCATAACATAGGCAAATATCAAGGTTTGGGATATCTAAGGTGTCTTTTAAAAATATGGCAATTAATTGAACAGTTGAGGAGTATTTTGCTTATTTCAAGCACATTTATAAATCATTACCTTCCTCATGGATGTGTTTCCTGGATGGTCAATGGCAGAACTTGCATATCTAGAACAAACAGAAGAAAGATGTCAAATAACCACAGGGAAAAAACCCAAACTGATTACATAGTGATTACAGACACTCTGTGAATCTCTAAATATAACCACAGCATCCTGCAGCACCAAATTCTGTAAGACTTTGCTACAGGATGCCACAGATACCAAGAATTGACACTTTAAAATGCAAAGATACCATCTCTGATATATGTGATTTCTGTAAAGACTGGAGATCAAGGCAGGGCAGCAGCACCAGAGGCCTTTCCTTGTCCTGTGCAAACAGAATTGGCCATAATGGAAATAGGACACTGAATCAGGGTCAGATTTGTAATTTTTATCCATTTTCAGAACTTGGACTAATACACACATGTAGCATTTTGGATTTATCTACCTGGTCACAGGAATGCATTTTTTATCACCTCATCTGGATCCATGATTTACATGTAGGTTACTAGAACTTCCATCTCTTATATAATATATTCCTGTTACAACAGGGAAATTCTCACTGCAGATTAATTATTGAGTATTTTGTAGTGAGGTTTGAAATCCCTGGCTCAGCTTTCTGCTCTGGGTTGTTGATGCTTCGAGCAACTCAGGTGCACCTGTAAATCTCTGTAGCACAGGTGCATCTGAACCTGCAATACTGACAGCAAAATGTCAAGTCTGAAAGTAATTTTTAAAATGTTTATCTCTTCTTATCTCTCCAGCATTAACCACAACTACAAAAAGTAATTTCCAAAGCACACCGCCATGACCGAGACGAAAATAATCTTTAAGGATTATTTACAAAGACAAAATGTGTTATGAGAAAGAACTTGAGCAGTGTTTTCATATAAAAAATAAAGAAAAATTCAGCGAAATGTTCATCCAAGCAGCAGCTGTGCCTTGTGTGGTTGATGCAGCTTTTCTGCCTGTCTCCCCTTGTGTGGTTCTGTTCACAGGGACACCTCCCACTGTCCCAGGGGCTCCCAGCCCTGTCCAGCCTGGCCTTGGGCACTGCCAGGGATCCAGGGGCAGCCACAGCTGCTCTGGGCACCTGTGCCAGGGCCTCCCCTCCATCAGAGGAAGAATTTCTGTATATGCAACCTAAATTTCCCCTCTTTCACTCATGGAAGGTAACGATATTTCACCCAAATATGTCAGTCTATCTACACAGTTTGTCTCCTGGTTGCCAAAGTTTAACTCTAGGGGATAAATATCTGAAAATTTGTTTTTATTTCGTTTTAAGTTATTTAAATAACTTTAAATAAGGTTATTAGGAAGGTGATATAATTCTGCCTCTTGAAATATTTTTCAACATATTGAAAAGACGTAATATGGTCATGTTTTGGGCCTGAAATCTAAAATGTGTAGGAGAAGGATTCTTCTACAAAAGAATAGAAAAGCATAGCCTTTTGCTGTGAAAGTTTGCCAAAATTCTCACAAGTCATATGTCCCTGGAAAGTATTTCTTGGCAGGTGCCCTGTCCTGTCCACCAGGGATGTTCCATCTGGATTGAAATGTCCCTGCCAAGCTGGGCCTGTGCAACCTGCTGGGAAAAACCAGGAGCCCTTTGCTATGGGAAAAACAAAATTGCTCAGGAGAAAAACAAACTCCTCTGCACCAAAATGGGGATGTGGAGGAGGAAATGAAATGGTGATGGAGACATGGCTGCTCTGGGGAGGGTGGGGGGTCTCTCTCTGATGCACAGAGTCAGGCAGGAAGGAGCCCAGGGAGGGCACAGCCAGGCTGAAAATGAGAGAAACAGGTGGGAGAGAACAACAGGACAGGAGAACCTTTAAAGAGGATGGAAGGCTAAATAAAAACAGTCAGATTTACAGAAAACAGCAGGTTTTGAACACTCAGGCGTAAGAGGTGAAGGCAAAATGTGACATGAAGTTTTAATTCAAAAGAGATCAAGAATAACTCGCTCTCCCACCAGGTAACCCTGCACAGGAGGGAGGCTGTGAAGTGGAACAAAATATTAATATTGAAATATTTATATGTTTAATCTCCTATAAAGGCAAACCTCCACTCTTTGCTGAGGTGATGAAGTGCTGGCACTGGAGAGACAGGACTGGCTGTTGTCAGATGAGGTGGAATTTCATCTGTATTTCACTTTAATCTCTGCTCATTGGGTTAATAATGCCATTTTAACCATGCACAGCACACCAGGAAAACAGCAGCCAATGGGCACCACCACAGCTGCCTTTCAACTGCATTGTGATGTTTAAAACACACATAAAGAGGTAAAAATGCTGCCTGCCCTGAAAATCGAGTGTGAGGTGGTCAGCAGCTGATAGTGTCACACCTCAGACTTTTAGCTGAATTCTGGGATGTTTACAGCACTGAAGGAATCACCAGCAGTCATAAATCCTTTAGATTGGTCAAAGCGCTCTAAATCTAATTAATTATTCCGCTTCTTAAATGGGTTTAGGCCATATACAGGATGAAAAAACATAAAAAGAATAATTATCATAGATTACAACTAAACTTAATTAGAATATATGATGATACAAAATAGCTGTTGCTTCAAACATTTCTTTAACTGTGACTTTTGCATGCAACATGAATATGAAGATACTTCATCAGATACACAGCAAAGAAATGACAGACAAAAACACTGTTTTCTTCATTAGAATAAATTGATTCAAGTCAGACCTAAAGACCAAACTGAAGACCCCATTCTTAATATCTGTGTACTCCAAACCACAAATATAAGCAGTAATTTTGTACAGACTGAATTAGAGGTAGATGTTCATTGAAAGATGTTTATGGAAACATTCTGCCTGTTGGTTATGAAAATTGTGTTAGACACACATTACTTTTTTCATCCTCGGAGTGAGTCTGAAATACTGAATTTTTAAAGTAAAAAAGTAGATTGGGCAACATAACAGTAGAATTTTTCCCCTCTACAAATATTTTATAAACTTTTATCTGAAGAATTTTTTAAACCTTTGTAATTTCTATTTACATTTGATGTTGGCAAATGAACATTTGCTAAATGATATCAGCACTGATATGTCTAAACCGTGAAAACGTATTCCTCAAATACTCCAACAAAGTCTCTAAAAGTAAAGAATGCAGTTTAATCCACAAATATAACTGTGTATATATTTAAATACAGAATAAAAGAAGTAATTACCTTTCAGTATCTCCACTGACTGGATCCCCTGGTCTCTGTAGAAGAAAAATAAAGAGCATTAAGCACAAAGACCAGACTTCCTTGGTGCTCTGAGCGCAGTGAAAAAATGACAGAGGTAAACCACAGTCATTCTGCAACTCTAAAGCAAAGGAAATGGAACATTTATTTCAATTTCCGGCTAAGAGTTTTTAAAAATGAAGATCATGCTTAAAACAACTTGCATTTGCACTCACAAACGAATTTCAGATGCTCTCTGAGTGTGACCAAAGCTCTTTAAAATACGAGAGTTAAAATTTGTTTGAATGTTTGCAAAAGTGTTAATATTTGAAGGGGAGTTTGAATGCAAAGAGCAAATATTGCAATGTAAAATACAGAATTTCAGAAGGATAAACTTTCTTTGACATCACTCTTACATAGCTTTAAATAACTTGATTTACCACACTGGTTATTCCTATGAGGTTTGGAAATGAACCTGTCTTTGTGGAGTAAGCAGCAGCTGATTCGGGGTTAAAAATAAAATCTTCAGACAGTTTAAGTAACTTTAAAACAAGTTTTATGATGGAAGATTTTCCCCTCAGCTAAATATTGAAATTCACAAAAAATGAAATTCACAAAAAACAAAATTACAAAAAAAACCATCCCCCAGATAGGTTGTAAAATTCACATGTATTTGTTTATAAATACAGAAATCTACAAAATCTTTGACTTTCTGGGTAAGCAAATAGGAAAGTGATCATTTTAGCAAATGCAGAGTTTGTGGTTTGGTGCCACTGCTTGGTGCCTGCAGCAGATGTTTGCTCACAGATAATGCTGAGCCTCAGATGAGCTCAGAGCACAGGAAGTTTGCTGGGTGCATTTTTCCAGCAGGGTTTCTAAGGCAGCTTCAGAAATTCACATTTTGCCACCTCCTCCTCCTCCAAGGAGCCCCCTTGGCCCTGGGAGCCCAGCACAGCACCAGTTATCAGCTTTCAGTGCTTCAGCTGGAATATTCCAGCAAATGGGAGCTGCAAAGATCATCCCACTCAAATAAGGGGCCTTATCTGATGAAAAATAATGAAAAGTGCCCTTACACTAAAAGCAGGAGTTCTCTGACACTCCTTGTGGAAACCAGGCACAGGCAGAGCTCCCCACTGAGTGACTGAGTACAAAAACCCTAACAGCCTTTCCTGAGAGCCAGAAATGCCTCAATTCTCCTCTGAGCACGCTGAAATGTAGCCTGGAGAACTTAAAGATATTGAAAATACCCTGTAGAAATACTCACATTTTCTCAAAGCAGACTGGAAGTGTTAACAGCACACAGCTAAAGCAAAATAGCTCTTTCAGAGAGGTTGTTTTGGTGCTGAAAATGCTCTGCCAAACACAAATGAAGCAATCTGAGCATCCCTGGAAATGCTGGGGACAGCCCAGGAAAATATTGTGTGGCCAAGCGAGCAGAAGAACTTTGACAGCAGCACTCCCCATGCTGCTGTTATAAAAATAGAATTTATTCTACCAGAAGGCTCAAAGCTTTCCTTCTCTTATCCCTCTGACTTCCAAGGTTTCTAATTTTAGCAGCTAAAAGTGGGACTGCTAATTCAGTGAGTGCTTCCCATTCTATTCCTTAATTTCCTTTTCCGAAAACGCTCCCAAAGTAAAAGCAAAGTGTTTCCAAACCAGGGCTTATTCCCTGCCCCAAATGGGTCCCATCCCATGCTCTGTTCCCTGGCACAGCTGAAATAAACCTCCCTCACCTGCTCTGGCTGCTCTTTCCAGCACCTGAATTACCATTTTTCACTGCTATAAAAACTCAGTTATTTATTTCCTCCCAAGAAAATGCACAAAATCCACTTCTGCCCCACGTGATCACCTTGGATTGTGGCTCCAGATTCCTTTTGATCAGATGGATTTCATAAGTGGGATGTGAACTTGCATATATTAGGCTGAAAAAAGACTTACTAGGGAGAAATTTGCTTCTGATAATAAAACACATTTTTCTAGAGGTCAGTCTTTCAACACCACAAATTTTTCTGCATTAACAAGCATTAATTTCCAAAGATATTGAATAATGTAATCTCATTAACTGAAGCATAGTCTGTAGCAGGGAAATTTAAAAAGACTCTATAACAGTGTGAAAAAGAAAAATATTATTTAACCATTGAACAACTCATAGATTATTGTAACTGATTATTAGTTGCTGTAATATAGAAAAGAGCAAAGAAGAATATCTATGTAAATACAGAGGGAGAGAAAATTGTTGATATTAGTAGTTGAAACATATAAAACATAATTACACCTTTTAAAGTCTATCAGTAATTAATTTATTAGAAGAAAAAATCTCAGCTCCTGACCAACTCATCACTAACACAGAGATTATTACCAGTAATTAAGTGTGGACATTTGGGATTACTACAGACCTTTGTCACATATTTATCATCTTTCATTTGATTGATTTTCTCCCCAAAGAAGCTCTCTTGGGAGAACAATCCTGTTGGCAGCTTGAAATGCCAACCTTTATAAAGGATTTCTGGTACTATACATGGAAACACCCACGCCCTGGCATTTCTATAAATGTCTCCCTATAGCTAAAATTAATTTCCTTGTGTAATTGTAATTACATGCAGATCCAATGCTGACAATGACAATGTGGAAGGCTCCTACCTGCATTTTCAGCAACCTTATATATACATTTTTTTGAGCAGTTACTTCTTACCACTTTGTGACATTTGAAAAAAAGAAAATTGCTTTTTCCTAGTTCCCAAAGTAAAACTTTACTTCATCTTACTACAAGGCCACTTTCACGAGTAGCAGACATGTGGGAGGCTCAGGAGACACCAGTCTTGTCGTGCTGTCAGAGACTGTAAAGCACAAACTCTGTGAAATTCAGGTCACTGGCACCTATCTGCCTTCTTTAGTCAGCTCCACGTTCCTGGAGCTCCAGGGATCCCCAGGATCTGCTGCTGCCTTGCAGGAGTGGAGATGAAAGGACACCAAAGCCTCTGTGGGGCCACAGGCAGATCTGAGGCTCCTCTCCCAGAGGAAATCTTGCAGAAAGTCCCATTTACCTGAAACTTCTATAAATAACTTATAAAAAAAAAATACAAAAATTTCATTTGAATCAGAATTTCTTTTCCTAAGTAAAGAAATCAGATAAACCACTGAGAACAGAACCCTGAGCTGCAGAGATGCTGTGAAAATATTCAACACCCATTATTTACTTGTTTCCTAAGCAAGAGATAAGAATAGTTGGTTATGAGATAATGAGATTAGAATAGTTTCATGTGTGTTACTAATCTCAGTGGCCAAATTCAAGATATTTATTCCATCTACATATATAATTTATTCAGATGGAAAGATTCCAAGGCTTCTTTATTGTTCTGTTCTTCCACTCTGCTATACTCAGATACTTAATTGTTATTAATAAAAGTAAAAAAAGAAAAAATTATTTGTTCTTCTGCTTCTTTAACTCATATATTTATTATCCTGAAGATTTCTCTATATCATGTTTGTTCAAAAACAATCAAACTGTGGCCTTGTTACAAGGGGCTTTACTTATCTCTCTACCTGAGAGAGCTGATGCTTTCACCCACTGAATCTGCTTTCAAAATTATCATGCTGAGCTAAAAATAAAAATGGCCTTTGAGGTTTTCATTCCACTCCCCCTTGCTGAGGGGAGAGATAACAGAGACAGGAAATCACCCACTGTAATCTACATTTGTGTACTGTTGGGGGTACCCAAATTTGTGCTGAGGAGAAACAAGAGGGCAGCTGAGAAATGGGCTGGGGGCAGAGGGAGGGGATCCTCTGGAGTTTGTGATGATGGGAGATGATCACACTGCCAGCACACAGGGGGAGCAGGGCAGCTCAGGGAAAACAGGCAATTCCTCCTCCCTCCTCTTCCTCACCTGCCCCATTCCCTGCCCAAGGCTGACCTTTGTGCCATGAAATGCTCCTGTTCTTCAAACCCCAAATCCTTCCTTTCTGCCATGAAACGTTCCTGGTTCAAACCCAAAATCCTGCCTTTGTGCCATGAAATGCTCCTGTCCTCCAAACCCAAAATCCTTCTTTCTGCCATGAAATATTCCTGTCCTCCATACCCAAAATCCTGCCTTTGTGGCATGAAATATTCCTGTCCTCCAAACCAAAAATCCTTCTTTCTGCCATGAAATATTCCTGTCCTCCATACCCAAAATCCTTCTTTCTGCCATGAAATATTCCTGTCCTCCAAACCCAAATCCTGCCTTTGTGCCATGAAATGTTCCTGTCCTCCAAACCCAAATCCTGTCTTTCTGCCATGAAACGTTCCGGGTTCAAACCCAAAATCCTGCCTTTGTGCCATGGAATGTTCCTGTTCTTCAAATCCAAAATCCTTCTTTCTGCCATGAAATATTCCTGTCCTGCAAACCCAAATTCCTATCTGTGCCATGAAATGTTCCTGTTCTCCAAACTCAAATCCTTCCTTTGTGCCATGAAATATTCCTGTCCTCCAAACACAAACCCTGCCTTTCTGCTCCTGTCCTCCAAAACCAAATCCTGGTTCTCCTGCTGAGGAAGGAAGGGGAAAAGAACAGGGGAGCGAGGCTGAGCCACTGGGTAGAGAGAAAATTCAGAGGAGTCCCCAAAAGATTTCAACTGGATTCCTGCACATTGATTCTTTCAGCAGCAGGAGATGATATTTGTGTGGTAAGGGAGAGACTTCTATTTGCACCTTCTGGAGGATAAATATTGTAATCACCATAACAATAATATCAGTTGCAATTAATATATTTACTAACAAACAGCTGTTAAATTTGGGTTTAGAAAATATATATATATAGTTAGACTGTATCTAAACTGGTTTTTTTGGTAGCCTGGCAAAACAATAAAAACAGGACATAAATTCACTTACTAAAATAATACAATGCACTAAAACTTAGTTGTGTTGTGGTTCTCTGGAGTCAGAGGACTCCAGAATGCTTTACAAATGGCAATTTACCCATGAAGTCACAGCAGGTTAATGAATGCTTCATTTGCTGACTTGCATTGGTGGTGGTTTGTTTGAAGATGCAGAATATCATCATTTAAATATGCTCTAATAGAGCAGAATTGCTTCTGAAAACACTGCATATGTTTGGATAAAGGCAGCCTCATATTTGCTTTGTGCAAAGTGTCCTGATATAACTGCAAATAAAGGAATTCCGGGCCAGCCAGGCAGCCTGAGCCTTTGGAAGCTGCAGGAGTGAGCAGCCTGTCCTGGGGCTGAGTTTGCAGACACATCCATCCCAACCTGGCTGTTCCAAACAACCCCAGCCCCTCTCCTGAGCTCTGCAGGGGCTGAAATCAAGGACAGCCTGAGTTCTGGGTTAATACTGGTTTAGTCCTTTCATTTTCCCTAGATCCAAATCAGTTATGAAGTTCTTGCTTACTGCATGTGGAAACCTAAAGACTGATGATATTAATATATTACTGTTAAAAAGAACCTTTCTTAACATTTTATTTCCCCTCATAATGTAAAACACCTTTTTTAAAATACCTTTTTCCCCTTTAAGTTGTTTACAGATTAATGAATAGTGTAGTTTAGAGAGTCAGGTCTGAACAGAACTCTAAACAAACACATTATTGGGCATTGCTACTCAAGGATACTCTTCAAGTATGAGGGAGACACGTCAACTCAAGCCTTCATGTGCACAGTCCCAATGAAAAATAATATTATTTTGCAATCAGTACAACTGGGCAGACCCATTTTGAAGCTACAGAACGCAGAAATACTTATTTCTGGCTAAGAAAGAACCTACACAATCATCCCCAGAGTGATTTCCCAGCATAACTGCAAGGTAGGAGAAGGTTTTCCATATTACAGATACTTAAATAAAAAGCAAAGATGGAATTTATTCAGCAATTCAGAAAGGAAATAAAACTCTGAAGAAAGTAATGCTCAGTTTTGTTTCTTTCTGCAAGAGCAGGAAGGAATAAATAAAACATGAGCACATTTCCTGCAAAATTGGCAATAAAAGGCCCCTCCCTCAGTCACTGGAGCTGAATATGTGTGATTCTCCCAGACTATCTTAATTATTCCACTTATCAGAGCAGCACTCAGACTGCCTGTCAGCCCAAAAAAGCATCTGGAACATCTGGCACATCCCAGCGTGCACCCATTACACAACACCCAGCTCTACATTGCTTTTGCACAGGTTTTAATTCCCAGCATGTACCACTAAACTTTACATCGTTTGTCAAGCTGCCTCTGCAGCCCCAGGAACACTGAAAGAGCATTTCCATCGCCCTGTGCCACAGGGATGAGTTACCAACGTCCTGGGATCAGCAAGAAGGGAATAAAAAGCAAGTTAAGCAAGAGCTGGGTGACAATGACCAACCCTAAAACACCGTCATGCTTCAAATGATCTTTCAAATAAAAGGTGACTCCTGGTCTGGCACTCTCAGTGAAAACCATTATTTCTGTTTGACTGTCAGGGGAACATTGAAATGAAAGAATTGATCTTAAAACTCATTAAAAATTAAGTCTTTTCAACACACTGAATTCTAATTCACGCACAAAAAAATAAAAAAATTGAAATTCCAATCTATTCTCCAGTTTTTTAATATATGATACTACAAAGGAAGATATCCAATTACTCTGTAGATAATAGGCCCAGAACATTTATCACCAAGTAAAACCAGATGAGAGATCATTATCCAATTGGAGAATTTAATGTGGTAACCAGCAAATTGAATTTCAGAGCTTCAGAAAGTTGTGCAATAAAACCACAGAGTTGAACACTGTGTGGATTTCCAGACTGGATCTGGAAGGAGAACTTCAATATTCTCCTTTTAGATGGAAGCTGGTTGCCACAGAGCAAAATGGAACTGGGCAGCAGGATGGGTACAGTTTTCTATAACTTTTTGTGAAATCCCGAAGATTTTCCAAGATTTTTTGTGTTTTGTTTTATGGTCAGAAATGCAAAATGAAAATTTCCCAGGTATATCTGGTCAACTGAGCTGGAGTCCTGTGTGATAAGTTAATTTTCTGCAGAATGAGCTCTGGTAATACAAAATAAAAGCATATTCAGGTTTTAACTCTATCCTTGTAAGCCCATATTTAGGTTCAACCTGGTAAATGATGTCACTTCAGAAGTGAAGCATTAGTAAACATAGAAAGTCGTGTTCCAAGAGATAATCTATTAATTAATAATTATTTATAACAGCCTTGCTAATTGTAATTGACTCTTGCTTAGGTTTTGTGACATTGCATATCAATTAAATTAGAGATATGAATATATCCTGGAAGGGGGCAGTGTTTCTTGACAGGAATATTTTGCTGCAACATGGCTTCATGCATCATTTTATATCCTGGGCACGCTGCCAATATTGCATTACCTAAATATCCATTTTATATAGGAACTCTGCATCCTCCCAGCAACTTATGAAATCAGGCTAATTGTTTAATTTTGGGTTCCAAATCAACATTCCTTCCAAAGCATTAATCTAGTGGTGAATCTCTGCAATTACCAATTTTGCAAAACTTCTTACGTCTGGCAATTTAAACTACTGTTAAGTAAGTGCCTTTTTGGGGTTTTTTGCTACATATTTGTGTAAGTGCTTAGAAAATGAAGCAATGGCTAAGTGATGCTCAATTCCTCCTTCCATCAAGCCATCTTTGTTTGATTACAAAACATTATCACCTTCCCTTCACTAAAGATTATGAAAATCCTATTTATGCTCTCCATTTCCCAAAGCATTTATCTGGCCTGGAATTTTGATCTATATCCAGAAGTTGTACTGGGCATGTGTTAAGAGGAGAGGATTTCATGGAAATGGGATTCCACCAGTTCTGCCTTCCATTGAAAAACACAGAGCAAAGGTAAGAAGAAAAGCTAAACCAGCTTTGTCAACTTTTTAAATAAAAATGTAGCAAAAGCTGTTTTAAGGTGATTTGGTCTCATTATCCAAAAAAGTTTGTATATCAAAATGCTTATGGAAATCCTGGTAACACCTTTAGATATTAAGGAAATGAGCTGACCTACTTAAAACTTATAAATTTATATCTAAGAACACAACAACTCTGTTACTTTTCCTTTTTGCTATCAAGCTGCCATGGAATGTTCTTTGATATTTCACATTTTTCTTCTGGGTAGCTCTCTTTCAAGATAAATATGCCCATTTTTTTTGCTTGGCTTTTCAGAATTCTTTCAGTATTCCAAATGGAAAGACATTAATGTGAATGATTCTGTGCTGGCAAGAACCCACAAAATCTGTGTCAGCAGCTCTGTGTGTTTGTCGACTCAGTTCCTCTTGTATATTTATAAGGCAGTTGACAAAGTGCCTCAGATATTCTGATTCCTGTGATTATCTCCTGAAGGATGCAAAGGCCTCTTTTAATGCTGCTCCAGGAATTTATGGTGATAAAAGAATTAATCCTGCTCTGTCAGTGCATGAAGAATCATTTTACCTGTGCCCTTCCCTGTAATCACTGCACATTTAACTGAGTTTGTGAACACTCACTCACTTTTAGGGTGGAACAGCCACTCCATGTTGGCTCTTCCTGTTTTCCAGTTTCCTGCTTTTCCTTCAGACCCTTTAGAGTTGACATTTTATGTCATTCAGGTATTCTTCAATATTTACTTTATTATTATCCAATACCACACTGCTAATCTGTCACATCAATTAATTGCATTATAAGGTGGAAATCATGCAAGAAAATATAACTTCAGTCCTGAAATCAGGGGTGGAATTTGCATCTTACCACAAACAACCTATTTTCCTTCTCTTCAGAACTCAGGTGAGCCAACAGATCATCAACAGAATTATAACAACTGACTGAAACCAGCTGATTCATCTACCAAGTTATGAAATATTGTTGGGGTTTGTTGTAGGGCTGTACAATAATTTTCTCATTCATCCTGATAAATTGCCTGCTGATTTTGTCTCCAGGTTTGAAATCCTTTGCTTTGACTTTATGATGCTGATAATCTCTGTCAGAGAGATTGAAATCCACAATTTAAGTAAATAAATTTAAATAAACAGTAACTCCATTAAACTCATCTGTTTTTACAAGACACAGTAATCAAAGTGAAAATACAAAAGCTTATAAATTAATGTATAATAAATCATTATCAGAGGCTGAGTGCAGGATCCTTATGAACCTTCAGAGATAGTACAGTCTAATTAAACTAAACTCAGTGAGATGAGTAATTAAGAGCACGATTTTATTAAAGCATCTGACAGCAAATGATTCTTGCCTTGTGTTTTGCTGTTCTGTCCTGACTTTGATGAGAAAGCTGTCGTGATACTGACATTGAAAAAGTGACTCTCAGGAGAAATTCTTCATGACACCAACACTGAGCAGCCTTTCTCAGACTGAAATACAGCATGAAAACATGGAGTAGAGGACTGAGCCTTTATGCCTGGACCAATCCTACAGGAGAACACCTGAATGCCTGCATCAGTCCTAAAGGAGAGCATCTGAATACCTGGATCACTTCTAAGGGGAGAACACCTGAATGCCTGGTTCTATCCTACAGGAGATCCTCTGAATTTCTGCATCCATCCTACAGGGGAGCCTGTGAATTCCGGGATCAATTCCACAGGAGAACCCTTGAGTACCTGGATCAATCCTACAGGAGAACATTTGAATGCCTGGTTCAGTCCTAACAGGACATTTGAATGCCTGGATCAGTCCTACAAGGGAACACTTGAATGCCTGGTTCAATCCTACAGGAGAACACCTGAATTTCTGGATCCATCCTAAGAGGAGAACACCTGAATGCCTGGATCTATCCCACAGGAGAACACCTGAATTCTGGATCCCTCCCACAGGAGAACACCTGAATTCTGGATTCCTCCCACAGGAGAACACCTGAATCCTGGATCCATCCTAAAGGAGAACACCTGAATTCTGGATCCATCCTAAGAGGAGAACACCTGAATTCTGGTTCCATCCTAAGAGGAGAACACCTGAATTCTGGATCCATCCTAGAGGAGAACACCTGAATTCTGGATCCATCCTAGAGGAGAACACCTGAATTCTGGATCCATCCTAGAGGAGAACACCTGAATTCTGGATCCATCCTAGAGGAGAACACCTGAATTCTGGATCCATCCGACGGAAGAACCTCTGAATGTCTGGATCCATCCTAAAAGGAGAACACCTCAATGCCTGGCTCAATCCTACAGGAGAGCATCAGAATGCCTGCATCCATCCCACAGCAGAACACCTGGATTTCTGCATCAGTCCCGCAGCAGAACCCTGGCTGCTCTCCCAGGCTCAGCAGGCTGGGCACTCACGTGGTAGAGGGGCACGGTGTTGTTCTCTGCCAGCGAGAAGCCGAGCACGTCCTGCTGCCCCGGCTCCATCCTGATGCTCATGGTGGAGGCCAGCACCGAGGGGCTGATGGGGAAGCCGGGGGTCCCTGGCCCCTTGCCCTTCCTCCTGGACCTCCTGGCTGTGTCCCTCTTGCTGTCCTTCTGCGCCAGGGGCTCCTCCTGGATCACCAGGATCTTGTCATCGCTCAGGTAGCGCAGCAGCGAGTTCTCAGAGTCAGTGGTTGGAGGGGGAGGAAGGGAAAAACAAATATTAGGAAGAGGAAACAAGCAGAGAACCGTTGTAAATGCTGGGAATGCCCCAACAAAGGCAGGAATTGTGCATCTGACTCCATGTTCTCAGAAGGCTAATTTATTATTTCATAATTATTATTTTATAATTATTAATAAATTATAATAATATAATAATTCAAATAAAAATGCAGGAATGATCATCTGACTCCATGTTCTCAGAAGGCTAAGTAATTCTTTTATAAATAGTACAATATTATAACAATATAATAATAATTATATTAACTATCATTATATCAAGTACAATATCTAATAATATAATATATAATATATAATAATGTATAATAATATATAATAATTGATACGATATGATATGATACAATACAATATAATACAATATTATAAGAATAATTATATTAGTTATATTATTTAATAATATATTAATGTTATTATTTTATAGTCATAGTGTTATATAAATAATACCAATATTATTAATATTAATACAATTGTATAGTTATTACATACTTATTAATAATATTTATAATTATAACTATATTATATTAAATAATACTATACTATACTAAACAATGCAGAAAAGATACTTAATGTTAAAACAGGAATAGTGAAAACTCCTGACTCTTTCCAGACTCCTAACACAGCTTGGCCCTGATTGGCCAAAGAGTCAAAATAATTCACAGCAGAGTCCAATGGAACAATCACCTGTGGGTAAACAATCTCCAAACACATTCCACACGAGCACATCACAGGAGAAACAAATGAGATAATAATTGTTTTCCTTTTTCTCTGAGGCCTCTCAACTTCCCAGGAGAAAAATCCTGGGTGAAGGGATTTTTCCAGAGAATGTGAATGGCACAGAGAACCATTTTTGGCTGGGCAGAGACATCCCTGGGTCCTGTTAAACTGGGAAAATCTTGGGAGTGTCCAGGGAATTGTGAGGGCTCTCCCTGCACTCCATCCCATATTTCACCATGGGTGGTGAAAGGGAGCAGACACAGAAAATATTACTGGCTTGTATCATGCAGGGAGCACCTCTGGAACCATTCCAGACTCCAGGATTGTAATTTCAAGGAATTTGACAAGCTGGAATAACAGTTTTAAGAAGATGTGCAGCGAACTTGGGCACAGTTTCAAAATGGGAGCTGGCCAGGCAACAAGTCTGCTGCTGTCTGCAGCAGTGAAATATGAGCTAAACACACATCAACAGATTTGGAATAAATCAGAAAAGGCTTGTGCCTAAATGAAATTTATTTTCTCTTGGAATGAAAGTTTACTGAAAAAAAGTAGTTTAAAATCCTGTATTGATCTTCAAGAATATCATTCATTTTTTGTCACATTTTTAGGAGTCAAGTTGAACTCTTCTCAGCTTTCAGACCATGTCTAAAAGATTCTAAAAAATGGTACTCAAGAATCTTCAACAGTCGGTGTCACAATAAATATGGTTGTATATTTGAAGAATATATTTTTGAATTATATGTTTTCCTTTTGCCAGAAGAAATAAAGGAAAAAAAACCCTGTGCAATCACTTTTCCTTCTTGCAAAGTTCATAATTCCCACTGGGATCAATGGAAGTTTTTGTGATAGAACTGCTGGTCTAAACACTGACAGTACAGTTGCTGATTCCTGTTCCAAATTTTAATTCATACTGATCAAAATGTTCTCAGAGGACGCTACTTTACATCTGCAACATCACTTACTGTTTTCTAGAGCTGTGCAGATTCGGAACTGATTGCTTTTAGCACCTATCTGAGCCTTCAAAGTACTTTTCCCCTTGATGTTTATGTTTCTTTATACTAGAATTAAATTCCTCCTACTAATACAAATTTTTAATTTTCAGAAATAGAAACAGAAAAGCACAGACACTAAACAGGCTGGTTTAGATCTTCTGTGACACTAAAAAAAAAAAAAAAGAAAAAAAAAAGATTTTTTTTCCTGTGATGCTCCTTAAGCAACAAAGGAAAAACATCTTGGAGAAGAGGAGAGAAAAGAAAATACTCACCTCTGCTTCCCCTCTTGTACATGTTCTGTTCTTTGGGCTCCCCAATCCAGCTGTACTCAGTAGGCATCGAGACTGGCCTCAGATCTCCTGCAAACAAGGCAAGGAAAACCAATGGAATTTTGGAAGGTTAGGAATGGCAGGCTGTGGGGTCAGTAGTGTAAATTAAATAAATTCCAGGTGTGACACAACCCCTCAGAGCTGTGGCCTTCAGGATCAGTGGAACATCCCAGAGCCTCCTCTTATCACCCCCACCTCAAGGGAGGCACCACCAGCTCTGGTGAATTCCTTGTGAATGTAAAGCGGATTACAAATTTGTTTGAGAACTCTGCTCTGTATGAACTTCCTCACTCATTAAACAGGTGTTGGGAATAAAGAGAGAAACAGATTTTCAGTGAAAATGCTGTAGGAAAAGCAGAGAGAGAATTAATACAGATGCAATAACACAGATCTGTCAGGGAAGCATAAACCCGCCTGACTTGGGAAATCCCAGGGGGACAAATGAGGGATCTCATTCCCAGGAACATTCATTTCCACTGGCTCAGGAGGAAAACCTGGGGCTCAGTTTGGGGAGAGCAGCCAGAAAAGAAGATTCAGCCCTGGGGGTTTAATCCCTGGATTTCATGGGCTGGGGCAGTGAGACCCTGATGTGCCCAAACCATTCCCTACCCGAGCACAGAGCAGGGATGGGAGGGCACCAAACCAAGAGCACCCCCAGATATCCTGAAAATCAGGGGGGTGACATTTGGGATACTGAGATTTGCCCAGATTACACTTTTGTGCACACCATGAAATTTAGTGTATAAATAATCCTATGGAAAAATACATTTCATTGTCTGCCTCACACCTGAGACTACCTTCAACTACAAATATGGGATTCAACTCCTAATCCTTAGAAGAACAATATCAATTAAGAAAAAAACTCAATTAAAAAAAAATCAATAATATAAAAAGATAGAGAAACAAGATAAAAAAATTTATAAAAAGAAAACAGGCACAAAGGCAGTGAAGATCAACATAACCAAACTGAGCAGTTTTTCTGTAAAGAAAGGAAAGATCTCAAGCTCTGAAATGATTTATACACAAACACAGATACCACAGCACAACAGAGATCAGAACTAGAAATCCAGGAATCACACAAGGCAAATGAACAAGTGATTGTGTAAACTGCTTATTTCACTTCCAACTCCTTTCCCAATGAAAAGTAAGCTATAAATTGTTTTGACATTGCAGCTTGGATATTTTTCTGAGAAGCAAAAAATTGTTGTGTACAAGGATACCAGAATAAAATGAAAGAAAAAAATATATTTATGATGTTTTTGCCTCTAACACATAAATGGAAGAGGTTTGAAATACATTGCCACAAGAGCTGTTTAGACCAGAGCATTTTAGAGTCAGGAAAATAACAGAGAATAATGTTAAGTAAACCAAAAAATGCATTTCAACGTTGCTAAAAACAAGCTTAATTTTCATAAATACATTGGAAAAATGGATTTATTATTTATCTTCTTGTATTTTGCATGTGCTCTCAATACCCATCACCTGCCTGAGTATCCATCCACCTGCACAGGAGACTGATTTCTAATAATGGCTGGAACCCTGCTAGGTCCAAGGCTGGAATTTTGGAGCAGTAGTTTGTGTCAGCCCAGGCAATAATGAAAGTGGCTGCTTGGCCGTGAAAGGCCTCAGAAGTTTTATTTTCGTTTCTTTGCTCAAGGGTCTGTGGTTCCAGCATCAGTTTGCTGGAGCTGCCATAAATCCTGTCTTTTTACTGAAAGACACATTGTCACTTTGGTGATGGATGTCAAGAGTGGCAGACAGTACAAAACCTTCCACTACAGTAGAACTTCATTTGCATGTCTGGTAATCAACAGATTAATTAAATCTGTAGTTTAAAAAAAATCTGGTGTAGCAGTCATATTTGAGAGAAAGACATACTTCAGAGACTTCAAAACCAAATTCCTTCTGGATTTCAATCAGAATTGTCCATCATAGACAAAAAAAAAATCTTGTGTACTCCTGGGATCAGGAAGGGAACCCAATATTTTAAGTCACCATGCAGGAAGAATTTATGAAAGCAAGGCAAATACACCCATCTGGCTCCAATTTTAATCACAGTTAAGATTTCTCTTTATCTTTCATTCTAATTCTGTTTTAAAATGATGTCACTTCCCAAGGAGATAAAGAGTGAACATTACTGGTCCCAAGATGGAATCCTGTTCCTCAGCATCACAGCTCTTCCAAGCATCAAGCAGATGACTGAAGCATTTGCTAAAAATACCCTGCCTATAACAAAGATTTATTAAGATTTCCTCCCCTGAAAAGGTTCTGTGTGCATATACACACACACCATCAAGTCCATTTTACTTGCCACTTTTGCCAGAAATCCAGCTGCAATCAGCAAATTCCAGCAGCAGGAGGGAAGTTCTGTGTAACTGATAAACACAAGATAAATACTGAGAGAAGGAGGCAGAGAAGCTGCATTTCAGAACATCCCTGGTATCAAACCCCACACCAGACTGAGCAGCAGAATCAGGGACTGCAGGGCTTTAGGAATTTCCTTTTTTCCCCCACTCCCTTCCAGCTGCTGTTGGATCTTCCACCAGAACCTGTCCTGGGATTCTCTCTCTCCCCTGAACTGCAGCAGGATTTTAGTGCCTCTGCTCTTCACTGGCACATTTTCCTTCACTGCTCTGAGCTTCCCAGAGGTTTTCCCTGCCTTTAATTTCAAAGACAAAAACTTAGGGAGTTGTTGGGGCTTTTTAAAAATGAGAGAAAAAAAGATCTCAGAGTTGGGGAATAAAGGACTTCTGGATGGCTTGCCATATATAAATAAATATCCATATAGATCTCAAAAGATAGCAGCTGCCCACAGAGAACACCATGGTCTTTGCTTTCTCTGAGGTACAGAAATAATGCCATTTGCAAAATCAGACATAATTCCATTTTTCAAAAGAAATCTCCTATCTGAAATTTGTAAGCTTTACAAAACTGTCCTGCTGCCTTGAAAATAAAGCAGCTGAAAATGCACAGCCCATACACTGCTGTGTTTCTACAGGATTTTTCTCAAATTCATTAAATACCAAGCAGTTCAGTTTCAACAGAGAAGCAAAAAAATGTATCAGTTAATTTTCAACAACACTTTTTATATAGATCCATAAATATAGATCCATACACTTGTACACAAGCACACGTGATTGTACACCTGACCACTCAATAGGGATTTGTGTACACACTGGATTTCTATGGAAAACCAGAGTTAATCAGTGTTTATTAGCATTTTATATATTTAGGCATCCTCATGCTAAGATTCTGAAATACAGTTCTAGCTCTAATGAGTGCATTGTAGGCTACTCCTCATGCATTTAATGCAGTGCTGAATTTTGGAGGGCCTTCCATCTTACAGACACTTTCACACCACAAGGCAGTTCCTTCACTGAAGTTTAACAGCCCAGAACATTGCAAGTGGAATAATCTCCAGGAGTTTGGGAGGGGAAATTGAGTAAATAAAGATGCTGGCTATTCAAATAATATGAATTTAATTACCATTCAACGTTCCAGAATGAACTGCAAAATAACTGTATAAATAACTTCTGACCAGGAATGTTAGTGTGTGACTTTTCTAACTATTCCTCCATGTGAAATTCTGTTTATTGTTCAGAGCCAGCAGGTCTGACATAGAATGGCAGATTTTGGGGGTGTTTCAGAGTTCAGAGCGGAGTTTGTGAAGCAGGAGGAGGGTGACAAGGGCAGCCTACCATGGGTTGGGGTTTTCTCCCTTCTCCTCACGCCTGGGGCTCTGCTCCTCTCGTACTCGGAGCCCCCGGGGTGTCCTTCCCCCTCTATCAGCGTGTAGAATTTCCCACTCTCGTGCTCCAGGAAATAGTTTGGAGACTCTGAGCCCTTCATCCCAGGCTTTCCAAACTTGCTGATGTCGTCACAAGACATGATTCCAATTTCATCCCTAAAAACAGAAGATGATGGAGAAATGAACCATTTAAGGGAAACTTCCAGCATGCAACTGCCTCTCCCAAATGCTACAAATCACAAGTTTTGCAATTGAAATCTTCACTTAATAAGAGAGGCAATTCAACAAATGTAAATTAACAAAACCATCATTAGGTGCCACTTTAATTGTGAGATAAACATTCAGGAATTTTCTGGGATCTGAAGGAGAACATGAGGAATTGTTTTAATATGAGCAGACAAGAGTTTCCCTTGCAGAAACGCTCAAGAATAAGATAGAAGTAGACACATAAAAGTAAATCTAACCAACTGTTTAAAGACTTCTTTAAATACTTTCTTGATTTAGGAACAAGCCCACATTTTCTCAACTAAGTGAAAATTCAGTTACTCAAAACAATGATATGGTGCTTAATGTATTTTTAGCTCTTAATTTTCTTAATTATTTACCTTGATGATGGGTCTGTTAATTTTGGTTTTGTTTTATAAATTTAATGAAATCAAAGTGTAAAATTTTATTTTTCAAAAACCTCAAATTCCTTAGGACATAAATACCTGGGGCCATAAAGTCCTGACATAGGGGAGAGAATGAAAACATCCTGGAGTGCAGAGTTGTCCATTTTTGAGGACATGCCCATCGTGCTCGTTGGGGTTGTAGAGCTGCTCGTGGGGCTGGTTGGAATCACAGGCTGCAAAAATCAAAAACGCACATGAAGAATAACTTAATGTTTTCCGTGCTACAAGAAACAACAAAATCAGTGTGCGTAATTTTAGGAATTTTGACCTCTTTTTTTGGATTAGCCATTTTTTAAATTTCTGAGGTTTCTTCCAAAAAGGTGTCCAGTGAAACTCTAGACTTCAAGAAAGTTATGAAAGAAACTGATAAATGACCATTAAATTAATTTAAAAACCACCTCAAGGGAAAATCTGAGACTCAATCAAAATATGATCTTTAATCAATGCAGAAAATCAATTATCTGAGGAGAAAGGACACACTGTATTAAATGCCATTAATACAGAAGTTAATTACAGAGCTCTGGAATACTTGTACTGAATGAAATGATTGTGTTGGTTTCAGTGGAAGATTTATTGTTAGCAAGGACAGAACATCTTGATTTTTTAAGACAGCAGAATTCATTGTCCTTTGGCTTTACAGCCATGGTGATACAATACCATGGCTATAAAGCTATGGTAAATAGCAAAGAAATAGAAATTAAAGGATATTTATTTATTGTTTAGGTTAAGATTTTTACTTTTTAAACTTTCTCATGGCATTGAACACAATTGTTTGATTCAAATGCCACAGAAAAGCTCAAGCCAATGGTCTGCAAGGACTAGAAGGATGATAACGAAATATGCTGGGCAGGATACAGAGATATAAACAAAGAATATTTTTCAACCAAGGTTCAGTCTGTGTTGATACTCAAGAAATAGGAAATATTTTTATTTATAAAAGTTATGTTTAAATAGATACAACCAGTTTTCTACAGGTGGAAGGAAAAGCCAGTGACTCAAAATTTGGATGAAAGGCATAAACACTGATCTTTTTCTAAATAAAATGTTTTCTATCCTCAAGAGGTAAACACTGAAATATTTTTTATGTAGTTCAAAAAGTAAAAGCAGTCCTAAATACCAAAAAATGATGTTTTTTTTTTATAAGAATGTCATTCTACAAAGGGATCAAAATTATATTAGTTATCTATGCTTATTGATAAACGAAATAATAAATGGTGTAATTGTTCTGGATCAATTAGTTGTGACAGAAGGATTATTCCAATTTGAAAAGTTCTCCAAATAAAAAGAAAAAAGTACAATATATATATTTTATTTGAGTGAAGTTGTAGGGTGCAGAGGCCTATTTGCCATTGCCAATTAAAAAAACAAAAGCAAAAACATTTTGTCCTGAGTGGGAAAATAATTAGGGAGTTTAAAATTCAAATAATCTTCCACTATCACATAATGTCAGCCAGAGACAAAAGGGGAAAAAAATGGTGTCACAAATATCACAGAAAGATAAAAGAACACAGAACTGACAAATGGAAACTCTGCTGTTGTAATTCAGCATCAAGGAAAACACTCTAAAGCAAAAGAATACTACAACAAGGCCAAGTAATAAATTTTATAAGGCCTCAGAGATTCTGTATCATCAATAATTCATAAATTACCTATGTGGTATAATTTTAAACTTAATTATTGCAGAAAAAATATTAATAACCTCTTTAAGTGCCTGAAGCAACAATAGAGAACATGACAACTTTTATTTAAAACTTCTTGCTGTGCACCAACCTGAGGTAACAAATACGATTTCAACTTCTTAAACCCTATTTCCTTTTGGCCTTCCCTAAATAGGTACTGCTTTTGTTTTGGGGGTATTTTTACCAACAAAAAATTCATTTCCAGAAAACTGAATGATTTCCATTCTATTTTAAATCAGAATGGAAAAATTTCTCCACATGTGGACACAGGAATTGATCTATGGGGTGCGCCATGAAAACAGCATGTGCAGAGAAACATGTATGGATGAGGAGCTGGAACATGCCATGAAATACAGCACACCCATGTGTGTTATCCCTTTTTTGTGACAGTCTGACTTTTGCTGAGCTGTTTCCCTCTCAATCTGCTTTCTCTGGGGTGTTTTCCTGCAGTTTGGGGCTGTTTGGCCGTTCCCCGTCCTGCTCTTCCCTCGCTGTGAACCCTCCTGTCTGAGCTGTGCTCTCTGCTATCCCAAAGCCTGTTCTGCAGGATTCATTTAATCCATGAGCAGCAGAACCTCCAGAACAACAACCAAACAAACAAAGCCAGAAATTCTCCTACAATTCCACAGCTCTAGAGTCTGAAAAATGCCAAAGTCACGGAAAGGTGAGGGCAGTGCAGCCAACAGGAGAGGGAAGTGAGCTCACTGCTTCCAGCAGCAACAAGCTGTTGTGTCAGCTGTCCAGGAAGCACAGGCTTCAGTGGCATCTTGAAATTTAATCAGGCTGCTTCCAAGTCATTACTGACAATAATAAATAACACCAGATCCAGGTGAGAGCTGCGGGAAGCAGGCAAACCCAAAACCTGCGCCCTGACACGGATCCAGCTCCTCACACTCGAGCTCGTCTCTGTGGCAGGAAGAATAAAAGATCTAAAACTGGTTTTCCATGCCTCATATTTCTTATTGAGAAATAACACTGGCAGGGCTGGTTTTGTTTTCCAAAGAGGTTTATATTTTTATTTAAATGCCTCACCCCACTATTCTCTGATAAATAAGGAATACACCCCAGGAAGGAGACACTCCAAGCGCCCTTTGCTCCTCAGGGGCTCATCAGGAGAGGAGACATCACAAAACCAGAACTGCTGATAATTCAACAAAAGCAGCTTGGTGCACTTTCAATTCTCTGTCTACCACAACAAAAGTTGCATTTTTGCTGGTAAATCCATGCATGCAGAGTGTACAGCACACACTGCTCACTGTGTCACAGCCCCACATCCAGAGCTGCCCCTGAATTATGATTCTTTAATGCACAAATCTAAAGAGAGGATCTCTCTGGAAGCCCTGTGCCATTGCAATTTCCATTTTGCTGCCCTGGAGGCTCCATCTGAAGTTCACAAGCAGATACATGAGCATCTTGCCAGAGCAAAGGATGTTATTCCTGCAGTGTTGTGAGAGAAAAATTCCCTCTGGGGGTCCCAGGGCCCCGTTCCTCTCCCCCAGGGCAGGCACAGAGAAGGAAAGGTGGCCCTAAATCCCACTGTCAGCATTCCTGGGCTGCAAGGATTGCACAAACTCCTGAAGTGAAGCCACTGTGCAGGATTCAGGAAATCTGAGAAATGAAAGATTTAGAAAATGCCAGGCAGGGAGGAAATCTGCCTGGATAAGCTTGAAGGGTTTGTTTTGTTTCATTAATTTAAAAATCATTCAGAAACACATTCATGTGTCCTATGAACCAAACAAAACAGCTCTGAGAAGCTTCCACATGATGGAAGTGCATCAACTTCTTACAGGATGTTAAATGGCATTAAAGACAACCATCAATAGTTACTGACTTACTGGCAAGCCTTTCCTTTAAAAATGACATTTTGAGTTCAGATTTTCCTGCTGTAGGAAGAAGCAGCTGTGATGTTCACAATTGTCTTTTATTTTTTTGCATCTGCAGGTTTTCAAGGAGTGAGTACACAGAAAATAGCAGAGGTTTTGTCATCCCTGCTGCCAAAACTCCACCTGCACGAGAGGTGTGCAACAGGAGCAGGATTCTCCTGGAATTTAATGGATCTGACACACTTGGTTACAAACAAGTAGGTGACAGACTGTGAAATAATGGAAACAGGGAGGCACTGCCAGGCAGAACAGGCTCTGAACCTTGTTCTCCATAAAACTTTCTGTAAATGTTCTTTCCTTTCTGAATTCCTGTGGCTCCCAGAGTCACCAAAATATGGAGAAAACAATCTGAGCATTGCCACACTTGTTTATCTCAGAACTCTGCTTCAGAGGAGTTTGGGACGGCTCCTGTTCCCTTCACTGGAAGGTAAAATTGCAGTGTTTCCTTTTGAATAAAGGATTTACCATGACATTGCAGCACCACTTACCTGCAGGGCCAGAGGCTTCCACCTCACATTCTTCAGAAGGGCAGGAGCAGAAACCAGGGTATTCTGAGGACGTTTTTTCAAGGTTAAAATCACTCCATTTGGGTCTTCCCACAGTGCATTTACTAGGTTCTTTAACTGCCAGCCAACCTAAGGAAAAAGTCCATAATTGAATTTTGAAAACTTTCCATTTAAGTTGAAATGTGAAGGAAATGTTCTGTTAACCAGCAAGGTCTATTACAGCCTGCTCCTCGCAAACACAAGCAGTTTTTATAAACCCTGATGCACTCAAATCATGCTGCTCCAGCTGGATTTTTATCTTTCTTTTCTTTAGCCATGTTCCTGAACAAAATAAGGCAGAAGTGAACACTGTCACCCTTTCAATAACTTGTGAGATCATGGAACATTTTAAATCAGAAGGTGAGGTCTAAAGTCATGAAATCGTTTCAGTCTGAGCTCTGAGTTTTAACAGGGAGTGCTGAGGAGGGAGCCAGACTGTGCTGGAACAACAAATGCAGCATGTATGTGAGAGCTGCAAGCCCCTGCCTGGAGATAAATGATCATTTATTGATTTATCTGTACAGCCCCTGGGCACAGCTGAGCCTCCAAGTTACTGTAAATTGCAAACAGAGCCATAAAAAAGGAAATCACTGGTACTGTAAGGATGTGCCACTCAGAAAAAAAAATACTTAGAGACATATCTTAATCAATTTGATTATTTAAATAGGAATTTATGAATTGTTATATTATTATGAATTATTTATACACAAAGCCATATAATTTCTTTTTAGGGCTTTTCTCCTTCCCCTGCCTTTTCTGTCCCACTCAGAGCAGATTTTTAGAGCAGTAGTTCATGGCCATGGTAAAGACCTGCCATAAATGCTGTGACTGCCACAAATCTGACAGAGCTGGACTGCAGGAATTGGGATGCTGTGTCCACACAATTCCCAGACACAACCTTCCCAAGCAGCTGCACCAGCCCTGACATGAACCTGTGAGAAGGAAAAGTTCAGTGAATCCCAGAACAGAACCAGCACCAATACATGCAAGCACTAAATATTTTTATACTGGCCATGTTTGACCTGTCAGGGTTCAACATTTTAATCATAGTTTCTCTTCTGACCAAGGAGTGAATTCCCACTGCTATTAAAAAGCAGGACAATAAATTATTTAGGTGCTCAGGCACAGAACATCTGCATTCACCCCCTTGTTATATCAGGTGGAGTTTGTAATGACTTCCTCTTAGAGGAAGATAATATCTGATTACACAAAAAGCTGAAGGCAAAATAGAAAACAAACTCCAAGAGATTGGAACAAAAATGGTTTCTAAGGGCTGGAGAGAATTTGGGATATGACTGTCAGGTTCCAAGCTGCCTCCACAGAGGGCCAAAGCCAGGATCTCACTGTGAGCATCCCCCTGGGACAGAACTGCAAGATGTGTTGGAACTCCAAAAAGGATTTTTAAAAGCTTTTAAAACTTCTGTTCTATATTTAATGCTGCTGTTCTATTGAAAACTTTCTAAAAATGCACTGGCCACAGGAAACCAGACAACAGCAGTAATTGTAAATAGGGCACATCCAGACAAATGCAAGCATGGCAGCTTGCATCCCAAAAATCTCCTCCAGTTTGGGCTGTGTTTATAAAACACAGGGGCCATATATTTTTTTTTCTTTTACTCAGTTACAGAAATGAAGTGGAATTCTCTCTGATTTTTATAGATTGATGTAATTTTCAGATTGCCGAAATCCTTAGAGTTCCATGGGCTCCTTTTAGAAAAGAATGATAAATAATTAAGTGAAGGATAAATTATTCCGATGAGAACCTTAATGACAAAACCATTAAATACCAAGATCTATCAGAGCACCGTCTGCACTCATTACTACTGGGCAATGATAAAATGCTCTCAGGAATTTGGACAACTTATTATAAATTGTATTACTAAAAATAGCTTTGAATAAAGAGAAGTCATTATAGTGGATTAAAAATCTGAATTGATAACCAGTCCTTGAGTCAGATTTTAACATTTACTCCTAAAGAATCAGTCTTTAAAGCAATTACTGATTTCTAGCTCTGATAAGATGCATTCTTCACAAAGGTATTTTGCTCCTTTAAGATTTTTAGAACATACAGTCAAAATTGAATTCTACAAAATGGGTTGAGATATTTCAGCAAAGGTAAATTCACATTAGATCAATGAAGAAATAAAAGACCAACGTGATACTTTTCATTTTCCTCCATAAATGAAAATGGATGCTAATTTAGATGCTAAAGATGGCAGAAACACAGAAGAATGCAAAAGAATTCACTCAAAATGGTCAGAGACAGATGTTTGAAATTTTCATAGTTTACGATTAAGGTTGCCACAATTATTAATTTTTGTTTTTACATCCTCAATGTTGAAAAACAAAATCAGACAAAAGAAACCTGTGGCCTCCTGTCTGTATTAAAGGATTTGTTAGTTTTCTCATAGAAACTGTATGGGGGAAAATTAAGAATACAGCAACTTTTAAAAAATTAGTTTCAAAAGTATTAATTGCTAAAACAATAAATTCCTTTACCAGGAAATTCCACAATGCTGAGGTAATTTTGTATACCCAAACCTGATAATTTTGTAGCTGGGACTCCTTAACTAATATGTTGAGAAAAACACAAAAGGCATAACCCATTTTCATTAACAGCAAATCAGTGATTTTTAGTTCTCCAATAACTCCTTTAGACTCTCCTCATAATGACTTTGCTCCTTCTCATTCAGAAGATCTGGATTTGCATGAATGGGATTTGGAAAGCATCCTCCCAGCAGCAGGGATTTCAGCATTGTTATAAATCCCAACTCTCCTCATGCTTTTCTCCCTTTTCAAAAGGAAGCCTACCTGCCTGGGGATGACTCACTGTAGAAAAATTTATACAAAAAGTTCCTAATGCTACAGATGGACACAAAAAATATAAAAAATCTGTGCATTTTTGGGTGTCTGCAGAGGCATGAAGTGCATGATATATTTGTCTATGAAATGGAATTGAGAAAACAGCTCAACTGCGTAACAGGGTGGTGTTTATCAGAGGATTCCAGAGGTCTGAGCCTCCAGAGCAGTTATACACCTCCCTGCCAATTGCTTCCAAACACATTGTACCTATTTATTATAGTAGGAATTCAAAAATAAAAATTAGCTCAGATGGTGGAGCTGGGTGTGCACAGGGGACAGAGGGATCTGCTCCTTTCTCTGCTTTCCCTGAAACTTCTGGGGACAAGGCAGGAATGGGTTCCCCAGTTCCTTCACTCTTTACCAAACCCTGTCAGGACTCTGAAAAATGGAAAAGTTCTAATACAGAATAATAAAAGTTTAAATACAGAAATACTGAGTGTCCCTCACAGCAGGCAGGGAGGTTACACCTGAATTTGCCTGGGGGATTTGTGCCTGCTCTGCTCACTGCATCACCTGGGGTGGGGAGACACAGAGCAATAACTAACAAGAATTTAAAACTCCCTTTTCAGGCATTTGGTCTGGAAATCAGTTGTGCCAAATATTTTCTAAATATTTATATCCTACTATATTGCACAGCACCTGAAAACAAGTAATTCTGCTCTGACTGCACTAACCCCTCACAGGAACCAGGACAGATGTTTCCCCTCATGACTCTTCAAATACATAAGCAAAGCCATCTGGATATTTACTTGAACCTGCAAAGTTTGACCTCTCTTCATATTTGCATTAAAAAAAACCCCAGGTGTTGTAAACCCAACTTTTTTTAAGGAAGCAGACTATCATCTTTTCATATTTTAAGTAATTCACTTTGCCTCATTAGGGAATTAATCAAGAGAGCTGGTTTGATTAAGATGGAAATCAGAAATTATTATTAGACAAAAATGTGCTGGAAGATCATAAGACTTTTCTGTCACTGAAGGGGAAGCTCGTCATTAACACCTGTAGCTGATTCACTCTCATTAATATTCGAGCTGGTCCTAACAAGAATTGATGATTTAAAACCAAATGTTCTCCATTATCTTACAGAGTTATTTTCATTAACCAACAGAGAAACACAGCAAGAATGCAAGAAGCAGCAAGATCTACTGCGTGAGAGAGGCTTTGCTGAGCCCTTCTGAAAGGCTGGGTCTGGAGAATGAGTAACATGTGGCACTTTGTTTGGAAACAGAAGGACATCTTTTGGGGAAAGAAGTTCAAATTCTCATGACAGATTTTGTCCTTTTTTTTTTCCCCCTGCTTGCATCTCCCAACACAGAGTGTGCTGAAACACAGATGGTGTGACCTGGCTCTGCATTTACAGAATTACCTCCACCTAAAATGAGCTCTCATTAGGACTCATATTTACAATTCAGCAAACAGACACCAAGGGTATTAATTCAATGACTGTCTTCACACAAATAAATTAGTGCTGAAATTATTTCATTGTGCCAGGCTCTTGACACACTTAATTTCAAGCATGTAATTTGACAGTGAAGAGTATGAAAGGGCATTAGGCTGCTGAGCATGTACTTGGAATCAAAGTATATTTGGGGTTTGAAGGGACATTTTAAGGTCATTTAAAATGAGCCAGGAGCAGGGACATTCTCAAGTGGGTTGCTCAGAGCCCTGTCCAAGCTGGCCTTGGACACTTCCAGGGATGGGGCAGCCACAGATTCTCTGGGCACCCTGTGCCTGTGTTTCACTGCAAAAAATTCCTTCTTTATATCCAAATCTCCCCCCTTTCAGTATAAAGTCATTGCCCCTCTACAACAGACCCTACTAAAAATCTGTCCCCATCCTTCCTCTCTGCCCTTGAAATCACAGGGTCCATCCTTCCAAAGAACAACCTCGAGTGTGAAAATGCAGCTCCTTCAGTTAAAACCTGCAGCTGCTTCAAGAGAATATAAGAAACAAGTAGCACAACAGATTTATTACAGATATTTCTGTGGCCTCTTGCTCTGGCACAGCAGTGTTTTATGCCTTGAGGATTTGTTTCTCTTTCTGGTCTTTATTGCCTCTGTCTGTGGAGAAAGAGGAATTCTGTCTCAGCCCCAGCTGGCTGAGTTAACCAAACTGAAATCCTTAAATAATTCCTCTTCCTGTGAGACAGATGACACATTTTCCTTTTTACCCATTACATTTTTTTAATGCTCCTATCTAAGTGAACACCTTTGATAGCTGTAAACGACCTGGAGATCACACACTATTTCAGACAAGATATTACTAATGTCAAGACAATGGTATCCAAACTCAGTTTCTCCTGGAAACCTGTTCCTGATTAATTCCAAGTTCATCTTTGCCATTTTCAGTCACATCAGCTCCGTGGTGCTCAGTTGGTTTGGGATTAGTTACAACATTCTGACTCCTGGAGTCCTGCCAGGAGCTCCTGAGTAACATCGAGCTTTCAACAGGAATTACTAAAAGCCTTCTTATTGCTCTCTGTCCTATGAAATAACCTTCAAATCCTAACCCTCACCAAAAAAAAAAAAAAAAAAATACAAATAATAGAAGACAGAGAAATTCAGTTTTCCCTTGTTTACAAATCACTTCTCTATCCAGAAGGAGACTAAGTATTGTACAGGTGGTCAGGTAAATGGATCAATATTTATTTGATCTCTAATATTCTCATTGTCTGAAAAACTATCTAAAAAGGAAAATTAACACAATTTAATTTTCATAAGTTTATGCTGAAAAATAATTGCAATATAAAATCCACTACTACAACTAAGCAGCAAAAAATACACTACCTAAAAAGTAATTGTTAATTTTGCAAACAAAGAAGTGCTACACTGGCATCTTTAGTACTTCTGTAGAATTTTATGAGAAAGGAAGTAAAAATCTACAAGGCACTGGCACAATTGGTGCCTGTTGTTGGATTGTAGAGAAAATAGAGTTAGGATGGCAGAAATTTAGAATGTATAACTTATTCTTAAAGTTTCTTACACTGTTTTATTAAAATCTTATAAGCAAGAAAAAGCAGAAAAGCAAATAAGGAAATTGGATAATGATTAAATGATCTTAACAGCCAGTGGTGAATTCCCTGCTTTAATTAATTTCTTGCTTAAAGTACTATTATTTTTTCTTTGATCTTTGTAATTGTATTACAGAGTGTTCCTTGGTTAGACCAGATTCCACGTGGAAAAGCTTTTATTTCTCCCCTTTTCAGTTGTTGCATTACATAATTTGGAAGCAGCTGTCCTTTAATACCTCCTGAACACTTTTTAACTCTCAACTCCATAGAAAAGCTTTTGGAAAAATGAAGTAAAACTGTGAAAAGTTGTGCCCATCCCCTGGGGAATCTGCTCAGTGCCCAACCACCCTCTGCAGGGAGAGCATTTCCTAAATCCACCCTGACCCTGCCCTGGAGCAGCTCCAGGCTCTGCAATCTCATTTTCACTCTTTCAGTTCTGCCCTGCCCATGAGTGAAGCCTTGCCCTGGACAGCTCCATAACTCCTGTGAGAAATGCAGAGTGCTGCAGCTGGAATTCAAACGGGATGCTGAGGAGCGTCATGCATTAGGATGACAAACTGGAAGTGCTCAAATTATCCACCTTACTAAAAAAAAAAAAAAAGAGTGATGAGCTAATTTGATTGCATCCTGAAAATACCTAAAAGAGAAACCTGCTCTCCAATTTAAGAGATAAAAATACATCAAGATCAAAGGACTGGAAGCTTGTGCCAGACAAATATAGACTACAAATAAAATGACTTTTTTCCCCCCAGCAATGAGAATAATTAACTACCGGAGCAATTTATTACAGGTTGTGGGAACATCAATGAAAGTTTTAAAACTCAGATGATCACATTAAATGAATATGAATTTATCCAGAAAATACACTGGCCTAGTTCAGTCAAAATCAGATTTAATGGTGCTGGTAGCCAGCTATGGGATTGGAATCTGCTAAAAGGGATCCATGCTTTCTCTGCCCAGGGAAGTGTTTCCAGCAATGGCAGGAAAAATGACATTTTCTAATAATCTTCAGGACAGTTTCTTCCAAACACATTGTGTTGAAGGATTTACATTTGATATAATACAAAATATTGGTACCAAAATGCTACAGAAACAGCAACCTTAAACAAATGTCTCGGTTAGGATAACCAAAATAAAATCTTCTCTGGAAAACCTGTAGGAACACCAGAGATCTGCAAGCTCTCTGGCCCCCCCAGCCATTATTTTCAAATGGGTTACACCCCTTTTTATGAGCTGGTCGTGCTAATATTAGAATTTTGATTATGTGGAAATTTAATGAGTTGTTGCCTTTGAATAATTCCAGTCCACTAATGGAAATAATGCTAATTATAAGCAAAATATGGATCATGATATCGTGGTAAGTGGGGGGAAGGAGGAGCATGGCTGAGGGTGGTTTGCAGCAAGGAGTGCCAGAAGTGACACTTGAAGATCTAAGGGTTATTTAAAATATTAAAACTCCTAATCCATGAGGGGTGAGAGTTGGACACACACCTCTGAACCATGCAAACACTCACTATTGCTGCCTGATTTTCCAAACTGGACACATAATGAGACTTTCCCAGCCATTATTAAAGCAAGAATAAGTTTCTAGTGGCCTTTATCTATTTTCTTGGCTTGTTAGAAACTTCAGAATGAATAATTAATTTATTATGGGGGGGATTTTTTTAGGAAAAAAAAAGTCTTTTATGGCTCTTGACTCAGCTGTTGGTCCTGTGCCCTCAGGTGGAAAGGGATTACAAGTATCAACCACCTTGCCTGCTGTAATAACAGACATGGAAAGAGTTGCTAAAATAGCCAATTCTTGAGAAGCTGAATGGGGGATTTCACCTATGGGAGTAAAGATTAAATCAGATCTGTCACTTGAAGAGTGTGTTTGATGGAGAAAGCCAGCCTAATGCATATTTCAGCCTGTAACTATGACAACTCTCTAATACAGATAAGAGCTGTGTGTTGCATTAACATTTAAAGTGTAAATGAATAAGTTATACTTCTTTTCAAGAGAAAATATTTGCTCTCTAATCATAAGATTTTAATAGCCAGACTTTCACATTTCCACTTCACACAAGTGACAGACAGAAAGAGATTTCTTAATTTTGCATTTGCTGTGTCTGGAGATGGGGTTCACCAGGACAAACTGAAATAGCTAAATTAGGAGTTCCTTAGGAAGTTACCATTGTCCTTATCACTAGTTATCCCTAAGAAATAATAAATACCAGTGTTCCTTCCTCCAGCAACACTGGAACTATTTAAATTATATTTAAATTACATTCTTCGATATTGAGGTTCAGCATCCACCTGCTTATGGCTGTCTTAAAAATAAATCTCCATCCAAGAATGCCCAAACCCCAACCCTGGCAGATTTCTATCAACACTTTAATCATTTTTATATCTTTCCCCCAACAGATTCAGCATACATGGCTATTACAGCACTTCTGCATTATTAATCTGGATCCTGCATTAAACAGAATGCAAAATTCTGTTCAAGAGGAGAAGTTAAACCAGCTGGCAAGTGCATAATGAGAAGTCTAAGAACTTCAAGGAAATATTCTTGGATCTCCTTATATAAGAAGAGTTTGATGCTGAACAGCAGCTGTGCAAAACGTAAATTTGGCTTAATCCTTTTGGGCTGGTTATGGACTCAATTTGGGCCTTTTCTTATTAAGAATAAGCAGTGAATACGATGTTTAAAAAGACATAAATAATAATAATATAGTTGAGCAAAGAAGAATTAGTACTTTTTATCAGCTTTTTTACTTTTCTGTGCTGCAAAGCCTGAGCTCAGAATTTCCAGAATACTTACCACAGTTTGGTGGTTGACCTGGATCACCTCATCACCAGCATGGATTTTCTTACACTGGTCAGCAGGAGACTGAGGACAAGAGAGAAAAGTTCACTTTACAGGGAGGATGTGGAGGTGGAAGGAAAGAGCAGGAATTAAAACAATGAATGCTGAAAGAGGCAAGAAAGCTGTGCCTAAAGAAGTCTTATTGCTGTCAAATAATGGTAACTGGTCAAATTCATAAGGAAAAAAATATTTTTTCTGGTAACATTTGATGGAGTTATCTAGAATTCCATTTGCCATTCCAACCTAGAATTCCAGCTGCCACTCGTGGCCATTTGAGCTATTCCATTGTGTTTAGCTGAGCAGCCACCACCTTGCTGGGATTCCCCTGGGTGAATTCACATCCCGTGGAGTTAAATCTGTTACAACACACCCAGGACCAGGTGGGGCAGAAATCAGGGCTCAGTCCTCTCCAGAGCAGAGTCACTGCTGAGGGGACCTGAAGATGCTCTGCACACTCAGGGTATTTGTACCTTCAAATGCAGCTCCAGCACTTCCCAGACAGGGCTAAATGAACCATTTGAACACAGAATGTGTTAATTTACAAATGGGTGCAAGGGACTTGCTCTTCAGGAGATTTTATGTACACACACAATTCACATATATTTGCAATCCTGGAGCTGGAAAACTCCCTTATCCTAAATTTAGCTTGCTCTGAGCAGATGAAAATGGATTAAAACCCATTGAGGAACCACTCAAACATGGGCAACTACTATTGCACAAATAATTTTTAGAAGCTTTGGTGAAATCTTAAATCTGTGAGAGAAACCAGGGACATTCAGGAGATCAACAGTTCTCAGAGAGCTGAGAACTCAAGCAAATTGTTTGCACTGTGCCCTGGCTTACAGATGTTCTACTGACACAGAGCACACCAACCTGGCATTCAGGAGGAAAAAAACCACAAAGAATTCAAGAGCTGAGACATCACCTTGGAAAATAAACCCAGTGGAAGTTGGCTGGCTGTTCAGTCAGGAGATTTGGACAAGGGGGAAAATTTACTCCTGAGATGCAGGGTCAGAGAGAGGAGAGGACTGAGTGTCCCTTGTCAAACAAAAAGTGCTGAAACTTTTAAAGCAAAATAATCTTCCATAAACAGTTCAAGCTCCCTGCCAAGCAAGCAGGCTCCTAAGAAAGGCAGAAAAGGAGCCACTTGCAGCTGGAGGGGGCGGCCTGGCTCTAAACCTGCTGAAGAGCTGCACAGAGAAAAAGCTGTTACCAAAATGTAGCTGAGCTCCTGGAGAGCTCCTGCAGCCAGCCTAAAACACAAATTGTTAAACACAATAAAGGAGGCACGTGTCAAACACAAAGGAAGAAAGGATTTATCTGAACTGAAAGTGATGTTCATCAAGTGTGTAGAGAAGTTCATGGTCATGACCTCACTGCAGGCAAGAACTCCTCAGCTGCACTGTCTTCAACCCAAAATCCCCCTCATTCCTCTTGTGAATGGAGATTAAAAACATAAAACATAAACAAATAAAAGGAGCAAAGAGTAGAGGAGGCAATACAAGAAAAACCCAAATTGCCACTGACAGGGAAATGACTGCAATTATTTCTGAATCAAATGCCAGAGAGACTCATCCCCCCCAGGGCCAGCATGTGCTGCCAGAGCCAGGCAGGGCTCTGGGGGCAGGAGATTACCCAGTTATTGATTACCCAACAATTAGCCAACAGGGCAATTAGCCAGCCCTGGACAGGGTGATTCCCAGCCTGACTGGGCTGCTCCAAGCACAGCTTTTACCTTCTGCCCACTGCTGGTTCTTCATTCCCAGCCTTTCTCTCTCTCTCTGGTTCTTCATTCCCAGCCTTTCTCTCTCTCTCTGGTTCTCCATTCACAGTCTTTTCTCTGGCTCTCCATTTCCAGCTTTCTCTCTGGATTTCCATTCCCAGCCTTTCCCTGATTCTCCATTCTCAGTTTTTCTCTGGTTCTCTATTCCCAGCCTGAGCTCTGGTTCTTCACCTCCAGCCTTTCCTCTGGTTTTCCATTCCCAGCCTTTTCTGGTTTTCCATTCCCAGCTTTTCTCTGGTTCTCCATTCCCAGTTTTTCTCTCGTTTTCAATTCCCAGCCTTTTCTCTCGTTTTCTATTCCCAGTTTTCCTCTGGTTCTCCATTCCCAGCCTTTTCTCTGGTTCTCCATTCCCAGTTTCTCTCTAGTTCTCCATTCCCAGCCTTCTCTCTGGTTCTCCATTCCCAGTTTTTCTCTGGTTCTCCATTCCCAGTTTTTCTCTGGTTCTCCATTCCCAGCCTTTTCTCTGGTTCTCCATTCCCAGTTTCTCTCTAGTTCTCCATTCCCACCCTTTTCTCTGGTTCTCCATTCCCAGCCCCTCACCTGCCCGAGCTCTCAGAGGGTTTTGTTCACTCTGGGCTCCAGTTCTGAGCTGAGCCCTGGGCAGATCAGACCCCACCTCAGCCCCTGAGCCCTCCTGCCCTACAACAAACAGGATTTTACCCCACACTTCAGGTGGGGATGTGAAAACCCACCTGGCTCCAGAGCCACTTTCTCCTTTTATTGGAAACTTGTGGAATTTTGGCAGCCCAGGAGCAAACATGAAACAGAAATATTCCTGGAATTCAAAGTGACTTTAACAAACTCCATGGCTTTAAGTGGGGCATGGAGGAGAGCAGGAAGCTGCAGGAAACACCTCCATCCATAATGCTTAACTTCAGCTGAACAGCAAAGGCCTGGCTCTTTCTCTTTTTAGCTGCTTTCCTGACTTGGATGAGGCTGAGCTAATTAAACACTGGCTCTGAGGTCAATTATCCCTTCAAAAGGAATGAAAAATCAATTTGCTGAAACACCAGAAGTTAAAGGTCTTTGAAGCTGGTTTATCTGCACATGTGATTACACTTCCAGCAAAACCAAAAAAAGCAATTTCTTCTGGTGGTGTCGTAGCAAAAAGTTTTGACAATCCAAATTAAAAGAACTTATTTCTAGTGGCTGGCAATTTAGTAACTCTTCCTGTGAATTTCAATTGTAAATATATCAATATTTCCCCTACAAACTGCATTATATTTCTGAAATGAATTAGAATTACAGTAAAAAAATGGATTAATTATAGCATGAGTAATTCAATCTATGAACATAATCTCTCCAACATAATCAAGATGGATCAAATCATAATTTTGAGCACCCAAGATACATATGTAGTTATTTTTAGACTTCTAAATGCTGCCAATGGTGACAATATAAACAAACAAATTTCAAGTTTAATTTGCATTAGAATTGTCTTCCCAAATTGTGACATACAAATCATCTGGCTTTCCATGGGTTTGCACTGACAAAGCCCATATAAATACCCCTAAATGTATATAAATCAATTAAAATATCCCACATGGAGCTCACCCATATGGGCCAGCAGAGCAGTGGCACTTGCCAGGCAGGATTTACATCTCACAGAGCTCGTGTGATGCTCCTTGGGCATCAGCAATCCATAAATCCAATATCAGCTGGATAAAACCTAAAGCTGTCACTTGCCCAGCTCTGAGCTCTGGACAGACCGGAACCCGAGTGGGAGCAGTGACTGGAAGATGAGAACCAGAAGGGTTGTGTTCTAAAGTCTGTCACAGTAATTAGATGGCAGCAGTTGAAGGCAATTTAATTATTCAAATTTATAATTATGAACTGCACGTTAAGGAACGAGGACGATGTTTAGAGGCTGAGCTGTTGTTCCTGTCACACTCTTTAGTGCCCCCTCAAACCTCACACAGATCTCTGAGCTGCAAAACTCTCCGTGATTTTAGTTCAGGTTTTTCAAATGTCTCTGGGGCTACAATAAAAATTATAATTGATCTCGTCTGTGTATTTACTACAAATGATAGAAAATATAAAATATAATGTACTTAATATAAGTATATATTGTATATATATGTATTGTATTGTATGTACTGTATATATATTGTACATATATATATTAATATATATGTATATATATGTACTTAATATATATATACATGTACGTGCGTGTATATATATATATAAAGTACATTTTATATATATATATATAAAATGTACTTAATATAAGTACAAGGAAACCACTTTTGCCAGAGAGAAAGTGTGTGAATGTTGTTAGAAAGGAGAATTTGAGGAATAATGAGGGCAGAATTTTGAGAATTTCCTTTATTATAGCATTAATTATTAATTTCAACACAGTGGCTTTTCTATGTCTGTGTTCAAGGGCACTAAGTCTTTAAAAAGGTAATATGATACATATACCTAAAAAAGGAAAAAAGACATTCATAAAAAGTGGCTTGGTTTAAAGCAAGCTTACATATTACAAAATGCACTGCAGATACACAGAAAATAATTGTAAGCATGATGAAATTATTTTAAAATAAAGGATCTTACATTTTCTGTTGTTCCTGTGATTACATGCAGTCCATCATATGTTGATTTGATATACATTCCCTGCAAAATAAAGAGCAAAAAGGGTAATTAATATTTGTAGGAAACAAATACAGGACATTTGCATGATAATTAAAATAATAGATTTTCTCTAAGGACCATAACATTTGAACAGACTGGAAGGAGCCGTGGTCAATTAACATTTGCAAATCTAAGTTTAACAAATCTATATCAAGACCACTATAAATAGCAGAGTTTTCTCACATAATGCTTTTTTTTTATTCCAAAGTTTGTGAGCAGAGTTCAATATGGAGCATCAGCATAAAAACTTGTGCCTGTTCAGTATTTGAAATATTTAACATGATCTCTTTTTATTACCATGACATAAAAGAAGTATTGAAACTGAAAGCATGAGCAGGAGTAGTTTTTAAACTTAAATGCCCCATTTTCAAAGAGTTACTGATTCAGTAAAAGTGAAGCCAGAGCCAAACTCAGAAAAGACAGGAGCCAGTGCTCACATTGCTCATTTATGGGGGAAATGAGCTTAGTGAACTAACAGGAGCTTTGTAATTAGTCCATCAAGAATTCTGCTTCAGGAGGAGACTGACAAGATGGGAAGGGACAGGCAGAGCAGGGATCTGCAGAGCTGAGCACACTCAGAGCCCAATGTCAGGGATGCTCAGTGGCTCCTGTGCCTCCCTCTCAGGAGCCAGGCCACAGCTTCCCCTCTCTTCCCTCAGCATCCTTATCCATCACTTTGGAAATCTAATTAATCTAATTGGTACATTGTGCTGCTGATTTATTGTTCTTTCGATAGCCCTGCATCACCTTGTGCGGTCACAGCCCCAAAGTTTAGAGTCCCCAGCAATAACCAAGAACATTTTGTTCAGAGAAAGCAATTTCCAGATTCCTGAATGCTAGTGGAGATATTCAGGCAGGGTGGGCACACAAACACCACCTCCCAACCCCTCAAGAAAAACCCAAAATTTGAAAATCCTACAAAGTTTAGGTGATATTGCTCTCCACAAGTGCCTAAACTGGAAGGTGGGATGGAGCCAAACTCTTCCTCACAGTGGGAGCATGAGAAGCAAGAGACAAGTTGGACTTTGGGTAAGGATTTTTTTTTCAGATTTACCATCAGGAAAATAAAAGCCTGGAACAGGCTGGCAAAGCTGTGGAATCTCTGATTTGGAGATGATCAAATTGTGACTGGATGAGGCCCTGAGCAACCTCCTCTAGCTGGGTCTGACTGGATTTTTCATGGGAAAATGTAACTTCTGCCTTAATGTAAACTAATTCCACTTCAGCAAGTTTTTTTAAATGTATTGAAATCTTAAAAATAAGATTGTCCAAACCTGATTGCTGTCAGGTTGCAATGTTGCATAGACAAATCTGCTTTAGATTGCGTTCCCCATCTCAGTTCTCTTAAATTAGTCTGCTTTACAAACTACTTCATTTGTAAAACCAAAAATCCAAACTAAACCTTGCCAGTCTTGAAATCAGCTTCACAAACTGGGATTAGTTGGAAGAAAGAAGCTGCTGGTGAACCTTTCAGAATTTCCTTTTTAGAGCTGTTTAATTTATCAGTGTTTGCTGTTCTGCTGTCTCTGTGGTCCCTTCAGCAGCAAAGGACAAGGTTCCCTTTGCCAACTCAAGGACACAAAGAGGATCCTGGAAAACTTAAAGCTCCCATAGACAATGGGATGGGGAATCTCCATTAAAACCCAATTTTATTTTAGTTTTTTATTTAATTGAGCAGAAGTTTTGCCCATCTAGCGTGAGTTATGCTGAATTTCCACAGTGAACTTTTCACAAGAATATTACACAACATTCCTGCTCTTTTAGCACTTGCTCAACCTCAGGAACACATTTCAAGCCACACTTTTATATCAAATTTAATATCCCAGTCCTAAAATCCCACTTGCTTTGACAAGATTTATTCCCTACTCAAAAAACCCAACAGATTAAAATCTTTAGGGCCACAAGAGGACAGAGTGCTAAATTTTGTACTAAATTTTACCACTTACTTCTTCCTAGAGTTCTTAGACTCTTGTTAATCTCTGTGTATTTTTGGAAAAATTCAAATTATAATTTTATCTCTTAACAGATGCCATTGGAGAGTCATAAAACCTGACTAATCACACAGAATTACCCTACATTTTGTTATCTGCTCTTTCATCCTAGTTATTAAAATTTAAGAATATATTTAAAAATAAACAATTTAAGTGAATGACTCATAGCCTTCAAATTACCCTACACAGAGCTTTCATCCTTGTTTTCCCAAAAGAAAAATAATGAGCTTGTTTCTTGTTGACCATTACAGGAGCAGAGCGTCCCCTTGACATATATTTACCTGGAAAGCTGGAAAGATCATTCTATGTAAAAAAATATGAAAGTTCTTACATTAATTTTTTACTTCATATGGTTCAGCTTAGGCAGTGATATCCAGAGAATTGTTTGGTCACCTTGGAGTGACCAGACATGCATAGGTCTGGCCAACGTGAGAGACCCTTCTGGAATGGCACCTAAAGGGTTCTCCGGCCTCTTTCCCTCCAGTTTCCACTTCTGCCCTCTCCACCCAGCTCTGTCTGCCTCCCTCCTGCTCTGCAAACTCTGTGATGTCCATTCCCATCCCACCAGGCTTGTCCCACCCTGTCCTTCCCTGTCACAACCTGCCCTGTCCATCCCAGTGACTCAGCTCCCAGCTTTCTTTCTGTTCCTTACCGGTCTGTTTTCTGCCCTTACAAGAAGAATATCACAGAATATATTAATCCTTTTCCAAAATGATTAATCTCTCTTTTTTTTTTTTTTCTTCCCCCCCCCCCCCCCCCCCAAGAATAGGGTTTCAGTCTCTCTGGTTTATTATTGAATGCCAACAATGATCTCAGAGAAAAGAACAACAAGCTGTACCCCTTATCTTGAGATAAGGCAGGAGTCAAGGATTCTCCTCTGTGAAGATGGCTCAGACTGGTGAACATTTAGAAATGAATAGTTGCTCTTTATGTCTGACACATCAGTTATTAAACTCTGCAGAATGGCACTGACCTATGTTAGAGAACAGGGAAATTTTTCTCAGCCATCAGATCAAGAATCCTGGCTGTTTCTGAGCAACTCTGCCACTGTCCCCTAGTGACAAAGTGAATTAAAGGTTTTTAATTAAAATCTGACCTTTGAAAACATATGGGAAGGCATCAAGCATTTAAAACCCCATTTTGAAGAGACTTTTCCCCAGAAAAGAGCATATCCAGTTGTCAGGGGAATTTCCTAGAAAATTTTCGTGCAGAATCATCTGGCTAATTAAGCAGGATATAATGACAGCAGTGTGTTTTTAAGTGTCAACAATTATTCCTGCACAGGGAAGCAGTGACAGCAAAGATGCAGGTTTGTAATGCCACAGTCAACCAGGGAACTCTTACACCCCTTGATCTTTTGCCCCATAAAAAATGGTTCTTTAATCTTATTTCAACTATCAAAGTTACACAAATGCATTTAAATGAATGCCATGATAGTGCTTTGAGAAGGTGATGGAGTTTTTTATTTAAATTTCATACCATTAAAAAGTCCCTCTCAATTTTTTTTCTGCCTTATATGTTGCAGTCCTTTGCCCAAATTTAAACACCTCTACTTTCCTTCCTGCAAGACAACTTCCACTTCTCAAAATACTTAAGATAATAATTTCTTTTATTCTTCTGCCTGAGAAAATTTGGTTTTGTTTGGGCTTTTAGGCTATGAGAACCTTTATATGTCAAGCATGATGGAAATTTGTCAAGTTTCTGTTAGCCTTTAAAAATAATTCGAAATAATTAGATGAACACCCTGACAGTTTCAGGCCAGGCATATTCCCATTAAAAATCTGCCTTCATAGTCTACTTTTTCTTCCTGCTTACTTTGCAGTTCCTTTCTTGTGAAAATGGGAAAGATTGGCTTCCATCACCTTAAATTACAAATGCCACAGAAAGAGAAGCACTATTTGAAAGGGTAACTGGACATTGGATAGATGAATAATCTATTTGTGCATATGACAGCTTGGCTGTTTGTTCAGCTTCTTTTGTTTTCCAACATTACAGCTGCTTTCATAAAAAATTTAATTTTATAAACAAAAATCGTTGCTTTCCTTAAATTCTTAAAATGAAACAGGAAAAGTTCCCTCTGCAGAAAAATGAAGAAGGCTCTGGATATTAGCAGCATACATCTTAATTAAAGTGTGTCTGATTACACTGATTCTATCAGCAGGGGGAAGCTCAGACAACAGAGAAAAAAAAGAATAAAAAAGTGAAAGGAAGGGGGATAAAAGTCCTCCTTTATTCCAGAAGAAAAGAAGAAAAACATTTCACAGACATCAGAAGATACAAATCCAAACAACAAAACCCCAACTGCCTTCCTGTTCAGAATCTCCTGCTTAAGAGGAATCATTAATCTCATCAAATAAGATTAAAGCTGCATCTTACACAGAAGTATCTCTGGGTACATGAGCTGGACATCAAGTTCAGAAGATTAAAAAAATGAGTTTCATCTGAAATAATGCTGGCTGTAATAATCTCTCACTATGGACAATCCTCAATCATCCAAGAGCAGGAGGGGGGGAAAAAAAGCCCCAAACTTCAAAAACCATTCTATGATCCCATTCTGTATCTCTGTAAAATCTCCAATAAAATGCTGCCTGTTTATGTGACAGCAAAACTGCTCCAGAGCTGGCTCTGGGCACAGGAGGAGGTAAATCATGGCAAGGTTCTCCAGCCTTTCATCAACCTCCATCCCCAAGGATTTAGCAGCAAGCTCAGGAGCTGCCAACAGCAACCCAAACTCCTGGCTCAAGGGCTTATTGTGGATCCATCAAGCCAAAAAATTTAAAGTGGGGAGGCAATTTTCTTAAATCACGAAGTTATTTTATTCTATTCGATTTCCTAAAAATTTATGTCTGCATGTTCTGCCAGAGCTAACAGTGATTCTTACGATTTAATACTTTCTTAGTGCAGGAATTTATTTGAAGTTTGTCAAATTGATTGTTTGAAACAAAGCTTTGCCTTCCAGACATCTTGTTCATGCTGATTATGTTGTGCACTTCAGATATTAATGGTATTACCATAGCCAGTACTAGAATTCAGGAGAAAAAGTGCTTTACAATCCTTAAAGTTACTTCAAAATGAAATAGAAAATACATGGAAGGCGTTTCAGTATTCTCCACTGAAAAATCAGTGGTAAATAGGGAAAAGGAGGAACCAATTTGACTGGTGAAGCAGGGGAAGGAATGGAAAAAGCAAGGAAAAAACCCCAATATATTTCTGGAGGCCAACAAATGCCTGTAGAGATCAGGATGCAAACAGAGTCCCCAGGAGCTGGAACAGACCCCAAACCGAGTGTTCCCAATGCAAATTCCTTTGTCCAGCAAACTGCCAGGAAAGCACAGCACACAGAGTGCCCTGGGAAGGCTGCAGATAAGGCCAGGCTTTAATAAAGCTGAATGCAAAGAAGGTATTTTAGAGAGGAAAAAAAGAAAAGGGTGACATAAAGCTCATAAAAGCACAGACGGAAAGTTCAAAATGCTACAACTGAAGATGCACATTCCAAAGGCTCAGAGTCCCTTTGTGAAAATGCTTTATGGTCCAGAATTTATTTACACAATTAAACACACAGACAGTGCCCTGCAGGAGCTCTGACTCCGTGCAGACTGTGTGGACCTGGACCTGGAAATTAATTCCATTTATGTGGGAGCTTCTGCAGCATCAATAGGATTCCTGGCTCATAGGGGGAGAAATTAGAAGGCATGTAATAAAAATTTTGCAAAAGGAGTTCTGAAAACTTGGGAAGACTCATAATTCAGTCAGCTGAATATCATTCCAGATAACTGAATTCTTTAGTAAATCTGAGTGAATTACAATACACACTTTTCTTCAATGGCAAATAATTGTGTTTATTTTCCAGGTGCCAACCCTGGATGAACCCGGTTCGCAGCAGCTCTGAAAATTAGAGCTACATTTAAACCCAAGAGAGCCTCTGTTTTAAATTTATGCTATGAAGGTAAAAAATGTTCCGAAATATTGTACATTAAGCCGCTCTTGAAAAATACATTTTTGGTGATTTTTGACATCAACTGCTGTGCATTAGCTTCCTACCTCTAGAACTAAAATTACAGTATCCTTTTCACAAGTGTGTTGTGAGGATGAATTAATTAGTGTCTGTGAAGCACTCAGGAAGGCCATATAAAAAATAAATAAAACAACTCACGATGAAATTAGTAACTCCAGGGAGTGCAGAGCTTAGCTGGAGTGTGGTAAATCAGGCCTCAACCCCTACACTGAATGATAAGGATAAAAATGGAACTCTGAATACTTTCCATTTGCTGAATAGTGCTCATTTCTCTCTTGAATGGAGCAGATATCCTGTGGAAAAAAATCCTCTATACAATCATGAGAAAGCCATTTGTAATTCATTACTCTGTTCTATATTTGATTCTGATTAATGTTTTCTTTTCCTTTTCACATGATTTTTCTTTTATTCCCATTTATAGTCCTTTTTTTCATATTTTCTTCTAAACAGAACACAGTGTCAGCAAAATTGATTACAAGGAACTTTCCAACCTAACACGTTACAGTGCCTTCACAATTAGGCACAGAAAACTCACTCATTCACTGTGATTTCACTTCATCTAAGGGAAAAAGGGGGAAAAAAGAGGAGAAATTGCCAGGCAGTTTTGATTGCAGTATTTGTCTCATGTCCCCTGTCAGCAGTGCCCACTCCCTGCTCCTTTGTTGGCTCTTAACTCATGGGCACGTTGTGGATGGAGAACCACACAGGGGTTCTTCAGCCCATCCAGGCACAGATCCTCAAGTTCTAGCAGGGAAAAAGGGAATGTGAACCACAGGAAAGGTGCCAACATCTCAGCCAACAGCTCTCACCTTGGTCACTCCACAGCCCAAATAACATTCCAACACTTTATGGCACTTTATGGCTCCTGCCAAGAGCTCCTGACAGACACCTGCCTCAGCCTGCACACCAGGAAATCTCAGTTCCCCACAGAAAATGCTGGTTTTGGGGTAGATTCCACTCCTGTCCTGCTCCAGCCTTTTGCAGAGCCATCACTGCATGGGAAGCATCAGCAGCACCAAGCCCTGCTTATGGCGCTCCATCATCTCTGAGGAAAATGCATCTCTGTATTCACCTCCTCTGCAGCACTGACAATGAACTTTCCCCTAATTAGACCAGCAGAAATCCATCCCATTTCTGCATAGAAAGGAAAGGCATGCAGAGTGCTGGCCTGCAGGGTGTAGGAATCCTAATGCAAGTCAAAAGCCCTGGGACATTCACAGTGTATCCCCTGCAAATGTACTGACCTGTATTTCCTGGGCACCCTGCACTAACCCAGAAATCAGAGCTAGAGGGGAAACTGGGCCATAAAGGGAACGAGTTTGGCCATAAGGATGCAGCAGCACAGGGAGGGAATTGTAGCTGTGCTCAGGATTACACACTGGGCTGAGCATCTGCGATGCCACGGAATGAAAATTGAATGTGCTTTATGCTGTGGTAATGTTCTTTGTTGACTAAATCAGCCTAAGAATAAAGTAAACTTGTGCAGTCACACAACACCCCCTCATGTTATTAAAATATGTCATTCTCAGATTAATATGCATACCTCAGAGTAATTATGCCCTTGTAACTCTGGCAGTATTTGCATATGACGTTTGTCGCTATTCAATGTCAGAACAAAGAGGAAGAAGTTGAAATAATACAAAGTGTCTCAACAGACAGAAATTGAAAATCTGTAAATCACGCTGAATTACAAACAGGAAACGTGTCACAAGGTGTAGAGTGGCACTCAAGTAGGTTTTGATTTGTCAGTTTGGGGATTTTCTGTGGAGGAGCCTCATGGCTGCCAATTTCACTCCCCACTTCCCCCTCATTTTCCTCCTACGACTGCTTCCTTCAACCCAGAAGCAACATTCCTGAATTACTCTTCTTGTAGGGAGAAAATAAAAATAAAAGGAATTCTGAGAAGGCAGCTGGAGGCAGTTTAGGAGATTGTGCTGGGAAAAGCAGCCTGGCTCTTGAGGAGAACGAGAACAGCCCAGTGCCTGCAGTGCAACCTTCCACCCCAGCTTTTATTGGGGTCTTGGTTCCCCAAGCACAATCCTTCTGTTCCTACAGCCCACCAATAGCAAATGGCTGCAAAGTAACGGACTGCAGAGGGGAGGCAGACATCTTTACCCACCAACCACTAAAATGTCACAAAAATCCATTGTCCCAAAAAAAAGTATCAGTACATCAATATTTGAGAGCTGGAGCCCAATAATTCTGAAACTCTTCCTGCAGAACATTTCACTGCTGTGACCCACCAACAATGCAGAGCAGCTGCAATGTCCAGAGCCATCCAACCAGGCTGCTCAGTGAGCAACAATTTACAAATAAAAGAGATTTATTTGGTTCCTGGGAGGATACTTCTGAAAGTTATTGGAACTGATCATTAGAGAGTCATGTAATTCCATTTATGCAAGTGCAAGGCACAAACTTTCCATGGATCATTTTGAAAGCACATGAATGACATTAGTTAATTTTATTTGTGTGTGTTTGAATTTGGGGATTATTTCAGTACATTCCAAAAACTGCAATCTGGCAAAGGATCATAGATTTAACATACATACAGTTACATATGAAGCCGGAGGTAAAACAGGTCTTAATTTGAATAGACCCCAAACAATCCCTTTGTTTAGATAAATGCCAATTAAACCACCTTCAGAAATCTGATTCAGCTTACAAAAAAAATTAGGACATTTCACAAAAAATACATTTTGATTTCTTGATAAATTCCAGAACCAAATCACCCTGAAGAACTGAGGCTTGTGCTGGGCATACTAAGAGTTAAACTTGAAGCTGCTCTGGTACTTACCAGCCCCTCACTGGGCATGATGCTGGTGAGATGAACGACCTCGAGATGAGCAGACTGGGACACCAGAGAGTCAGAGGAGAGGGAAATGATGTGGTCACAGATGCCAGACAGGGTTTTACACTGCAAAGGAAAACAACTCAATAGAATCCCTCCAATCCAACTGGTACTGCAAGGGAAGTTCTTTTTCTAAGAACTAACCAAGGATAAACAGATAATTTTAATTCTTAACATTGCAAAAATTAAAAGTGTATCAAAGTAAAGGAATAGAAAATATCCATAAATGTCAAGGAAGTGTACATGTATTTACAGTTTGCTGTAAAGAATATCTGTATCTCTAAACTATCTTCTCCACTCCAACCATGTGCACTTTAAAAATAAAAGAACAAACCCAATGGACTTTATCCTTATAATTATAAATTCAATGGGAGTTGAAGGAAATGTGTCAAAATAAATGTCTTATGCAACTGAATAACCTATTTTGGCTACCCAATGATGACATCATCCCTACCAACTGTGATAATTAGGTGAATTGTGCTCTTCAACTTGGAAAATTTCCTTTGTTAAAAATTACCCTGGCAGAGAAGTGCCTTAGTTAACCCATTTCCTGCAGTAAAATTCTTATGCATCTTTGAGCGCATCCTCTAACTGATATTCTACATCACCACAACCATGCAATGACTTTGTTATCCTGCCTTCCAGCTAAAGATCTCAAATTCTTAATGCAAATCCACAGAAACACCTTCAGAGCAGGAGCCCCATTGCATGGGCAGCAGATTGAACCCATCTGTCAGAGCAAAGTTTGTAGGTCAGAGAGGAGCTGAGCTGGACTCTCAGACAACATTCATATGGAAAGATTTATTCCCAAATTTCTGTGTGTTGCTTAAAGCACACTCCTTCAACAAGTCTGTGCCTGAAAGAATTCATTTAACAGAATTTCAGGATGGGATTCTGGTCAAGGCTGTGCTGTGTGCATCTATTTTGCTTTGGGGACTGTACTCTCATTTTTCCTAATTATAGCAAATCCCAGTGAAATCCCTTTAGGGAAGTTTTGTTTCAGACATTCGCAAAACCATGAGGCTTTCTAATATCTCATTTGACACTATCCACAGAAGTTAAACAAATAAAGTTGTCACAATGAATAAGTTAACTGCCTGAATGTGTAGGTTGGATTTCCATTCACTGTGCAGTTACTCATCTGGAAATCCAAGGACAGCTCTGGTGCCTGGGCTGTGGCATCTGGGTTTTGTATCAGCTGCAAGATGCAAAGCATCCCACTGAGGTGGCTGCAGATAAAGGTCACCATTTCCACAAATATTTCAAATATTTCAATATTCCACAGTTTCAGCTTGGGGCCAGAGCCCCTGAGCAGAGTTTGGGTCTCATCTTCTCCCAGCAGGGATGGAGAAACTAAAAAAATCTCGCAAATCTCCAGTATAAGAATATTCTTATTTTTATCCTTATTCTTATCCTTATCCTTATTCCATAATTTCCAACTGAAAATCCCTCTATGCCTCAACACTGGAGAGCATTTGCCCAGATTAGATGCAGACTAAACCCCAGGGAGAACAACACTTTTAAATTTCTGCTGTAATGCTTTAACCTTAGAGTTGCCTCATGGAAATAATCTTTTCATTAAAATAAACAACAAAGAAGTTTTCAATCAAATCAACCTGGTCTATGGAAGGTGTCCCTGCCACAGTCAAAATTTTGGGCTAAAATGTGCAAATATATAAATATATATATATATGTGTGTGTGTGTGTGTAAATATATTTATATATATATATATATGTGTGTGTGTGTGTGTGTGTAAATATATTTTTATATATATATATATATGTGTGTGTGTGTACATCCCCCAAATCCCAGAAGGTATCAGGTGATTTTAAAAGTTCTATTCACACCCAGGTTTGCTATAATAAGCTTTTTTTCCCCCTCTAAAAGTCACTGCACACTTGCTAAATTTAACAGCACATCAATGTTTTATGACAGATTTTAATCCCTGCTGGAAGCAGAGTATGTGCAAAAGGCTTTAAAAAATAGAAGAAGAAAAAGAGTCAGGCACTTGGGCAGAGCTTGTCAAAAGCTTATCTGAACTTGTAAATCCTCTGAGAGTTCCCTCTCACCACAGGCTTTATCTCAGTGTCAGTACAGGTTTCTGTGCTGGTACCAGGAAAATATAAAGTATTTGGACTTAAAGGCCAATATCTAATCAATAATCTTGAATAAGATTCTTCCACTCCCTTTTGTCATCAGATTTTTTTGAGTTCTGAAGGCACAAAATGCTCAGTGTGACAATCAGTGATGCAGCAGGTCCATGGATCTGACCAGCCTTTCTGGTAGGAATATTCACTATAGAGAACATTCAATATACAGAATATTGTGCAGCTTCTAAACCTCAATCAATAATTCTGTATTTGTAATTAACTGTAGCTATAACACAGAGCATTACTGCAGGGAATATTAATTTTTAGCAACTGATATAATTCATCAGAAATTATGCCAAAGAGTAAGGAACTCTTAAGAGTAAGTATTTTCCTATAGCAACCTTATTTTTTGAAAAAGTAATTTCCATGTGTGGGGTAAAAATAGAGAACACCAAAGCAGAATTACTTACCACATGAAGAATTTTATTTTCTGTTTCATACACCGTACAATCCTGTGGTAAAACAGAACAAAACCAATTAAATGAATGTCACATTAAATTTCCTAGTAAGAAATGAAAGGAAGTTTTATGCTGTTAATAATCTCTTACAAATTCCTGATGAACCTTAAGACTTGTTACTTTTGGAGTGGTCATTTTCCTATTTTAGCTATCCTTTTAAGAATAATCAATTTTACACTCCATAATTCTAGTGTCACCCTTACCTTGCTTTTTGCTTTAGTATTATTACAGGGGTTAAAATATTGGGGTTTTTTTCATGAAACAAACCACACAAATTGCTAAACTGCCTCTATGACTTATTTAATGTTTGAAATTTCCCTCAGTGTGACCCTCTGGAAATTGGGGCAGCCATGGCAAAGGGGTTTGACCCATCCCCTGCAGCTCTGCTCCACTCCAAATCTCAGGTTATAGTCTGCTAAAATATAAAAATAAAAAGGAAAATACAGGAAAATATCTCCTCACAGCAGAGCGAGATTAGAACAGGGTCTCCCCAAGCCTTGGTTCCCCCTGAGGACAGCCCTGGCCAGGCTCCCTCTCCCCTTCTCTTGTTGGGAAATTGTTAAATCCTTCTCCAAGTGCTCTTCCATGTTGGAAAAGGCTTTCTACACAGCAAGATATGGAATAATTTTAAAAACCTGTCTTCTTTGTTTAGTTTTTTTCCTTTAAATAAACTTCCAAGTAAAATTTAAATTACTGATAATGTCTGAAAGGTCCTTTCAAGGAATTTAAGATTCCCTCAGTTGGTCACAGCCTGGTGATGGTAACACCAAGGCTGAGGGTTTTATCTCAAGACTTGGACTCGATATGTGGGTCCCTTCCAGCTCAGAATATTCTGTTATATCCCTTCAAGCAGCTTGAGATTCCCTGTAGCTCTCAAGGTTTTCTCTTTTTACTGCATCTTAATACATCAGCAATGAGTTAATTGCTTCAGATCTCACACAGAACAATTCCAACCCCTCATTCCCTGTTCCCTGCACACTCACTTGGGCTGGGACACCCCTGGAGGTCTCTGCCCCCCTTTTCCAGCAGCCCAAACCCTTGGCTGCTCCCATCCAGCTCCCAAACCTTGTTCCCTGGGTGTCCCTTTGAGGATTTTCCCCTGAGCCCACCTGAGGCAGCTGCTCCAAACCCTCAGCCCAAGGAGCTGCCTTTCCCTCGGCTTTCAAGGTCAATATTTATTTTGGAAGATTGCTGCTCCTGTGGAGAAATTAATTTCTAAGTGGCTACAGTTTATAAAATATTGCTACAGAACAAGAATGTCAAAATCAGAAGATTGGGAGTGCCAAGCAACACAGAAGAATTTATATTAACATTTCATGGTCAAGTATCCCTTTGATGTTTCCTCTGTATTCATACTGTTATTTTCTAGAGCACAAAAAAAAAATTCAATTAGTCAGTTTGGCTGGCAATGCCCAAGGCAGTTTTCCCTCCAAGTTTTGCACACTTCAAACAGCTCATCCACCATCTCCTTTTAACCCTGCACGTACCAAGAGAACAAAATGATCACAGCAGGGCTTCCAGCTTGGCTCCAGAGCTAATGCTCCTGTCTAAATGATTCCTTTAATTTCTGTGCTAGAAATACAATATGAACCTCCCTCTGAACAAACTTAATTACTTCAGGTCAAAGAATAGAAGACTTATGTATAGTAAAACTGAAATTTTACTGTTTTGTAGAGCAGAATTAATGTTAGCTGTACTTATGTTGCACATTCAAGATTACATTAGCATGAAAAATGTTAATGGCTTTGGGATTCCTTCCAAAATAGATGCATATTGACTTCTTTTTAAAATACATCAGACTAGTTTAACTGAGAGGTTAAAAGCACTTGCAGTGTTACACTGAAATATTAAGATATGTAGGTCACAAAATCCTTCTGATTTATTTTTCTCTGATACATAGTAATGCGCTAGGGATCTCATTAAAAAAATAATCTTCCAGGACTACCATTTTTAGGATGTTGATGTATTTTTCTTAGAAAATAAATAATAGTTATAGTCACATTCTTTCTATGCTCTACAGTAGAAAGATGACATGATAAAAATATTTGTTCTTGAAGTTTAAAATAACCTTTAAATTAGTAGCTGTGTTGTATTTCCCCTCTGTAAGAGGATAAACCCCAGGAATTACAAAACCAGTCACAGGGGCAGTGTTGCAAGCCAGGGAAGGACTGCACTGTCCCGAATATCCAAAATTGAATATCCAAAGTTGACAAAGCCCACCTTTGTCTCTGACAAAGTGAAACTGCTCCCCTGCATATTCATAAAGAGAAAAGGTCAGTGGGACTTGTGCTTACCCACACTCTACTCAAAATTTCAATTTCTAATTCTGAAAAAAGTAAAAAGTGCAAGTACCACAACATTTTGCAGATACCATAAAGAGTGTTTTATGGCAAGTTCTTGAGGACAGTTAACTAAAACATTAAAAAAAGTGAAATATTGAGTTCATTAACTCAGTTCTATAAAACAGCATGAGTCAACTACTGAAAAGAAACAAAAACCCTATAAAGGAGCATTTCCCACCACAACACCAGAGGAAAGTTCTACAGCAGCCTTTGAGTGGTGGATATGACAAAGAGATATTTCAAAATACAATGCTGGCATGCATAAAATGAAATACTTCTGAAATTCAGACATTCTAAAGAAAGAGATCACTCTGGAATTAGGCAAATACACAATGCAAGTGCACATAACTGACTCATTTTCCTTGGTTCAAAGGTAGGGACTTGATCAGAGTGTATTTTTAGAAAAGAGTGAACAGATGTTTGGTGAAAGGTTCTTTAGCAAATGCAAGCAAAATAAGATGGAGGGACTGAAAGCTGAAGTCTGCAAAGTTCAAACTGAAAATAACACCCAGGTTTTGCATGGCAGCTGCTGAATCACAGGATAATTCAGGTGGAGTGGCCTCTGGAGGTTATCTGGTCCAACCACCTTCTCAGGGGAGGCTGATTTAAAATTTACACCAAATACAGAAGTTACTAAGAAACAACCATTCCTGTCAGTTGCAGTGCAAACTAGATGGCTTTTAAACACCAGAAAAGCCATGCTTCATCCTAAACACAGTATTTGGCTAAAAATAGGGCAAAATCCATTATAAGGTAATTTTAAAAAATCCATTATAAAAAAATCCATTATAAGATAAATCCATCTGAATTTATCTCAGTGAGGTTAATTAGACAGTAATGAAGGGGAGAACAAGCAGAATTTTGTTCGGGTTTTGTTGGCAAAAGGCTGAGTGGTGCTGACATCCTTTGGTAAGACAAAGATTCTTTTTGTTGAAAGTTTGTTCTTCAGGTGTATCAAAAGCATCTACGTCAGATTTAAACATCTTGGACATAATGAGGGAAAATTAGAACCCCAGCTGCCTCTGGGACTGGGGAACTCTTCCTACTCCATGAAAAATTAACCAGTGCCTGCATTTTGTGAACAAAAATCCAAATCTATTCTTCCCCAGCTCCTCTGCTTTTCCCTCAGGGCAGCCTTGGTGCTATGAGCAGCCCAAATTTGTTTCAGTGATTCTGGTGGATCCCATTTGGAGCAGTGAGTGCACCTTGGAACTGAGATAGAGCTGAGGGTAAAGGCAGCAGAGAGCTCAAACATCTCAATATCCTGTTTATTGTGTTTTTTATATTATTATATGCACATTTTCATGGGACATTGCACCTCAAAATCAGGATGTTTCTGCAGCTCTGTGCATGACATAATTCTTTTACTGCAGCTTGATCAAAAGGGTCCAGAAAACTGAGCAGAATAAAGCACATTTCCCAACAGAAATGGACAGCTGCAAATCTCCTCTAAAATCAGAGAATGAGGTTTTCCTCTAACCAGCATGAGCAGATGCTGTTTAAAGTTAAATAAGTGGCTATTCATCATAGCATTTGCATGGTATGTAAATAGTAATAATACATTAAAATATATTTGATTTAAGGTTATGTCACCCAGAGCACACAGGACATTTGAGCATGAAGATTCATAAGCACTTTCTGTATTAAACTAAGGTTACAGGGTAATGTCCCCTGTTAGAAAATTCACCTGAAGTGGCAGCTGCAAGTCGTGCACACAAACCATGTTCAATTTGCACAAAATGTCAAAGACATTTCCCACTTAATGTGCCAGATCTGTACCCTTGACTGCTACTTTCACTCTGGCTGAAGGAGGTATTTAAAATGTATATAATTCATAAAACAAGGAGCATCTGAAAGGATCTGAGACCCAGGTTTCTATTAGTTATGCCTTTCAATTCATATTCCAGCCTACAGCTGAGCCTGCAGTTCTGGTCTAGGTGAGACATTTCTGCTTTCACACATTAAGGTCAATTTTTCTCAGATTTAGTGACAGCAAAGTTGTCTCTCTATGACTGATTTGGTTTTATCTGCTCTTTCTGGTGCTAAGTTTAATATAACATAAAAAGAACTTAATAGACAACCATCAAACAAGCCAGATCTGACAATAAGATAAAGAAAAGAAAAAACTTGATTTGCAACCTGAAGCATTTTTAAAGCATAACCCGTGCACTAACCAGGCATTTTTCATCTTGGAATGATTTGGAGTTTATGCTAAAAGATTGTTTTTAAGTTGTCAAAAGGAGGACAGCTGTGGGACTGGAGCTGAAGGACTGGAAAAAACAAAGAACCAAACTATTGCTGGCAGAATTTCAGAGAGGAGAACAGAATTTCATCTGCCAAAAGCTGGGACATGAACAACAGAAGTGGAGGCAGCAATTCAAAATTACTCCATTTTCACCTGGACCACAGGGAAAAATCAAACTCACACAAACAAAGTGCAATATCAGCTGAAGGACAGGATCAGAACCTGGACTTTTTATGCTGTAGAGAAGTTCGTTTTGCTTAGTCTGTAAATCAAAAATAGCCTGGTGCTATAAGCACCTTGTAAGAGAAAGCTTAATAAAGATACATAAATAATTAAATGCCGACACAGGAATTTCTAAACTAAGAAAAGAGAAAAAGGATCTTTGTTTTCTGCTGCAAAAAAATGCATAAAGGACAGCATTTCCAGGAGGAATACAGCTGACTATTATAAATTAAGGATAATAGTGTAAAATACAATGACATATTTGTCAGCCTTAGCTCTTTAGCTCCAAGAACTGAAACAAAATTGAAGTTGAGGGGAAAAAAAAAAGTTCTCAGAGCTACTACTCCATCACTGCTCCAAAAAACATTTGAAATTGAGTTCTGTGGTTGATCTGTTGGGAATGTGCCTGGAAATCTGTGGCAGCAGAGAACAGAGGCAGGCAGGGAGACAGGCCCAGCCTAGAGCCCCTATAACTGCAGCTTAAGCTAAGCTTTCCTCTTGCTTGCCCTCCTTCAACCCTCTCATCTTTTTCCTTTTCTTCATTCCAAGACAGCCCTGCCTGTTCTCTGACCTCTCCACATATTGCAGTGACACTCTTTTGTCTCATCAATATTTTATCTGCTCACAAGGGGAGCAGCTCATTGTAAATATTTGTAAAATTAATTTACCCTCAGTCTTTCAGTACCTGTGTGTCACCTCTTGTCTCCCTTCAGAGGCAGACATTGCTAGAGACTGTTATTATAATATTGTATTCTATTCTATTTTTATAGGGGTCACAGCTCCAAGCCTGATTCAAGGAGTGTTTGGGCAATGCCCTCAGACACAGGGTGGGATTTTTGGGGTGCCTGAACTTGCTGATTCTGATGGGTCCCTTCCAACCCAGGATATTCTGCAATTCTATATTTTATATAGAACTAAAGACCACATAAATTACTTTTATGTACTTGTGGACTTGTATATTACAATTAACTAATGACTGTCAGTGATGATAACACTGCTGCCATTATCTGTTCTGCAGTTAATTGGTTTAATGTTATGAATATTTTGTGTTCATCCCTAAAAACTTCCATGCTTCTGGCTCTCCTTTCAGTGAAGAAGCCAGTGCAGGTTCTGGATGTATTTGCATGCATTTTAAGAATTTTTCCCCAAAACGTTTTGGATCACACACATTTTAATCTGGAACAACCTGCTAGCAGTACTTAAGCTGTTTCCCACTGTGGTTTTATTCTTCTGTCTAACACTTGCATGGTGGCAAATCACCTGACATGAAATTGTCCACTCAAGAGCAAAGTGGATTATTTTTAACTTCACACCATCCTTCAATCTATCCAGGAGGATCCCCAAAGTCCAAAAATCTTCCTGTCCCTCCCAAAAAAAAAAAGAGAGTAGTAAAGAACAGGGAGGTAATGCTGTAACAACTGTTCTGCTGATGTTAGAGCTGTATTGATAGGGTTATTTTTACTATTGCAGTTTTCATGCAGTGATGTGAAAGGCCTCAGAGCAGAGAGCCACTCCTACCTGTTGCACAATGGTTGTTAGTTCCAGGCACAGTTGAACAATGTTGTTTTTCAGCAGTGAATATTCTGTCACGCTGACAAACGGAGACCTGGGGCAGGGCAAGGACAGGTTTGTGCAGAATTAGGGACCACAATTTGCACTACAGGCAGATATATCTAATACAGGGGTGAGTCCTACAGCACAAAAATGCCAAATAATTTTCATCACCAGCAGCAAGTGGCACAACTTTTGTAATATACACCTTTGAAACAAAAAAAATGCAGGCAGGATGCAAATTCTGGATTTTGGCCAGAATATCAGTTGTTCTCGCTCTAATGCAGAGTAGAAATAGAAGCTTTCAAATAACATAAGCAGCCCAGATTTTCTTTGTAGTGCTTATTAAAAGATGGCATTTCTGGTATGACATCACTCCTCAGCAGCAACCAGCACCTTAATTCAGAGAGCCCAGTGATGCTCACTTACTCACAGCTTCCTGCATAGTCAGATTCTCTTCAGGCTTTCCAAATTCTGGCTGAATCTGACCCGGTTTGAAGCTATAAGAGTTGACAAGGTCATAGCCTGAGAGAATATGACTGCTGGCATTAGGTTAGGAAGATGTCACCAGGATTATACAAATCCTGTAAAGGAGGGTGATTCACTCTCACTGTGATTTCTAAGGTGCCATTTAAATGTTCCAGAGCATTCCAGTTCCAAATAAAGCTATTCACTGCTAGAACCACAAAGAAAAACAAGCCAATGTTTGTTTTTTCCAAATAAGAAAAATTCTGGTTTGTGTCTTGGTTTCTGTCTTGCCACAGTCACAGAGATACTTTTAATGACATTCTCAGTTTATAAATTTAAAACACCAATGCTGGTTGTTGAGCATCAACCATCACACCTGTACCTAACACATTCAGTCTACTCCTGATAAATAAGAACATTTAATTTTCAGACTAAGCAAGTACTGTCATTTATTTTGAACATTCTTAATTGATTTGCTCAACTCCAGATTTTCTGTGTCATTTTGATGGCTGACAGACAGCTCAAACTCCACAAGCTTTCCTTACTTGCCCTTCATTCTAAAATTTCTGATATTACCAGTTGTGGCAGTGAGAATAGCACAGAAATATTAATTTCACAAAAAATCCAACTGAAAGAATCCCAAAAGCAAATTTTAACACTCTCCTGACGAAGAAGGGTACGAAATTTTGATTCCAATATTTCACAAATTTCTAAAAATTTAGAGCTGTAATTCCAGACCTGCCATTTTAATTTTATAATAAGAGACTAAGAGGCAAAGAAAGAACAAACACAAAACTCCCCAAAGAATTATTCTCATGCACAAGGGACTGAGGAACAGTTAATTACCTGTCCAGCCAGGCGAGTAAGTTCTTGGCAGCACCAATCAGGTCAACTACAGAGGTAAGGAAATCATTTGGCAGCCGTCTGGAGGCCCTGCCATCGTAGTGGCCGCTCCTCCTCCTACCCGTGATGAAGTTCTGGAGGTTTTTGGCTGAGGCATTCAGCTTGTGAGACAAAGTCCTCAGGTTTTCAGTCTCCAAACCGTAATTCTGGAGGAAAGAAGATGGACAGAGTGTGAGGTCAGCTGCATGAACCAAACTGTGAGGAGAAGAATCCTGGAGGGAGGATGTTTCTCCCCAACATTCTCCTTGGCTGGGAGGGTGGCTGTGGGTACCTGGGTTGAGATTAAACAGGAATATTTGGGTTGGGACACACAGATCTCTAAAAACAGTCTTTACAATTTTAACAACACCCAGTCTGGGACACAGCCTCTGCTGCCAGCAGCACTCATGGTCCAACATAACTCACTGGGTTCAGCCACGTCCCTGGGGAAGGGAAAAGAGGATCCCACGTGCTGAATCTCAGGGTCTGTCCCATGTTGTGTCACCTTGCAACAGAGTTCATCATGTCCAGGGACAGTGCAGCTGCTGGTGCAGGGCATGGGAACAAACTGAGACAGGTCTTGTTTTCACAAAGCTCAAAAATCCATTTATTACTCCCGGGGAGGAAGGACAGGATGAAGATGAAGGACTGTGCAAAGGCAGGGTTGTGGGGTTTTTACAGGATACTGCAGGGGTTTAGGGTTTGGGTCAAGAGAGGAGTTATTAGCAGCACAAGAATGATCAAATTCCTGCCTCCTTGGAACAGGAGCACTGCACAGTCCCATCTCAGGGAGGGAGCTGAGAGAGGCACTGTCCCCTCTCTGCTGAGCCCATGGGTGTCTGTCACCTCACTCTGCAGCAGCCCCACTGCTGGATCCCAGCTCCTGGAGCTCCTTCCCTGAGCAGAGCATTCCCCTGTGAACCAGGAGTAAAGTGGAACATGGCCTTGCCCAGAGGAGCCCAGGAGCAGCCTCAGCTGAGCCCTGGACAGCAGCTGTGCACATCTGGAACAGGGAACATCCAGCCAGGGCAGGGCAAGGGCTGCTCCTGCTCCCAAAGCTGCTCAGGAACAGCTGCTCATGGCTCAGAAACACCAGCCACTTCCAGGCTTCCATATTTAAGAGTTCTGAGTGGATTTTTGTCCATGGTTCTGGTTCTGATGGCAGAAGAAGGTTTTGATGTAGGTTTCCAAACACAAGTTCCTTTTCCCTTTATCCACATTCCTTCATCTGTGTCCAAGTCCTTTTATCACCAGGCCTATTCCTCACTTAGATTCAGATAACAAGCACAAAGGTAGTTCAAATCCATTAAATAATTCAAATTCACACAGAAAGTCTCAAACACGCTGAATTGAACCCAGATTTTTTGCAGCCCCCACAGGATGTAGAACATGAAAGAATTTAATGAACATTTAAACAAAATCAACTCTCAGAACCTGAATTGATTGCCCACTTTAAATTTATGCTTATATTAGAGGATGATCATGAATATCACACATTAATATTTTTGCCTAAACTTCTTCCTCAAAGCAGAGAATAAAGAATTGAAAAGAATACCCTTCTTGACAGATGCCAACATGGATATTTGTACTAGAAATAATAATTTTCAACTGCAGAAAAGGGAAATAGGCTGACCAATAAGAAGATTATAAACTGGGGTTGTATGGAAAGCAAACAAAGCACAAACAAGCACTTGGTGAAGTGTTTGGACCTCTGACAGCTGGCACTGGGGACAGGCCTTCCCTGCCAGCCATTCTCCCTGTCAAAGTTCACTCTGAGAAATGATTCAAGGAAATCTAGGAGAAATGAAACACTTTGCTACCTTAGCTGACTGCAGAGAATTAGATTGAAATACCAGGGAGAGAATTAATTTCATTGTTAGGCTGTATGACAGCTAAAACTCCGTGGTAAGGGCCAGATCATCCAGTTCAAGACAAAATTGCTACAGATGAGAAAAAACTATTTTTTTTTTCAAAAGCAAACAGTATAACCAAAGAAAATAATTCTCCTTTGGAAAAGTTTAAAGAGCAAGCTGTATGTGACAGTAGTGTGTCATCTGTTTAATATCGCTTTTCATTACAGCACTGAAGGAATTCCCTCCCCTGCTCTATTTTCCTCTTGACTTGCACTCATGCCAGGCTGATGACTAAGTGGATGCACTGGGATGCCTTTTCCAGCTCCCAACCAGCTGGGCAGGGCCTGGCTTCCCCCAGAACAGGTTTCATTCTGCACACTCAGCAGCACACTGCAAGGATGATGAACTGGATCCTCCTGGTTGATTATTCCTGTGGAAATAAGCAGGAAAAAACCTCTCCCAATAATTTGTTATTGCATAAAGCACTGGAAACCTGTCACTTTGCTTTTAAGGGGAGTTAAACAGCAAAGGACACAGTTTGATCAGTGAATCTATAAATACCAGAGGGTATTTTAGATCCCAGCAAGTGTAATCAGCCAGAGAGATCTGCAAAACACAGAACTGAGCAGGAAATGTGTGTGAGGAAATCCACCTAGTGAATAAGTGCTTCGCTTTATCTTGGAGTTTATTGCTTACATGCCAATGACAACTTCAATTAGGGTCAATATTAAATTTAAAATACAGCAAACCGTAGATAAAATGTATCCATAAAGACAATCAGAAGATGAAAGGAAATTTTTCAGCACAGCAGAAGTGCTGATGCAAGTCAGAGGTTACCTGAGACTGAGTGGGGCACAATAAAGGGGAAAAGATAAAATTATTATGAAAATGACAGTAAAGCAATGCTTTTGTAGAAGACAGAGACATTGGGTTGTTCTAGATTTAAGCATGTCTAAATCCAAAATTTTAATTTTTAAATCCAACAACTCTAATCAGCCATCAGATAAGAAAATGTGCTTGCAAATAAACCCTGAAAGTTATTAAAGTTATCCCCACATCCTGATGCTTTGCTGCCACCAAAGCCCACTGTGGCAGGATTTGTGGAGAGGACTGGAGGAAGCTGCCAAAGGGATGGGGAAGGGAGGAGATTGCTCCAGAGGGGAAAAGAGCCAAGAAATGGGTGTCCCCCAGATTTAAACTGCACCAATTCTAATTCAGTGGCCATGTTTGAAAACAAAGAATTGTAGTTTGTGGGAATCAAAAAACCAGAAAAATTTAATCTGCAACCTGAAAAGAAACTTAGATTAATGTAAAAATACAATACACAGATATTAAACAAAAAAAATCATAAACTTATATTTCTAACATATATATTTCTAACTTATAACTATAAGAATATACCTTAAGTGAAAAACTGTACCAATTAAATAGTAAAGAGTTTACAATGTAAGAGTGTAGGTGTATAGAATAAACTAAAAGTTTAAAAGTTATAAGAGAAAGAGGTATATATTTTAAAACAACGCCCATTAGACAAAAGTATCCACAATACAACAAAAATAAGTAAAAGCAATAAGTTAAAAAATAAAATAAACCTTTATAACAATAAATAAATATATAACAACTATATATTAAGTTTAAAAAAATTATATTACCTTATAACAAAAAAACCTTGTAACTACTCAAACTTTAACCAACTACTTACTCCTCTAAAACTTCACAACTTTTAAAACTAATATTTATCTAAACAAGAAATAATTCTTAATTCAACAACTAATTCAACAGTTGAATTAGTCCCATCCCTTCATTTTTCACAACCATAGTAGTTTATAGCAATGATTAAGCAGGTGAGGAGCCTCGTGGATGGCACTGCCAAAATCCAGATCTCTCTAATTCCTGCAGGCTCCTCATCTCCGTGGTGTCACTGAGAGAGCCCCAGAGCTGCCAGACTGAATCACGATCACAGCTGCCAGGCCAGACCTCAGCTCTCCCAGCCACACACTCTGCCTCCCCTGAGTTAAATATCTGCTGCTCCTGAGCCTGGAAAATTCTGTCTCCTGGCAGGAGATTCAGGTGATTCCTTTCTGGCACTGTAAATCCCAGATGTAATTTCTGGTTTTAAAAGTAAGACAGAAAAATAAAAGAGAAAACCTCTAAAGGGGGCAAGAGGGTGCCATTAGCATAGGCAGGATTATTTTTCATCCCAAATTCAGGGGAAAATAAACAAGAAAGGGCTGCTCCATTTGCAGGTTTTGTTTTGTGATGTTTCAGGTTGTTCCATCATCAATGAGTCAATCAGTGGAAATGAATATACAAGTTTAGAGAATGAATCCTGACTGCCAAAACGACCCCAGATGTTGCCTGTCTAGAACCACACAGCCACACAATTTGTCAAATTATCCTGAAATCTGGATCAAGGAACTGCTTAATGAGAAGAGAAAGCTCCCTAAAGTCACCAACACTCCATTTCAGAAAGAGGGATCTGGACAAGAACACTGCAGAAAGTGCCAAACTATCAGCACACCTTGAACACAGAAAGAGATGGCTGGCAAATCTGTTAAATATTTAAGTTATTTCATACAAAAGCACAGCTCAAGCAGTAAGAACTTCTGTATCTGCACTGACAGCATCATTACCTGCACACATTCAAAAGAGCTGCACAGATTATCAGATTTGTTCAGAGACTGATCCCCTGTGCCAGGCTGGAGCTCAGCAGCTCCTGGTGCCCCATTCCATGACAGGAGCTGCAGAGGAGGATTGCAGGAGGCACAAACGAGCCACGAGGCTGAGATCAGGGCCAGACAAGCTCATTAGGGAGGAACATCAGCAGCACAACTCCAGGCTGGAGCTGTGCTCGCAGTGCCCCTCCTCACTGGGGTGTGCAGCTGCTTTGGGGAGGATAACTCTGCTGGCAGCCTGCAGAGCACAGCTCTGAAATTCTGCTGTTTCCCCTGGAATTCTCCATTTCCAGCCTCCCTGTCCTGGTTCCCCTCTTCTGCTGGGCTGAGCTGCTGTGCTGGTGGCTGGGGTTATTGCAGGAGCTGAGGGAGCAGATCCCCACAGGGCTTTCACACCTGGTGGGGTTTTCTGAAGAGCAGAAAACGGGTGGCTGTTGTCAGAAACTGTACAATTCAGGTGACAGGAGAAAATGCCATTTTTTTTCCTGAGCAAACTGAAGCAGACTCTTGTTTTTCAGAGAAGATACAATGAAAAAGAGAAGTTGTTGAATGTTCCCTACAGTCAAAACTGGAATTTTGAAAACTGAAATCTGCCTCCAAAAAGATAATCTTAAAAAAAGAATCTTGCAACTGAAATTGGCCTCCTCCTCTTTTTAATGTCATAAACCCAAAATGCAGAAATAGCCAAACCACATTCACCAAAGAACCTTCCTGCCCTGTGCCACAATTCCAGCTAAAAGCTCTGCCTGTTTTGTACGTTCTGGTTTGAAGTTCCATTTTTAAGTAATTGAGCAAATTCTGTATCCATCTGACAATATAAGATCTGAGCTTTTTACAAATCCAAAGAAATGGAATGAAAAAATTCTTCAGTTGTGGCTTCAGGTGTTCTCATACCTTACTGCAGGTAAGCAATAACATAAAAAGGAGGATTTTATGCTAATACAGCAATCTGGAAGAATTTTAGCTACAAGGATAAAATAGATCAAATTATTGTAGCCAACATCAAGATAAAAAATAATGAATATAATGGGGAAAAAAATCCAAGTGCTAATCAGTTTTTTGTAAACACCAGCACCCGAAGAGCAAAAGTCAAGCACAAAACACCTACAGCATATGAAGAGTTTATTTCTTCTGTGGAAACCCTCCTCCAGCATTTTTTCCTACAGGTAGAGCTATAATGAAATTGTTTTGCTATAATGTGACATACAGAGATAGAAATAATGTATGCACATTGCAATTTAATAGACACAGGATGTAATTTTAACTAAACAGTTTATATTGCATAAGTAATGACTTTAACTTACCTTAAAAACAGATTTCTTTCTAATTATAGTAATTTTTCTTCATGTTGTCATTCGTGTGAGTAGTCAGTGTAATATATATAAATATATATATGTGTATAAATATACAAACACATGGGTGCATGCACAGCTTTTTCTGTAGGTGATACTTTGAGACTGTTATAATTTTCACTGAATATAAAAGAGAAGTAAAAGGGCAGAACAAGAGATCTGACTGAGGAGGTGAAAGGAAGCAGCACTGACTGAAATTCAAGCACTTTACATGGAATTTGTCACATTCAAGGCATTTAAAACACCACAGCCTAAGCATTGAGCTGCAGCCCCATTTCTACATTTCATGCAAAATCTTTAAGAATGCTCTAAATTATTGGGAATTTAAAAGCTCCATCTCCAGGGAGTTCTTCCCCAATCCAGCCATTCTCAGATCTGCCATAAATCGATTTATTGTGGGTGTGGAGCAGCTCACAGCTCCGCGGGGATGCTCTGCTCCCTTCCTGGTCCCCAGGGCCTGGAGCCACCCCTGTCCCACCTGGGCTCAGTCACAGCTCCGAGAGCACTGGGAAATCCCCAGAGGAGCTCTGGGATTGTCCCCTGGGAACACACAAAGTGCCAGCTGGGATCTGCAGCTCCCGCTGCATCAGGGCTCTGGCTGCTGCTCCATGAGAATCAGAGTTTTGGGGATAGCATGGAGCCAGTCAGCTCTTGATAAAGCCACGCAAACACAGCATGTTTGATTATAAAAGCAAAAGTCACAGTTAATCATACACTCTGATTTCAGCACAAATACTTCTGGCACATACATAGAATGAAAACTGTCAAAACACATTTTTTTTCTTTCGAATTTCCTTTCTGGAGGGATGTTTTTAAAGGTTAAGAGGCTTTGAAACAGTGGAAACCTGATTCTGAAAAACTTGTCTCTGTAAGCACTTCTTTGATTTCAGTAAAGTTTTGTGGTGAAGTTTTTATGAGACAACTTCACACTGAAGACATTGAAATAGCATAAAGTCCAAGTGCATTTCCAGCAGGTGTGCCTGGATTTCCTCTTAAAGAATTTACAGGCTGCTCATCCTTTGTCTGAACAGCAATTTGAAAAAGGCCAAATAAATTTTAAATGAGGGGTCCTATGAACCAGTGTACAACTTCAGGTCAAGAGACTGGAACCTAAAACTTAAAATTTCCTGAATGGTAAAATAGGGATAATTATTATAATCTGATGCAAGTCATGACACCGCTTGAAAAAAGTTAAAATAAATTAAGAAAGTAAAAGTTTTGTTAAGGAGAATGCATAAGATTTAGTTCATTCAGTCTATAGATACATAAATTATTGAATATATCAGTGTATTTTATATGTATATATAAAATCCTAGTGCTGTTGTTTTGAAAACTATAAATGTATTAGGAAAATAATTTCCATTCATGGCTGGAGAATGCAGCTCCCGTAAAATACGACCCAAATTTGGTTCAACTTTTTCTTTAAAAGCTTTTCTCCTTCTAAATCAGTAAATTAGCATAATAACATACCATAAATATATAATAAACCCCATCCTTCTGCCTCTCTTTAACAACATTTGCCCATCATTCCAGTTAACTGCAGTATCACAGCACAGTTTATGTGCACAGAACGTGACATTTCATCAAAATAAAAGTATGGAGTTCATTAATAACTATGCTGATGCTATGCAAATATGCAACATCATAATACAAATTAGGGTCTATTATTTGAAACACCTCGATGCTTTTTTATGTGCAGCTTTCCTCCCCCTTGTTCTCCCTTCCATTATAATTATCCCACCTTGCTGGAGCAAATTGTGTCACAATTCTTTGTCTCCTGAGTCTGTAATTTGGAACGTGTCACGGAGCTCCTCAGCACTCCACACACCTTCCTATTATCTTGTAAATAGATACATTAAGCAGATCTAGAAATAAGATTAAATATTTTAACCTATTTTAAAAATTAAGATCTGCATTATATTTTTTTTTTATACAGAAGAAGGTTTAGCATTTACACTGAAATTGAGATATCTAGGTATACAGATATCTAGATATAGATATGTCATCAAGCATAATTAAGGTGTCCTGGATTTTTTTTTATTTTTAACAAACATGATTTTTATTTCAGATAAGAATTAGAACTTTATAGTCTTTCCTTAATAAGCAGACTCAAAAAGATTGTAAGGCCAGCCATTGAAACAGGTATTTTTTCAGAATAAGGTTTTAAAATAAATTGTTAACTTTATGTTTAAGACTTCAGATGTATATGTATAAGACTTATATTTAAACTTTATGTTTAAGAGTCAGGTGATTGGGCTCCTGGTGACAGCAAAGCAGCAGATGAGGTCAGAGATGGAGATGCAGATTTATTGTTCAAGGATCTCAGGTTATGTAAGGCTCACCCCACTCTAGGCCAGCCTAAAGCTGCACAATGCACCAGTTCCTGCCCTGGACTGATTAAGATGAGCAGGAATTAACAGGATCCCTGATCTCCTGCCTCAACATTTTAGAAGGAGCTTTTACCTGGCAGCTCTTCCACAGATCTCTGAGCAAACTGCACAAAGCCTCCTTGCTCTGCTTAATCCTAATGAAGCACCGTGATTTCAATTGTGGAATAAACAAATACTCCCCTAATTGGGTGAGCTTGAATAAACTGGAACATGTCCCTGGTTTGGGTGTGGAGGGCTGCACAGGGATCTATGGGGAGAGAGAGGAGCCAAGTGCCTAAACCACAAAAAACTGTGAGGAAAGCAAACTCATTACACACAGAATAGATTTCAAAAATGTCCCACAGAATTAAACCAATCTGATCCACTGAGCAGCCTGACAGAGATCTGTGGGCATATTCCGAAAATGCATCTTAGAGTTCTCTCTCTCTGTCCCACATGAGATCCAGCACATTGTGACACATCACCAATGTCATTTTTGGATAAGGTCTGTAAAAATATGAGATCTGCTCTTCAGTTATGCAGACTCCTGACTGCCATAATGGTATGAAGTATAAAGAAAGTGCATTTAATTTTAAAGTTCCTGCCACTCTTGAGTCTGCTGACCATGCTCAAGGAATGCCTTAATTACAATTTTCCCATGTATATTTTGGCTGTTTTCCTTTTTCCCCCTCCTCCTTGAAGAAATAATAATTAACGTCTGAAACCTCCTTATATTTTTCATAGTTTTAGATTACTCATTCAGCAAGTCCCTCAATTTTACTCTATTTGTAAATAATCTAAACATCAACCCAGATATTTGGCTATTTAATGCCCATTCTCACCAAACTTTAAGAGAGGAAAATTTTAAGAGAGGAGAGCTCATATCTCATTTCAGCTGTATAATAAATGATTATTTACATATCTGAAGCACCAATTCGTTATTTCTGCAGAGGTGATGAACCATCAGATTCAGAAACAGGAGAATTGATCCAAACCTGTGATTTAATTTCTCTGGGAGAAGGCTTTTCCTGTACACCTCAACAGCATCCCTTGGAGCTGCTCTCCCACTCTAATTCACATTTTCTGCTCAGCTCTGACTTCACCAGGAGTTTAGATCTAAAATCCCTGGAAGCAAATCTGCATTTTAAAAAAATTTCTTTGTTTCTAAATGCATTTAATGCTTTCTAATATTTTTCTTTGAGCAAAACCTTAATATCCCAGCAGCATGAAATAACAAAACATTCTCATGACCAGAATAACTTTATGATGACCAGAACAATCTTCTCATGACAACAACCTTCTCATGACCACAACAACCTTCTCATGGCCCTGCTGACAAAGTGGTGGGTGCATTGCAGCATCCACTCAGCCTTTGGCAGTGCCAAGCTGACATCTGGGCACATCGAACATCTCCAATGTCAACTCCCAGGAAAACACCAGTGGGGAAATGAAGCTGTGGCAGCATTTCCTTTCTGATGGGCACAAAAGGGAGGCCCAGGAGGGTGGAGGGGGTTTGGGTGTTTTGTGGCTTCTTTCCACATCCCCAGGATTCTTGTTCCCAATGTTTTATTTCGGTGTTAAGGATGGGCTGATCTGCATATGGCTTCCATGAGAAAACACATGCAAGCCAGACAGCCAGGGTGGCTTGACCTCTTCCATATGTGTAGGAAAACAAGCTCTGAGCAATCTGCTGGCTGGGGATGCTGTGAGAAACAACAGCAAAGGATGGCAGGAGATATTTCCTCCAAAACCATACTGGATCATCTGCTAACTTCTAAAGATGATCAGCAATTCCTGCCTGCATGAGTCATTAGCAGCCTGCTGCTGTTCCCTGCTGTGCACTGGGCACTGTTGATATGTTCTGTCTCAGAAATACCTAAATCACACCAAATTCCTCTTTGCATTCCCAGTTACCAATCCAGGGAACCCCAGTGGCAAGGATAAAGTATCTCAAGTGTTTGTTGTACAGATCAGTGTTCTTTTTTCACCTTTCTCTGCAATATCTAAGGGAGTTGTACATGTATAATGCACTGTTTAATAACCACAAACCTTCATTATTCATTACTAAAACCTTGTGGTCAATTAAACTTTGCTATTTATTTCATAACAGCTTTGTGCGGAACCAACCATCCAACCCTAGAAAGCCTCATTTCCTCATTTTTTAAAAGTATCTCTTAAAATGAATTATAAGGCAGAAATGTAAGATTACCGAGAAAAAGAGATTCAGTAAATAACACAAAATTAGAATTTGAATCAATGGTGAATTATTCAAAGTTCAGGGGATAAATTATAAGCTGGTTTTGGAAATCTTACATCCACATTGACCATTTCACTTGGGTCAGACACTTAACTTAGATCCCTGCAGAAGTGGTAGATCCACATAAAAACCACACAAAATCTGGAGAAATGTTCCATATGTTCATAACAATTCAGAGCAGCATATAGAAATTAAATTAGTAACAAGATTCATTTGAATGGGCATTAATGAGAGTATGAAAAAAGTTCATTTATCTATTTGGATTGTGAATTTGCTGAAGGCTGCTCAAGCAACTCAGTCAACAACAGTGACATGAATATGCATGTGCATGCTCAGATATTTGCATGCAGATGAATTTATCCCTGACAATAACTGATCACAGATAATTACTCAGGAATTCAGGCAGCTCATAGACACTGATAATGTAACACAGTGGCATGAAAAATATCTTACCAGGAATTTATGAAAGAAAACGCTCCTTGCAAATTAGAAAAGCAATTATTTGGTAGAGAAAAATGACCTTTTTTTGAACTTTCACTGAGCTACTCCCTCTATTTCCTTGGCACAGAGATGCTACAGGGTATAGTGCTTCCTGCCATGCATTGCAGGGGACAGATTTCCAATCAGATTGATTTGAGAAGGGAAAAAGGGAACTGGTGCTTTCTGCAAGGGAAAGTTTTTGCAAATGAAACACACAATGAATAAAGGCAACATAGTCCTTTCCAGTGGAAAGAAAGAGAAAGTCTTAGAAAAAAATATTAAAAGCTAATTTCAAATGTTCATAATATTGTTTGTACCTAAATATCTGAAATACCATTTAAGAAACTGTGCAATTATTTTTCATTAAAAGACTAAGAATTACCAGAGTATTTCATGTGGATTGTTAGAAAGAACAATTTCTTTGATGGTTAAGACTTTCAGCACCTGAATAAACCAAGGAAATATCTGTATATCACTGAGTTCTCGGGTTATCTAAAAGAAATTTAAATTTTGTTAGTGTAAAAACACCTTTTCCATTTAAAGGGGGGAAGCTTATCTCTTCCTGTACTAGTGTGCATTATTCTTCCTTTTTGTTCTAAAAATAGACTCCTCTATCCTCTATAATCTAATATTCCCCTCCTATTTAACATAATTACCTAGGACTGAATCAATATTCCATTAGCTGGGTGCAGTCAATGGGCTGTCCCTCAGTGCCTGCAGCACTCCAAGGGTTCAGGCACAGATCTTCATCCACACTGCTTTAGGATCCTCTGGAAGGACTAAAAAACATTCTGGGGAGCAGTGGTGATGCCTCGGGTTTAGCTTTTATATTTTTCAGATTCTGTGCTGCTTTAGTGTATAAATCTGAGCTTCATGTTAAAGGACTGTGAGCTCTGTGCACAGAGCAGGGAGACAAAACAATTCCTGCTCCAGCTGGGCACCAAGGACAAATGACCCAAACCTCAGCCCCGGAGTACAAACACCGTGGGCTGGAGAGAGAAAAACAAGCAGGGTGGGACTGCAGGGCTAAAGCTGGAATGGGACAATGAACTGCAAGGTGCAAACGGAGCAGAATTTATAAAAGTGCCAGACCTCATGATAGGTTGTGCATTTTGGGGCCATTTTGGTTCATCTTGGGTGCAGCCCTGGCTGGGCTCTTGTGCTGCCCAAGGTGGATCCATTGAGACCTTCTAATAATCCCTATTTTATTCTTTAACTCCATCCAGCCTCTGTTCTAGGGCAGCCTTCACAAGGCAGCAGCTCCACTGAAAAGGATTCATTTCCATGGTCTGCATCCTCTTCCTTCCCACATCTTTCTCCACATGGCTCCCAGGACACCTGCACAGCCCTGGGGCCAGGAACAGCCCCACTGAGTGCCCCTGGCCCAGGGCTGGTGCCTCTCCCCGAGGATGAGGAGAATTTTCTCCCAGAATGTCACTCTGGGACCTCCTCAGCACCGGCAGGAATCCTCATGGACTCAGTTCCATTGAGTTGGGCTGGGATTAAACAAAACTCCCAAAACTGAGAGGTGCTGTGGGGATGGACTGGGCAGCACAGCCTCAGGAAACCTCACCTGCCGTAGAATGACTCCCATGGGGTTGGTTCTCCCACCCAAATAAATATGGCAATTCACACAGCTTTGGTAAAGACCTTTCATAAAGCTGCCAAGTCAAGATTAGCAACCTCAGCTGGCTAATGGATTTAAATTATGTATTTAAATGTTTCATACAGGAGTGTACAATTAAGTGTTGCTATGATGCAATAGACCCAAACCCTCTCCTGGTTTCTGACAGAGAGCACAAAGCCCTCGGTGCTCCAAGCCATGATTTTAGAAAACCAATATTTTCCTTTCATATGCCCCACTTGAACTCTTATTTTTGTGTTTGCAATAAAAGATCAGAGTGAAAGACTTACCACCCCAGAATTTAGAATTTAAAATTACTCAGCTCAATTCCTCCATGAAAGATTGGTGTTATAGTGGCATTTTTGTGAAACCAAAGCGAACTTCGCAACATCTGGATTTTTATGCTTTACTCAGAAAATTTTTTTGTAAGATTTGCATGTATTTGATTAAAAGAAATGTAGAAATCCAGCAACACATTTTATCATGAGTAAGAGATGACACAGGATGAAAATATTACAAGATTCCTTCTTTCTAATTCCTTTAGTGCAGAAAGAAAATGATGGAGAAGAAAATGTGAATGGTCTGCTGCACAATTTGTTCATGTGTCACTGCAAGGCTGTTCCATACACTTCACATTGAGATTCTAGAAGAGCAATAATTCATATTAATTAATTGGATATGTCAATTCTAATTGCTCCACAAAGGCTGGGTGGGCAGACTTAGGAGACCACAAGGGATCTCCATGTTGCTGCAGAAAAATCAAGTATCCAAATCTTGGCTATTCTGAGGTTGGGGACTCAGGAGAGCTTACACAGAGCAATTTAGGTTAGAATTAAGGTTAAAACATTAAAGTTGGCATTCCTGCTTTCTGCTCTCCACAGGTACTGGCAGAGTGGATTATTGTGCAGGAAAGGATGCCTGTGAAACCCTGAGAAATCAAAGCACAAAAGCAATAGACAGTCCCTTAACAGTGCACCATGCCATGCTGGGGCAGCTGGTGTCAACAGAAACACCATGAACTGGAACAGGGTGTTGCTATAAAGGTTTTTCTTTTATCCCTGTGCAGAGAAAATTTCCATTTCTTTATCCCCAGCAGTGACTGGGTTCAATCAGCCTTGGAGAAACCAGACACCCAGAAGGGCTGAAATTACAAAACAATCCCTGACTTCCAGCTCCAAACCTCAAGAGAAATCAAAATTATGTCAGAAATGAGTGTTCCATTAATATCTCCTAAACCAGGGATAGAAGAACATATGGAAATTATAATATAATGCTATTATATTATCCCAACACCAGTTGAAGTGAATTTCAGCCCTCATGCCCTGCCCTACAGAGTTGCACACACGTGGTTTTTAACCCCAGCTCATTACCTACCTATTCATTTGCATGAATTCCTGCTCCTGCATTGGCTTAATAAGTAGCAATACAATTTAATTGCAATTATTTTGGGGGGCTGCTCTCTGCCAGTGAGTGACAGGAGCTCACAGCATGAAAAGGAATGAAAGGTTCAGGATCAGAATACCACTGAGCTTACCCAGACACAGAACCAACATGAAATCCAGTAATGGATTATTATAAATGGATTCTTTTATAAATTTCTAAATAGAAATAAGTACATTTCTTTCTCAAGCATTCACCAGCCAAGTCTGCCATGGATTGGGATCCTCATTCTCACTGCTACTTAAACAGATGCATTTTCAGAGGAAAATTACAAGCTTTGGAACAGGTTTAACACTTGGAATGGAACATGTTTCTCACTATTTTGTGAAAAAGAATTACTGTGTGACAAGAGGAAACCTCTCAACTATGTCAAAAGACAGGAAAAACAGAAGTTTCTTTCCTCTCATTTGTCTGCTAACACTGTCTTGCTCCAGAGGCAAATGACATGCATAAATTCAATGAATTAGCAGCAATCAACAGAGCAAATTTGTATTTTTCCTGGTTTTTAACCTAAACAAAACCATAAGTAGGAAGAATACAGAAGTAGCCTGAAGTAATTTATCAGAAGCTTGATAGCCCTTTATCATTGTTTGTGGGCAGGAATTAGATGTGGTCTCCTGGATTTCAGCTGCCCTGCATTCCCCTTTGGACTGTGCGCAGGAGCTGAAATTTGAATAAAATGCAGCCAACTTTCTTTCTCCTATTTCCACTTTATGCACCTCATATTATGGCAAGGGATGAAATTCTCCCTGGAACACCTGAACAGGATCATTTTCAGTTTGGCCACAGGATAAACACACATCCTATAACCAGAGGGATCTGGGCCTTCAGCAGAGGTTGTGTGGCCATGGCTGCTCTGCAGGAGTGATAATTTCAGAGAGGATAAACTTCTCTAGAGAGTCCAAGTCTAAGTAGTTAATGTATTTAACACAAAAACACAAATCCAAAAGTCAATTTTGTCCTAAATTCCTTTTGTAACAATCTTGTGCTTGGATATACTTCTGAAAATTTTGCTTTCTGCACTTTTGTACCAGCACTGCTGGCGCTGCTGCAGTACCCAAAATATTCCTGCCGTGTGTTACTGTGGGACAGCTGGGGTGGAATCAGTGGTTCTTGAAGAGAGCCCTGAGAAGACACCAAGAAAAATTCTCCTTTACCTTGTTCTTTGCTTAGATCAGCTCCCTAGAGCTGCCTTTAGCCTGGTGATTTTAGGAAGGATTTAATTTTGGTGGTTACTCAACACATAATTTGTAATTACATCCAGACTTCTCCAGCACACCTTAGAAAAACCATGAAATTTTTAAGTAAGACAGAAAAGTCAAGTACACACCTGTAAAATTCCAGGACTTTAAGCTACTCTGAATTATTTGTACAAAATTATCCTCCTTCAATGCCCTCATCCTAAGAGAAACCTGAAAATGCCAAAATTGTCAACAGGCTTTTAAAAGGGAAAAAAAAAACCACCAAAAACCAAACCCATACCCAATCCTTAAAATCAGTTATTTTTCCAAGTTCCATGATTTGAAAGACCAAGAAAGAATGAAGCTGCTAATTAGACTAATCAAAAGATGATACACATGTTCTAATATGTGCAATAATTAACCCACTCAATTCAACAGTATTAATTCAATGTTTTGGCACAGCACAATAAATAGCACTGGACTGCCAAAAGCTGAACTTCTTTTCCAGTTGAAATTAATAAAACTCTCTGGATGCATACATGTTTGTGGAGACAAAAATAATGTGTGTGCCAGGTTCCTCATTCCACTGAGGAGATGGAATCTCTTCATCTCTCACCAAGAGGGATGGCATTCCACTCCAAAAAAAAATCAGATTTATTTCCACCTACTCAACCATCAATATATATATAAAATGAAGATTTTAGTCTAGAATAATTACCTTTGAATAACCCCTGAAATATGGGTGGAAAGAAGTATTTGATGCATAGAATGACTTGCTAAAAGTGAAACTTGTTCACAAATCAGGTGAAGTAAGAAAAAATACTTCCTAATATACTTGCAAAATTGACAAATCAAAAAGTCAAGTATTTGCAGAATGAAAAATTAAAAGGATCTCAAGAGAGATCACTGTAGGTGTGGCCATTAAAATGGTATTAATTTAGGGAAAACCTGAATAATTTTAATTCAGAAGAACAATGTTTTAATAGATACAGAGGCAGCCATGAAAGACTTCACCTTCACCATGAGTGCTTCAAACTAAATCACTGCAAAAAATTCCTTGCTGTTGTAATTTTCTTAGGGAGATGCTTAATAAAGAAAAATGCTAGAAAAATTATAGGGGGGAAAATTTTTTTGGTAGCTGTGTCCCATATATAATTTTTAAAAAAACCATTTAAATATAAAAATAAATGAAATTCCTGCAGTTATTGTAAACATGTTGACCATGGTGACTTTATTGTGCCTTCTGGTGGAAACCCCACCCTGCCTGGATTGTGGCCTTGCAGAAACTGCAGACAAAGTTTCTAATCTTTATTTCTCCTTGAAATTTCTCCCCTGCACAAGGCCTTATTTCACAAGTTGAATGCCTGTGAAGTACTTTTAATTACTTGAGATACAATCTCTATTGGAGCATTCTTTTCATTTCCCATTCATTTTTCATCCTTTCATTATCTTTCTTCCCTGTTTATATTTTAATTCGTGCAGGCTTTAACAATATACTGACTCCAATACCGTCCTAATTAAATTAAATTTATTTGCAGATTTGAACAGCAAACCATGTTGACCTCAGAAATATTCCTTTTTCTTGTTTCCAGTGTACTTTACTCTCTATCAAAAAGTTCTTTCCCCCAGACCCTGCTACTTCTGCAGATTCAGCCTCTCTGCAACAAGTCCTCCAATAGATATCCCAATTAATATTTCAACTTCAATAAAGCTACAATCCAAATCCAAGTGGCCCACAATTTTTTGTCCCTAAATGTTATTTAGGTCACCTCAAATAAATAATTGCAGAGCAGTTTCTGACCACCCTAGCAAGAAAGGACTTTGATGTTCCAGATTGGACTTTTTCCCCACAGCCATCATTCCCAATTTTCTTCATAATTAAAGCTCAACTCAGAAATGTCTTTCCAGAATGGTCAAAGAACTGAAGCTGAAAGTAAAGCTCACCTGTGACTTTGCATTTCATAGGACAGGAATTCACCCCTCAGCAAGCCCCAGACAGTGCCTGGACTTTCTTTCCTACTGAGAAAGTTCCTCTCACCTTTTGCACTCTGATTTTACCCTTTCATAAAGGAGATTATTTTTACATTTGAAATTATTTAACTTGCAGGTAAAATACATACACTTCTATATCACCATATTGCACAGGAATATTGAATACTCTTATTATTCCCTTTTCACATTTCTGACTTTTTTTCTTTTCCACTGCAAGTCATGTTTCAGTGTGGAATCTTTTCCAGCCAGGATTCTCATATAAATTTCCTATCTGAACTCAGCTTGCTTTCAAAAGAAAAGTGGATGTAAAAATCATGTCAAGGGCTGATGCACAACATAACAAACCCTCCCTGCCTTTAATAATTTGCATTTGGAACCTGGCTAATAGGTGGTGTGGCAATAGAAATAAAAACCAGGAGTTTCCTCCTTTAGTTTTAGTTTCTTCTTGCACTTAGAACCTTCTTTACAGGTCAGCATTTGGTTCTGGGGGGGTTCTGCAGTGCTTGCATCCCTGGAACTGCAGCTGAGGCACCATTCTTGGTGTAACCCCAACAAAACCCCAGTGCCATCCCACAAAAGCAGTGGCCTTAGACCCTCAGGAAAAGCACATTTCAGCGTGTCCCAAGGGCTGGAGCTCCCCCAGTCCCATTTCCCAGGGTTTCCTGGAGCAGCTGAGCTGCTCTGCAGTAACCCCTGCCCAGAGTGAATTTCTGACCACCCTGAGCTTTCCTGGGGGTTTCTCCTGTTCTCACAGCCCACCCTGCAGGGATGGACTGCAGATCCTGCTGAGGCTGCCTGGGACAAATGGGTCATGAACTTGGGCACTGCCCACTGCCAACCAGAAATCAATCCAGAAATCCATGCAGGGGGAAAAAATCAATGTTCATTGACACAGCCCAGGCAGGGCAAAAGCAGGGCAGGGATGGGGCAGGGACAAGAGCAGAGACCCAGATCCACTGGGAGCACACCAGGATGGACAGAGGGAGGGACAGAGGGACAGAGCAAAGTGCTGATGGTGCCTCCCCTCCACAGGTGGCATTTTAAGACCAGATTGTTGGAATTGGTGCTTTCCCGCTCTTTTTTTCCATTAAAAATGTTGAAAATAAAATTCAAGTATTTATATTTATGAATGTACAAACAGAGCTTGTGCTCTGCACCCTGTCCATATTTCCAGCACACATTAATGAGGGCACTCAAGTACTGATTCTTGGCTGCCTGGGGCTCTGTTTTACCTGCCCATAAACTGTCTTAAATTTGTAATGCAATTCAGTGAATCAGGGGCAAAATTACGTGTTCCATAAGACATTCTGATTTCAATAATTTCCTATATGTTAACTCCTGTTTGGTGGCATAAACAAAATAGTGATACTCTTTAGCCCCTTTAAAAATTACATTTCAAATAAGATATTTCCTCAGGTTTTTGGACTAGCTGTTCTAAAAATCCATATCAGCGAGCAATTCTGAGTCACAATTTTTTCTGGTTGCTTGGCCAGCAGTCAGATATTAATGTAACAATCTATTAATTTTTCAAGAGTTAGCACAGAACAAGAAAACAATAGTGATATTTTAGAAATGTATTTCAGCTCATAAAGGCAGCATCAGCTCTTCTCTCATTCAATTATTGCCATTATTTAAAATAATTAAAATTAGATTCTTAATAATGCTTTTTGATTACATGGATCCAAATCCTAATAAATGACTACAGATTTAAAATAGATTTTCTACTGAGTCTGGTAAAACTTTTCTGTGATCCTACAAGAATTGAAGGAGATGATGTGCAGAGAGGCAAGCAGAAATGTCAGAGGCAGGAGAACACCCCCAGGAGCAAAGCTGCAGGCAGCAGAAAAGCACACGGAACAGGCAGGGAGAGAAACATTTAGAAGCAGGGAAAAAAAAAGAAAAAGGCATTTTAGAGCCAGAGTGAGAAAGGAAGAGAAAGGGCAGAAAGGCAGGAGGCAAAATAAATGATACCAGGAGCTGGAAAATCCCCATCCTGCCTCAATAGGAAAAGTAAGGTCAGGAGGCAGCACAGCGAGAGCTGCACCATTGACCAGCAGCAAGAGGAACATTTTCTGTGCTCAAAAAAGGAAAAAAATCACAATAGAAGAGTCAGCAGGGCCCTCCTCAGGGACACACTGGGCTGAAGGGAGAGGTTTTCCCAGAGGGGGCTGCAGTGTCAGGGCACAGAGGGCTCTGCTGGGGTGACACAGAGTGACACAGGGGCTGTGGGACATCTTGTCCAGGGAAAAGCTCCCCACTTTGGGGTCAGGGGTTCCCAAAAGGCCCTGGCTGCTGGGGTCTGCAGCACACACCTGCCTCTGCAGCACACACCTGCCTCTGCAGCACACACCTACACACCTGCCCCTGCAGCATCTGCCTGTCCCTACAGCACACACCTGCCCCTGCAGCATCTCCCTGTCCCTACAGCACACACCTGCTCCTACAGCATCTGCCTGTCCCTACAGCACACACCTGCTCCTACAGCATCTGCCTGTCCCTACAGCACACACCTGCCCCTGCAGCACACACCTGCCCTTTACAGCACACACCTGCCCTTTACAGCACACACCTGCCCTTTACAGCACACACCTGCCCCTGCAGCATCTCCCTGCCCCTGCAGCACACACCTGCCCCTGCAGCACACACCTGCCCTTTACAGCACACACCTGCCCTTTACAGCACACACCTGCCCTTTACAGCACACACCTGCCCCTGCAGCATCTCCCTGCCCCTACAGCACACACCTGCCCTTTACAGCACACACCTGCCCTTTACAGCACACACCTGCCCCTACAGCATCTCCCTGCCCTTTACAGCACACACCTGCCCCTGCAGCACACACCTGCCCCTGCAGCACACACCTGCCCCTGCAGCACACACCTGCTCTGACAAAGCTGTTTCACTTGGAGGGGCAGATCTCAAGGCATACCAAGGGTATTTTGTCATTCAAGGTACAGGAAAGAAGATGAATGAAAGGTACTTAAATATTTTTTTTCCCCCCGATCAAGTGCATTTTACCTCACATTTTTTCTATCTTACTTCTAAGTGCCAGTTTCCCTCTTGGAATCAATTTCTCTTTATCAAATTCCCACAGGATAACCCAGTTATTCAAAAGAAGAACTGCTGATAAAAAAGTAAAATCCTATGATTGTCACATGTCATTTACCTATGTAATTTTGTTATTTTGTGTTTTAATATTTTCACCTGTCCACCTACATGAACAGAAGTTATTTTGTTTTTAGAATTAAGTTAATATATCACATTTTATTAGCTGGTAGGAATAAAAGAAGAAAAAACTTTTTGATATCAAATACTTTGCTAAGAGATTAACCAAATTAGTAACCTAGTAATTATTAATATGAACAAATAATGTCTTTCCAAGAGCTTGCAGGTTGCTGAAAAAACCCAAAACCAACTTTTAGCTGACACACGTGTCTGTAATTTAGATAAAGTCAATTTTACCACTCCAATCTCATCTTAAAGCTCATTTTAAACAATCTTCCAGTCTAATTAGCATTCCCTTCTGGCTGTGTGGTACCATCCCTCTGAACACTGGCATGGTTAAACCACTCAGGTCTACTTGGTTCAGTGCAGTGTGGCAAATGTCAGTGAAATACGAGGGCATATGGCACATAATTACAGAACCATATGGATGCCAGGAGTGATAGTCAGCAACATTTGAATGCAGGACCAAGAAAGTCAGAGGAAAAGCAATCAAAGACCATCAGACATAATCATTAAATGGATAAATATAGTTTCTATGCAGCTGAGAGAAGCCAGGACATGTCTGTCCTTTACTGAAGCAAAGGCTGTTTGAGCGGGGGGCTGTAGAGCAACCTCTACATTATTTTTAGTTTAGTTTTTCAGTTTTTAGTTTGGTTTGTACATGTATAAGCACAGCTGATCAAGGTCAGCGATGCAAGGAGCCACTTACCAATGCACAGAGCAGATCCACTGCTTCCAGGATCAGCTCCTGGTGGCCAATGCGAGTCACCCCCAGCTCCTCCAGCTCCTGGTGAGTGATGTGCAGCAGCTGCTCCCCGTTGATCTTCTCTCTCTCAAAGTTTTTGATGTATTGTTGGAGGCAATCATCGAGGCCTGGTTAGAAAAGCCAACAGCAGAGATTCAGAGAGAGGAGAAAAACCCAATGAAACAGTTCTGTAGCTCAGAAACACAGAAATTTATTGGGAGTGGAAGTGTGCTTCCTTGTTTGGGGCTGTTATGGAGAGCATGCAATGAAAATTAAAATTTAACTTAGATAACCCAGCACGTGTTGCTAGGGAGAGAAGTTTGTATCACTGATATTATTTTCAACATTTTTAAATATTTTAATAGTAATTCAAAACCTTCATGGAGACAAGGGAAGGACAAAGCAGCACAGAGAGTGACATTATAAAAAACCTTTTTCTTGTGATGTCACAAAGACCTAAATATAAGTTTATCTTATGATTAGGAACAAATTCTTCTTGTAACTCTTCCAGGACTCTTCAAGGTCATAGAGTTTGGCTGTCCCTGACCAGGAAGAGTTTTTCAGGCTCAGTACCCACCCACACTGACTCTGGTACACCCATTGCCAATTCTCATCCCACATTATCCAGATTTCTGAATCCAAACAACACAAGAATGGTTTTGTTACAACACCTCCAAGTAAGAATATAATTTACCCATGCACGAGGAATTGTTCCATTTCACCCTGAAACTTGATAGGGTGAGAATAACAGATTATTTTGTTTCTCAGACCAGAGAAGAAACTGATTAACGTGCCAAAAGATTTTTTTCTTCCTCCAAATCTGTTTCTGAACCCCACATGCCTTGAATTTCCAGCCAGAACAATGAGTTGAACACAGGGATCTACTGCTGAAAGCTACATGAGGTCCCTCAGAGGTCCCTCAAGGACTGTCAGATTCAACAGAAATCTGATGTGCACATGATCTTCTAGAGACCTGCAAAATGCATCTTCAATAACTCCATCTACCAAGGAAAGTAAAACATTCGTTCTCAGTTATTTGCCCTGCAGTGATGCAGGTAAATCCAAAATCCATAAAATTACAGAGATCCAGAAAGCACAGAAAAAACCAACCTGGGCATTTATGACAGAGCTTTGAAACGTAATTTCTGCACACAGCCATCATCAAATAGATTTTGAGTTTGCAGAGTAACTGAGAAAAAGAGTTTTGCCACCTTGTGTGGGTGTGCTGGGTGTCCCCAACAAACATAGCTCAGCTGGGACAAAAGGACTGTGGCGAGAATGGAACAAACCAAAGTGTTTGTCCTCACTCAGTAAATACAAGGGGATACATGCAGTTCCATTTAATTAACTCTTCTTTCAACACAATCCAATTATGTGCTCTGCAAACTGATAGTCCTGAGTTATGTTATAGATAAAGCTCATTTACCAAGCCAAGTGCCCAGCTTTGTATTCACGTACACCTATGTCCCATACAAAGCTAGTTCAGTGATAAAAATGTCATATTTTATGGTCTAATTCAAAAGCATGAGGCAGTTTGGGAGATTTTTAAAGCTCAAATCAGCAGTCTGTAACTAATACCTAAACCTTTTCTCTATTCTAGAATGGTCTGCTAATAGGAAACAACTTCTTTGCATCTGTTCATTATTTTTAATGATCTCATGAATGATTTTACATAAGTATAGTTCAGTTCAATTGGCTGAGTCACTGCAAATTCTGTTTATTATTTAACATTTTCAACTCCAAGCTGTTGCACATTTCTGTTCTCTCTTGGTCAAGAACAATTCTTAAAACCATTTTAGAGCAAAAACTCCAAATCCCACACCTCCCAGATTTGCTTTTAGTGGATATTGCCCCAAAACTCAGAAAAAAAAAGTCACAAAAGTGCTACTAGATATGAAATTATTTTCAACAAAAGCAAATTAATTAAAAAATTTAGGATCAGCAGCCCCAACAAGCATTTGTAGCATTAAGAGAGATTTAGGAAAGCCCAAGTGAATGTGCCACGCTGTGAGAAGTGTGCAGTCAGATGTATTAAACCTGCCTTTGTGCCAGGGAGAATGTATGACAGCAGAGCAAAATATCAAATTTGTATTATTTGTGCTGCTCTGTAATAGCTCCCCAGGGCACCTTTACAAGGCATTTACTTACTGGTGCAAACAGTGTGGCAGTTGACAAGAGAATATAGAAATATATCATTAAAGGGCCAGGCTGTCTCACAGAATGACAGCACTTAATAAATACACACCAAAAAGAGAGATTTGCCCATTGCTGTCTGCATTTCTGTCTCTCTGGGAGCCAAGCACTGAAAAGTGAAACATTCCAAAGCAGGAATTTAGCATCAGGAAAATCTTCTTTATTTTCAGGGCTCCAATTGTTTTTACATGAAAATATCCAAGATGAAATTAGAAAGGGTACAGAACGAGCTCATGTTGACTCACCCAAACCCAATGAAATATTTATTTCCTCAAGCCTCTCAGGTCTCATTAGTGCTCTTTATGCATTTTCCTTCAACATCATTTCTGTTTACAGATAACTATTAAGGCAGTTCAGATTCATAACTGAAGAAAGAAGAGGTTTTAGCTCTGCTTAGATGTAGGTAAATAAAATTAACCCACTGGCCCCAAGATACACAACATCAGTGTCAGGCAAGAAACATAGAAATTTGCAGTTCTCTTGCTGCACATTCTTATTTTATTTGTGTGCATTTTGTAACTTACCAACATCTCCTTCAGAGTACAATAAAGCGATTGAAGAAAAATTGTTCAAACATGGCTGTTTTACTTTAAAGCCCATGATGAGAAAATTACAGCTGGAGGTTGGAGAATTTTTATTTCTCCAACCCAGATGGGCTCAAGGAGTTAATTCACTTTAACAGAAAATCAATGAAGGTTGAAGACATTTACTAATCTCTCAGTGTTATTTGAGAGGACAAGAAAAAAGGAGTTATCCATCAGCCCAAGTGCTGACTGAGTCAGCTCTGACTGAACATTGCATTAAAAGCTGTATAAACCCTTGTGCTCGGAAAATGAGGGAAATCAGGGAAAACACCCCATAAACCACATCCACCTGAAAACTCTGACATTTTCCTGCTGTATGGTTGGATGCCATGATCTCAAAGGTCTTTTCCATAGTCTCTCTTTCCATTTTTAAGTTTAAAAAAAATCATATTGAATCCACATGGCCTAGGAAAACTTTATCTCCATATTCAAAGAGCAGAGAAAAGGAAGCAACTCTGATATGTTGACTGCAAACTTATTTTGCAAATAGAGCATCTAAAGTCAAAGTCAAGAAAATGTGAATAAAAAGGAGTTAGAAAATTTTAGGGAGAAAGGGCAGGAAAAGAAGAACCAGTCAGCTTGAAAATGTGTATTTTTAGAAATGCATAATTAAGAAAAAAGGAATAATTGAAACAGAAAACAAAGCAAAGCCTTAAAAATATCTCTAAATCTGATTTAGATAGTAACTCAGAGCAAACATTACAGAAGAGATGTCACATATTGTGGGCAATAAGGTTCACTGAGATTAAAATGAATCTTTCCATCCATGTCAACAAATGGCAGGTTTGGTTTCCATTAAAAGCACAAACATTGCTGCCATGTTATGTAAACATCTGTCCCTTCCCCTCCACTGTTGGACAGAGATACTGAAAATATTACCATTATTTATAAAAATATCTGTCCCTTCCCCTCTGCACTGGATGGAGACAGTGAAAATATTACCATTATTGAAAAAATGACTATAAAATGAATGAAGGGAAAGCCCAAGGGGTTGCCTTTTGTGCAGGAATGGTGGAGCCAGGACAGCTCTCACAGGAGAACTGCAGGAGCAATAACTCTGTCAGGTGTGATCCATCCCAGAAGGAATTCCTAAATTTAAAATCTGTAATTTCCAATTTTTCATAGCTCTCTCTATCACTTACACTCATTTATTCTTTTCTCCTTTTTCCTCTATTTTAAGAGATTTTTGCAACTTCCTGAAAACTCTTCTGGCTTTTTAATCTCTCCTGAAGAATCCCTGCCCAAAGGATGAGCTTGTTGCTGCTCCATGAGAATTCCCAGGGGAAAATGCAGCAGCTGGCTGGAGCAGCAAAGCCTGGCTGTGAAAGGGGGGTCAGGGCAGGTCCTGCCAGCTCTGCCTGGCACAGACACAGCAGCTCCCACTGGGGCACTCCTTGGCACAGGAGGGGATGCAAAACAGCCCCTCTGGCAGGAAAATGCAGTGTTGGTTTTGGGTTTTAGGGTGAAAGAGGAGGAAATCGGTGGGAATGCAATGATCAGTCCTGGCTTCAGCACTGCTGCAAGAGGGGTGAGATCCTCTCTCTCACTGACAAAGTATTCAGTGGTTTTCCTGATCAAAAGCATATCTAGAAATTAAAAGTACACAGCACCACACTAAACTCCCATTTGCACAAAGGCCTCTAAATAAATACAGTATAGAATCTGAACATAATATAGAATAAATATAATGAAGAATCTGAGAAAAGTCTGTGGGACCGGGATCCAAAGGACAAAAGCTGGAAGTTGATGGGATGATCTGTTTGCTCAGAAGAATTACACTTTGGCCTGCCAAGACAAATTAATAACCTATTAATGTGCCTCATTTTATTATTAAAAGCTGTAATACAACACTATATTTGCTCTTGCAGAATGGTGACTTGTGAACAATCAGCAGATCAAAGAGAAACCGGGACAAATATCAATTTTCTAATGTTGTTGTGCTGTTGTTTCTGGACTTGCAAGTCTAGAAAATCAGCTCTTCCCGCATAGGAAATATAAAATCTCTCATTACTGGGCTGGAAATTCTCTGATTAATTGGGGAAGGCAGCATGAAATTCTGCTTCTGTCACAACCTTCAGTTTATATATACATTTCTGTTTAAATACATCCAGCATTTAACAGCATCCAAAGGCTCAGTCCAAGTGTAATTTTTACAGAAAGCAAAAAAAAAAGTTGGGTTTGGTGGTTTTTTTTAAAGAACAAGGGATATTCCATGTAAAGCAATATTCAGCAGCTAGTTCGAAAGATCTGGAAGGAATTGACTGGCTGGCTGAGAGACTGGAGATAATTCATGCCTTTTCCTAAATGCAATTTTATTGAATACACACATCAATTCAGCCATGTTCTTGATCAAAACCCTTTTGATTTATTACCCTGGGCTCAGGCACAGTGGAGCCTTTCCAATTCTTACGTAACTGGTAACAAGGAAAATCATCAGGTGGGTATTTTTGCCAGTGACGTTCGAAAGCCTTTTAAGAATTATTCATTCCAAATAAAGAAAAGGCATAATCCTCAGGGCCATGTTCACACTAAGCTGACTCTCAAATACCAGATATTTGTTCTTAAGCTTTTCAGGAGGAAAAATCAAAACTATTTAGAGCGTCAAGAGAAAAGTATCTTCATACTATCACAATTCAGAAAGACACAGATGGAACATGTTTAAAAACACTGGAAAACACCAAGTCTGGAATATTTCAGGCCTCAACTCTTCTAAACTTCAGAGCATATTTGAAATCTAAGGATTTCAGTATTTTGCATATTTAAGCCTACATGTCACAAACCTGACCTAGAGAAATATAGTAGCTAGATGACAGAATTTAATCAAAAAAGTATATTTAAAGTCACAACACAGCAATTTTAAATGTAGAAGAAATTCACAGCAGAAATTCACCATCACAGAAAAGGAAAAAAAAAAATTCCAATTGTTCTGAGAAGAAGAACGCCTCAGTTCTGGCTTTATGTGACCTTTGAATGCTTGACTGTGCACGTAGAATGTGTTTAAATGTTGCTTCCCGGCTGAGTTTCCTCTGCGTCACCGCGATATTCACAGGGATACAGATGGATGTTTTAGATGCAAATACAGGCAGGCTTGTGCTGCTTGAATTTACAGATCCTCATCTGCATGAACAGGAACTGGCGCGGGATGAGCGCCCTGAATTGATGCTTCCCAGGCACCAACTGACACCAAAAGTGCTGGCTGCCATTCCAGGCTGCAGCGTGGGTGGAACTGCACTGGGCATAAACTCTTCCACTGGTGTCAGGCCACTGCTCCAGGCTGGGCAGTCCATGAGGTGCTGCCCTTGCTCCATTCTTCTCTCCTGAGAGTGTCAGATCCACAGGAGCACCGGGATCTGCCCTGTCCAAGCCCCCTGCAGACACTCTCAGCTCCAGGATCCAGCTGGGCTCTCGACAGCTGGAGCACTTCTGCATTTCTGCTCCTCATCCTGCAGCTGTCCCTGGCTCAACTGTGCCAGCCACAAGAACCCTCTCCCCTTCTTAGCACAGAATTCTGGAGATTCTTCGCCTAAAAAACCCTGTATATCTTCAACTCCCTCCATTCACTGCCAGCTCCCATTTCCCCATATCTCATTTTTTCTCCTTCAATGCTGCCTCTCTTTTATTTTCCATGTGTGAAAAACAAAAGCTTGTCAGCTCTGCCTCCTCTGTAACCAGCAGGGAAGCAGATTTGGGAGAGCACGAGCTGGAAACTTCCAACCTTGCTCTTCTTCTCTCCCCAGACCAGGTCAGGGCTTCACTCAAAGATCACAAAGGGACAAACTCCTCAGGGAACAGCAAAACCCACAGCAAGTTCCCGAGCACCCTTGTTGTTCCCCTCCAAAGTTCCTCCTCCAAATCAGGACAAACATCACTGTCCCCTCACCACAGGGCATGCTTGAGACACAGACCAGCCTTCCAAACTCTACCCCATAAGCAAAACCACTTCACCCCTGTAACTTCATTATTTTATTTTCAGTATGGCTAAAGCAAGAGGCTTTCCCACAATCTCAGTGCCTGTAAGTCCAAGATGTTTCCAGCAGCAATTTTCCAAGATCACTTTCCAAGATAATTTTCCAAGTGTTATCAAGACAAAAGCTGGGCTCAAATGATCAATATTTTAAGAGTTCACAGCAGCTGAGAAGGTTCTGTAAGGGGATGTGTCAAGCAATATTAATAGCAAATGAACAAACTGCTGAACTAATAAAATTTGATTTAATGCTATGCCATCACCCTTAAATTGACATTCATATATATGAAGTGAATGACTTTATATAGCTCTGCCTTCATTACCTATGAATGAATAATAGGAAGTGAAGCCATTCTAACTTTGTCCTCAACACTTGACAGGTGCCGTGGAGCTGTGGGATTACCACAGAAGTAATAAACAGCATTTTCAGGAAGCTTGCTGGAACCAGACCTGACCACAAAGAGGTTTCTGGAACAGAAGTGTCATGCACAGAGAATGGAGCACATTTTCAGGCCCGAGTGTGTGCTCCTTGCTGCCACATTTCCCAACAATTTAACCTCGAGATATGTCACTGATGCTGTTACTGAGGAACTTCCCATAAAAGTGACAAAACCCAGAAGCATCTTAATTAGCTCTGTGTGCTAATGAAAATCTACATCTTTCCTTATCTTCATTAATTTTCTCCTTGATGAAGACATAACCGCAGCCCCTAGTCATTCCTGAAGCAGCATGGCTGAGGGATGACCTGGAAGTGCTCAGGAGCCTCCAAAGCCTCCAGGTTCAGATCTCCTGTGTAATTAATGAAATTATTCCACATTTCAGAGTGTCTGAGCTGAGGACATGGGACCCTGAATTTGTTACATTTATTTTAAAAGATAAATGTTTTGGCCCAGTGCAAGGCAAGTGCCTTTATTTGCTGCACTGGACAGCAGCAAAAACACGTAAAACCAGATTTTTTTGAGTCAGTGTTTGATGGGAGTCTGACCTGACAGAAGTGCTGGCTCCAGCACAGACATCCTGGAATTCATGTCCAAATTTAACAAAACTTTTAGAACCAACTAAAAAGACAATACAACATATTTTTGGACTTGTGAATCTATCTAGAAGAATCTTCATTATTTATTCTCAAACAATTGCCAATTACCAACTCAAAACCAATGTGCAGAATTAGCACAATTACATTCCTAAACTCTTTGTGCAGTCACAAAAGATCTCTGTGTCAGAATAATTCAGGTGATAACAAACATCTCTGATCTCTGGGATCAGTAAGAACCTTGAGGAGAAAGAACATCCACCCTTTGAACACGAGGGATTGCACTGCCTACAAGTGGAGAATTGATGTGCTCAGGGTTCACATTGCTCCTTGTTGCAGCAAGTGCCAAAGGTTGTGTTCTCCTCTGCCTGGGTTGGAGGGCAGGGACAGGGGAGACTTTTCCAGCTCTCTGCTCCCCAGAGTGTTTGTGCAGTAACCATTAACTTGCCAAAGATGGCAGAGGGGAAAAACCTCTCACTGTAACAAAACTAAACAAAAATCCCAAAACCACCAGGAAAAAGGAACAATTCTTAGGCAGAGAGTAAAACAGGGAATCAGTATTTCCTTCACTAGAGCCTGAGCACATTGAGGTGAGTTTATTTCAGACAGTTTCCACTTTAGAAAGGTTAACAAGTCTAATAAGGAAGGAGCAGCATTAACCATGTCTCATCTACAAGCACTGATCTTAAAAGCAAAAGTACAAGAACAAATAAATATAACTGAAAGCTCCTTCCTCCATGCTTCTGAGGATTTATCCACCTTGTACTGTGCACAGGAAAGTCTTAATCACAGATTGACCTTCAAAAAGCGACTTTGGTATCACAGAAAATCAAACAAAACCCTCACGCCAAGGAAGTTCTTGTACAAGTACTACAGAGATATGCCCCATTTGTCCCTGTCTTAAATGTGAAGAAAAAAATTACTGAAGAATGAGATAACGAGCCTGTCTGAGCTAATCAATAGAGAGGAGGTAACCTGTCAGACAAAATTCATGTAATAGCAAGACAGACATTTAAAGTTCTGTGAAATGAGTCCTTCCCTAAAAGTATCTCTGATCACTTTGCAACAGAGCTGCACATTAAATTCAGTTCATCATCATATCAAACCCCATCCAGGCACAGGGTCACAGATGCCTCAGAACAGACTTCCCAGCCAGAATATGTCTAAAAACCTGAAATTTTCCGAGTCACATCTACAGGTGTGCTACAGAATGTTCTCAATCAACCAAACTCACGTGGGACAGGCAGAATCCCTGGGTCACATCCTCCCCCCACAAGTGCTAAGGTTTGCAGAGCTGAGGGGGATAAAGAGCTGACAGAGGAGAATCAAACAAAAAGTGCTACAGATGTTTCAGTGCCAAAATACATTAAATCTTGTTTTGACTTCACTGACATATTTTACTAAGAATCCCAGATATCAAAAGAACAGCCAAATCCAGCGTGGGTGTTTGGAGTGAAAAGCCCAAACAAATCAGATTTCTGCTCAACCCAATTTCTTCAGCAGCCACGAGTCCATGACCTAATTCATGAGTCAGAGTTTAGACACCTGCAAGATGCAAATTCCCAAAGTAGAAGGTGGCCTTGGCAACTCACACAGTTCTTTACAGACAAGCCAAAAATCAGATTGCTGCAAGAAGCAAAGGAAAAGGGGAGCATTTGATCTTTTCTCAGGGATATTCAGAAGCTTTGGTGATGGCTTCTGTTGGCACCTACTCAGCAAAGGCTGTGGATCAGTTGATCTGAGGTTTCACCCACATCTCTCCTGCTCCTTTTTCTCCAAGGATGCCACACAAGCACTGCAGCCCTTGTTTATGTCATCCTGTTGACTCTGTAAATCTGAATGATCTTAAACGAGGCTCTTTCCTTCAGCAGTTTGCAGGAATTAGCTCTAGCACTCAGTGGGGAGCTCAGTTAAAAGTCAGGTCGTTGGCAGGAATTGTCAATTAAGGCAATTCCCAAACTAGGAATCCATATTTTTATCAATAGAAATGTACAAAACTAACAAAAGCAGGGAAATGGGAAGAAATTACAGAAGAACTCATCAGCCTGTAAATCCTCCTGAAGAAGCTTTTCCCTTTTCTTACATTTCCCCATTTTTATTCCATGTTTCTGTTCCATGTCTATACCAGACAGATTTATTATGGTTGTTATTGAACAAAATGAGAGCTAGAAATTTTTATTCACTACCACTTTGCATGCAGTGCCAGATTAAGATAGATTAAGTCTCTGGCTTCAACTACATGATGAAAGATATTACTACATCTTAAATCACTATTATTTTGTGGTTTAATTCTAAACAAAAACATTTCTAAATGTTTTGCTATTTGATCTGGACATAGTTTATCCAAGATTAAATAGTTCTGTGAGGTAACATGAAACAAGCAAGAATTTTATCATACCTAAAGAACTACATAGCCTAAAGTGCATGAATAAAATATGATTACAACTCAACATATAAGAAAAATCCATCCAGCAAAGCAATAATTCAGTACAAAAAAAAAAAGTAAAAACCAAGTTATAAAACATTTCAAAGCCATAGAATGTCACTCACTCATATGTTTGATATAAGACTTTTTAAAATACTTAAAGATGATTAAATCTTTGACACGGCAGCATGCAAAAAAGGGACATAGGGCAGACCTAGTGCTTGAATTCCAACCTCTCTGACAAGGAAGCAGCAGGCTGGAAGAACTGCAGAGTTCCCAACTACCAGTCCTGGTTATTTTTATGCTCTGCACAGATAAATAGTTAAAGATTTCTTTCAAGTCATCAGACAAGGAGTAAGAGATACCCAATAGTAATACATCAGTGTGTGTGCTGTCCATAAACCCTCTAAATAGAGCTGCTGGTGAAAAGGTAAATGCAATAACGGTAAAAATACTCTATTGAGTAGGATAAATCAATTCTGTGTCAGCAAAAGCAGCACAATATGAAATAATGTTTCTGGGGACATTCCCCATGGCTTCTTTTTCACTTCCCTCACAGCCATGCCCAGCAAAGCCTCAAAAAAGGAAATTCTCCTCTGGTTTATTTTTTATATGAGCCAGAGAACAGAACATGAAGGACAGGAGAGGTGAGCTGGCTCCTTAAGCTCACTGAGCAAGTGGTTTGCTCTAATAGGATCAAGCAAAGTGTAACACACAAACAATGATTTACTGAGAAAGGTGAGTGTACAAACTACAGGTTCCTGTATAAAAGAGCTGTGATGAGAAAAAAGCAGGAAAACCAAATCTGAGGTATTCCAGAAAGGTCAGAAGCATGACTTTCATATTTATGAAACATTTTTTCTTGAAATTGTTGCATGATTAGCTTTTTCTAAGTTGCCATTTTCCTGAACTTTTAGAAATATCACACGAAACAAAGACAACCTCAACCTAAGAAATTAAGATATTATTAATTTTTCCATTAAAATGCATTGTGCCACCTATTGCTGCAATTTCTTCTTCCTGGAACACTACTTGGTAAATTAAAATGTAAATCTGGCCGCTTCAATCACTCTCAGCACATATGGAAACACTCAGTGCATCCAGGATCCATGAGGTTTTCTATCCAACATTTAAATATTAGGAAAAGCGAAGATAAAATTGATAAAAAACCTTGAAAAGTTCTTCTGTGAGGGTTATAATGGGTATCATTTATAAAGGAAGTGTTGCCATTTATAACCAAGGGTCCATCCCATAGAGTCCTCCCAGGGGCTCTCTGCACTGCCCAGGGCTGGATCCCACCCAAAAAGCAGCAAAGACCAGATGGAGCTGGGGTCTGATCCCACAGACACAGCACAATTCTGGTCCCTTTTGATGCCTTGAGATTTTAGTTTTTACATTTTTCATGTATTTGTAATCCTGCAGTTCTTTAATGAATAACTGTAAACTCCATGTACAGTGTTAGCTACTGTCTCCCCATTTTGGGCAGACACAACAATTCCTCTCCAGGCCGGGCAACCAAGGACACCTCACTGCCTCAGGCCCTGAGAGATGGAAACCAAAGGGAGTTGAGGGGAGCAAACTTGGGATCAATTACTTCATTACCTGAGGCTGTAATTGGAAGATTAACCCCCAATGTGCAAAGGGCCCAAACTTATAAAAGTGAGCAAACTCGTGACCCATCGTCCATTTTTGGGGGTAGCCTGTGGGGCGCTTCATCTGCCCCAAATATCCCTGAAGGCCCTTCAATAAATATCACTGCTTTTATTCCCTTAATTTTGCCTGCCCTCTGTTTTTAGGTAGCCCCAAAAGGATCCCCACAGCACTGAGAGGATTTTGAGAGCACCGAGCCATGGTTGGCACTCCCGCCTGGCCGGGGACACCAGGCCTGATGGGGGACAATAGGGCTGGAGGGGACACTGGGGCTGAAGGGGGGAGACACCAGTGCTGAGGGGGACACACACAGGGCAGACACCAGGCCTGGGGGGACAGACACCGAGGCTGAGGGGGAGATGCACCAGGCCTGGGGGGACAATAGAGCTGAGAGGGGACACACACTGGGCGGACGACAGACACCAGGGCTGAGGGGTGGGACAGACACCGGGCAGACATGAGGCCTGGAGGAGAACAGACACCGAGGCTGAGGGGGGACAGGGCAGGTGGATGTGGCACCTCCAGCCTGGCTCCAGCCCCCGGCAGGGATGGCTTCATGGCATAAGAGGATTTCACTCCCGGCTCCAGTTTCTGCTGGAATTGTGTCATTCCCACCATGGCTCCGGGCAGATCTGAGATCCAAACACCCCACACCCCACAAACGACCCCAAACCCAGCTCCAGGCACTCCCAGCCTCAGCCCAAAATGCAAAACCAGCACACGGAAAGAATTATGGAAATGGATTCACTCATGTGAAATCATTTCAGGTTGCATTAATCACAGTGCACAGTCTTAATTGGTCTCTTTTAAAAATTAAAGGTTAAGTGCATTATTTCCCTGAAGTGAGCACAAGCTATTGATTACCTTCAATCTGAAAATTAATTTATTTCATATATTTTACATATATTAAGATTCCCCCTTTTAAAAGCTTTGAAGAGATCTACTTTAGATAAGACATGTCTACCACGTATCCCTCCCTAGTTCATGGCCTCTGTAATTAAGAATTTAAAGGACTTCAGAAACAAAAAGTTGTCACTTTTATCTTAAACACACCAGCTATTTAAGATTGAATTTGGACTTTTCCTTTGCTATCCTTTTATCAATAACAAGTTACATTCTCCAATGTAGTTTAAGTAACTTGATAATGTAGACAAATTGGCAATACTATTCAGTGTGTCTTTTCCCTAAAACCATATCAATGGGACTGGAAAAATTCAAATTATGACCTTTAACACACATCTAACCATGTTGTTTTCTCTCTGTGAACAATTTGCAGATTCTAACTTAAAAGGAGAAAAAAATAGGTGCTTGCAAAACTGCTAAAAGTAATCTCCAAAACTTGAATGTCCTTGACTTACTTTAGTCATTTTCAGGGACAGAATGAAAAATTAGTATTTCCTCTAGAGGGCTTCAGGATCTGTATTATTTCCCAAGTCAGAGTTAGATTGCACTGAGCGGCTGCGCTGGTGAGGGTCACAGAGGCTCCTTGCTGCTCTCATTCCTCCTGCTTTGGGCAAAAATCCTCACAATTAGTGGAGAGCAGAGGTCAGGCCCTGATGGTCCTGCCATGATTTGTGTTCTCACTTCCCAGTGCTGCTGAGAGAATCCAGAACTGATGGTTATGTGATTATTGTTACCAGAAATGCTGAAGTTAATCAATTTTAACTTTGTTTTCCTGCAATTTTTCTACTTATGAGAATCAGTACTTTCTTTAAACTCTTAGTGCCATACTAACATGAATTCAAAATTTAACCGATCTAAAGCGGTGCACGTATGGAAACTCATACATCAAATAAATGTTGTTGATGATATTATTATTTTTAATTTTTCTTTAAGACTGTATTGTGAAAATCCTGCTAACCAAGTTTTTGATACAGAATTGATATACTAAAATAAAACTTAATTGAAATTCAGGACTTCAGACCTAATCACTTTACTGTCTCCATGTTTGCCTTTACTATCTCCATGTCTGCCACCAGAAATCCTAGGCTTCATCACCCAAGATATTCTGCTCTACATTCTGCCATTTTCCTCTGTTTTCATGCAAAATTTTGTACTTTCTATGTCTACCTTATTCCTGAGCCACTCTTATTCAGCAGCACCTAATTTTCAGGTTAAATCCTTGACAGTTACAGGAAATTTTTGAAATCCATCTCAAGAAGGGCTTGGACAAAGCTCTCAGGCACAGGGTGGGATTTTTGGCGATGGCCCTGTGCAGGGCCAGGAGCTGATCCTCGTGGGTCCCTTCCAACTTGACATATTCTGTGATTGCTTAATTTCATAACTGAAACAGCTGCCAGCCTGTACAACTCTCCCCACCAAGCACATTTTCTTTTAAAATAGAAGTTTAATTAGATTTATCTCCCGTTTGATGTTTGTCAGATAATTGGAATTTCTGGAAACCATAACTGGAACTAAAATTCCCACCCAAAGATCTCCCCTTCCACAGAAAACAGTACTGGACACAAAGATACCTGAAAAATATTTTCTGTTATAAACTCTGGTTTGACTGTGGAGGCTCCTCTCCATGGTACCAGCCATTATTTAATACAGGAAGCACTGCAGTGATGATTTGTGAGAGCATGGCCTTGATTCAACCAAGAACTTAAGTGCCTGCCTGACTTCTCTGTAAAATGCTAATCCTGCAATTGATTTCATGGGAATATTCACGATTCAAATCAAACTGAAGTGCTCTGCTGGAGCGTGGCCAGAGCACGCAGAGCAGTGCAGGGCTGAGCCCAGGCTGCCCAAAGCTTTGGAGATGGTCCCATCCAATTTCACAGATCGAAATTCCTGTCTCTGGAAGGACACCCCACAGAAAATTTATATCTCACTTAGAGCCTCCTCCATTTTGAAAAATCCCCTACAGGAATTAATGTCTCCCCTGATACTTCCTGCTACACATGAGTGCCAATTTCCTCAGGAAAGATGATTTTTGGTAGTGTGTTTACATCTTCCAGAATTGACTGGTGCACCCCTCTCAATGTTTTTCCACTCTAGGAACTTGATGTGCTGTGACTCAAACTACATTCTTTGCAATTCTACTAAGCTGCTGATTGAAGAAAGATATAAACACTAAAGAAAATTTCATATTATATCTCAATCTATTAATTGTCTTCCTCTGTAATAACCTTTGGAAAGTACTTTAAGAAATTTGTTACAAAAGCCTTTAAAATTGTCCATAAATATTAGTTTGCTCAGAAAAATACTGCATAACCTTTTAGGGACTCACAGCTTTTCAGTGGACTGAGAGGGAAAAAAAAAATCACCAGGGGATAAAAATATGAGAACAGTGGTCACATTTCAAAGTGAAGTTACTGACCACAAAGAGATGATGAGAAAAAAAATTCCAGACCATGATTGATGTTTGGGTCAGCTCTGGGGACCTGGAGCCAGTGAGGAGCCAAGAGAGGTGCAGGTGTCCTGCTGGGTACTTTTCAGCCCAGGGACAGCAATGTGAGACAGAGACATGAAAGAAATTCCTATTTCCATTTTTCCTGGACAAGTCTGTCTCAGCAAGGTCAGGTTGGTAAATACACCGAGTCTGAACTGAAATCAAAGAGATTTGGCTCTACATATGGAAAGACAAAAGGTCAAAACAAATTTCTTCTCCCAGGATTGAAGGAAAAATCCTTGGAGACTTGACTGATAACAGATGGTTTCTCAATGGATTTTTTTTTAATCAGTTTTATGATTAAACACCTTCAAAAGGTGCTCAGCTGCTTCCACCTCCCATTTCAGAGTCAGGAAGAGACAATTCTATCAGTTCCACTGGCTCCAAAATGATCACCCATATTTGAACAAGCAATCCAGTGGTGGAGCTCATCAGAGGACAAGTTAAGGCAACTATAAATGCCCAATCAAACTCCAAATTTAATTTAAATGGTGTTGTAAGGACTCTTTTCAAGCAACTCCAGTTCCATTACAAAAATATATTTTAAAAGAGTGCTAAATAAGCTGAAAACAACCTGTAATGAGTTTATTTTGCATGTTGGGAAAATGTCACGTTTCTTCGTCAAACAGGTTGTTACATCTTGCTACTACAAAGTTGGCAATTGTGCCATATTTTGGATATACTGTGAACACATTTTGATTGGGTTCTGGCAGGCTCCCAGTTAAGCTGAATTACAATGAATGCCAAGAACACATTACAATTTCTCTCAGTAAACACGAGGCACAGTTCTCAGGCAAGCAGCCATATGCCATGTTCTCACACACTTCTTTCTCAACCCAAAGAGCTGAATTTAGCTGTTGCTTACGAAAGAAAAGGGAAAAAAAGACAGTCAAAGGATCTCCTCTTTGAAGTAAAAAAAAGCTGAATTTGTCTCAGTGTTCAAATTCACTGACAGAGAATCAGAGGAGATTCTGATCTGTATGGAATGGCTCCTGGAGAAAGGGAATTCCATTTCCAGGGGCTGGGGACAGGGGACAGCAGGGATGTGGTGTCCCTGTGCTGGCTGGAGCAGGGGTTTGGCTTCCATGGCCACACAAATACCACAAAGCTGCTGCAAACACCACCAAATCCTCCTGTCCTGGAGACATCAGGACTGCCAGTCTGAGGAGGGGTTTCAGACTGAAGCAAAGCTCCTTTGAGAATACAGACATCTATTTTAGAGAGAATTTCAGAATTTTAGTTAAAAATGCACAAAGAAGAACCAGGCTGGGAAGAGGCAGAGTCAGAATTCAGAGTTCAGCCCTTGGTAAGGATCTCATTTCTCACAATGAATATGGATGTTGTTAATCTTTCTAAACCTCACTGAAATGAGACCTCTCTTCTTTGAAGCCTGCCCAACAGAGAAAACACAATGGGAGAGAGAAAATTCACCTAAAAAATTAAATAAATAAAGAGGAAATATTTTGGAGACCAGAGCTCCTTCCACAGCTGCAATCACCCTCCTGCTGGAAAGGGTGGTGCTGCTGCTCTCCAGCTCTTGCCTGCACGTTCTGAGGCACTTTCCTTGTTAGCAAAGCTCAGATCTCATTAAAATTCCCTATTTCACAGGTAGGAAAACTGAACGAAAGAGATGTAAAGCAATTTTCATCAAATCACACCAAAGAGCAGCAGGAGAACAAGAAATGGGCCCTGTGTCTGTTCACAGCTTTCATGTATAGGCTTAATTAACTGGGAAAAATTAGAAACTTCTCTAAGCAGAAGTGAAAGGGAGCTCACACACTACCTGATCCTCCACCAAAATATTAATGAGCTCTGAGAGAATAAAGGGAAATTTATGACATGCACTGCACCCTCTGTTTTTGGAAAAGAATCTTTCAATATTTGCAATAAGCACTGTTCAAGGCACATTTTCCTCTAATGCATTTTAGTTTGCAAGTGTTCATAATCAAAATAAATTCCAAGTACCACAAATGAGACATGGAAAATTACATCCACTTGGTCTACCACATCTTTATCACATTCTTCATGCCAAAAATTTCAAATTACACTGTATTATGTATTCACACATTCTGTCACTTGCTCTTTAACTCCCCTTGTTTTCCCACACATCTCTTGTTCATTTTGCAAATGTTATCTTGTCTTTTTCAGTTTAATCCTCTGTGCTCCCATTTCTTTATCTCAGTACCTCAGTTTGGAGAGCGACCCTTCTGTTCCTGCCATTTGCATCCTGCAACCACAGCTCCATTCCTCCTTCCTAACCTGCAATTTGTGGTGCCATTTCCACCGAGGCTCAGCTGAGAGGCTGCTGAGAGCCCAGTAATGATGCAGGCATGCTACAATTTGCAGTCCATCCCTCTGTGCAATCCACTCCATCCCCTTCCAAACAATTTTAATTCCACTCCAAGTATGCACCGTTGCCATTTTTCTCTCCTCCCAAACAGCACAAAATTCATCCCCTCCACAGGCTTTATTGCCAAGTTGATAAACCAGAAATACATTTTACTACATATTTCTCCAAAATTTAGATGTGCACTAGAATAGGATTTTTCCCAGCCCTTGTTTTTCAATAACTTCAGCCCAAAGGGTTCTTGGAACTCTCCTACAGAGGTAGGACAGGTTCTCAGAACCTTTTCTCAGGTTCTCCAGGGCTCTGTGCCTCCACAGCCTCCAGCTCTGATGGGCCCATGGAAGATTCAGCTTCCAACTGCAGTAAGAAACAAATCTGAAACACTTCAGGAAGATGCACAACTGCAATATCTCATCAATACATGAAGCATCTCAACGTTGTTTCCACAACTGAAAGCCATCCTAGACTGCACCATGAGGAATTTTAATTTCTGTCTCATTCCACAGGCAAGGTGGGGATGAGCACCTGCAGCAGCTCTGAATCATCCCCCTGGATGGAAAACAGCTCAGATTTTCACCCCCAGCTCCAGTGCAAACCCTGCCTTTCCAGAAGCACACACAAGGTGATGTGAAACCTCACTCTGCTGGGTTTTAGAGCTTCACACCTCAGCTGAAAGACTCCTCATTGTAGGGGCATCCTCCAGAAAACTCCTGTGATTTCACCCTGCTCACCTCAACAACAACTGCTAAAGATGTGAGCAAGGCCTGCCTGGAACTTTAAATTGTTTTCTTTGTCTGCTGCTGGATTTGCTGCTATACCTTAAACTGATGACAATTTTCCTCCAATTCACACTTGTCTCCCAGTTCCATTTTGTGAAGCCTCACGCACACACACAAATTGCTTTCCTCTTTCAGTCTCACTCTCCTTGTCCTTTAATTACTCAGTCCTTTCTCATTTTAAACAGCCTTTGCTTCCCTCTCTCTTGAAAAACATCAAGTCTCTCTGGGAATCCACCTCCAAACTCTTTATAGCTCCTCCACCACTTCACCTTCCTAGTCTCATGACGTTATTTTCCCTTTCCCCTGCCTTTTCAAAATTGGCTTCTTTCATATTCCACCCAAACTGCTCCCTTTCATTTCCATAGCCATGCCAGGCAGGGTGTGCACATGAAACACATTAACAGGAAACTTAAAAGGCTGCATCAATAAAAAGGCTGAAATATTGTCTGAGGAGATCTGTGTGACTGAGAACTAGACCAGTAGGAAATGAATGAAATACAGAAATACAACAGGCTGTGCCATCTGGGGACTATTAACAGATTACTACTACTGTGAGGAGAGTCATCAGTTCAGGGAAAAAAGATAAAGCAAAAAAAGAGGAGTGGGAAAGGGAAGAACCTGAGTACTCCAAGAGGACTCCTGACAGTGCTAAGAGGGGCTGGGAGTAAGGGAAATACAAAGCTCAAGTGAATAGGGAGATAAATTTTTCATATTTTAATTTACTCATACTAAAATTAATTAAAAATCTGTGGTGATTTCCTCCTTTTCTATTATACATCTGTCAAAGTTTCCTTAATCAGTTTTATTGCTGCTAAGCAAAACCATTCTGCTCAGTTTTTGTCATGTATAAATTACTTGAAGCACATCCTACAAGCTGATTGTATTAATTATTTCATATTTTAAAAGTCTGGAATGCCATACTGGATTGTCTGGTAACCCAGACCTACAAGTCCACATGTTTTATCCCTATTCCAGCTCTTCCTTCCCTAAAAACCACTACACCTAAAGTGGCCAAAACAGAGGGAGAGATTCATCTTCGTCTCCCCCCCACTGACACAAGAATTAGCTGCAGACTCATCTTGCTTAATTAATTTTTGTAAAAGCATGCAAAATTTCAAATAAAATCTTAAAGGTCACAATCAAATCAGCAGAGCAGCCTTCTCCCAGCACCACTCAGAAAAATTAGTTCCCACTTCCAGGTGTTTTATGCAAGGCATCCTGCTCCATCAGCATTTTTCAGCCCCTCATTTCCCAGAAAAAAAAATGTAACTCACAAGATTTAGATGATCATATTGAGGGTGCTCTGATTTTCTGCTCTGCTCACAGCAATTCTGATTTCAAGATTTATCACAAATCAGTGGTTTTACATCGAGCAAACTTCCTTGGTAAAAAAAGCAAGGAGGAGGAGGAAAAGCAGCAGTGATGGCAGAACCTCGAGTGTGACTGATCAACAGACCTTTCTTTATGACAGACCTATACACAAGGAAAATAATAAAGTGGGAGCTGTATGGAACAAGTGAGGGATCCCATAGGGACAGTTCTCTTTCCCTGCTACATCTGCTCCTACAAGCTTTCAGAAGAATTATCCTCTGCCTTGTCAGGTTTCGAGTGCCTTAGGAGATATTTAATTCACTGCCACCGAATTTAGCAGATCTGCAGCTACCAGTGTAAGTTGCCAGCATAATTTCTGGGTTAACCAGGCACTTTTTCACATCACATTATATTAATACAGTGTAAAATTGGGTATTGTCACGTTTATCAATTTATCAGATTACCAAAGTTATCACATTTTTCTAGCACGCTTGCAGGGCTTGTTATATAACACAGAATGATTTGCTATTACCTCACACTTTATTCAACTTCCACATAAGTTTTTTCAGGCCTGTGAAACTTTATTCACTACTAGTAAGGCTATAAATACCACAAATGCACTAACAAAGGTAGAGCTGAAGGCAAAATTATTTGCACAAATGTGCAGTTTTGGAAGGATAAACACAGAAAGGTTTTTGAGTGTAAAGAACTGGAACTGGAGTAAGCAATAATTAGAAGGGGTTGTGCAAAAACAAGCTTGGAGCTATGTAAAAGTTATTTCAAAATTTGGTTTAATTTTTTTTTTCCAAAAACTTGTTGATCTTCAGGTCTCACACTCTGGAAAACAAGCAGAACAAACTGTTCCCTCCAATGCACACAGTTTGCAGCCATGAGGTTGCACATTAAAATTCCAAACACACAAATATTCAAGGAGTAAAAGCTGGACATAAGTTTTAGTGTAAAACTCTTAGAACTCCTTCAGCTGGAAACAGTAAAAGATGGGAAATACAAAATTAAAATTTCAGATTCCTTTTTCAAGGGAAAGGAATTTGCTGTTCTAATGAATGAGGCAGGGGAAAATAAGCCTTTATTTAGTGAATTCTAACAGCACTCAGCTGCAACAAAACCTGTATAAAAATTAAGGGAATCTTCCTGAGCTATGACAAGAATTGCCTATTACATCATAGTGAGATGTGAAACACCATCAGCTGATCAAGGACTCACAACTCCCACAAAAAACTCTGACTTAGAAGGCAATGAGCCCATTTATAAAAGCCTTATTGATTCTTCCCAACATATAATATTTTTTCATGTAAATCCTAATTCTTAACAGCAGTTCCCTCCAAACTTGCCCAGCAGGGAGATCAGATTTATTTCTCCACTATACCTCAGTCAGGTGATCATCCCTTTTAAAGATTTCTGTCCCTCTGGTTTTGGGACTGACTTGAACAAACTATGACACGTCTGTTAGCTCACATTTGAAGCTTTGTCACATATTGTTTGGTTTAGTATTAGAACTTCCAAAATTACTTCAGTACAAAAGCTTGTGCCAAACTCTTACTGTCCCCCAATTTATTACATCAGCTGGCTGCTGCCACTTCCATTGGAGATAGTGATCCAGACACATTTCCTGTAAAAGCATCCTCCTGATCTCCTCCTGCAAGGAGCTGTTTGTTTTACATTATATTTTCAACTCAACAGACAAGAGACAAATGGTATTGTGTGCAATATGGTTTAACAAAAGAACATATAATGCTCAAATTAAGCAGTTACTGTAGAAAGTTCTGATGAATATTGTGCTTAAACTCCATCAGGTTCTTTTCCCAATATTTTTCCTCTACTGTGTACAGGCCTCAGCTCCCTAATTGATGCAGATATCCAAGTATAGAAATGAATCATTAGCAGACAAATTAAACTTCTTATCAAAATGGAACTCTATTGTTAACAGATGAAAAATGAGTGGATAAATGGCTGCACAAAGAAAATCCAATAAGGGCTCATCTGCACCCCATCAGCTCCTGCCACAGCACATAATTCACAGTAACTCACTCTCACCAATTATTTCATACCTGCATGGATTTTCCTCCCTCTAAAGTAATTCCAGGGTTCAGCTATGCAACTTAATTTCCAAATTAGTGGTTTCTAGGGATTGTGTCAGCAGAGGAACAGGCTGAGGAAAACGAAGGCAGGAGGAAAGGGAAGCTGGGAACCTTCTCGGAAAACAGTAAGAAAAATACTCGGAAAACAGCAAGAACATGAAATGATAGGGAATAAAGAGTCTAAAATGCAGATAGAGTGTTCACACCTGGATGCTGAGCCTGTTCTGTGTTTGCTCCAATGACAGAGCAAGAGGAAGGAGGGAGACAGAGGGAACACACGAAGTCTCCTTGTGACCACCCTCAGCTGTCGAAATGTTTCTAAGTTTGCTTTAAATACAAGAGACCTGTGCAGGTCACAGCAATCCCTGGGAGGGGGCAAGTCAATCTGCAGGGAACAGAGACAGTAATGACTCTGCTAACAGGGTCCTGCTCTTCAACAGCCTCTTGAAATTTGAGTTTTCCAGCAAGCAAGGAGAGAATCCTGCATTTAGGCAGAAATTTTGCCAACCAAAGTGTTGAGCTTTTCTGCCCTCAGAGGTTTTAGAGGAAAATGTTTGTAATGTGGAATGTAACAGGACTTGGAAGCTGCAAGGTGAAGGGTGAAGGTGGGACATAACCACTGCAAAGAGGCTTCAGGGGTTTGGGGGGTGAGGCCAGCTAACCTCAGAGAAGGGAAGGTCTGGGAAAAGCCCCAAAACCCTGCAGCTGTGGGAAGCTGCCCTCACTACAGGATTACATCCATTAAACCTCTGTAGAGCTTGTATTTTATTTGTGTGCTCAGCTTTCCTGAGCCAGCTCTGGCAGAGGCTGGATGCTGCCAGCCCAGCTCCAGGTCACAGCGTGGCACAACTGCAGCAGGTGCTCAGCAAGGAGGTAAAACAAATCCTGCTGCCCCAAAACGAGATCCTTTCTTCCTTAAAGTAAACAGGGAGGTGAAACGGAGCAGGAGGCACCACAACAAAGGGAACTTCTGAGGGAACAGGCTGCTGCTGCTGTGAACCTGGGATAAGCCTTAAAATGTTGGTTTAAAAAGGAAATGCTTTTCTAAAAGGCACAAACCACCTCTTACTTCTTGACTGCTGCTGAAGTGAATCACAGCACTCTGAAGAAAACCAGGATTTGTCAGTTGTAGTCATCACTTCCCTGCTATGTTGTGATGACTTTAAATGGCTCAACTGGAATATCAGTCATTCTGTAATTCCCAGCCTTGCAACTGGAGCTGCAGGAATGCTTCAGCTCCACAGCTTCTTCCTGACTCAGACCTGAACTTCAGTGGAACCTTTCCTTTTCCTGGCAAAACCAAATTAGGAAAGCACCAACCCATGCACAATCCATCCATGCTGCCATCATTTCCTTATTGGAAAATAAATATATATAAACAAAAAGAATTTATGATAATTTACTAATAAACATCACTTTGTTGAGCCACAGCTGATCTATAAAAGGAATTAACTGAAAAAATTGAAAGCTAATCACCACACAAGGGAAAATAAAATATACAGGCACCAGTGGGATAATATATCCTCTGATAGCATCTGGGAGAGCCCTGTAGCCATCACACCATTATTCAAAGTATTATTAATGTGAGTGAAGTCTTCATAGGAAGATTATCCTTATTTGCCTGTAAAATCCATGGCATTCTGAGAGAAAAGCCTCACCAGAGTCTCCCATGCTCAGCTTCTCATCACAATCTCCTATTGAGAACTGCTGCAAGAGAACTCAGCCATCCAGGAGCCTGAAAAGGCTTTTGCTTGGGCTCTCTCAGATGGAAAGAAAGGGAATAGCAAAAAAAAAAAAAAAAAAAAAGAAAAAGAAAAAAAAAATATCTGTTTCTTCATGCCTGGTTCACTTCAAGCCTGAATTTGCTCATTTTCATGAACGGCAAAATACATGAGTCGAAAGGCAAAATACATGAATCAAAAGGCAATGCTTGGCTCAGTAGGTGAGGGAATGAACACTCTCATGGTCAGATCTTTAAAAGGCATGTCCTTCACTTTTACAAATATTTCAAACCGATTTCTGCCATCTCTAATATTATAAAGGATTTACAGCTTCACAGCATTTTCAATTCAGTGAATTTATTTCCATATTTTCCCAAAAAAGTCTCTCCCAAATCCAGGTTCTGGAGTCACTGTCTCCAAAAAATCTGCTCAGCTGAAAGCATGGCAGAGCGTGAAGGCCACCACTTCTTTGTGTATATTATTTTCATAATGTTATTTTAAGCAAAGTATTTCTTAAAATTACATTTCACAGCTTAAAAATTTACCAGCCAGTAATTGCTTTTAGCAGCAGACAGAGAAGCCATTAGGATGATTTCAGTGCTGTAATCAACACACACTCTCAGCCACACAATTCTGTCTGACTCATTCCCTGCACAGACTCTAATTAACTTCCAAAGGAAAGCCAGGGGATTCCTGGTGGAGCAATAATGCTGTGGAGGCATTATGCAAAACTTCACCTCTAGGAAACGATCTGGCCTGGCCATGATTGCATCCCCAAAACCTCCCAGAAAGCTCTGATTGCATCCCTTCCCCACCCAATGCATTTATTAACCAGAGTGAGGGGGGGAATTTGTGAGGTTTTTCTCTTAGAATGAAAGCATGTCTAAAAAAAAAAAAATCACTATTAAGGAAAAAATATAGATAAAGCTGGATCCTAAAGGTTTGGAATCATAAAATATTTTATATAGGACTCAGTTGTCAAGTTTGAGCTGAGTGATTTCACCCTCTGAGGTTCTGAGACAGCACTGCCAGCAGATCCTCCATGGGCAGAGGGGAGAGAGCCAGGAAATCTCACAGAACTCTCACCACAGCCTGGCTGAAAAACACAGCTGGAAAATCCCCCAGCTTCCATCCCTGGAGAAGTTCTGGGGTTTTTCTCAGTGTATTTTAAATTTATAAAGAAAAATATACCAACTGGACACTGAAATTGATCTTTAAAAGAGAGAAGCAGCCAAATAGGGCCTAATTTCAGTTATTTGTTCTGGTTTTTTTCTCTCTTAACCACATAAGAGACCTTGAAGTCTCTTCTTTTCCTGTTGGAACTGGGTAGGAAATTTGCAGTATTTACACCTTGTCTTCTTCTGCAACTGAGTAAAAATCCTCATTTTCACCTTGCAAGCATCTTTGACCCCATTCAATTATTTTCATGCATTTTCATAGTCTTACTAATCTTATTTTTTCCATTGCTTCCCTTCAACCAAGTTTTTCTGTGTTTTCATTATTCCCCTCCCTTGGCAGGTGATTCATTCTTTGACATGCAATTACCACAATTTCTTTCTGCCCCTCATTAAAAGTTTCTGCTGGTATTAAACATCAGGCCACTGCAAATAAAACGGACAGATTCCAGCAAGAAATAAGAAAATGTAAATGTGAATAATGATGGTGCTAGGGCAGTTATACAGTACAATCTGGATTGTTTGGCGGGTTTGAACTTCTCAAATGAATAAAGTTTTAAGTGGCCAAACCCATTTTGCCCATGCAGGACTGAGGACTGAAGGGCACACTTGGAGAATGGGAAAATCAAATACTCTGGGAAAGGCTTGAGATGGTCCAGTGAGTAAATCTGAGCCTCAGGATAAAATGCCATGGAGAAAAACTCAACTTGAGCTTGGATAAATATATAAAACTGCACTGACTGAAACAGGGGAGGGTTTTACCTCTGGATGCACCATGGGTGAAGTTGTGCTTAAATACTGCACCCAGTTTGGGCTCCTGTAGTTTTAGGATGGTAAAATAATCAGAAAAAATGAATAAAAGTGGTACAGGATTTAGAGGAACATCATAGGTTCATCTCTTCCCTTCATTCAGCTTATAAAAATAAGACTTGAGTGATCCAACTCCAATTTATTTGTACCTGTTCAAAGGAAGAAAATACCAGGAACTGAAGCACTTTCATTTCAGCAGTGGAGGACAGGCTGAAGATTAAAGCCAGACAAAAAGATGGAAATGAGCTGCTTCAGAAAACAAACAAACAGCAGAACACTGCAAACCAGCCAGCAAATGCTCCTCAACAGAAGTGGCACCTCAGAGAAGGGATGGAAATTCTGGTTCTTATTATTTTCAAATATGAAGGAAAATTCTGCTTTAGTGGAAGAGGTTTTAGGCCCAGTGCTTTGTAAATGGTGGCACAAAAACCTGATCCTCTGGGAATATCCTCACTGGAGTTGTGGTGCCATCAGCTCTACAGTTCATCATGTATTGATCACATCATTTATTACCAATATATAGAAATAAATATTTAAATACTCTGTGTAGTTGCCAGTTTTAGTTCTTGTACTGCAGACCTGCAAGAAGATCAACTCAACTGCTACAAGCCTTAGGAAAAAGCTTTAGAAAACCAAAAGTGGGAAAAACTAAAGGAATATGGAGAATATATCAGACATGTAAGAAAAGAGCCAAACAACTGCTGTGCTCCCACCAGTGCTCTGCAGGTTCTGATTTTATTTTTATCAATATGACCCTGCTCTATCAATAATCCTTTTTTTCTTCCCTGCCTGAGATTACTTTTGGTTGATCCTAACCTACACTTCCAGGAATTCTGCTCCATGTAAATAAATTCTTACCTTGGGCTGCAAAGCTCTGAACTGTGCAGAACACAGATCTGAGGTATTGGGGCTGCACCCTGCAGGATGTGAACATGTGAAAAAGCAGATTTCGGGCCAGGAAAGGGGAACATTAGAGGGGCTGTGTTAGGGAACTATTGATCACTATCCATTCAGACAATTTCCAAACCCCAGAATAAGGATCTGGGCTCTCAGCAATGTTTCCATACAGGATTTTGGTGTCCATGTGCTCCCATTTAGCCTCTTTTATAATTACATGGATAAAGAAGCTGAGCAATCTGGCTGCTCTTCAATATCTCTGAGACTTATTTTTGAAGAAATGAATGGAGGAGGAGGGGAATGAAAATATAATAACAGAACAAGAGTTTAGAAATTATCATAGTGCTGAAGGTTGTGTGTGTGGAGTTCAGATTCTCTCAGAATTATAACAATAATGCTCTCTGCATCGCTTTCCAATACAGTCTGGATTTATTCTAAGACTAGAACATTTTTGTTCTCCTACTTTTAAACAGGAGCAAAATGATGAACAACAGTTTCAGGAATCCAGAACAGTGAAACAGAACTTTTTGGGGTGAAGGAGTTGGCTTTGAATTTTGTTTACTTTTTTGTTTCTGGGTTTTGGGTTTTTTTTTTTTTTTTGAATGGAGATCACGACAAATCCAATATTTGCTTAGGCTGATGCAGTTCTAGGGTCCTTTTGCTATCATATTAGGGCTGGAGCCTGATTTTTAAAGACAGACTGTGACTTAACTTTCACTTGCTGACACAGCAGAAAATCTTACAGAATTCAGAGCTCTGAAGAGCATCTTGGCTCTGCTGTAATTAGGGCTGCAGGAGTCCTGCAGAAATCAGGCTGACAAGCAGAACCAGGCAAGGCAAGTCACATCTCTGGCAAAAGAGATTCTGTGCAACTTTTTCCCCTTCATCAGCATAAACCACTCCAAGAGGTCTCTGCCCTCCTTGCAGGATTGCTGCCCCATCTGAGCACGCCTGGATCCCTGTTACAAAGAGGATTAATGCCATGATCCTGCTTAAAATTGACCCTGCAGGAAGGAGAGCAGGGGAAAGAGGCATTTTCAGCAGGGATGTTTTCACAGCCAACCCTGCATATGGTTGTTGCCACCACAGTCAGGGAGATGGGGACCTAGTGAATTGGATAAAGCTGAATTTAATTAATCTCACTTCAGTTAGATTTATCTAAGTGTATATTAAACTGTGTGCGTTCATCTAATGGGAAAATTATAATCTTTGCTCTTCAGCAGAGATTTTCATGTGCATGCTGAAAATCTGTGCATTACAGTAAGCACTAAATACGACAAAAATGGAATATTGCTGCACTCTGGTCCAACAGCTAAACTTTGAGTTTGAGTTATGGAACTAATTATTCAATTGAATTAAATAACACCTATTAAGTTTACTACCATGTGGAAGCAACTAACTCTTTGTAAGTGAGAAGGCCATTTACTACCCATGCTCCTTAATTAAAGCATCAATAACCATAATCTCCACCTGAAATCTCCTCATCTGTAGAAGTCACCCCTTTGTCATAACCAAAATGAAGAAAAGTATATAAAAACAAACAATGCTGGCTTTATTCAGGCTGTAATAAAATTAAAACTAACCAAACCTAAACTTCAGAGGAATAAATCAATATTGTCTAAAAATGATAAAAAGCTGGAGAGGGTGCTCATTTATTACCTTTTAATGAATGCTTTGACCACTCCCTGTTATAATTTCAATCTCAAAGTCTCATTGCTGCAGCTTCTTTGTACTCTAATTTCAAATGCACGGACTTGGTGCTAAAGGCATCAATTTTTCACATTTGCCAGCAAGATAAAAATGCAACAATGAATAGGAAACCCCCAGAACCCCACAGCACACATCTGCAGGCAGTTTTGTTTGGGGTTGAATACAGTGTCTGACATCTCTATTTGCTGTATTTGGCCCCACTGGGCATAGAGGGTAAATTTCCCAACTAAAACAAGCTCAGAAGTAGGTGAAACTTTGGAGAGTTTTCTTAGGACAATCACAGGTAAAGACTTAGGTTTGATGAATTAAGAGCAGAACCAGTGAGCCCAGCTGCAGTCAGATGTCCCAGGACTCAGCAAAAATCATTTTGGCCAAAGATATCCAGCACAGGCTGTGGAGGTGCTGGTATTGGGATCCAGACATTCCAAAGGGGGTTTTACAGATAATGGGGTGAGGAAGGAGCTGTGGGGTCCCAGAGAGGCCCCAGCCCAGCCAGGAGGATGCAGAGGATGATGGAGATGTTTACAGTGACCTTCCATGAGCACTATGGAGCTCAGCAATAAATCAGAGCTTTAATCCCCTTCCCTCCTTGCACAAAACCCCCAAGATTAATCCAAAATATTACAGCAAAGTTTTACAATAAAAATTCAGTCACAGAAGATAAAATAACGGTGGCAAATACCTGAAAGGCGGAGTAGCCAAGTATTTCACATATCAACCAAAATTTACCAAGCACTTTCTTACTATTGACTCTGATATGAACCAAAATCTTCCCCAGTGAGTCCCTTAAAGGAAAACAAAACCCAACCCAAACACAGCCCCAACACAGAACTGGGGGGTGAAAGGGTGTGGTGAAATGAAATCCCTATTTCTCATTAAAGCAACAGTCAGTTTGCTTGGAAACCTGGCATTTTCAAGAAAACTTACATTTCTGGAGTTGTTTTTTAAAACAGCTTCTCTGAAACCACCAGGTTTCAGTAGCATCAGAGTTGTCATGGATGATCAAAAGAAGGGAGCTCACAGCTCCATGCTCAGCAGTGATGAGGGACAGCTCATTAATTAATGTCACACTGGCACTGAAGAACAAACAGCACAGAACTTTCTTTGGACAGAGGACAAAGTTCAGGAGATTTTAAAACTTCAATTATTTGAATTATTTTCTCTATTGGTAAGGCTTCTTTCTTCCTTGAGAATAACACATACACAATTAAAAAACAGCTGCCTAAACCACAGTGACCAGGAGCTTTTCCTCATTTCACACCTCAGAAATTATGACTCAGACTCTTCTGCAGTGGCTTATGCTATGGCAGAAATATGTAAAATTACAGACATTGAAAGGGGTACAAAACAATTGTAAAAAAGAATAAATTATGTGTTGTTTGTATGCATTAAAATTACTCATCTCCATCCAGACCCTATAGAAGAACACAGCTCTGATGTTGTAGCAAAAATAATCTGACATTTTCATAATTTATCCAAAATATTCCTCAGTTACTTTACCCTATACTTGGTTTGATAGCTGGGAGTATCAAACATAGCTGAAAGCAAATGAAATAGAAAAATCCAGTGAATATTGCATGCAGCACTTGACATAACGTACCTGAGAACCAAACTCCTGTTTGGTTTGGAGCCGAGCATCCACAGAAAACAAAATGCATTCCCCAGTGGTCCCAAACTCACTGACACAGTTTCTATGATCATGCACATGCTGTGCTCTACAGGAATGAAACAGGGCTGTTGAAAAAGTATTACTTAAAAAAAAAAAATATTCTGGAACGGCTTTACAAATATCCTCATCAGCACCAGAAGTAGCTTTGTGCTTAAAAACAAAAATTTCTATAAGTGTTTAGGAGATGGTACTCCAAGCTCATAAAAACTGTGGAGTGGGTGAGCAGCTCCAGCAACAACCAAAAGAAAACCACATTTCACACCTCTCTAAAAAAAGGGCTGCCTGTATTTATCCTCTCATAGAAAGGATATGAGGTAGAGTCACATAATGGAGACAAAAGTCTGCACCTGAGAAAGGCCAAGCCTTCATTTCCCTGCCAGCTGAGGCTCCTCCTGCTGATTTCATCATTAGCACATCATCTCCCATAATTAAATTCAGAAATTATCACCAAACTTTGGGTAGCAGTGGGTTCATCACCCTGAGAATCATTTCCCTGTTCTGGCATTGCCAATCTCATTACTGGCCCCTCCTGAATGCATTTCCCTCTAACAGGGACCTAAAACTGCCATTAGCTGAAATCCTTGTAGCCACATCTCTGAAGCTGACCTCAAACCAGGTTTTAAAACACACACAACCCCCCCTGAAAGCCCCCAAATAAATCAATACTAAGCAGGAAAAGGGGAGAATTTCCTGTATTAAAACCCATCAAGGCTCAGCTCCATGGCTGTGCAAGCACAGAAAAGAGCAATAAAACATCTAATGAGGCACTTGCTGAATTACACATCCTGCTCCTTATTTTGGAGGCAAATGTGGCATAAACATAAACATGGAATTCTCCAAAGTATCATTTTTTTACAGCTTGTGCATTAAAAATAACGTGCAGCAGAATTCTCCAGATCTGGAACCAATGCCAGCAGGATTTGCCAGCATTGCCTGCAGATGTCTGCTGGCCAGGCACCCCAAAATGGTGAAAATCCCTTCCACAGGAGCCCTCTGCTCTCTGCCTTTGAGGAGATGCCAGAGCTCCCTGCATTGGTGCTATTTTCACCCCCAAATCCCTGTTGGCTTTGTAAAAAGATGTTTCTTCCTCAATATTTTTCATTATATCTGATTCCAGTTCCCCGTGTCTGCCTTCATCTGTGGGGATCCCCCAAAAGCTCTGAAATAATCAGAATCTTCTGGTTTTTGCATTCTAAGAAATTTTCCAAGTCCATCAATTTAAATATTGAAATAAATAAAATAAATATTATATAAATAAATAAATAAAATATTGACTTAATTTAAATATTGGCAACAGGATTTTCTCCCTTTCAAAAGGAGAACCTGGAGTCAACCTCAGGGTCTTCCTATCCACAAACCCCTTCAAAGGGGCCCAATAAATTGTCAGTTATTCTATCAGTGACTTCAAGATGCTGCATTGATGTAGAATTTAATATAAATGCTTCCATCATCTTAGGAATTATATTTTTAACAGTATTCCCCTTTGCAGTTCTCGTGCTTTGGCTGAAAGCAAAGGAATGTATGGACTCTGAATGTCCTGCTCTGCTTTCTATTAATTAATAATTTAAAAATTGAATTATAATCAATAGTTGTGTGAAAACACAGCATTGTATCACTTACACACTCCCAAAAGATGAAAGAAATTTTCCTTAAATGAATCCATTTTCATAACCATTTTATTCTTAATTTAGGTCAAAATAATTCATACAAAAATGTAAATATTTAATGTTTCTATTTTCATAGGGTACTCCATAATTTCCATTAATATGGCCAATCATAAAAATGTGCATATAAAAAACATTACATCCTATAATTTTTATTCTAAAATGAAGAGGTATAGTAAATAAATATACATGTACCTCAAAAAATGTTATTTCTACAGACTGAGAAGGTTTCTATCCCAACTTGTATAAAACTTGTAATGGCTGATAGGTTTCTTTTCCTTTATTCTGATTCCACATCCTATTCATGAACTCAGACAATAATGAAAATATATGAATCTCTCTTAACTAATAAAATCAGAAAATCTTACTCAGCCAGCAATATTTTCAGCAAGACTGATTTCTGAATTTTAACACTATAAAAACTGCTTAGAAACATTATTAATTGCTGTTTGTTTTTCCTTCAACAACTGGCCATGTAATTTGCTTTCCTTAATAAAACAGCAGCGTTCCACAGCTTTGCCGAAAATCACTGGAATTAAAAAATATGGAGGAATGGAAATATTCTGTTTGATATTCTGCATATCTTAGCAAAATTTTTAATTCATATTTTATGTTCTGGATAAATCTGCCCTCAGAAAATGCATTGAAATGAGCAAATATCTGCTCATTCCCCTTTGTAGCCTTTCAGGTTGGAGCCAATCTGCAATCATTGGAAATGTGCTTTAAAATTTGCATTTTTTGGTTTGGTTTCAAGCTACTCTAAAGGTAAACTTAAAATTTAGTCAAATAAGCAGCTGAACGTAGAAAAGATAATAGGGAAAGGTTACGTTTCATTTAGAATTTCTCTGTAATTATGTCAACAAAAATAGCAACAGGAACAATTGCATAACTCCTCCAAACTCTACCCTTTCCCTTGTTAGTTTAATATATTTAGGGAGAAAACACCATAATCCATGAAAACAGATGTGAAAATTTGAGTTCACTCTGATTATAGCTGTTAAAAAATGAAAAAAATAGACTTAAAATATGTATTTATTCTTGTTTAAGGTCTTGTGACAGAGCTCTGCTCCAAACCCGCCTCCATTTGCAGCAGTTTTGTTGTTCCAAACCCCCTTCAGAGAATACTTGTGCTGGCATCAACACAGAGGGAAAAACTGGAGCATGAATAACTCCTGGAATCACAAAGCCATTAAGGCATCACCACCATCTCCTAACTGGGAGCAAGTTTTAGAGATCTTTCAGGAATATATAGGTCAGCATCTGTCACTCAGAGCCCCCTTGACAAAGCTCAGTTTGATGGGTTTAATTCCCGCCCTCGTGTGATGCTCCTTATTCACCAGGAGGGAATAAATTGGATGTAAATGTTTATGGTATAAAACTGGAAGTTTATAAGGGCTAAACACTGAGTGCCAATCACTGGGTGAATTAAGTTCTTAATAGTAGGAAAAAAAAAAAAAAAAACAAAAGAAAAGTAGGTTTCCAAATCTAGATTTGATTGATTTGCTCAGGATTCACAGAACTTCTTGAGTAATTAAAATACTTTTTGATTGTTAGATATGACTGAAAAACATAAGAGTCTAAGCAAATAAAGAGAAACTTATTACAATGGTGCTGTCCAAATTAATTTTTCACTCCTCATGAGATACCAAACACCTTCTTTATTCACACCAGCAAGACCTGGAACAACATTGCTGCCAGGCCTCTGATCTGGAAATCAGAAAATCATCCTTTAGGGCTGAGGCAAAATTTCCCAGGGAGGAGCACAGTGACTTTCTGGTTTAAAAAAGTGGAATTACTCCCCAGAGATCAATCCATAGGAAAGATGTAAAATTGGTTATGGACCACTGTAAGCTAACTAAAATTCCTCTATCACAGGTGTAGAGAATTTCATTAATAAAGCCACGAAGGGTGAATTCTTAATTTCCCACATCTGTATGTTCATAAGAGGTGTATTTCTGGAAGTGTTTGCTCTGGTGTCTGCAATGGAGCCTTGAAATGAAAGCAAATGGCTGAGCTTAAAACCTGTCTAGAACAAGAGAACCAATCTTCTTATCATGGGTTGGTTCACTTTGCCTGCTGTGGATATATCTGAAAATATTTTGGATTTCAGTGCCCTATTCTGCAGTTTTCAGTACAGACACCTCCTTTATTTACATTTGACTGATTCCTTCCTGAATGCTAAAACCAACCCCAGAACATGTAAAAAATAACTAAAAAAGCACCAACATCAATCCCTAATGCCAAGAGAGGTCTTGGAAAAACAAGATGTTCATGATCAGATTTGTCCGTGTTAGCACTACAGTTTGTGCAGCATTTCAGTTCCTTTGGAGGAGTTATTTCCCTGAGCAGCACAGGCAGAGGTTGAGCTCTGCCCCAGGTTGCAGCTGGAAGATTTTCTGCACAGCAAAACCTGGAGATATTTTTGGAGCAATGTTTAAATCCTTCATGACCCTCACTCAGCCCCATCAGCAGGGAGTGTTTGCAGGCCAGAGCTGACCAGTTTTTTGTTATACATTTCCTCCCATCACAAATATCCCTCTATAAAATCCTGCCAGGAATTTATAAATTCCTGCTCCCACACAGGAACAGCTTCTCCTACTGGATCCATCTCAGCCCTGAGCATTAATTTAAAATTCTGCTGCTCTGAACTCCTGAGCAGGTTCTTTTCTTGTAAGAGTGCTCACACTTCAGTTCCATTTCCCTTTTTCTATAGCAGAATAGCAAAAAAATCCAGATAATATTTCCCCTATAAAAAGGAATAACTTGTAGCTCTGACCAGGATGTAAACTGGGCAATGTGATGGCTTCCTTTGACATCCCAAGGCACACAGTGAAATAGCCCTTTTTCCCACATGAAAATAACAGCTTACCTCTCAGGCCTCCACCCTGCACATGTGGACCATTACTTGTTTGTTTAGAAGTATAATCGTTTTACTTTCACAAAAAAATGGGTATAAAATGAATATTTCAAAACTGCTCGAAATGCCCCGGAAGCTCCTATTTAAACACTATATAATCAGGCTTCTGTTTGATCTCATTTCCCTTTTTTTTTTCCTTCATCCCAAGACTCCTTTCAAGTGTTAGACAAATCTCCTCCAGTCTAACATCAAAACACACTGACAGGAATAAGACTGGGAGGCTGCTGGCTCCTCTCAAGCAATGCCACCCATTGATCCATGAATAAATGTTCCAGCTTCAAGGCACATCTCTGCTGCAGAGTTATTCTCTTTGGAGATTCAAAGAAGAGCTCCTTGTCTGGTGCCCCAAGATCTGAAAGCCTGCTGGAGTAACTGGGGGATTGAGGAGCTTGACGTTGTGGTTTGCAGCGTTTGGCAGGATTTACCAGCTGGCTCTCGCAGGAAATAGCAGCAGAATTTCAGAGGAATGCCATACAAGATTTAAACACTCTTTTTTCACATGTATTTGCAGCATTCTGCTGCCAGTTTAATGATTGGTTAAAATAAAAACAAGCTTTTTTCAATCACTATATTTTTATATTAGATGATAAATTATGATCATGAACCTAAATTACAAAGGTCTTGCTTTCAGTTTGTTATCAAATATTTTTAGTGACATTGTACCAATATTTTACCAAAAAAATTCCTTGAGCACCATATTGCCTACAAAATATTGGGAATATTGAAGATGTAACTGAAGCCTTCCAGAAATTATGCACTTAGAAAATCTCAGAGAAATTCAATAAATATTCTCAGGGATGTGGCTTTGGTTTTGCTGCCATATAATGCACAGAACTGAAAATATGCAGCTTCAGTCATTTTGCCCCAAAAACCTCTGTGAATAGTAGCCTGGTGTTTTTAGACCTTAATTTAAACCCTACCCCAGGATTAGCTCCTGGAAACCAAGTCCTTCTAGGAACAGCAATTCAGATAGTTCTGAATCATCTTCTGGCTTTTAAATATAAACTTGTTTTCAGTGTCTGTGGCATTCACAGCTTGAAACACTCACTGCCACAGAAATGCAGGCTGGAGAAAGCTAAACCATGGACACTTCAAGTGGAGAGATATGAATATAGATTCTATAGATAGATATAGATATAGATATAGATTAGATATAGATATAGATATAGATATAGATATAGATATAGATATAGATATAGATATAGATATAGATATATAGAGAGATGATAGAGATAGAGATAGAGATAGAGATAGATAGATAGATAGATAGATAGATAGATAGATAGATAGATAGATATAGACAGATGGATAGATGGATATAGAGATAGAGATACAGATATAGAGATACAGATATAACAAAACATTTGCCTGAAATTTTGCGCCACTATTTTATTTTGGGTCAAGTGCTCCAGTTTGTAAACAAAGCTGAATGGTCTGAAAAAAAAGATGGAGGGAAAAGAAAATATCAAATGTAAGTGGACTCCTGACTGAGCCTTATCTGAAGAGCTGTGATGAATGCTGCTATAATATATCAAATGCCAGTTAACAATAGTCTGCTGAAAAAGAGCTGGCTTTGGGAGATATTTACTCACGTCATTCTTGGCAAGAACTCAAAGCATGACTCACTCCTGGAACGTTTATACTACTGGTTACAGATAAAAAGACATCCAGGTCTGTCTATTAATACCCAACTCACTTTTTAAAATTGTGTTTTTCTACATGACCCTCTCTTAAATTGGGATGTTTCAAGTATATTTAATTTCTTTTTAAGGAAAAAACCAGAACTGTTTTGGAAGCAAGAACCTGTTGGTAAAGCAAAAATGGCGTGGAATGCACCTGACTGAAATTTATCTGAGCTAAACAGTGGGATTGAAATATTGGTTGAAACTAAGCTGCCAACCTGCAGATGGAATCAAAGGAAATGAGAAGCTTTTACTTTCTGCAGAGCTATTTATCACCAAAGCCTGACTGCAGTGCATATGGATTGTAAAGGACTAGGAGAGGAGTGGAAAATAATGGACTAGTGCTTCCCTCAACAGCTTGAAAGTAATATGGCTTAAACTTGAATACACCTCATCATATTTTAGAAAATTACACATAAAAAAATTGACAACAAGTGAGGAATACAAAATGTGGTTTGGCATTTTATTCCATCACATTCTCTTAGGACAGTACATAATTACAGTTATTTGTATGTGATATATGAATAAACAGACAAGCATCAAACATCCTGGGGCTGAATATAGGTATATTTTAGCTAATAATACCCAAGGGAGGAATTGCAAGCCCTCCAGCGAGCTGTTCCTTTTGGCAGAAGGCATATAAAACTGTTGGGAAGCACATTAGAGCAGAAAATCAAGGTGTGGATGAGGTCAGAAGTGAGTGTGGGGTTTGTTTTTTGCTTAACAGCCAGCTCTTACTCAATCTGTGCTCAATTTTAGAAACTAAACAGGCAAAGGAGGTGAGTGACAACTCTGCTTTTAGCAGCTCCTCGTCAATACTTGGAAAACAGAAGCAGTAGCAGCATCTCCCTCACAGATCTGTGCACAAATCTGTGCCTGCATCTGACCTGAGGCCGCAGAGAAGTCTTCCAAAACTGAATGATAGAACTGGGATTGTAAGTTTGATTAGAAGTGTGTAATATCATGTGGTGGGAAACCTAGAGTTTGAGGTTTTAGAATATAGTAATATATATGTGAAGCAAGATGGAGGTTTTAGGATGGAGGCTAATTCTTCTTCTTCACCTTCTCCTTGGATTTGGGTGGTGTTTTGTAATTAGACAGAAAAGTTCACATTGTGGGTCACAAGTGATTAGTTATGGGTTAAAAGTAAAAATAATTTAGGTGTCATTTCTTAATTGGATAATTTTTCCGTAAAAGATTTTACAAAGATAGATACAGGGCCATTTTGTAGCTTGATAGTAAAATGCTGCAGAACTCAGGCCTTGTGAAACTGTAATATTGATAGGAAATAATAAACATCTGAGTCTAAACACAAAATATCATCTTGAGCGCTTTCAGTCCTGACCACAACAGAAAAAAGAAGGCAAGAACCAGCGCACAGCCACAACTCCCAGTGAGCTCATCCTGTGGGAACACCCCTGGGATGATGGTCCTGAGCAGGCTCTGGCAGCTGGAGATGGCCAGGCAGCACCCAGACAGATGGACATGGACATGAACATGGACAGAGATATGGATACAGACACGGACATGGATGTGGACATGGATACAGACATGGATATGGTTATGGACATGGACACCAGCATGGACACGGGCATGGACATGGGCAGGGACATGGACACGAACATGGGCGTGGATATGGACATCGACATGGACAAGGACCAAAACATGGACATGAACACGGCATAGACATGGATATGAACATGGAAATGGCATGGACACAGCCATGGACATGGATATGGACATGGACATGACATGGACATGGACACAAACATAGGCAAGGACATGGACATGGACACGAACATAGATATGGACATGGACATGGGCATGGAACCCCCACGGCACAGCCCTGCAAAGGCTCTTGCATGTCCATGGCAGGGTGTGCTCATGGCTCACAGCAGCCATGCTTCATCCCAGCTCCAGGCTCACATCCCAGCCCCTCTGTGCAGCCATGCATGGCTCAGCTCTTCCCACCCATTTTGGGCACAGTTTGGGCCCTCACACTTGGCTGGCATTCCTTCTGCTGAGGTACCAATGTGTACATGGATATATGGATGTGTGTATAACAGCACCCATGTATACACAGACCTGCATTTCCATTCACCAAGGATGCTCTGGGGTAGAAGGGACCTTGGAGATCATCTCATCCCACCCCTGCCATGGCAGGGACACTTCCCACTGACCCAGGTTGCTCCAAGCCCTGTCCAACCTGGCCTTGGACACTTCCAGGGATGGGGCAGCCACAGCTTCTCTGGGCACCTGTGCCAGGACCTCCCCACCCTCACAGGGAAGGATTTCTCCCTGATAGTTAATCTAAACAGGAACATGAAATTAAGAAGGCAGGAATTGCCTCTGGAGGGATCCAGTTTCCAAACAGCACTATGTGTTGGAAGTGTACTTGTATTTTCTGTATCCTGCACAGAATGTTTTAGCACAGCAAAATGCACGGAGCTTGTTCACATGATTAGGTTGTTTAGGAATGGAGATCTTGAGGAGAAGCATGCTGAGGCTGTGACAATTCAGATTTATATATTTAAAGCATCTTCTCTCTACATCATCTTAGTGTTTAAGGAAAATTATGTTTTAAATCCACGCAAGCCCACTATCATATACCTCACAGCCATGTAAAAATCAGCAGCAAGTTTTGCTCAAGTGATTTTGTTTATCTTGGAGACCCAGGCAATTAACTAAATGACCAAGTGTGTTATTTAATCAGTGACAAGTGCTGCAGCTCTTGCTAAAAGAGCTGGAGGTGGTAATGAAAAGCCAGAGTTTTTCAGAACCATTCCCTCACACCTTTCTGTGTATTGGAGATCAAAGAGCCTCCAGAGCCTTTTTCCAAACAGCTTTCTGGAGGCTGCAGGGAGAACTGGATCATAATCTTCAGGCTCTTTTCTGCCCTGAACTGTTCCTGTGTGCTCACGATATTGGATGTTTAAAGTCTGAATACCTGAGCACATTGATTGTATTTTCTGAGAGCAGCTCAATGTTAGGCTGGGACCCATCATGCAATAAAATCATTAAAATATGGATTATTGGAGCAAGCAATTTTGGTAGTATACTTAAAATAGTGCTATTTGCACAGGGACATTTCCTTTCTAAAATCTGGGAGAATCAAAATAAAACTATGTATGAGAAAAAAGCAAATACCAAATAAACAAATGAGCAAAAAATGTGTATAAATTATCCACATATGCATGTGAATTTGCATTTCATAGCAGCCACATTATTCTCTTCATCCATTGCCTTAAAAACCAAGAGAAACATGCTTGAAGCCAACAAGGTATGAAAGGAAATAACTGACCCATTTATTTCCAGTGAAGTTAATTGTAAAAAGTCAATTTAAACAACCTAATCGTTGGGTAAATCATGAAGGTCTGGTGGTGTAAATTCATAATAATGGCAGCAGAGCCTGTGGGACACCTTGCAGGGACACAGCCCTGACCAAGGCAGTGCTGGGCTGCTGGAAGCAATTTTCCTGTGAAACCCTTGGAGTGGACTGAAATGAGCTGTGAAAGCCACCCAAACGTGCACTTTACCTGTCAGCCCCAAGGATCCAGGTGGAGTTTGGTAGGTGTGTTGTCACAGATATCTTTTGTGAAAAATCCTTTCTTTAGGATTTTTCCCTCTTCTGGGAAGCTGAGGCCCCAGAAGAAGAATGTAAGCAATGGTTATCTGCTGCTGTGGAATGCAACAGGTGGATCCGTGATTGGCCCATGTTCCATGTGTACAATTAAGGGTCAATCAAAGACAAGCTCTCTCTGGGACAGAATTGGAGAGAGCTCCGTTGTTGATTCATTCCTTTTTCTATTCTTAGCTTAGCAGCTTCTGAACTTCTCTCTCCATTCCTATTAGTATAGTCTTAATGTATTATATATCATAAATTAATAAATCCAGCCTTCTGATCATGGAGTCAAGATTCTCGTCTCTCTCTTCATCCCTGAGGAACCCTTGCAAGCCCTGCAGTAGGGTGTGCTCACAGCATTCCTGCAGAGCTCTCCCATGGAAAAGCCTTGCAGGTCTCATTCTCAAGAGAAGGCAGCACAAGGAGCCCTTGCTCTGCTGAGCTGGACACTGCTCAGAATTCCCTCACTTTTCCTGGGAAGACTTTACAAGGAACATCAGCACAGACCCCTCAGCTCCACCTCCTCCCTTCCTCCTGCTGTGGGTTTCCACTCCTCCCATGGATATTTTATGGGAATATTCCAGCTCTCACTTTGTGCCAGCGTTTCCAGTCATCCCCTGTCCCAGATGAATGAACCAAAAGCCATTTTATGTCCTGGGGACCATCCTTGTCAGGCCTGAAGCCCCCACCAGCAGCATTGGGTACTCCCAGGGTTAGGATGGACACTGCAAAGCTTGTGAAGAGCTTTCAAACCTGAAGGTTCGAAGAAGAACAAAACAAATTCTAAGATCATCTAAATGCATTAGGATCTGAGTCCAGGGTTGGATGTGGAATTCAGGGGGTTTCAGTGGCACATTAAGAGGCACCAACAGGGGGATTGATCATGTTTCCATCAAGTCTCTTTATCCTCTTTCAAAATTATTCATCTTTTCCCCACCACATTCTAGGTGGTGGCTGTTCCTTAACTAGATTGTCAAAAACTCCAGGTTAAATCCCTGCCATGGGTTTAACTATGGGTTAAACCCATTTAGAGTGTCTAAAGTGATCCAGAGAATTTTCAGAGTTGACTTTCCACAGGAGCAGATCCTGAAGATATGCAGCTGCTTGTCAAAACTGCAGTCACAGAATCATCGAGGTTGGAAAAGGCCTCAGAACCACGGAGTGCTCCTCAGCTGCTGTAAGCCAGCAGGATTTACATGGAATGTGGCTCCCTGAGACACTAATGTGCTTTTTAACACTCTGCTCCCCATTTGAAAGGTTTCATGTCAATCAGTGTGCCTGTTGAAAATAGAATATATCCAGATCAGTTTTCCTTGGCGAGTCAGCTTTAGTTCTGTGGTTCATTCCTGAGAGTTTGAGTTGGGAAAGCTTCTCCTGTGAAACAGTGGACTGAAAGGCTGGAAAGTTGTTTCAGTAAATTCTCTCCTGGTGGAAGTTACCAACAGATGAAGGCAGATATTGGCAGCTCTGTGGTTTTATTAAACACAATTGTCTCTGACTGCCCTCAGTATCAGGTAAATCATTCTTTTCCCTGTTCAAGGCTGAGCATTTAATGCAGCAGAATAAATTTAGGCTTTTACTGCACAACCTTCTGTCGGTTCTTTTCCAGTTGCAAACATGATCCTGTGAGAATCCCCCAGGTGCACAGCCAAGATCTCACCCCCATGACCTAATCTTGCTTTTTCTGCACTTCTCCTTCAGTATTTTATTGATTACTGTGTCAATGAGATTCCAACCTTTCACAGTCATTCATTATGCATCTGCTTCTCTTTAATTATCCTAAATAATTATTTAATATTCTCCTTTTTCTGTACAGATGTTTCTGGCTTTGCTACCTTCCTTTTTCTGGAAAAATGCCAGATACCTCTCTCCTCTGTAGTGTCTTTATTTTTCCCCTGAAAACACAAGGGCTGGATGGTTTGCCTGCTGCAGTGATCTTGATGTGAACCGATTGTCCTTCATTAAGTGCCCTGACTTTTGCTTCCAGCTCACAGTGGAAGGTGCTCACTTGTGAAGGGTTCAGGCCAGGGGAGCCTGAGCTGAAATTCACATTTGCTGTGTGAGCAAGACCCTGAACCCCACCAAGTTTCAGGGGACTTGTGCATCTAAAAACCATTTACATCTTTTCCTATCTACAGATGGAAGCACCTGTCTGGGTTCTAGGAGTAGAAGTTTTAAAGAAAACTGTTGTAAGGGCTGTGAGATAAACCCTTTTTGTCCTATAATTCCAATTTGTGCTGTAGCCTGACAGTCCTTCCCACTGTCACTGCCACTCACGTGCAAACCCACGAGCTCCTTCTGTGCAGACACTGAATTCTTTGAATTTTGGTACAATAGCAACCCCTTGGCAGCTGTAGACGCCTGTTATTAGGAGAGATGATTCTCTGAATATTCCTCTATAGAGGGAGAGGCTTTTGAGAGGCTGTGATTTGCATGGCATGTGCTGATGTGCAGTTTGCTGTCCCAGGGAACGGAGCTCCTTTGTGTGTGGGAGAACACAGCTGACAGCAACAGCAAAGCCTGAATGGCTCCCACAGCCATGGCAGGAAAAATCCCCTGCCATTTGGAATGGCTGCTTGGTTTGGTTTGGTAATCAATTTATAGATTAATCAATTTATGGATATATTTTCACAAAGCTCCTGCATGCCCCAGTCTGCTCTAGTCACCCATTTTCTGTCAGATGGAAAAATCCCCTGCTGTTTGGAATGGCTGGTTGGTTTGGTTTGGTAATCAATTTATAGATTAATCAATTTATGGATTAATCAATTTATGGATATATTTTCACAAAGCTCCTGCATGCCCCAGTCTGTTCTAGTCACCCATTTTCTGTCACAAGCTCCTCGAGGTGTCTGAGCCCAGGGAACTCCACTCATTATTTGCTTTCATTTTACAAACAGCTGTGACATTAAAAGGCATTCCCTTCATGCAGCTCGTTTTCAAAGATTTTCTGTGCCCTCAGAGCTTGGTTTGGGATTCAATATATTTTTAGAGAGCAATACTCTCTAATACTTCGTGCCCACACAAAATGAACTATTGCTTCATGTGCTTTCTGATTTGCTTCCTCCAGAGTAACTTGATGTCCTCCAATGATGGAATATCATCATTTGAGCCAAATTGAGCCTCCTCCCACACACAGACATTCCATAACCGTAATGGAAATACTTCTATGAAAAAAATTGAGATTGGTTATTTACTAAAGGAAGAAATATTCTTCTTTATGGGTGCAATCAGAAGTTTCCAACATTTGATACTCTCAGTGGTCATTTTGTCCATCAGAGGATCTTTCAGGCAAGACTTTACAGAAATACAGGCATTTATTTATTGTATTTTACATTTTATTTAATCCAATTCTCATAATTCTTATGATTTCAAAGTTACTCACAGAAATATGGAAATCAAAGGCAACTGGATGAGACAAATGCACTTTATTCTTCTACAGAACACGGCACCTATGGGGATAAACTAAATGTGACCCTGAGAGCTGTCAGGACAAATTAACTGGTCAAAACCCATTTGAACAAATTCAAATTTAAACTGTGTCAAACTATAAAGAGAGGTCTCTCCACTGTCATACTTAACATTTAGACCTACAATGTTTAAGGAGCCACATGTACCTTTAATTTTTTTTTTCCTAAAGGACAAACTTATTTTAAAAATAAACATTAATATCTGAAGCATTACTGAATTCTTGCCAGCAGCCAGAAAGAGCTTAAAAAGTCAGGGGCAAAAGGACTTCTTTTGAGATGGAAATTAACTCAGTAAAAATGACCAGATCTGCCAACTGGTAACGTGATGGCTGGGAATTTCAGTGGTGAGCAAAACCAGTCTTCATTTTCCAGGCAGATGACCCAAATGTCAAAGGATTGCATGGAATCACAGGTACTCCTTTGGAGTGAAGTCCTGCTGGTGAGAGAGGCAATTCCTCATGCAAGAGGAATTGTATTCTGAAAATTGGCCAAGTCATCCTTGTGAAACTCAATGTGAACTGTGATGTTCCTAACTGAGCCAAATTAATTCCAGAATTAACACCCCAGTGAAGATGTTGTAGACACTCAGTGGGAGCCCCTGACCACAGCAGCACACCAGATGTGTCTGAGTTAAACAACACACAAAAGCAAACAACTGGATTTTAATTCTGCTGAAGGTTACTTTTAAATCTGGGGCTTTTTCCTTCTGGAATTGAAAAATTATGTGGGAGCCTTTGCTATTTAGGAAAAGACATACCTTGAAAACCCATGGACAGAAGTCCATTCTGTCATTTGTGTTTCTGAACTGACCTTCCCTGGACTGGTCATCTGCCAAAAGGGACACCCAAAAGTGTCTGAGGAACCACCAGAGAACCATCCAGAAGCTGCCCTGCTCCTGAGAGTTGTTCTGTGGGATTTGAAATCCACTTTTCCCGCACAGAGAATTGTTTTGTGCAGGAATTGTTCACCTGTGCCTCCCCTCGTGCTCCCTGTGCTCCTTTGTGCAGCTTCGCCCCTTTGCTGCTGGCATTGATTTGTGCCTCTGCCCAGGGCTCTGTGCTCCCACTCAGCCCCTCTGCAAAGTGCAGGCACATTTATAATTCTTGTTTTTGCCTCTCAGAGCAGCCACAGGCTTTTCTGAGGTCCTGTTCTCACTGCAGCTCCGTGCCTTGGTCATGGGAAATCCACTTTGTCTGGGCTTTGGGGCATTGCTGAAGGGTGAACTGGGGATTGCAGGGTTGATTCAGCTTCAGCTGAACTCAGGATGAGCAAGATCAGGCATTTCAGGAAGAGAACATGCCCATCAGCCTGCATTTAGGGAGTATTCTGAGAAGCTGCTTCCTGTGTTTGAAGCACTCCCTCTTCTGAGACAAAATGTACTGAGGAACGAGCCCTTGAAACTCTGTGTAAAATAAACAAATATCCTTCTGGAATCAAATTAGTTACCATTTTATTTCTTTTTTTTTTTTTTTTTCTTCCCTCTTAATTGCTTACTTCCATTTTCTCCTGATGGAACAGTTAAAATGGAGCTGTTGGTTAGAAATTCAAAAGAACTGAAGTGAAAATTGTGTTTAGTGCTCCACATTCTCACTGTGCCTTTTAATTTTGTAACAACCATTAGTGGAAGGCCTGACAAATGGGAAAAACGCTGAAACATGGGGAAAAATGTGTCAGAATAATTCCTTGCTCTTCTCTTTCCTTTCCTCTACAAACGGAGACTGAGATTACATCAGTGGGAAAAAATAGAATCAAGAAGGAGAGATGTGATGGAAATTCCTATAAAATCCATTTTGTGATTAGAGGTATCATGAAGTGAATGAAGAAACACAGGGGATTGCCTGGAGTTTTCTTTGAACTCAGAGGCATCAACGCATGGCAGTGCAGACAGCTGCACTCTCTGTGAAGTGGCAATCTTTCCTGATATATTTATTACAGAAAAAGCAAAAAAATATATGCACTTCTTTGAGTGAAGAAGAGACAGGCTGGGTAGTGTGTTTTGAAACAAGACACAAAACCAGTGTGTTCTCTAGATTAATGAGCTAATAAAAATCTATAATGCAGGGAGTACCAAGAGAGGAACCAGCAAATTTTACATATTCTGTTAATGTCTAACGCTGAGTGGGATTTTGTGTCTCAAAGATCTGTGCAGCGCAGGACTGAAAAGAAATTGAGCATAGCATTTTCACTCTATTAAATTGCAAGACGAAATATTTCTGTGTCTAGGGCTGGTTGTGAAGGGATAATGCTCCCACCCATGGGAGACAGGAGGATGGGACAATTGGCAAAGTTCTTGGCAATATGAAGAAAGAGCCCCTGAAATCATTCTGGTTTTGGACATCACCTATGGCTTTAGTTCTGGGAGTTCCACAGCTGGAATTAATGCACAAAGAGACCATTATTTACGTGTCTCAGTGGTGATCAAATGTGTTGTTCACTGGAAATAGGAAAATCACCTCTCCTGGCCCTGAGAATGAGATCTCCTGCTCTGTCACCTCCTGAGTCCCTTCCAAAGGGCACAGAGCTCTCCCACTCCCAAATTCATGTGGCCCAGGAGCTCCAGCTGCTGCTGGGATCCCCAGGTGACACCAAGCAAGGAGTATCAGAATCTGTCATTAATCACCTGTGCAGGTTTCAGAATTCCTGCTTGGGATTTGTTACAGTGTCAGATTCTCAATGTAGGAAGAGAAGTTTGACTGAGGAGATGCACTGCTCTCCTAGAATCATTTTCTGCCTAAAATTCATTCTTTCCTTCCAAAATAGCCCATCAAAAAGGAACACTAAAGAGTTTTGACAAAGCAGATGACAGCCAGAGCTTTTCCAGGGAGTTTTGTGGCAGAAAATTCTTCGTTTTGCTGCAATTCCCCTTTGTGGTGCTTACATTTATTGGCTTAATGTACTTTAGGAAGGGGTTTTGGTTGGTTTTTGATGTTTGTTTGATCTTTGCAACTCCAGTTTTTGAGAGTGATCAACATTCCAGGCCAGCATTTCCTGCACAGTGCCCTGCAAAGCTCCAGCTGTATCCTTCCCAAAGAGCTGGCTGCTCAAACACAGTGCTCCAGAATTGTCCATCTGTCTGTCTGATATTTTTCCCAGCCTGCTCCAACTCCTCCTTTCTCATTTCCATGCTGATGTCAAGTTGTTTTTAGGGATGACATCCCAGCAGCCTGGGCACATCCAGCTCCTGTGCTATGCAAATGTGGGAGAATCTCTGCTGCTGCTACAGAGCAGGTCAGGATTTAATGAAAGGCACCTGGCCTGAGCTCATTCCTCATCCCCACCATTCCCTAAGGAGCCCAAACCCCATCATTCCCTAAGGAGCCCAAACCCCATCATTCCCTAAGGAGCCCATTGCCCATCCCCATCTGTTCTCTAAGGAGCCCATTCCTCATCATTCCCTAAGGAACTCATTCCTCATCCCCATCATTCCCTAAGGAGCCCATTCCATTCCTCATTCCCTAAGGAGCCCATTTCTAGCCCTATCATTCCCTAAGGAGCCCATTCCCCATCATTCCCTAAGGATCCCATTCCCTATCCCCATCCATTCCCTAAGGAACACATTCCTCATCCCCACCCATTCCCATTCCCATCCCCATCATTCCCTAAGGAGCCCATTCCCCATCCCCATCATTCCCTAGGGACCCCATTCCCCATCCCCATCATTCCCTAAGGAACACATTCCTCATCCCCACCCATTCCCATTCCCATCCCCATCATTCCCTAAGGATCCCATTCCCCATCCCCATCATTCCCTAGGGATCCCATTCCCCATCCCCATCCATTCCCTAGGGACCCCATTCCCCATCCCCACCCATTCCCATTCCCCATCCCCATCATTCCCTAAGGAGCCCATTCCTCATCCTCATAATTCCCTAAAGGAGCTCATTCCCATCCCCATCATTCCCTGAGGATCCCATTCCCCATCCCCACCATTCCCTGAGGATCCCATTCCCATCCCCATCCATTCCCATCCCCATCATTCCCTGAGGATCTCATTCCCATCCCCATCCATTCCCATCCCCATCATTCCCTGAGGATCTCATTCCCATCCCCATCCATTCCCATCCCCATCATTCCCTGAGGATCTCATTCCCATCCCCATCCATTCCCATCCCCATCATTCCCTGAGGATCCCATTCCCCATCCCCACCATTCCCTGAGGATCTCATTCCCATCCCCATCCATTCCCATCCCCACCATTCCCTGAGGATCCCATTCCCATCATCCCTGCTGCACTTCCCATTCTCCCTCCTTTTCCAAGCCAACCTGGATGTTGGGAACTGTGTGCTAAGGAAAACCTGGCCCCAAGCTGGAATCCGTCTGGCAGCAATCAATGGCAGCTCATCACTTTTATTAACTGAACTGGCTTTTCTCTTTTTCCTTTTTTTTTTTTCCCCTTCTGTATCTGCATCTCTCTTGAGGCTGCAGCCCCTAAGATATCTGGAATGGAGATAATTTGAAAAACTCCACTCCTGCATTTGAAAGGAAAAACAAGTTTGCTCTTTCTAAGAGGACATACAGGTAATGTATATTTAAATAACAAAAATATATGTTTAATGCACAGTTTAAGATACAAGGTTAGCTCTCGAAGTGGTGAAAATGTGAATTAATGCCATTTAAGAAAATTACTAAAACCATGAAAGCTCTATTAAGGGGAGTTTCCTGGAGTCAAGGAATTTCTGCTGCAATCAGTTTTGGGATCAGAGCCAAGCTGAGCCCACAGGTGCCTGGAGGTTCTCAGGAACAGACAAATGATCTCTGCAAGAGCTCTCTGGGTTCCCAGAGCCACAGCAAGCTCACAAACCTGGCTTTAACTCTTGTTCAAAAAGATCAAAATGTGCCTTTGCCATTGGGCTCTTCAGTTCCACCAAACACTGCTGATTTGTGGAGTTTGTTTGGTCATGGACACAAAAAACCAGGAATAATTCCATATTCTGGGAGGGGTCCCAGGATCTGAGTGCCCCATTCAGTGCAGGGGCTGCTGATGTCACCCATGGGGGGACAAAGTGATTTGAATTACCTGATAACAAAAATAAAAGTGGAATTTCCTTGGTGTTTTATGAGACATTTGTTTCTGAATCGGTTTGGTTTCATAAGCAGTTTTTGGGATCCCACCATTTTTCCTAAATAAATCCAGAATCCCAGAATGTTTTGGATTGGAAGGGGCCTTAAAGCCCCCCCAGTTCCACCTCCCACTGTCCCAGGTCGCTCCAAACCCCTTCCAACCTGGCCTTGGACTTCCAGGGATGGAGCATCCCAACAAAAATTCCATAATTCCATTGTAACTCTTGGAAAGGAAATTTTCCAACTTGCTCCATCCCTCAAGATAAAGGAAATATCAAAGCTGAGCATGCAATGCTGGAAAAAGCAGTCTGAGTAGTAAAATGTTTCATTCTATTAAAACTTGTTTTGGTACCACATGATACAGGAAATTCATGCTTTTGTTGCATTTATTGAGTTTTTAATCTAGCAGTGTTCCTTCAACATAAGTAAATACACTGAAGTATTTAAATGCTTTTGAATTCCAAGGGATTTGACACTCCCAAGTGTAATTTCAGCCTTTTAAAATTTATAAATATTTTATAAAAATACAGAGTATATCATGGTTTAATTACTTAGGATGACTTATCTACTCTCTGAGAAGTTTTCTATAATTATTATTCACTTTTACCACAGGAAAATGTTGTTATATCAAGGAAAATGATCTCTACCTCCACAGTTTTCTTTTATTTTAATTTAATTTAATTTAATTTTATTTTATTTTATTTTATTTTATTTTATTTTATTTTATTTTCATCTTCTTGTTTTCCTCACCATCCTTCTCAGCCTCACCCTAATGCAAATCAAGGACCTTATTTGTATGCAATACTTTAATTTCAAGCCCTGTAAGATGACACTGTTAAATATTTGCACTGTGTATTTTTACCAGCACATTCTTCATCAGCCACAGATTTCTGCAGCAGCAAATTTCAGCTGAAGTCAAGGGGCACAGGTTTCTACCTGCCACATAGAATTTCAGTTTTCTTCCTGAATGACCTGCTTAGAATAATTAGCTTTTTTCCTTATGCTGAGCTGACAGCTACCTGGCAAACAGCAGGTGCTCTCAATGTTAATAATGCTGTGCAGCCCAAGGCCCTTTTCCTTAAATTCCTAGCATAAAGAAGATTGCAGCAAAGTCATATTTGTTGAATAAATTGTGAAGATGTTTCAGCTTAACAGAATCAGAGAGGAAATCAAAGTACACAAAGCAAGGAAAAGAGAATTAATATTGTATTTTCCCAGAGGCTTTGGTTCACCAAGTGCCTGGTTTGTGGTGCCGAGATGTGTAAATGATTCCTGGTTAATGCTGGGCTGTGAATTAGTGATGGCCCAGCAGAGGGCTTGGTTATAGACAGGAATGTTCTCCATGGCCTGGGGACAGCTCAGCACAGTCTTGGGATGGAGAATCCTCAGGAGATTTTTGTTATGGAGATTTTTGGAAGGAATTTTGGATGAGTTAGACACGGGACCTCTGAATTGTTTTTGATTATGTGATTTATTTCTTTATCTTCTACATATGAGGAAGGGTGAGTTTGGCTCACATTGTTACACCATGGTTCAGAAGGTCACAAGCCCTCTAGTTACAAGAACTTTAAAGGATTTATTGACCAAAAAAACAGTGCCAACGAGGATATTTAAGCTTTTGACCCACTCCTTAAATATTTTGACTTATGGACTCATGCTACGGTATGAGCTTTCTTAGCTAATTGTGTTATGACACACAAATCCTGCATGTTATGACATACAGCACCTAATTCTAAACTCTTTGTTTACCTTTGTAACTATTTTCACTTTTTCTATACCCTAACTCTGAAACTCTAAACTTTCTTCCACTTTTAGAGAGCTTTGGGACAGGGACAGGAAGGTTCCACTCCAGAGGGAAGCACATGGAGCACTCCTGATGGCCCCAGTTCTATCATTAAAGAGACTTTTCCCTTGTATTTTTGTAACAATCATCTAATGATTTCCAACCCATATGCCTGTACCAGATGTCTGAACCTTCACAGGCCAGATCATATTTATTCCTTCAGACAAACCACTTCATATTACTTAGCAATAATCCTCAGGATCATTATTATCATTCTCATCACTTCAAACCCAAACACAGCAAATATGATGAATAACACACTTCAATTTCCCCCCTTGATTAATGGGCTGTGTGTGTGCACAAAAACTCTTCAGTCTGCAAGATGTGATTTCCCTGGTGAAGCCATTGCTGGCCAGATCTTTCCTGCACTGTGGAACGATTGGAATTCTGAAATGCAAGCACCCGAAATGAAACTTTCCTGTGCTGCAGATGCTAAAGGTATTAATTGCCATTTCTCTGCATTTTCCTGTGCTGTCCTGTCGTTATTACTAATTGTTATTCTTAAAAGACTTGTGAAATACCTGCAAAAGACTTGTGAAATACCTGTAAAACTCAGAACCTTTATTTGCGTCACTGGTTTGCACTTCAGCCCCTTAGAACTCCTTCTGCCCCTTTAGCAATCCCAAACCAATGAAACCCTGGAGTTTTGCTACATTCCAGAGTCAAAAAAGAGTTAACAGTGCACGGTGCAGATAAGGTTGTCACTACCCTTTGACAGCAAATACTGCTTTGTGCCAGGCTGGCTGATCTGATAAGGAGCGGAACCTCCCAGCAGCAGGATGCTGATAATGATCCCAGCAGCTCTGAGCTCCGGCACACAGAGCTCCATCCCCTCCTGAAATGCAGCACGGACACAACTGTGTGTCCGTGGCTGTCCATTAAAGCTGAGTTTTGTGCCCTGCTCGATGGATGATGCAGTGCCACCCTCCCCCAGGGGCTGCAGGGGGGGACCAGGCCACAGCTTTATCTTTGTTTTTCAGAGCATTCCGACTGCTTGCCATCACCGCAGCCTGCTGGAATCTGTTTGGATCACACTTTGATCAGGGAAAAAATGGAAATACCACCATGATGGTTTGGTTTAATGGAGATTTAGAAAAATGATCAGTTTCTGAGCTGTAAATCCCATATTTACCTTTACATCAGCGTGTCCATTTCTAATTGGATGTTCTGCAATCCAGAGTCAGTGCACCTGTACACAAACAGTGCTTTTCACTTCATAGAATCACAGCATCCCAGAATTATTTGGGTTGGAAGGGACCTTAAAGCTCATCCCCTTTCACCCCTGTCCTGCAGGGACACCTTCCCCTATCCCAGGTTGCTCCAAGCCCCATCCAACCTGGCCTTGGGCATTTCCAGGGCAGCCCCAGCTGCTCTGGGCACCCTGGTGTGGGCTCTGCCCACCCTCACAGCCAGGAATTCCTGCCCAATATCCCATTTAAATCTCCCTTGCTTCAGCTTAAACCCATTCCTCCTGTCCTGGCACTAAATGCCCTTATTTAATTAAAAATTTCAGTTGCATATTTGCCTCTGTGACTTTTATCAGAAGTCATTGCAGCATTTGTCCATAGCAGTCCCAGACTGCCATGTCTTTTCCATTCCTAGGATTTCTAGGGAGGTTTTGTTTCAAGTCCTGTTGGTATCCTGCTCATCTATAAGCATTTATTGATTTTTAGAGCCAAACCAACAACTGAAAACACAGGAGTGGGAAACAGGAATTGCAAAGAGGCAAAATGGAAGATAATGGAGGTTGGAAATGATGCTGGCTTTAACAAACCCTGCTTTACTAAACTCTGGTTTAAAAAACCCTGTTTTACTAAACTCTGGTTTAACAAACTGCTGTAACAAACTCTACTTCCTTGCTTGTTAAAACTGGTTCTATCAAGACAACCCTTGGCAGATCACTATGATTTTTAAAATTAAAAAAAAAGAGATTACACCAGTGCATGACTGCACTGTGATCCAAAGTGTCCCTCAAGAATATTTCCTAATTAAACTGCTTGATCAGTTTTATTACCTTAATCAGTGCAGCCAGCCTGCAGGAGGGACTGACACTTCTGTAGGATCCTGCACTGCAACAGTGGATTTATTTTCAGAGCTGTCTCTCTCTCTCTCATCAGCCTGATTTTTAGGCCAGGTTTACCTGTGTGTGAGGTTCACTGAAACAAGCTTAACTTCAGCCAGGTTTAGGAGACATATTGCAGAAAATTTAAAACCAAAAAATGCTTTTCTTGTTGTGTTTTATGGTGCAAGGGGTGTTGACAGTCATTGGGATTGAAAACAACACAGATCACAGAGCATCCCAACTGTAAATGCTATGGAATTCCTGACTCTTCAGGAAAAATCTCAGTTAATGCCCCATTCCCAAGATTATTACAGGAGATTAAGGAAGACAACATAAATTGTTTTCAAATACATAATTTCCAGTACTTTTGAGGCATCTTATTAATTTATCTCAGAGCATAACTGATCATCTAGATATGCAAATCAAGATTATTTGCCAAAAGCCCTTGACTACAGGAAGTGGTAAAATGTCCTTCAGACCGAAATAGTATGAAATAATCTTACCTTCAAACCCCTCTGTTCTTCTTGGATGTTTTTTGGAAACCTTGATTATTTTTAACTCTCCAAAGAGTCACAGTTCCTGTTTCAAACTGTATTTGGCCAATATTTTAACATATCCACTACGTGGTGCTTTTTTTTTTTTTTTTTCTGATAAATTTGTAGGTTTTCTCTGCACCAAATCTTAATTATGCAAATTCTGTTATCATTTGGGGAACACTTAGTCATGGAGCTTCATTGCCATGTTTTTGGGGATGGTAACTGTGGAGCAGAGAGAGACAGTGGCTCCAGAAGAATTAGTGATGGTCTGACAGTCAAATATAAATTATTCTGGGATATTCTGAACTGCTCCAAATGTTAATAATTATGTTATCAGGCATGGATGCCTACTAGGGTTAACCATAGGTGCAATTGATATTTTTCTGCTCTTCCACCACTGTTGGTTATTTAATGATGAGGACAAACAGAGACTGTTCCAGGCTTTAGCACTGAGCTACAAGGGTTCATTTTGTCCTCTTATGTGACAGCCTGCCAGTTTGCAGGCAAAAACAACAAAAAAAGGAATATTGTCTATCATTTTCCCCTGGAAAGATGGGACATTAATGAGATTTGAAAGGATAATTTGATGAGAATTTCAGCAATTCAAATCAAGTATGACATTGGAGGGTGAAAGGAAAGCAAAGAGCACTGGGGTGAGTCCTGGCAGAGCACAGAACTGGAGAGCTTTGGTTCTCCTGGAATTCCTGCCTGCATGTCCTGACAGGCAACCTGGAGAACTTTCAAACCCATAATGGGATATTCAAACCCCTTTGATAAAATGGCAAAGGTTACGTGGAATTAACTCATTCCAAAAGCCAGGATTCCTCATCTACCAGCATCCTTTTATCCTAAAAGTTGATCATAAAAGAAAATGAAAATATAGAAAATATTTTAAGAAGAAACTCTGCTGGTTTGATACCAGAGGAGACCTTCTTAATGGAGAGACTACAGATCTACCTTCAGATAAATAAAATGTGGCAAGGGGGGGACACACAAAGAAAATGGGGAATAGAAAACTCCTTTCCACGTGCTGAGTGATATTGATGGCTCTTGGAATGATTCACAGATTGAATTAAAACGCTTTCATTGCAGGATCATTTGAGCAATTTGGTTTCTAATTAAAGTATTGCCTCATTGCTGCCACAAAAGGCATTGATAATTTGGTCTGAGAATTTTCAGATAAACAAGAAATAGTTAATATGATGTCCCAATGTATTTCTGTCTTTAGGTGATGGCTTCCTTAGCACATTTCCCAAAGTTTTTAAGTCCACTTATGAAAGATTTGAGAAGGCTCTTCCTCCATTTTTCCAGTAATTTTTTTAGCTTATCCTTTAAGTTTATCTTTCTTTTTCTATCCTATGTGGAAATTTCCTGGCTATTATTCTAATTTATCTTTTTTGTTACTCAGACAATTATTTGTTACATTATTGATGGATTATTCACTAGCTCTTTTCCTTCTCCAGGGTTTATTTCTGCAAGAACAGCATTGCTGAGCTGCTGCCCTAAGTGGATCCATTTCTTTCTATGTGACATTCAAGTAATGAAGATTCTAAACTCTGTTGGTTCTGAACTTCTCTTACATTACTCTACCTGTTCCCTCCAACCACATGATACAAATGCGAATTTCAAGGGTTCTTTTTTTTTGTTTGAGTGTCTTTTTCCTCTGTAAACTACAAAGTTGGGGGTTTTTAATAACTAAGGAAATTTCTCAGTGTGGCTTGGCAATGAACAATTGAAATCTCTTGACAATGGGCAAATAAAGTCTCCCTCAGTGCTCAGGAATTGAGGGCATTTTCATGATGGTGCTGAGTGATCAGTGACAGATAGAGGCCTCTCCTGGATTTGGGAATGTGCAGCACATTCCAGTGTGGTGTAAACTCTTGGAATCCCAGACTGGTTTGGGTGGGAAGGGACCTTAAAGCCCATCCAGAGCCACCCCTGCCATGGCAGGGACACCTTGCCTGTCCCAAATTGCTCCAAGCCCTGTCCAGCCTGGCCTGGGACATTCCAGGGATGCTTCACCCAAAACTTCTCTGGGCAGACTGTGCAGGATTTCATTATTGGATACCACTGGACAGGATTTCATTATTGGATACCACTGCTGGGCCTCCCTCACATCTCCCAAAGAACCATCATTTCATGGGCTGAAAGAGACCTGAGGAACATCCAGGCTATTCGCAGGAGATTTTAATGAAGAATCAGTGAAACAGCAACATTTGCCTTCTTCCAGCTGCCCCTCAGAGCTCCCAGGAGCTGGGCTTGGCTTCTTGAGCCTGGTGGTTTTCAGCTCCCCTGGGATTTTGGATGCACTTCACTTCCAGATCACTGCAGTCCTCAAAGCTTAAAAATTCTGATGTTAAATGACCAAATTCCTTCACAATCTAATGCTTCTTGTCCGTGTCATTAAGAAAAAGGCAAGAAAAATGGAGAGAAATCTGAATCAACAGGAGAGAGGCCAAAAGGGAATGGGGGAAGCTGGTGGGGAGAGAGAGAAGTAAAAATGCTTTAATTCAGGTGCTCATTGGCATGTCTGGGCTGGCACCCCTGTCTGCCTGCTCTCAGAGGGTTTTCCATGTAAAAGAAGCAGGTGTGCCAAATGAATCTTTTCTGGAGCTGTAGCAGTTTCAGCACACTTATAAAAACCACAATTTCTGCCTTAAGAACTCCTGGAATCCCCACACTTTTTCTAGGCTCTGTTTGGTGCTTAGAATGAAAAAGATGGACATATTTGTAGGGAATAAAGCTGAATGTATTTTGTAAAATTACTGCCTGCTACGTTTTTATTTCAAACATGCCACCTACGTTGGAACTAAAAATGCTCCACAGTCTTTTTATAATTCGTCTTTGCTGGAAAACAGTTGGTGGAGAATTTGAGTAGGAAAACCCAAACATTGCCTTGGCCTTGAATCCTCCTGAGCTCTTCTTTGCAGAGGGTCAGTGAGGATATGTTTTAGGAACTGTTTGAGAGTCAGTTAATCAGAAATAATTTCATTTTGATTCATCACTAGAGCCCTTCACAAATTCAACCCCATAATTTTTACCTCTCTCTGAATCCTCTGAGAGTAACTCCTGAACCTTCCCCTTCCAGCTCCTGCCCTCACTGCAATGGCCTCAGGGAAGAGAAAGTCATGTTTACTGAAAAACCAAAACTGCAGAAGCAGCAATTGAAATTAGTAATGCAAAGCAGCATTTAGAAAATATCTACAAAATCACTCTGGGTGGAGAGGATGAATGCAGATTATTGCTCAGCAATATTTGATACTACTGTGGTTAATTCAGTCAAATGGCTCATTTAATATCAAGAGAGTCACTAATTTCAACAGCAGAGCCACAACCTCCATTTCTGTCAGCGTGGCAGAACAGCAGCTCTGAAAGAATGGCACTAAAAGGATAAACTCTGCCTTTTTTAGCTTTGAAATCTTTGTAGGTGCTAAAACAATTTTGCAAAAGGACAAATCTCAGTTTACTTTTAAATTTCCTTTTTTTTCCTTCGTTGCAAACAGAAGCACAAGGCATTGAACCCCTCAGAATGAGCCCCAAGGAGGTTCCTCAGGCAGGAATATTCCTTTAGGCAAGCACAGGGAGCAATTGGAAGCGTTCCTTGAGGACAGGCCCAGGGAACAAGGAGCTGCCTTCCATGGGGTCTGAGACAGGATGGAAGCAGAGATTTGCTCCCCCATCCAGGCAGGGTTTGCCATGCACTGAAATTATATTAATAATATATTTTTCTGCACAATTCAATGTTTCTCAAACTGCTTTCCAACCCAGGCAGCCAGGAATCCTGTAGCACTGAGATGTTCTGCCCTTTTTCTAGGAAATCTACATTTTACAAACTGGTGGCAGTGTCACACACAGAGTTCTCAGTGTTATGGCACATGGAAGGAAAAACTTAGAAATTGGAAAGAGTGGGGCAAGAAAGTCTGGGAAGGAACCATGAAAGCATCTCATTGCTGAGCAGGATCCAGTGTCTTTGCAGCTTCCTGACATCTCATTTAACGTGGTCTGAAAGTGTCATCCACAGCAGCCAATTTATCCTGAATTTTGCTCCAATAAGGTGAAGCACTGTGAGGTAATGGAGAGCTGGAGAAGGCTGAGCTCTGCTGAACCTGCATTTCTACTCTGCCCTCCCTGGGATGGTCAGGACTGGGAGGGAGTTTGGATTTTGCGTAATTTTAACACATGGTAAAGGTTACAGGGCCCAGCAAGGCGTGACACATTGTCTGACTGCTGGTATTAAGCTGCAAGACAATAAAGTAAATTTCTTTACATAATGACCTGAAAGATTAGTTACGCTTGATAAATGTGACTTGAGAGACTTTCCTGGAGCTCAGACTTTGCTCTGGGAGCAGAATTACATTTCTTAAAAATGTCTGAACATATCTGCTTTATAGATAGGGAAATTTCAGAATACAGTCCTAAATAACTTGATCATAAATACAGACCATTAAATTGCTAAATGCTGCTGAAATCTTTTATGGAGATAGAGCTAATCCAGTTGGTTCTTGGAAGATATATAGACCAGTTTCTAATTGGTCCTCAAAGTGGAGTTAGTGAAAATGAGGTAATAGTGATAGGGATGCAGGAATACATCAGCCAAAACAATTTCCATAGAGAATTAGAGATAGACTTGATTCAGGAAGGTCTTTGTACAACATTTAGCTGTGGGCCAGCTGGCAATGACCCCAAGCATGGCTGCAGTCACTGGCAGGACACAGACTGGAGCCATGGGCTCAGCAAAGGGTTTTGTTGTCCCTCCAGGCTGCGAGGGGTGCACAAACTGAATTAAACAAACTGAATTAAAGCTGAGTCAAAGCCTTGAGGGCACTGGCTCTGGGTAATCGTGCTCTGTTTCATACCTTAACCTCTTGGGCAGGGAGGAATGGGAATTTTGGGAATGTTGGTGGAAGTGGAGCAGGTCTGGGTTCGCTTCTGGGGCTGCAGCTCTGATGATCACCAGCTCTGCTGCTCTCCTTGTGAAACACAGCAGGAAAAACTTCCAGGATTTAGAAATTTGGGCATCATCCTCCATGGTTATTCTGGGAAATGCAAACTGTGAAATATCCAGGAGGAAGGCAGAGCTATAATCTCTTGGGGACTTTTCACATTTCAAAGATGAGAGTGATGATTCCCATGCAAGAACCATCCCAAGGTCTTGTCTGAGCTGGTGGAAGACTTGAGAACACATTAGGTCACTCTGCTGGGGACAGATTGGGCACAGAAACACTTCCAGAGGGACACTGGAGATCTTCTCAGTTGTATCCAAATCTCCTACAAGGGTAATGGCCCAACCTGCCTGGAGAGCTCATTCCAACACTTAACTGTGCTGAATATTGGGAATTTGTGCCTTGGAATCCGACCTCTAGCACTCACACTGCAAAGCTGTCAGCTCTGAGGTGAGCTCTGCTGACCCTTTAAAAGTAAACAGTTTACAGCACTCAGGAGTTGTTCACAAAATTCATTACTGAGAAGCATTAAAGTCCCAAAGTTGTGAGAGAAATCGGGGAGGGATTGCAGCCAATTGTGATTCAGTGACTCAGAGACCACTGGAAATGTGGTGCCAGTGGAACACAGGAATCCAAGGGGGAGCCACAAGAGCAAATTGTTTGTTTCAGCTGGACAAGTGGTGAGAGCAGAGGAAAACAGTGAAACCTTTACTTTAGAACAGCTTGGAAATTGAACTCTAATTCTGCATTTGTGGCTCAGGTCTCTCCCAAACCTATTTGTCTTCAGAAAGAGCTGAAAAGACGCTATAAATCCTACATTTTTCTAAATAAGGGATGACCTGGGTTATCTACTCCACTTCCAAATTGCATCTGGTGGAATTGTGCCCCTGTGTTATGGGATGCTGAGGGCAGAAGGGGGATCAGGGATGCTCAGCATCCCCCAGCTCAGCACCCACAGGGTGAGACAGGACCACAGTGGATCCTGTGCCCAATGCTATAAAATCTACATTTTTCTACATAAGGGATCACCTGGGTTATCTACTCCAATTTCAGACTGCATCTGGTGGAATTGTGCCCTTGCATTATGGGATGCTGAGGGCAGCAGGGGGATCAGGGATGCCAAGCATCTGCAGCTCAGCACCCACAGGGTGAGACAGGACCACAGTGGATCCCAATGTGCCCAATGCTATAAATCCTACATTTTTCTAAATAAGGGATCACCTGGGTTATCTACTCCAGTTCCAAATTGCATCTGGTGGGATTGTGCCCCTGCATTATGGGATGCTGAGGGCAGGAGGGGGATCAGGGATGCCAAGCATCTCACCACAGGGTGAGACAGGACCACAGTGGATCCCGATGTGCTTCCAGCACGTTCTGAGATGTGACAAAATATGCTGTCCTGCAGAGAGAGGAGGCTCCCTGGCTGCTCCAGCACAGGTACTGATCCAATGGGCAGCAGAGGGAGAGGAGAGGGGTTTGCCGAGCCCGGAATGTGCCGGGAATGTTAACGAGTCCTCTCACGTCACCATCCTCCCCTCCCTCCCTCCCTGCCTTCCCTTTCATGAGCCAGCCTGAAATCAGGGAATTACATGCTAAGGAAAACCCTTCAGCTAAACATATAATTATTCTGCACAGGATCAGTGCAGCATAGTTAATCAGTTTACCAACTGAATTAATTTTTTTTTTTTTTAATGTCTGCATCTCCCGTTGAGGGTGCAGAAATTCTGGATTTAAAGGGGAAAAAATGGCTCGCAGTTGTGAAATGAGTATCTACAGCAGACCATTTATTAGGAGAGAAACCTCCACTGCAGGCTGTTTTGGCAGACAAACCTGTCAGCCCCCAGGACTTTGAATCACAGCCTCTGTGTGGAGTTATTACAGGTACTTAAGGAATAGCTGGTTTCCCATTTTAATTTTCAGCTGTTCAATAGCACTGCATTCTCTGAAAGTTACAGCAGTATTTCATTGCATTGTGTTTAATTTCATTTCCTCGGACTGCTCTGAAAAGTGAGTGTTTATTTGGACAGAGGTGTCACTTCCCTGTAAATGAGTTCACATTTTAAATGACCTACTTGTAAACTGCTCCCCTCAGGAAGTACAACATCTCCAATGCTCTGGCTTGTAAAAGTACAGAGAATTCCCCTCAGATTTTGCCTCCAATGGAAACACAAACTCTCATTCTTTTGTCAATTCAGTAAGACATCCTAGCTCCCCTCTGCACCCCAAACCCCCAGACTCTGTTAGGACTCTCAGTGCAGGTTAAAATGGATGGGTTTGGGTTTGGAGTGCTCACTGACGACCTGCAAAGTGTTCCTGAGTTTCACAGCGAGCTCCTGCACCAAAAAGCCACAAAAATCTCCAGGTAAAGCATTCCAGATGCACATCTTGGAGGACAGCTTGCCGTTAACTCCCATTCAATATGTTAAACCTGATCCAGGGAAAAGTGACCAGTTGGAAACACTGAGCCTGAAGGCACTGGGGAGCTTTTTGGGCAATGTTTGTTTTCCAGTGGGGAAATCTGAGCAAGGCAAAGGTTTTTCCTAAAAAACCCGTTTCTTTTGGGTCCACAGAACACATCCCCAGGAAAACAGGTAAGTTATGTAAGAAATGGCTATAACCAGGGAAAACACCTGAAAACCATTTGGAGATGTTTAAAATGTTGGAAAATTTGGGGGAAAAAATGAATACTGACTAAAAACTGTTGCTAAAAACACCTCCCCAATTAATGTTGTCAGCTCCTTTGAAACCTTCCCTTTCAACCACAGTGCTGCATCTGCTAAACTCAACAAAATATGTTTGTATAGAGACAAAAGTACGCAGAGTTTTAACTTCTAGAACCCCTGAGGGCCTCAGCAATGAATTTCCCCAGACTTGCATGGCCTTTTCAGGTTGTCCACACCATCAGATGCAGCTCCCTAATTGAATTCCAGTTGAGTGCGCTCCCGAGAAAGGAGCTGAGGATAAATACAAGATGCCAACTTGTCATTACAATGTTCCTTAAAGCCTACCCATTTTTACTTTTTTGGCAAGTAACATTTCCTAAAGGAAAAGAACAGAAGGGTGTCTCCTCTTGGGGGGGCTCAGGCTGCAGCTGCTGCTCTCATGGGATGCTGTAACCAGGACATGTTCTGGGACCTGGGTCTCAAACCATTAACATCATTTTCGTGGCTTCTTTCCATCTTCTCTACAGTTATTTGGTGCTTCTGGTACTCACTGCTAGTTAGTTTCAAAACATGGGCTTTGCTAGCAGATTTTAGGAATAAGTTCTAATGGCTTCAAGGGATGTGATAAATGCAAGTTTTAAAAGCACGTTGCCATAATTTCCCTGTGAAATGTCATTTACAATCTCCACAAATAAAACTAATTGTCTACATATTTTTAAGCCCCCCAAAGGTATATTACAGAGGCAATATTTGTTCCATTGTTTATTAACATGTTGCTCTCTACAGTCAAGATAATGCTCATTCCTAAAGTGGTAATTTTTTGAAAGTGTCTTTAATTTACCTCTTGATGCTGTGAAAGAAGTGACCTTTCAGAATAGAACAGCTACATAAAATCTACCTTATCATTGCCAATCACTGCCTGCGCAGACCTTCAGCCTCCCTGCACATGGATTCAGCACAGTGACTGTAACAAACAGAGCTGAGCTGCACAACACATGGAAATTACAGGCACACAGTGGCCACAGTTGGGCAATTTTTGCAAAGTAAGGTAGTTACAAGTAGTTTTAAACTGACTCTGCTCTGCCATTTGTGTGGGTTAGGTCTTTCCTTTGGCTGCAGCTGAACAACGCATCTGCAAAGGGACAAAAAGGAGGCTTGTAAAATTAACGTGGGGGGAAATGCACAAATGTGCAACTTTCCTGTTTGTGGATGTGCAGCTCATGCTACCGAGGAAAATACCAACGTTGTGAATACTTCAATGTTCACTGCATTGTATTTACCAATGCTTGAACACAGAGCACTGACAGTGCTGCCTACTCCAGATATCCCTGTGGATGGTGCACTGTGCAGGCTGGTGTGGAAATCCAGCTGTCAGGCAACTCCAGGCATGTAAAAACCTGCTGCTGGTGTGACCTTCCTCCACTGCACACCATGGGTTACTGCTCCCCAATATGTCATTATTGTGCATCAGGAAGAATGAAAAAGTAGCAGGAAGTAATTTTAAATTTAGCAACAAGTATTCTACATGCTTTGACACTTAATTTACATTATAATTCAAGTAAGGAGTTAAATTAGCAGAGTGATCTGTCCACTTTTTAACTCTTTTATGTCCTGGGAATGAAGGTGTGGGTCAGTAAACTCCTCTGCAAATACATTACGATTTGCTATCACCCAATGACATTGAAGCTGTGGAATCAATTCTATATCTAAAGGTTTAGGATCCATCCCAATCACCTGCTTAAACCCTCCCAATTACCCCGAGTTCCCAAACATCTGGGAAACAAAGTACATCCATTCCTCCAGACACCGTTTGCTTCACAAGACTCTGTGCTTGTAGAGGAATAATTAGCTGATAATGGCAACGTGTCTGATAAGCACCAAAACAGCCCAATATCAGCGAAGTGTGGAGATGCAGCTCAGCAAAATGAGATCAGACCCATTCCCTTATTAATGAGAATACTTTGAAAGCTTTGAGGGCATTCGAGTGGGCATCCAGTTCAACCCTCCCACAGAGTTCGGTCATCACATTACAGGAATCATTTCCGTGAGTAACCTACACCCCAAATTTGCACCTCTTCTCCTTATATAACAGACATCCCCCGTGGCAGGAATTATTTGTCTCAAAGACGGGCAGCTCATCAGAAGCACTGTACAACAACACTAATGCATCCCACTGTGGGAATACAGTGGGGGGGAATTCTCCGCAGAAATTTAAACCACTTATCATCAGAACGATCCCTCGCCCTGCCATCCATCCCGCTCTGTTTGCAGCACAGCCGAGCATTGTCAGGCAAAACATGTCACGGCTGACGGCTGTGTTGCGAAGCTGCGAATGAGCAGGGAAATCATCATTCCTGTCAAGTTATCCCGGCGAGTTTCCCCGCTCAGCCCTGCGCCTTCCCTGCCGCGGGCGCGGAGCCTCGCACACCGGCTGGGCAGCCTGCACAGGGCAGGACACGTCCCTGGAGGAGCCCGGACAGGGCAGGACACGTCCCTGCAGGAGCCCGGACAGGGCAGGACACGTCCCTGCAGGAGCAGGATGCCTCAGTCCAGCCCCCGGCTCCTGGTGCTCCTTGTGGTACCCAAAACTAGCGAGCAGCGCTGCACAGCCACTGCATCACATCACCTGATGTGAGCAAACCAGAGCTAAGCAGGGCAAATTTAAAGCAGCCAAACATGCCGGCGTTACCCTGTGCGAGGCATAATGGAGCCGTGAGACACAAACACTTCGTGTCTGCATTGTCCAGCAAATGCAGCTGATCCCGGCTCCGCTGCCGGCAGCAATTCCCAGAGCACGGCGCAGCTCCAGCAGCCTCTCCTCAGCCCTGTCTCCAACAACTACTGGGCAAAAGCAGCGCAGGGATGCTCGGAACTGAATAAACTCTTCCCAAAACAAAGAATGCGAGAGCACGGATGCAAATTGCCAGGATCCCAAGTACAGACAATACACGGCAATAAACGATCCTACCTTTCATCCAATCCACTACTTGCTTGGGCGTCCACTTGCTAATAGGTTCCATAACGAGAGCCATCATCAGATCACTTTATCATTCACACCAAAATCGGGGGAAAAAGGAGAGAAAAATCGTATCAGAGCATGGCTGGGCTACGAGAGCGGTCGGGTTTTACAGTGCAGTTCAAAGAGAAGATGATGCTTTGTCCCTCCAGGTTCCTCCTGCACTGATTCAGTAATGTATAAAATTACACTGCTTGATCAGCTCTGGCACCTCCCCCACTGCACACAGCCTGCAACACCCGGAGCACCGAGCCAGGAAATGGTGCAGTACAGACTTACTTACCACAGCCCGAGCCCGCCGAGCCCGGCACGGATCAGGCACGGATCGCGCACGGAGCCAGCGATGCTCGCCCCGCTCCGCTCCAGCCGGCCCCGGGATCCTCATCGGGGAAAATGGCACTGCTGGAACTTGACGGCAGATTGTCTCGGCTTCGTTGTGAATATGCTGACTGTCACTCGGCTTAAAGTGAAGAGAGAAACGTCAGGATATCGCCTGGCATCTGGCAAAATGCTGAGCAGCTCCATCTTTACAATGCGAAATGTTGCTGGAGTCTTGTACTGTGTAATCATGTAATTCAGAATGTCAAACACAGTATGAAAAGTCTTACCCGAGAAAAAAAACTGCTGGGAGAAAACTCTTTTCTTTTTTTTTTCTGGCCACTTTCAGAGCCAGGATATTTCCTCCTATGAGCTGCTCATTTTGTAGGGGAAGAATGACAGCATTGAGGGGGCAATTCGTACTACTACAGCACTTTAGGATAGACAAGTACAGCAAGCATTTTGACTCCCAGTACTGGGATCATTAGTCAACATCTCCCTTTTGTTATGAAGGAAAAAAAAAATGCTTTAATTATTCCTAATTCCTAAGTTTACTACCTTTCTGACAGATGAAGGTGAAACATTTCAATGAGACATGCCAAACAGCACTTTTTGGACCCATTTGTGACTCTCTGCACCTCATGCAGCACAAATTCTGCAGCCTGTGGCTGAGAAGGTGCTGCAGGCTCCAACCTTTTGCCTGGGATCTGCAGCTCCACTATTTTATATTAAGGGGAGAAACTCAAAGACCAGAAAAAAAGGCAGAACAAAACAGTTCCACCTTTCCCTTCAGTGATCTTTCCTCTGTGCCTTTTCCTCCTGCATTGCTCCAAGCTTTCCAGCACATCAGGGCAAGAGGATGGTGATGTTCTGCTCCCCTGGGGCTGGCCTGAAGTCCCCAGGCTGAGATCTGTCCTCTCTCTCTCTCATATAGAGGAACACGAAATATCAATGGAATCTTTATCACAGAGCCCCAGGGTGGTTTGGGTTGTAAGGGACCTTAAAGCCCACCCCGTTTCAGCCCCTGCCATGGCCAGGGACAATTTCCACTTGCTCCAAGCCCCATCCAACCTGGCCTTGGGCACTTCCAGGGATCCAGGGGCAGCCACAGCTTCTCTGGGCACCCTCAGAGCCTGTCCACCCTCACAGGGAGGAATGCCTCCCTAAAATCCAATCTTAACCTACTCCCTGGCAGTTTATTCTCCACCCTTTCAAGGCTCTTTTTGATATAGTTAAGGATGCAGACAGGCATCCTTCCCCCCACTAAAGTGTCTCCAAAGAGATGTGCCATTCTCAGATCAGTGATGCACTCCATCCTTTTTTATTTTTCTTTAGCTTTGGGAAATAGTGTGATTAGTATTCTATGATGTATTTGGAGTGCTCAGAGCACAGATCTTCTTTACAAAAGGATTCACATCAATTCTCCTTCAAGAAGGCTGAACAGCATGTCAGCTCCCTCTCTGAGTTTTGGGAGACCACTTTCAGCAGCTTCAGTTCTGTCTAAATAGCTGTTTACAATGGACATCATAATGACAAAGATCTCAAAGGCACAATACTTCTCTTTTTAGGCAGTAGTGGGCTAGAATTGAGAATAAATATTTCTATTAGCTATTGGAAACTGTGCAAGCGGTTTGGAGGCCATTATTTCTTCAAATTCTTAATTGTTTAAAGTTCAATACCAGCATGGAAGAATTTGAGATAAGCTATGTTGTGTACAAACTTGGTATTTTGACATTTTTGACATTTGAACAACAACAAAAATCTTCATTCATGATTGTTTGGACTATTTCCCTAATTCCTGTCATTTGACAGACATTCTGTCAATGCCCCTTTGTCCCACATTTCCTACCCAGGCTTGACTGGGCACTTTTTAAAGTATATTTGGACATATTTTTGAAAGAGGATGAAGCCTGAATTCAAAGCTCATCAATGTCAATGGGAATAATTCCACTCATTTAAATTGTCCTTGGATGACAAAGGAGGCCTCCAACTATTATTTTGGAATCAGGACTTCCATTTTCACAATGAGAACCTTCTAAATCCTTCATGTCCTGCTACTGAGGCTCCTCCCCCCAAAGAAGGTTTGCATTTTCATTTATTACCAGGGTTATTCATGGTGCCAGCTGAGACAGGAGCTATAATTTGGCTGAAAGACCCTGGCTGTTAGATTAAACTCCTGTGATTTTCCTTATCATCACCAGCCACAGTTTGCCTGTATGCTGGGATTTTACAACCTTCAGGACAACCATCTACTTTTTTGTTCTACTTCTTGGAATGAAATATTCAAAGCTGCTAAAAAAGCTCAGTTTCTCTCTTTCCTGATGATTTATTCAGGTTCATTCTCTGTTGCAAAGATCAGTGCACATGGCCCTGGTTTGTCGCGCATCATTCCAACCCCAGGGAAATGTTCCTTCATCCATTCCCAGAGGTGTGTTCTGTGTGATGGTTCTATCTGGGGATTTCCTCTGCTTCTTCTTTTGTTGTTTCCAGAAAGATTTACTCCTCACACCCATGGGAATGTCACAAGAACATGGCAAGATCAGGAGAGGGGCCTGTGGCAGGCCATGGCACTCAGTGATGGATCCAGCTGAGCACCAGAAAGGCCAAATGGAGCCCAGACTATTTCTGGAGCCACGGTTCAAGTCAGCTCAGAGCACTTTTTGACACCGGCAGGTTGTCTTGATCCAGGCAGGTTGTCACTCTGCTGTCTGAGGTAATGACTCTGGAATGAGAAATCATGGAATTCACCCCTGCACTGAGCTGTCACCTCTCCCTGACAGGCTCCATCACCATTCCTGTCAGCCATGGGTCACTGCAGTGGGATCAAGTGGCTCAAGTCACTAAACAAGGAAATTTTAAGAAAAATAGGCAAAACTGTGCAATCCATAAAGCTGTGCCATGTGTTTTTCTGCCTGTTTATTGCAGGGCTTCTGCCTAGATCTATCCCCCACCCTACCTAGCACTGCTTCCTAATGCCAACATAAAAGCAACAATGCATTCCCATGACTGTGTTTTTCTTCCAGGCTGAATGTAGCAAATCAAGAGAAAAAAGATCAAGGAACATCTTTCTCACTATTATTCTATCTAGGTCATGTAAATGAGAAATACTTTCTGACTGAAGTCTGCATAAGCATTGGAGCAAAGGGAGGCATTTGAAAGGGAGAAAGGAAGCAGAGCTTTCACTATGAGGCAGCGTTGTTGTCAAAGGCCTATATAAAATAATCTGGTAATTCCAGCCCATAATCATCGCTGCTGCCTTTGACAGCAAAGGCCTAAGGCTGAACAGACTGGTGGAAAGGTTTGGAGTCCCTCCTCCTTGCCTGCAATAATGCTGAGAGTGCTGTAGCTTTTCAGCACTGCCTGGTATCTCTGGGATTGCTAATTAAACCATCAGTCTCTGTATTTTCATGGTCACTGTGGGAGGCAGTTAAATGTTCTTGTGTATTTCATGGCCAGTGATAACTTTCCAATTAAGGATTATGTTCAAATCTGGTACCACAGCCACTCTAACACTTAGAACAATCATGTATTTCTCACAGTTTTCATTTGGTAACAATTATTCTCATCTTCTTTGATGAAGAAATAACTTGCATGTTGTGAAATAAGTCCTTTAGGAGAGGGTTAGTTTAATAAAGCCTTGACATGGCATTTGATGTCCATTATGGAAAAACAAGAACATGCAGTTCCAGATTAAATAAGTCATGAATGCCTTGGAAAAGTGGTATGTAATGTTATAACTTAGGATATCTGTAATTTATATTATTAATGGAAAAGTAAGAAAAATCTCCAAGGAAATGACTGTTGAACTCTTGGTTATCACTAAAGCTTTCTATCATGTAACATTCACATATTATACAGCTGCTTTTTATGGAAAAGAACATATTCTTAAAAACCAGAATGGAGCTAAACTGTTTGTTTTGGTCAGTTCTGTTCCAGGCCAGGCTCTGCCTGATGTTGCCTCCAACCCTTGAGACACTTGTTGAGAGATGGCAAGGAAAGTGCCTCTGGTGAAGTTGCATGAGAGCAATAAATGTGCTGGGAGGAACAAAACCCAGCTTAGGTTTGGGATAGGGATTGACAGATTCTCCTATTTAGGGCTAAGCCTCGGCCTTACTTAACCCTGGCTTTCAAACTGAGGGGCTGGGCTCTGCTGTCACAGAGCTGGGGCAGGCTCCTGTGCTTTGAGCAGCCTGGGAATAATTCCACGCATTCAAATTGTCCTTGGATGACAGAAGGGGCCTCCAACTATTATTTTGGAATCAGGACTTCCATTTTCACAATTAGAACGTTCCCACTAGGGGTGGAGGCTGTGAGGAAAGGGTTTGGATCATTCCCAGCTCCCAGAGAGGGTCAGTGGATAGGTTCCCCATGGTCCATCAGTGTTTATTTCAGATCACAGGACATCCTGAGCTGGAAGGGACAAGGATCAAGCCTAACCCTTCAGCGAACATCCAGGGATGGAATCCACACCGTGGTGCTCTCAGCACCACGCTCCAACCAGCAGAGCCAATCTCTTGGGTGGGTTTGGGGTGCATTGCTGTGCCCAGAGCAGCTGTGGCTGCCCATGGACCCCTGGCAGTGCCCCAGGCCAGGCTGGAGAGGGCTTGGAGCAATTTGGGACAGTGCAAGGTGTCCCTGCCATGGCAGGGGTGGCGCTGGATGGGCTTTAAGCTCCCTTCCCACCCAGACCACCCCAGGATCCCGTGATTCCCCAGCACCCCCAGCCGAGGCTCCTTTGCCGAGGTTCCCTGTGCCAGGGAGGCACCAGCCTGGCCTGGGGGGATTCTGGTGGCTGCGGTCGCTGCTGCCCGTGCCCGAGCCCCGGCATGGGCAGGATGCTGTTCCACATTCTGGAGTGCCATCTGCTGGCTCCGCACCCGCCGGCAGCTCCGGCAGTTCCCTCTTAATAAACCCCACTTAATTAATTAATTAATTGCATTTCATTTTCACTGATGTTTTATCAACATAAAGGTTTTTTTCTACAGGAACTCACTGTAGTCTCTGCTTTTCCATCACAGGTATTAATATCCCAGTTTTTACATGGAGCCTCATTAGAAATTTATATATTTTCACGGTCCATTAAATGATAAAACTGCTTTATTAATGTGTGTTAGTCATAATTTATGATACTTTACTCATTAATTGAGTATTAAAACACCCTTAAAATTGTCTGGAAATCAAGGCTAACATTACAAAAATGCAAGAAATACTCAGTTTCTCAGGAATGTAGAGAAATAATTTCATTATCACTTGCTAAAAATGTGATTTGACATGGCTGAGATGGTTTTGTGTGCTGCTTTTTTCTCTGTGTATTTTAGTGCTCACAAAAGCTCCTCCTCTGACCTCTTGGGACTGAAATCCTCTATTTAGCCACAGAACATGAACATCATGAGGAGAGGCACTGCAAACTTCCTCCTGTCTTGCATCACTTTCATCATAACATCACCTTTTTTTTTCAGGAGCTGCCCTTTAGCTGTTGCTTCACTTCCTTGACATCAAGAGTCGCTTTTCTATAAAACAGGTTCTCTAGATTACACATCTTGTGGAAAAATAATCACTTTTTGCAGCCTTATCCAGAGTTTTAAATGCAACTGAAGTGTATTAATGCCAAAGATAAAATGTAGAAAAAAATTAACCAAAAATATAATTCTTCTCCAAGAGAAATCCACTGATTTCAGTGAAGACATTATGAAGTTACAATATGGGTCATTTTTTCTCATAGAAGATGAACTTTGTGTTCTTTGACTCAGACTACAAATGAGCAGAGAACACTGAAATATTTTCATGTTAAGGGAAACAGGATCCTCTGTTTTCAGCCTGTTTGTTGATACACCAACATGTTTAATCTCCCAAAGAGCCCCAAATAAGAAGGAATGTTCCCATCTAGGAATACCCAAAACAATCTTCAAAGCAGAGATACAAGTGAATGCTGCCCTAAAACAGAGGCTGGACAGAGTTAAAGAATAAGGCAGGGATTTATTAAAAGGCCTCCATGGATCCACCTTGGGCAGCACAGAGCCCAGCCAGGGCTGCACCCAAGATGAACCAAAATGGTCCCAAAATGCACGAGTGGTCATGGGCTCTGTCCCTGGGATCAGCTCTGCTCCATTTGCACCTTGCAGTTCATTGTCCCATCCCAGCTTTAGCCCATCCAGTCCCACTCTGCTTGTTTTTCTCTCTCCAGCCCACGGGGTTTGTGCTCCTGGGCTGAGATTTGGGTCATTTGTCCTTGGTGCCCAGCTGGAGCAGGAATTGTTTTGTCTCCCTGCTCTGCGCACATAGCTCACCATGCCCTGATATGAAGCCCAGACCCACACACTAAAGCAGCACAGAGTGTGAAAAATATAAAATCTAAAACCTGAGGCATCACATGAAGAAAGTCCCTTGAAGCAGTACCAGATGAAGAGGCTTCCACCTTGCCAAGGAAGTCTCCATTTGGGGACTTGTGCCACCACTGTGAGTCACAGCTTCCTCCCCAGATAAACTTCATGAGGACACAGACATTTGGGTGATATTTGGGTAATGTTAACTTTGAGCTGCTGGGAAACACAGGGCACAGGGGCCTCATCTGCTTCACTGATCTCCTCACTTGGCCATCACCAGTTTGGCAAGCAGGGGAAACTGCAGACAGATCCTTTGTTATCGTTTTCCTGCACAGAACTCCTCCAGGAACAGCTAAAAAGCTCTGCTCAGTTCAGAACTGACTACAGGAACTAAATTAAGGAGAAACAGGGAAATATCTCACAGTAAGTCTCTTTGAGCCTCTCATGCAGCTTCAGAGGGATCCTGTAGCACTGTGCAGGCAATTCCATGCTCGGAATGGATTCACTCTCTTAATTCAGTTTTCCATGACATGGAGCTTACAGCACTGACATTACAGGGTCAGCATGAGAATTTCTGAGGGCAAAACTGGACAATCTCTCCCAAAATAAGTTCCAGCTCAACAGAAATCATCTATGTTATTCCAAATTTATTACATGTGGATCAATGGCCTTTATTTTGTAGATATTATGGAGATCAGACTAAATATTCAGACCTCTCCTTTTTGACCCTAAAGTCATAGGAATTTTAAAATTTGAGTGCTGCTAACTCCAGCCCCTTTTCATTGAGGAAAATAAAATGTCAGAATATTTATTACTACAATATGTTTAATTTCCTGTCAATACATCCATATTCATTTATATGCAATATGATTGGTATTTGCCTTTCCCCTTCCTCTAGTAAATAAATGGAAAATATTTATTTGATAAAAATGGAATAAATGTTCAATGTACTTCCTCTGCAAGAATCACATAACAACTTTTAAGCAATAAACCATCTGCTTCTCACTACATTAGGTAAACAATATTACTTTGGGAAAAAAAAAAGCAGTAATAATGGAAAACTTGACAACAGTAATAAAACTTCCAAACTATTGATACCAGATTCCCTTGCAATTCATTATCTGCTGGCTGGAAAGTTGGCTTTGAAGCACAAGTGCCTGTTGATTTTCCTAAAGCGTTCAGGGAAGCAACTCAGAATATTCTGTGATTCTGTGAAATTTGGGCTGTATATTCTGTGTGACATTTATGGTGTGAAGAAAAGACACAGCACTGTTGGAAATGGATTTGTTTTGCCATTGAGGGACCCTCAGTGTGGTGGGAGAGGAGGGACAAGCTCATACTCAAGTGTCCAGGAGAGCCTGGGTGCACTCTGGGCCATTCCACTGAGAAAAAACCACTTTATTATTTGTGTTCCATCATTATCTCCTTCTCTGCCATCCCACAGCAAAATGTGCCTTACAGAAATGTCTGAGCATGAACTTCAATATTCAAAGAGTCATTTTGCCTTGTAGAGATATCTGATGGGGTGACCCAGGATGTGCTGGCACGGGGAATGTCAGATTCATAAAATTGTGACAATTATTATCATCCCATCTTCATTTTCCCCCGTGATTTTCGGTCCAAGCTTGTCTTTCATGTTGCCAAGTGACTGGTGACAGCAAAAGCTTTTCTTCAAGGCATTCTCAAGATGGTTTTTTCTTTATCTTCCCATCTCTGCAAAGCCCTGCTATTATTAGGTCTTCCTAATGCCTTGGTTAAAACCTCAGAGATTATGCTCCTGCTGTATACTCCAGTAGCCTCTTCATTCTCCATGTTTAGTTAGACTCAATATTTGCTTGGAGGACTGGCTGTGACTACAGAGATATTCCCAGTGTGTGACTGGAGCCAGGTTTTGTGTTACCTTAATATTGTAAGTAGAAATAGAGATACAAGAATCTGAAAGGTAGAAAAAGAAAATTCGTGTGAGCCTTGAATACTTGCCAGACTAACCTGACATGAAAACATCTGCTGCAGCCTTCACCAGGGGCACTTCAGAGAATTTAGGATGTGAAGCTTCCTATCCTGCCTTGATACATCTGTGAACGAGGAAACCTCAGCTCTAAGTGCAGAGCTGGAGATTTTTCATCCTTTCTGCAGCCACAGAGTTAAACACTGATCCGAAAGAAGGATGCAGAATAAAAAGGTCTCTTCCCTTCAGCCTGTCTCTCCAAATTAACTTGATTTGCTGTTTAGAGACTGAGGAGATGATGGTGATGTGTCCTGTCGTGTTTTCCTCTGCATCCCAGCAGCATGCCCTTTGCTCTTAACCAGGAGCTTTGCATCAGCAACCAGCTTTCCTCCTGTAATTAATTTCTCAGGGCTCTTCCCCTGCTCTTTCCATTCCAAACAGCTCTGCTCTCTCTTACATGCAACAGTAGTTTTATTTTGAAAGGGCCTGGCAAGCAAACAACATGATGTTTTCCCTTTGGACAACCTGAAGCCATGTTAGATGGTGACAAGACGTGCTCTGATCAAGCCGAGGAAGGCACAAACTAATTGCCAAGAGCTGGGGAGCTCTGTAGCTGTGCTTCAGAGCCAGCTTTCATTTCTCTCTCACTTTCCTGCAGTCACAAATTGCACCAGCTCAGCTCCAAAATAAAGGCCTGCCATCCAGAAACCTTGTTTATAGGAAGGGCTGTCAGAGCCATCTGCAGCTCCTGCTCCTTCCTTCCTTCCACACCCCGGCAGCTCTCGGTCCTCCTGTCCCCTGGGAGGCAAGGACAGCATGTTCTGCAGCCACCAAACACCAACCACAGCCCTGCCACAAAAACCCAGGGATAGATCCCTTGGTTTAGGGGTTTTCAACAGCTACTGCAACAACAGTTCTTTAAGTGCTTTCTGATTTCTGACATATCTGATCCCCTGTGCATTTCCTCAGGATCTTCAAGTCCTTCAGGTCTCCATGAGGAGTCTGTCTTCTCTTTTTCAGCATCTTCACAGTGAGAAAAACCTGCATTTTTATCTCTTCCCTTAGTTGGGCTTGTTTTGCCTGTGAGTATGATTAGAAATGCACATATCAAAACCTCTCACCCTAAACCAAGGAGCCGAGGCTTTTAATGTAGACATAACCATGACCACGCCTTGCCCTTGGAGCCTCCTGCACATCCGCCAGCAATTCCCCAGGTCACTGAGTTTCACCAGCTTTGTTCCTCAAGCTCCTGCTCTTTCCCCAGCTGAATCCAGTCCACAGCCCCAGGACTCAGCTTTTCAAACCTCTCCTGCAGTTTGAGCTGCTGTGGGTTTATTTTTCCGTTCAGTGCAATAGCAGCAGCAGCAATTTTGGGCTACACAGCTTCTCTGCAGGTGTTACTGCTGTGAGCCAGGGCTGGGAAAAGGTGAGACAGGTGAGAAACCTGTTAAGGACTTGCCCCTTATTTGCTGGTCCCTGCAGACAAGGCCCTGTGTCCTCTGCTTGGAGGAGCTCAAGGATTTTAGCCACTATTTCAAATTATAATGTTTAACTAAAAATCAAAGTCATATATTCCAATATTATCTCCCTCTTCCCCATAATTCCTCCAAGGCTCATCTCAGGATAATAACTTTACATCATGTGAGCTACCCATTTAACATTTTCTTAACTCTTTGGGGAAGGGGTGTAACTGTGCAGCCGTCTTAAATTAATTTGAAAGAGTTAGGGAAAAAATTGGTTCCATTGATCTATCTAAAACCATCCATATTATCTCCATCTATTATTTATAAATTCATTTTGCATTCTAAACTAAACCCCACACCGTCACTTATGTTTAATGCTGCCTGCCCATTTTCCTGATGAAGTGCCACATTTGCTGCATTTCTGCATCACATCTTTTTAACAAATGTCTAATTTCTGCAATCATGTATCTTGCTAAGAAAGTTCTTCCTCCTTTTGTATAGCTCACCAGTTTTGCTGTATTGCTGCTCTCTCCCAGTACATCATCGTGGAACTTAGCAGGACATTTCTCATGTTAATTGAATGTTCTGCCCATATATACAGATATTTATAATCTCCTGGGGGAAAAACTGTTTTAGTGGCTTTTCATAGCACAATTCATTTTCTTATTTCTACTTATTCACAGAAAATGTTAGGATTAAAAATAGCTTAGGCTGAAAATTTTGTTGAAAGCTTTCTCCCCTAAAATTATAAGTGACATGTTTTCACACTTAAACAAAAATATGTATCATCAGCTGTGAAAAAAGTGACATAAAAAGAGATTAATTTTTAAATATATTAATTTATTGTAAAAAACTTTGTACAATGTTTTTAAATAAATCTCTGATTAACTCTTCTGGTAGAACATCACCCTGGTTGGAATTCCAATATTCAGACTAGAATACAAAGGTTAATTATTTTGCTGTTAAATTACCACCAGAATCAAAACTTTTCAGGAATTATGACTCACATTTTCCTATCTTTCCAGCTTTGAGTTGCTGCTTCTAGACTGTGACCCTGTAGATTGAAAGAGCATTTTCAAATTTTACTATTTATCACAAATGTACGTCTTGGACACTAAAATCTCCCGCAGGCAAATAAATTTTTTATGCTGAAGATAAGCATTCCCTTTTGTACAATTTTAGCTGTACCAAGTTAATAGCTCTAAAATATGACTTGATTTGAATCTCAATTTCCAAACACTGCTTTGCCAGTGCAGCAGCTAGAAAGTGATACAAAATCAAGGTGAGCTTTCACAGGGATGTGACAAGGAGAGGACTGACATTAGAAAGTAATACAGAATCAAATTCCCATTCCTGGAACTCAGTTCATCACCCTCTGTGGGCCTGTAGGGTCACTCTTGCGCTTAAAAGCCAATCATGATTATTTGAATATTCCTTTCCAGTCAGTTGTGTCCCTTCTGTGTCCCAGAAATTTCAGCTGGATCACATTTCTTAGTTGGCTCAGGAAAACAATATCATTCTGTATTAAAAATGATCATAGCAAAGTTACATTTATGCCCATGAAGAAGTGACATTTATGTCCATTTGTTGGCCAGAATAAGAAATCCTTTGGACTCAGAACTTTCCCTTCTCCTACAGACACAAACTGGGGCTGTGGCAATCAGAAAGAATTCATGTATTAAACCACTTAAGCACAGCATAAGGGCCTGCTCTGACTTGGAAAGTGGTTATGTTAATTAGCTTAAATTTGCAAGAATTTGACTAAATAGGAACAACTTGACATTTAGTTTGAAAGGTCTAAATGTTTCTGCAGAGTTCAGACACCAGTACTGCAGGTAAGGTATTGCTTTTTTTTTATCCCTTCCCAAATGAAGCCAGGAATACAAAAAGTTCATTTGCAAATGTTTACCTAACATAAAGGACTTAGAGGGTGCCTATCAAGGAGGCTGACACAGATCCCGATTAAGTCGAATCCCTGGCAATAGACTGTGCCATGAAGTTGGGCTATTTGCTTTTCTTCAATCCTCCCTGGCTTTAGATGCTCTCAAATCTTCCCTAATCCCCGCTGAAGGGCACAGCTAATTAACCTGGGAAGGGGCTGCTCTGCCTTTGCAGCCTCCCTGAGCACCTGCACAACACCCAGGTGATGCCTGCAGATGCCCCAGGAGCAGGGACACATCCAGGGTTGGGGAATGGCACCAGGGCACCTTTCTCACCCCTGTCTGAAGCCCTGCAAAGGACAGAGATCATTTTCTGCTGCTCACTGGGCTGCAGATCCCATATCCCATTGAGAATGATACATTTATTTCTTCCTTCCCATGTTTCACACTGCCAAAGCCCATCCTGGGTGTTCATTGCCCTGTTTCACTGCCCTCTGTTCCCTCAGCAAACCCAGTGATATCTGGCATCTCCTTTGTCCCCAATTTTCCTGCTGCTGTTGAAATGCTGCTTTGAACCCCGCTCCTCTGAAACTGCACAAGTGACCACAGCTTCCCTCCCTGTTTTTTTAATTCCCAGAGTCAGAAATTGATTAGTTAATGGAGCTTAAGCTCCGTGGCTTGCAGCACCCTGCACCCTTTCATTAGCTGGGAATCCGAGATAAACACAGTGATTTAGGGCTGCTGAGCAAATCCATCAGCTCCATGGCATGACAGCTCACTGCTGCTTTTGCTCTGGGAGCTTTACTCAAATACACTGCTAACAGCTGGGGTTTTTCCCCATATTATATCAAAAAGCTTTTTTTTTTTATAGGATGTGTTAAGGCACAGTGGAAGCAGCAGCTTCCAGGAGTGGGTGCTCCCACAGAGCAGGGTCACAGCCAGGACTGAGGTGGCCCAGGGGGGCTGCAAGGGGGTCCTGGAAGAGTCTGTGGGGTTGGGAGAAGAAAGACCCCAGAAGGACAGTCTGGGGGCAAAATGAAGCAAAAGGTCCATGTGAATGTAAAATATATTATTATTTTATTATAAAATGTATGAAATATATATTTTTCATTGGAAAATGCAGAGATCAAAGTCAGTTATTGATACTGATGAATGCTGAGGAGTAATGTTAATTAAGGTTTCATAACTGGAAATTCCCTGGTCAGCAACACTTTGGTACTGTCTGAAGATTCAAATCCCACAGCCCGTCCTTGGTGCACTAAAACATGATAAATGCAGCATTTCTATCATCTCAAACACTGCCTGCTGGAATTCCAGATGTGGGGATCACTCTGTGTGGGAGTTACTCCTGTGCTCGAACACAAGACACCCACCAAACAGTCAGCCAGGACTAAAAAGGCTTTTGACATGATCCAAGAGATTTGTCCTGAGTTCCTGTGCTCTTACCTTGCATTTAAAAGGAGACAGCTCCATTTGTGCCCCAAATGCTGCCCTAAGTGCCTCCCCAGAGCTCTGCCTCGTGGGGACAGCTGGGTGACTCCTGCACCTGAACCAGGCTGGGCATTTGGTCCCACCTCAAAGGAGATTAAAGGCATTTCCTGGGTTTGGCTGTTCCCAAAGAAGCATCCATCAGAACCCCAAAGTACAAACTGCATCACCAGGGATTGGGAAATAACCTTCCCCCCTTCTTACAAAAGCTTCCCTTTAATGTCACATCATTCCATTTTATCTGGGCTGAGATAAAAGAAGATTAAATGGAGAGGAAGTAAAACAGGTTGGAAACAATAATGTAGTGCTACCACAAGTACCACTAATTTCCTTCATTTAAGGAAATTACTTAAACAAATAGTCATTCATACAAAAGCTGTCTTCTTTCATGAAAGAAATAATTTGCATTTAAACAAATTTCTCTGTAGATAAAAGAAAACAAGGTTACAATAAAGGGAAAAATATTTGGCATCAAACCATCAATACTTCAACTTTATTGTTATCTCAAAGACAAAGATGGAAGATTACTTTGTAAATATATTTAACAGGATAACTCTGTAATGAATGATAGCAGTTGGTGATAAGACAAACTTTAAAAGTCTTGTTGTAAAATAAAAGTGGTGTTATGGGACTGAATAAATATTTGGAAATTTTATCTACAAAAGAGAGTGGATCCTTCCCGAGGAGGACACTTCCTCTGACCAGGGTTCTACTGTGACTCTTTGCCTTCTCTTGAAACCCCAACTGCAAACCGATGGATGGATGGATGAGCCAAGCAGGGATGGGAATTGTCTCATGGGAATTGTCTCAGGGATTTCCCTCCTTACTGGAATCTGGCACTGCCAGAACTGGCATTTTTAGCTAATCTTCTATTTTTGGGAGGTCCTGTGAGGAGCCTGTTTTCAGCAGGGCACCCAAAGGGGTCAATATTGATTGAGTAGTTCTGTGCTTTCCTTTCAGGAAGTGCTTGTGGTTCACCACTGGTGAAAGGATTTCCCTGGAATCATTCAGATTCTCACCTTTCCTCTTCAACAGGAATGTGGAGCTGTTGAGGACCATCAGGTGCTTTGTACTTCTATTTTATTTGTAAAATTGATTCCAAAGTTTTTGTCTTCATCTCTGCTTTTAAGGCACCATTTCCTTTAGAACTAAACCTACATTTTATTTTATTGTATAATTTCTTTCCCTTACTTTAGCTTGCTGTGACTGAGGAGAAAAATGAGCTTGACTAAATCAAACAAGGTAAGAAAAGCAAGGAGAAACACTTGAAGGAACTGCTGGGTGATGGTTATTTTTATTCCAAAGAATTAAGGACAACCACTACATTAAAGGGAAAAAAATCCCCACTTTTCAGGCTCTTTCAGCCCAGTCAGGGGTATAAGAGAAAAAATAAGGACTGGACTTTATTCCATCTCTTTGGTGGAGATGGAATAAAGTGTGGACCCGCAGGTGGAAGAGAAGGAACAGAGGAATGCTTGATGTTGGGAGACCTGAGCACATGGAAAAACCATCTTAACCTCTGGAGAAATACAAGTCAAAGAAAAGCAAACTGCTGCCTAAACTAATAAATGCTTTGAAGATTCCAACTCAAAGTTTTCTTGGCTGCTTTTCTAAAAACATCATGGGAAATAAGAATTGCTTGGGCATCACCTTTAGGTCAATCATCTCACCAATTGAATTGGGCTTGTAGGGGAAAAATAAATGACAAAAGGAGAGGTTGTACAGATTTTTTTATTTTAATGATGGTTCTCTCCCTGGTTCTTTACTTCCTCATGCCTGGTTTTGTTTGCATTTTTATTTTAAAAATATTTTAACTTTTTCTTTGTACTATAAAATTTTCTATGCCTGGAATACTAATGGGTGAAAAATAAATATACGGAAATTATGTCCCTCTTTGTAAAAATTTTTGGTGCATTGCAATTTAGATGTTCCTCGAGTTCATAATTTCCCCTGCTCAGTGTGTGAAAAATTATCAAAGGCAATAAAAATGCAAGGAAACAGCATCCCTGATTTTCTTAAAAATATCCCAATAAGATAAAAAGTGGAACAAATCCTTAAAATATCTACCCAGCCAGGCTGTTTTCCATTTTTTCCCATAAGCACCAGCTGTTTTTTCCATACCAGCACAAAGGACATATTTACAGATTCAGTTTATGGGAGCTTTGTTTATGCACTGGGTGAGGATTAACAAGTAATTTTAATTAATATGGCAAAACCAAGTTCAAAGAAGACAGAAAATTTGTAAATCTTGTAAGACCACTAATTCTGGCTGGGCTTTTAGATGCATAAAATGTGCTGCATGGAATTTTCCATATTAACATTTTTCCTAAGGTTTACACACTGTAATCCTTTCTCCATCACCATTTCTCACAGAACCTCCTGATTTAGTAGATTTTAAATTACGCCCTTGCACTCCTCATATTTAGTGGGTCTTTTATAGTATTTCTGTAAAATGAGCATTGCTGTTGTCATTTTGGGTGTTCATTGAGCAGAAAAACTGGGAAAGAGCAGGAACTTAAACCAAGAACTTGATTTTCAGAGCAACTTTTTTCCCTGGAAATCGAATAGCAGCAATAGGAAAAGAAGGATATACATATGTTGGTGAAAAAAAATTGGATTTTAAAGAATAAATCACTTCAAACTTTCCTTTGTGGCAGAATAAGGAGCCTTGTAGAGACATGAAGCAGTAAATATTACATATCTTGGCTTTAGCAGGGTTTTTGGAATGCTCAGACACATTCTTGGAGGGGACAAAGCCTCAGAACTGCCTGAGGAGCTCCTCAGGGAACTGCTGATACACTTCTCCAACAAAATGAAAGGACCAGTGGGGTTTTCCTGTGGCCACTCTTGAACCTGAAGTTTAATAAATCTCTTACAAGGGTTGAACTTATTGAAGATTCAGGATGAATGATAGCAAGAAGTTCCCAAAAGGAGCTTGGTCAAGCACCAGATCAGCTCCAGGCTTTTCCATATTGGATTCTCCACACATTTTCCCAAGCACAAGTTGGACCTTTGGGGACAAGGGGACAGATTCAATGCAGGTCCCTTTTTGGCTGATGCAATGCAGCCCCATGATTTCATGCCTTGGAGCAGCACCAGAGCCAAATTACTCAGTGGGATAGAGAATTGCAAATACAAAAATTCCAGGTGAAAATGGGCTCTTTTCCACCCTGTTTTCACTCCATTTTGAAAGGCCTCTGACTTTATAGGTGAGCCCAAGGTCTGGCTTAGAGCTACATCCTTTAAAACATCCCCTAAATAATGGCATAATACGTCTGCATCCCTTAAAACATCCCCTAAATAATGGCATAATAAGTGAATAAAGCTGTCCTGAGACAGGGTTCTGTGGAGTGGGGTGGGTTTGCCCCTGCGCCTGCCTCAGTGTTTTCCAGGCTCCATAAAAAGGCAGAGAAATGGAAATAGCAGCCATTTCTCTAAACTGTGTGACCAAAGCTGTCACACAGCAGCTCCCAAGTCCTTGTCCAGGAATTCTGAGCCATCCCTACAGACTCCTCTCACCTGCTAAAGGTCTGAGAACCCACGAGCTGCTGGAAAAGGGAAAGCTCTGGAACACCGGTGTGATCCTGCAGCTGGGTTCCTGAGGGTGGAATGCAATCCCTGGTGTTCCAGGGAGCCATGCAGATGTTCCCAGCTGTGGCAGGAAGTGCCCACACCCAGCCCTGGCCCCAGGGCAGAACCACACGGGGTCAGTCACTAATGGTGAGCTGGGCTCATCAGTTTAATGAGCTCCTGCACAGGAGCAGCAGCACGGTCTCACTTTGATGCTGACTCCCTCATGGAAGGGCTCCTTTCATGTTCCAGGCTGCTGTTTAAACCACCAGACCCATCTGCCAGCCCCTGGTAATTTAAATCTGTCATTAATGAAGGAGGAAGCACTTAGATCTGGTAGCAGGAGAGGAATATTTGGTTTATTTCATCCTTTCATAGTTTTTTTCCTCAAGGTTTGGCTCCTTAAGAGGCATTACCAGGGAGGGAAATACATAACATGAGACTCTTTATGGAGCTTGTCACTCCTGTGCTGCAAACAGCAGCAGCTTTGTTAACCTGTATGTTCAGCCTCCTACATTGTAAAGAACATTACTGTGATCAATAAATCTTCTTTTGGGGCTGCTAGTCTGCAAACTGGTTTCTTTGACAACTTAAATACACATCTCATGTCTCCTTCAGGAACGATTCTATGAGTTTTTTGATGAAAACTATAGAAAAAGCACCTGTAAGCCCATTGTTAGTCAAATTAGAGCCCTTGAAATATTACTTTCTATTATTCACCATTTTAAAGGAGTTTAATAGGCTGCATTTTATCAAACACCACTGTATTTTTCAAGGGATATCAGAGAGACTGTCTCACCATTTTTGTTTCCCAAGCTGCAGATATTATGAGAACAAAACATACCAAGTTTCTCAGGAATAGCTAATTTCCATAGCTAATTCCAAACCAATTATTTTCTATAAAAGCAGTGGTGTAGAAGTTTTGTGGTTGCTGTATTTGATTTTTACAGGGCAAGTGTTGATGGCACACAGAGGAAGGGAACATATCCAGGAGACAAAAAAAGCACAACAGAAGATTTAGGGTTTAAATGTATGGGCCCTCCCTAAAATCCTGTTATTAAATTCAGGATGTTTACTACACCATAGAATTATAGAATGGTTTCAGATGGAAAGACCTTAAAGATCATCTGTTCCCAAGTCCCCAAAGGGACGCCACCACTAGTTCAGATTCCGTGTTAAAATTTTTAAACAATGTAAACAACTTCTTGCAATTTTAAAATAAACATAAACACTGTCTGCTTTTCTCCTCCCTGCCTACAGAGAACCAGCAGCAATTCTTTCATTTCAGTCCTGCAGAAATATTTACTGGAACTTGTGATTAAAGCATCCTACAAAATTAATTGCTTGTTTAATATTTTAACATTGTGACTTTCAGAGGAAACTATTTGGAGTAGGGATGTGGCCTGTCTGGAGGCTTTGGAATGAAAACAGGTCTCAAGTCTGCTTCTGACTTCTCAGAGCTCCTACAGCTGAGCCAATAAACAGGGGTTTCACATGATTTCTACCACAGAATCCATCAGAATGGGCCAGCAGGGTTCTTCCTGCTTCTTTGTTCAGGAGATTTCCATTTGGAGGGGAAATGGAGCCCAAAGCAGGGCTGGCACTGATGCACCTGGCAGTACCTGGATCCTGTAAGGACACAGGAGTGAGGGTGTGAGGTTTGTGCTGTCACCAACTCTGGCCATGGCCCTGAGGAGGTGTCTGGCCCCACCTGCCCTGCACTGTCCACCTGGACACCCTGGCATTTCCTCCCTTCCCAGACCAAATGTATCCATTCTGAGAAATAAAAGGTTTATTTCTTGAGTGCCATAATATTGATGTAAATCAAGTCCTGGTCCATCATGGAGCTTTTTGGGTTTCACTGGAGAGTCTCCTCATGACTTGCCCTTTGCCATGGGGTCACAGGGATCGCCACCCACAGCATCACTGGATGGATGGGGTCACAGGGATGGGCACCCACAGAATCACTGGATGGATCAGGGTCACAGGGATGGGCACCCACAGAATCACTGGATGGATGGGGTCACAGGGATCACCACCCACAGAATCACTGGATGGAAGAGGGTCACAGGGATGGGCACCCACAGAATCACTGGATGGATCTGGAGATCACCCAGTGCAAGGTGGGGTCACCTGGAGCGGGTGGCACAAGAAGGTGTCCTGGTGGGTTTGGGATGTCTCCAGAGACTCCACACCCTCCCAGGGCTCTGCCACCCTCATGGAAGGAAGTTTTTCCTGGTGTTGAACTGGAACTTCTCGCGTTGTAGTTTATGGGCACTGCCCCTTGTGCTGTCGCTGGGCAGAGCCGGCACCACCCTCTGGGGACATGTACACGGATCGCGGGCTCCTTCCCCGTCTCTGGCCCCAGCTCTCAGGGATGGCTGTACAGGAGCACTCGCAGGGTGCTGCGGGCCGGGCCCGCGGCGCGGGGGCGGTGCGGGGTCCGGGGGCGGTGCGGGGCTCCGGGGCCGCAGCGGGGCCGGCCCTGCGGCCGCCCCGTCCCCTCACGGTGCCGGCGCTCCCATGCGCGCCCCCCCGGCGGGCGGCGGGGGCGGGCGCCGTCCGGGCCGCGCTGATCGCAGCGCGCCATTGGCCGCTGTCTGCGCGCACGTCACGATCATGATGAGAATTAATGATCGGGGCCGCTGATTTCATTGTGTGACGCCGGGACCGACCCAGCCGAGCCCGGCCGAGTCCGGAGCCCCCGCGCCGGCCCCGCGCTACACGGTAAGCGCGGGGGAGTCCTCCCGGGGGGAGAGCGCGGCGGGGCCCCGAGCGGAGGGGCGCGGCGGGAGGGGAGGAGGAGGAGGATGATGATGGTGATGATGATGATGATGGTGATGATGATGCCGGCGATGGCCCCCCCTTCTCCGGGCCCGGCGGTGGGGGTGGGGGGAGGCCCGCACGGGCTCGCGCGCGCGGACCCGCCCGGCGCGCGCAGGCGCTGCTGCACCTCCCGCCCCCCCCCCGGCGCGGCCCCGAGCGGGGGGGGCAGCGCCGGGCACGCGCCGGGAGCCGCCGCAGGAACTGCGCGTGCGCGCGCAGCCGCTCAGCGCGCGCCAGGGGGGCACCCGCGCGCCTGCGCTGGCCGGGACCGCTCTACGCGTGCGCGCCGGGCCTGGCAGCGGCCCCTCAGCAGCGGGTGCCTCAGGCACAGAAACACCGCGGGCACAGAAACGTGCCAGTGATGGAAACACCGCGGGCACAGGGGCACGGCAGGGACAGAAACACCGCGGGCATAGGGATAGGCAGTGACAGAAACACCACGGGCAGAGGGACAGTGCAGGGACAGAAACACCGCGGGCACAGGGACATGGCAGTGACAGAAACACCGCGGGCACACGGCCTGGGAAACACCCCGGCATCCCCAGCACATCGCCCGCTGAAGCAGGCACTCAGTGCCATGTCCAGCCTTGCCTTAAACGCTTCAGGGACGGGGACTCTGCCACCTCCGTGGGCAGACCTTTGCAATGTCTGAGCACTCTTTCTGTGCAGGAATTGTTTATAATGTCGATCCTAAACCTCCCCTGGCACAGCTCCTGCCATTGCTAATTTCCTCATTCCCTGGTGGAATCACAGAATCCCAGAATCACTGAGGTTGGGAAAGAACTCTGAGATCACCGAGTCCAACCTCTGCCCATTGCCCACCTTGTCACTGAGTGCCACCTCCATCCTTCCTTGGACACCAGGGATGGGTACTCCAAACCTCCCTGGGCAGCCCCTGCCAATGTCTTCCCGCCTGTTCCATGAAGAATTTCTTCCTAATGTCCAACCTAAACATACCTTGCCAAAACTTAAGACTGTGTTCTCTTGTGTCATGGGTGCCTCAGTCCTTAGTGCCCGGTGTCCCCAGTGGCTCAGTGTGCCTGTGTTGGCTGGGGTGTGGAAGAAGATTAACTTTAAGGTCCCTTCCAACCCAAACCCTTCTGTGATTCCATGATATTGGCCTGCTGTGGTGCCAGGCACAGCCAGTGGTAGTTGGAGAGGGGCCTTGTGCTGCCACGCTTTTGTTCCCCAGGTGTTTGAGGATGAGGAAGAGGAGGATGTGTCCTTGGCTGTGCTGTTCCTGAGGTCTCACCCCTAGAAGTGCCTGTGTAGCATTCACCTGCCTGAGCAGTCCCAGCCCTGTCCCCTGCCCGCTTAGCCCGGGGTTTCTCATTCTGTGGATAACATCACACATAACTCACCTAAAGCTGTGCTGTGTCCTCCCAGCTGCAGTCTTCTTCCAGTCTGCTTCTTCCCTTTTTTCTGACATAGGTCTCACAAACACATACACACTTTATTTAAAACATGTGGCTAATCCAGCTGCAGTCAGGAGTCTCATTTGCATCAATACAGCAGGATGGGATGCATAAACCTGCAGTGTTGTGGTCATGGGTTATTATGTTATTAAGTTACTGAGGGCTGTCTAATTTGTCCCTAATAAAGGTCTGCATTTTATAGGCAGGGCTGTAATACAATCCTGCAAACGCTGTACTTAGAGGAGAGGGAAGCAATTATGCTGCGAGTCACGGATATTTAAAGGCAGTTTTACAAGCTGGTGTGTACATTACACTCACCCAAGCGTCAGCCTCATCCCCTGCCCTCAGAGTGAGTGCTTGTAACTGGTTTGGCCTGTGTAGGAAAGAGGCACCAACCTACAAATTCACATTATTAAAGGTTGTTCCTTGATGTGTGTAAGTTGGGGGATTGGTTGGTTGATTGTTTTCTTTCCATTTGGGTTGTGCAAAAAACGGTGAGTTTTTGGCAAAGGTGGAAAGTGGATGAGATGGTTTCAGTTCAAGTTTCTAAAGCTGGAGGAATAGTGTCACTACTGCAGTCTTGTTTTATTTATGTCTATAGTAGTTTTCTTACCATAGTTCCAGTTTTGTCTCACATTTATATTGGCACTAAGATTTGTTATTTTTTGCCACTGGAGATCTGTGGAGGGAACAAAAAATACCCATACATTTGGAGTGTGCCAATTTTCTTGTACCTCTTACAGATGGAGAGACTAAAACAGAAATAGTCTTTGTAAGGTGACTTTTTTCCCAGGAAAATGCATTTTTGGAGCTGAAGTTAAAAAAGAAAACTCTCAGAAACTGATTGTTCCCTTTTATCATTCTGTGTTAATCCCTGACAGTTTTAGAATGTGTTGTACCATAAATATTTTTATATTTAGTTACTTCCTGGTGGCTTGTATTCTTGAGTTGATTTATTTATTATTTATTTGACACCAAGACTAGTTTCTATTTGCTGTTTGAAGTGAGTATAATCATGGGTTTGTTTCCTGTTTTTCAAATAATTAGTATTAGCATAAAGATTTACCTTGTAAATGTTTACTTGATTCAGGAATGCAAACATTTAGGGACTTTTGGAGGCTAAGACCATAGTTCTGTACATTGTAGGCAAAAATTATTTTTCCTTCTTATGCTCGTCCTTTATTTTTTTCTTTATTTTTTCCCCCAAGATCTCTCAAGTAATTCCAGAACAGCTCAGTAACTCCTGAATTATTTGGTTACATTGTTTTTCTCCATTTCCTTATAGTTGTTCTTTTTTGGTGGCACTCCTTGACACTGAGTTGTTTCCATTAGTTGCTAAAAAGGAATGACCTGGCTTTACCAGGTCTCCCTGGAGAGATTGCTGATTTTGGAATGTTGGATGCAGTAAATGGGTTGGAAGGGCTGGATTGTGCACTGAGTCCCTGTTCCATGAGGCAAAGCGCGGCTTCAGGACCAGCTATGCTGGAGCTCTGCACGATCTCCCCTCTCCACTCATTCCCAGAGAAGGGAGGGAAGGGAAATACTGGGGAGAAGTTGCTCAAGCCACTAAAGAAGCTTGAAAAAGTTCAGCTGTAAGAACAACCCCCATGCCATCTGCTGGGGAGCTGGTGACGGTCACAGGGTGTCCATGGAATTGTCCTTGGGACACACTGAAGGCCACGGAGTTCCCTCTTTGTCCTTTTCAGTCACAGCCTGGGATCTCCCCGTGTCCCCAGTGCCTGACAGCACTTGGGCTCCATTTACACCTCCCAAACCACAACACAGCAGAGGGATCTTACAATCAGCAGATTTTTAAATTAGTGTTCAGTTCAGAAAGGCAGTGAGAAAACATCTTTATATTGTTGAGTTCACAGCAGGCTGAGGGGTGAGCCTATGGGAGTGCAGAGTTACCAGTGATGGCTGGCCTGGGACAAGTAGCAGGAGCAAGGGGAACTTTGGAAACCCTGCTTTTGCAGCTGTCCTGGGTTCTTCTCTGCACTGCCAGAGACACCAACACACTTGGCCAAGGCTGCTTTACTTTATTAGAACAGGCAGATGTTGAATCCTTAAATACAGCTTTGCCACCTCTTTTATTAAAGTGAAAATTCAACTTACACTCATGGAACTTGTTTGCGTAATGCTTTACCTGATTTTTATTAAATTTCACAGAGTTCTTTTCTGTAACAAACTCTCTTTTCAGTGCCAATGTGTTGCCAACCAGCTGGACACCTGGCTTCCCAAAAGCTCACAGGCTTGTTTGCTAAGCTTGGCAAGTCAAGATCAAAATGAAATTATGATAAAAATCCATGTGGATTTCTAACTTGGAGTCTGAGGTTCAAGACAAAGGTGAGAAATCCTGAAGAGACTGGAGTGCTCTGTAGGTGCACAGATTGGGAAAAGGAGTTTACTCCCTTGGAAGTTCCTGAGGTTATTTTGGATAATAGTCTGTGATGGAGGTGAATGACCTGCTCATTCCTTTCATTCTGATGCCTCAATGCTCAGTTAATTTAGCACTTTGCAAGTTACTTCCTGTGTTAAAGAAAATGTAAGAGCTCATTTCTTGTTCTAATTATGAAAACTGATGCTGAACATGTAATACTTCCCCAAAAAATAATCAGTGTAATCCTTTGATGAACATATCCTGCATTAATTTGTCTCAGAGACAGTAACATTCTGTTCTCACAGCTGTGTGAATTATCAGTGTAGGTGAATTCCCAGGTGCCACAGGCACAGGCAGTGAGCAGAACTTGTTGCCTGTGCAGGTGGGATGTGCAGAGACAATCCAGCTCTTCCTGGATTAATGGCATGGCTCTGGACTCTGTGGTTTTCTAGGGGAGCTCCCAAACATTTATCAATTGGTTTTTTAAACAGGGTACTGCTTTAGATACTCAGAATCAGCACTTAGGAACTGCTGATAGCGAACTGATTTCCATCTGCATTTACAGGTGACATAATATTAATCAGACAGCTTTGAACCTGCCAGAGACAGAATATTGCTAGATGTCCTTCACACTGGTGTGAAATCAGTGGTCGTGGTACAGAGCTGTCTCTTGACTGAGGGTTTGATATATCCATGACAGAAAAGCTTTATTAAATCTCACCTGCTTGTTTGAAGGTTTAGATGTTGTAATGTGAACTGCAGTTATGACTCAGTTCATAACTCTGTGGTTGGAGGATCCTGTGATCTGTTTATTCAAATCAGTTTCTAATGGTTTCTGCAGGAAACCTTTGAGTTCTGCTTTACTGGATTCAAGGCAGAGGCTACCAAGGAATCTTACCAGGACTTTGGTTGGCAGGTGTAGTTCCTGAGTGATTAAGATGCACTGTAAAAATGAGTTATTAAAGCAGAGCATGACCTCTCCTGAGCTTAGCTGGGCCAAGCCTGTCATGCAATGCTCAAGGGTTTATCTGAAGTTCAAGTGATTTAATCAAAATGCTCCACCCTGTCTTTATCTAAATTACAGATGTCAAAAATAACAGTGAAAGCATTTTAACACAGAAGTGACCTTGGATACAGAAATCCACATAATTAAAAAACATGTCAAGGACCTGACAGGGGTCTTCCCTCACAGGTCATCAGGTCTGGCTTTAAAAACTCATCTTGCCATTGGAGAGTCTCCAGTGCAGTTGGTGAATTGTTTGGAGAGCGTGGTGTGGTGGGCCTGGGTATGGAAATGCTGGAGCTTGGGGGTGACTTCAGCAGGATCTGGACAGATGAAGTTTCAGAACTGTTTCTGATGAGGTCATTTGTGGGAACTGAGCTCCACTAAATAAAACAGGAGCGCTGAAACAGGAGTAGACAGGAGTGGAAGCTGGGAGCTGCCAATTGTGCAGGAGGAAAAAGAATCACAAAATTAACTCTTCTGTGTTCTTTCAGAGTGATGTAAATCATTCAGTGGCCTTGTCATTGTGTATCCACATGGGAGATCTGAAGGCAGCTCTCAACATGAGAAAGTGGATTATGATGAACTTTATTGATTTGTTAATGGACTAATAATTGTCTCCTCTGTTGCTTGCTATAAATTTCTTTAAGGAGTAGATTATTCAGAGCAAGAGTCTCCTTTGGCCAGCTCTGGCTGTGACTGAATAAATGTTGGGGGGAGGCAGAACTTGGGCAAACCTGACTTGTAATGCAGCTGGTGCTGTGTTTAATAATGCACTGGATTGAGAGGGGGAATAAGAGTTGAGAACTGAGGTAAAAAATGTAATTGAAAAATCATCTTCTATTTTATCTGTTATTTCAAAGAAACGGCAAATTATACAAATTGGTAATTACTGATTTTTCTATTGCCTGTTGACATAGAGAGGAAAATAAACTCTGAAGTCAAAGCTCTGGCCTACAAACATTTTACTCCAAATTCTAGATATCAATCTTTTTCTTTATACAGGCCTGTTGAACTCTTAACATCCATTACCATTACATAGTATAATCATCTTGGAGAATAAAGTGAAAGCAGTTGGATGTCTGCTTATGCTTTTGAGCCCCTGATAATTTTATTTGCTTTATATTAGGAGCAGCTCTTGTGCAAAGATTCGGTAGATCATCCCTCTCCTTTCCATTCAGAATTTTCAAAACTCCTTGGCTACAAAGGGTTCCCTCATCCCCTTTATTTTCCTGCTGGATGTTGGCAGGTTTCTTCTCCTTTGGTTCATTCTGTATTCTTGTGATTTATGCACTGCATTAAAATAACTTGGGGCTGGTGACGTTTTTGCTTCCCAAGTCACCATGGTGGATGCAGGCTGTTCCTGGCACTTGCATTGTCTCAGCTGCTGCCCTCCTGTCTGGGACAAAAAAAGGCCCTGCCTTGGAAATCTGTGATGATGAGGCTCTTCTTGTCTGATATCTACCCAGAGGATTGCACTCTTTGCCTGTGTAGATTGTGTAACAAGAGCATCAAGCTCCAGTTTGCTGTTAGGATTCTGCTGTGTGCTTGATAATGTTGATAATATTGGCAATAATGTTTGCCTTTCCCAAGCCAGGGCATGAATTTTCACACATAACAAAGCAATGTCTGGTTTAATGTGTTCATCAAAGTGCTGTCCTGTCCAGGCCAGCTCCTGTGTCCTCACAGTGAAGCTCAGGGGGACCCAGTGCTGGGAACTGACCTGAGGAGTTGCTGCTGGCCCGGGAGGAACCCAGGCCTCTTGTCCTGGTTGACTTCTGAGCACTGTTGTGTAGAGGTAAAACATTATAAAAGAAAGGCCTTGTAAAATCAGCCCTTCCTATTTCAGCTGAATTAACAACTAGCCTGTTAAGTTCCCATGAGAAAGAATCATAAGAATGGGAATCAGTTTGCATAACAGTCTATTCTTGCAAGAAGGCATCTATGAAAAATAAGAAGCCTGCCCCATGAGAATGCACAAAGAAAAGATGTAAACACCTGTGTAAAGAGAGAGCCTTAGCTTGTGCACACACAAGCACCAATGAATTGAGTGGCAAGAAAGTTCTTAACCAATTAGACAGTTCCTAACCAATTAGAATTAAACACGATAACTTGGAAAACAGGATAAAAATAGGCTGTAACATTAAAGTGGGGTTTTTGCTGCTGGAACTTTGAATACCCATCATTATTCACCTCTGCTGTTGTTGCCGAGCACCACTTTGGACAGAGCCAAGGAGCAGAAACACATCCCAAGGTCCTGAAGCCAGCATTGGTTATATCCCAGGAAAACAACCCTTGCATGTTCTTAAACATCCAGATTTCCAGTCTTCATGGGGTGTCACAGCAGAGAGCCTTTCTCAGCCAGGGACATGGGTGTCCCTCCTCTGTTAAACTGGGGTGTTTGTTCAACTGGGTGGGCAGCACCAGGGATCCCCAAAGCCCCTCCTTGGGGGCTTTCCCCCAAGTTGGTCTTTGGTCCTTGATCCTTGTGACTTTGCAGCTGGAGGTGCCAGTACTGACAGCAGAAGGACAGGCTCTTGTGGAGTGCAGGAATTGCTGGAGACAGTGGAAACTTTACTCGTGTCCATCACCTTCATTTTATACCAGATTGTATCTGGTTTTTGTTGTTAGGAGTGGGAAACAGACCTGCCAATATTGGAGCTGCTCATGTTTCTCTGTTTTGCCTAATGCCTTTATTTCATTTACATTTTTAAGGGTGAAACTTTCTCTTTCAAACTAGAGCCTCATGGGCTTAGCAATACCATGTAATATTTATTTATTTGTGCAAAGCAGTCTCTGTTGTTCCAAACATCCAGTTCACTGTTCAGCTTGACACAACTCTGATTGCAAGAGGCTTTCTTGGAAAGTCAGGAAGTGTTGGTAAAAGGTTCTGTAGAGAAAACATGTCAGTCCTCAGTGTTATCACAGGCACAGATGAGAGCTGTGCCTCCTGCTCAGCTCAGTTCCCACCCAGCTTTCAGTGTCTCCTTTTCCTTTCAGATGAATCTGCGCTCTGTGTTTACTGTAGAACAACAAAGGATATTGCAGCGTTACTATGAAAATGGAATGACAAATCAAAGTAAAAATTGCTTTCAGCTCATATTGCAGTGTGCACAAGAAACTAAACTGGATTTCAGCGTGGTCAGGGTAAGTACTGAGGCCTTCCAGATTTGTTAAGCATACACATTTATTGCTTTACATAAAATATAGAGAGGTCTGGAGTCTCTAACTTTATCCTTGTCGTAGATCAGACTTCAGTGCGTGTGTGTGACATTTATTTATACCCAGAGAGCCTATTTAGAGTTTGTTTTCACTGAAATATCTTCACATGACTGTTGAATTTAGCAGGGGCCTGGATTGTACAACGAGTGATTTTTATTGCCTTTTTTTGGGATTTTCAAAGTTACTATTTTTTAAGTTATTATTTATTAAATTATAGGGTGGCTTGCCCTATAGAAACTTTGTATGATACATTATATCAGAGCAAGGTCATGTTATTAAGAAACTATTTTTAAGCTAAATAAGTTTCTATAAATTAATAATTTTGGGGGAAACAATTGTGGAAATATTTCTTTTGATGCACTCTGTCACACTTGTATTCCACATCACAATCATAAATATTGTGATCCTTTGTGGTTATTCACAGTGGGGACATTCTTTTCCTATAAAACAAGAATGTCCCAGTGCTAACAGGAGCTCTTCCAGAGTCTATGAATTCCACAGAAAGGAAAATAATAATCCCTTTGTGAAACACTAGACAACAAAATGGCTGTTGTCCGAGAGGGAGCAGAAATAGAAATCCTGAGGCATTAGATGGAAAAATAACAAAGGGCAGTGGAGCTCCCAGGAGCTGCTGTGACACTGAGGAGGAGCAAGTGGGGCCAGTCTAGGTTGGTTTTTAGCTGATTTAACAGTGGCACATTGACAATAACAACCCTGCTCCTAAATCCTTACTTGGATTCCCCTCTCTCAGAACTCTGGAAACATTAAAAGTTGCTTTCTCAGCTGGAGGTGGTAGAAGCTGTGAAAGTCAGGCAGGGGTTCAGGCTCCTGGGGCAGGCAGGCAGTTGTAACAGGAATCTGGATGCTGATGGTGCAGCCAGGGCTGCTTTGCTATATTTGTGCTGATTGAGTGTCCTAGAGGAGGCAGCCCAGCTCCCCTCTCCTTGCAGTTCTCTCCATCTTCATGTTTCCCTTCCCTCTCCATTTCCCTTCCTGCAATCAAGGATCATTCCTTGTTTTCTTCCTGAGCCCTGATTTGCAGCACTTCAACTTTTTCTTACTTCAGAATGGAAACAGATCCAGTGTCTGTCCTGAATTTGTCACATTTTAGCACGATCTTACCTTTCTCTTCTCTACACCCATCATTTCTGCTTCTCCTAAATGCCCCCTTTTCCCTTTTTTTCTTTTTATCCTATAAAACTCTTGGTCAGTAACGAGTTCTTTGCAAAATGATACTTGAGTTGCAGCTGGCACTTGCAGATAGGATTATGATAGGCACATGAATTCCCTAAGTACAATTGGTCAGGAGAATGGGACTGCAAAGCTGACCAGTAACTGACATTTTACTGCATGTTACAAATTGTGCCTCAAATTAGACATTTTGTAAAATTTGCAAAAAATTAGTGGAGTAGAATTGTGTATGGCAGGGATGGGTTTTTTCCTGTATGAAATTAGTCACAGTGGTGTCAATTAAATAAATCTTGACACTTCAAGACAGGAGGCATCAGGATTTTTGAGAAGCTGGGGTTTTGGAATTGAGGCTGGGCCTGTCCTGTGTATGAGTTGTGGATCCCAAAGAGGAGAGCCTGGATCTCTACCCTGTATTGTTCAGGCCTGTATTTCCACCCTGTCATGTTCACTGCATAATCAGTACATGATTTACATATTTGTAAACTTACATCTCAACTCAAACACTTAACATGTCATCAGACCTGCTTAAAAATGGAATTGCTAATTTTTTTCTGCCTCTTTGACACCCCGTTTTGTGTTTGTTGGCGTTGCTGTCTCGTTTGCAGACGTGGGTTGGCAACAAGCGGCGGAAGATGAGCAGCAAGATCGCCGTGGAATCTGGGGGCACCCCCCCGAGCACTGCCCCCGCCACTCCCTCCGTGCCCCCGGAGGCAGCCGTGAGAAACGTGGTGAATATTGCTCGATCCCAAAGCCAGCAATCCTCTTGGACCTCTTCTAACAATGATGTGATAGTGACCGGGATCTACAGCCCCGCCGGCTCCTCGGGCCGCCCGGGAGCCGCCAAGCACACGAACACCTCCGTGGCGGAGCTGCACAAAACCTCCATCCCACGGCTCCCGGGCAAGAGCGACGCGGACTTCCAGCAGCAGCACATCCCTCTGGGACGGCAGGTGCCCCACTGTAAAAACGCTTCCCTCTTGGTAGGGGAAAAGACCATTATTCTATCCAGGCAAACGAGCGTGCTCAATTCCGCAAACTCCATCTACAGTCACACGAAGAAAAGCTACGGCAGCTCCTCGGTGCAGACGGCGGAGCTGGTGTTACCTCAGAAACCCATGATCTGCCACCGGCCCTGCAGGGCCGAGCCCTTGGCGTGCCAGCGCTTGCACAAGGCCGAGCCCGCGGCCCTGGCGCCGCACGTTCCCCCGGGGCCCAGGGCTCACCCCCGGGAGCCGGGCTGCGGCACCCAGAACCTGGAGATCCGCGAGGTGTTCTCGCTGGCCGTCACGGACCAGCCGCAGCGCCTGGTGCCGGGCAGCGCGGCACAGAAAGCGGCCTCGCTGGAGGGCAGCTGCCTGTCCATCGCCATGGAGACCGGCGACGTGGAGGACGAGTACGCCCGCGAGGAGGAGCTGGCCTCCATGGGGGCGCAGATCCAGAGCTACTCCCGCTACTGTGAGGGCAGCGGCTCCGGCCTTAGCGGGGACAACCAAAGCGCGGCCGGGCCGGGCCGCAGCGGGGGCTGCGGGGCGCAGCTGGGCCCTGCCCGCGACGGGCCCGACAATCTCCTGTACCACAGCAGAGAGTTCCACCTGCCTGCACGGACCTCATTGCACACCGCACCCAGCACGATTTATAACCCTGCCAACGCAGCCAGAAGTACCTTTTCTCCTCATTTTACATCTTCAAGTCAACTGAGGCTGTCACAAAACCAAAATAATTACCAGGTAATCCATCAGTTTCTCTCTGTCTTCAAACCTCAGAGCTGAGGTTGTACATAAATGCTGTTTCAGAGCTGCTGGCACCTTTCTGCAGGCTGTGCTCCTTTTATGCCTTCCAGTAGAGATAATTCCTCCTCAAACCCAGTGCAGGCAGCACTGCAGTGTGGTAGCACTTCTGCCTGTCTAAATGAACCCCTGGTAGCCATATGGTGAAGATCAGTGAGGATTTCATGGATTCCAGGCTAAATTTTGGCTGCAAGAGGGTCATACCCATGAGCTGCTGGTTGTGCTGCCCTGGCTTTCCAGCACATGCCATGGCCATTCCCTGGGTGTTGTCCTGTGGGCACACATCACACGTGGCACAAGAACACATCACGCGTGGCACAGGACGTGGTTTCAGGCTGACATTTGTGCATTTGCTCACCCCATTGATGTCAGCCTAGAATCCTGTACCCCCTGTGCAGGTGGCAGCCTCTGTGTTCTGTCAGGGATTAGGATCCCCTGTGATGGAGTTAACTCAGCTTCCTTTCCCACAGCATCTAATTCAAATAATCAGTTTTACATTCAATCCCTTTATTCTTTTCCTGTACTAAAATCCCTTTAGTGATACTGAGGGGAAATTAAATGCAGATCATTGAAGAACTAAAAGATGTTTAGAAGAAACTGCAGCACTTGACACATTTTTTTAGTTTTTGGTATTACAAGGGGAGAGATACTTGCAGGAAACATCCAAATTGGTATTTTTCATGGATTTTTACACCATCTGGCATGACATAGCCTGGAGACACTGAGGTAAAAGTCTTTTAAGGCTGACAGAATGTGATTCTGTGTGTGTCACCTGCATGCACTTGCCTGTTATTGCCTTTTTATTTTCTCCTGAAAATAAACCATGTCGACAGCATATCAGCTTTCCCTGCGCTTTGCTCACCAGGGTAGAGAATGAGACTTTGTGAATCATGGTTTTTTTTAGATTTTTTTAGATTTTCTTTTCCTTTTTTCTGGACTTGTTCCTATCTCATGTGACATTTGAAGGAAAACTTCTAAGTCCAAGTCAGTGCCACTTTTCACCTGAGTTATTACTGCTCTGGGTAAAGCAGAGGTTTGATGGACAGAGGGTAAATTCTGGGGAGTAGATGCATGTCAAATGTGCCTTTCTCTCCTTTACTCTCAGTCTCTCAGTGTTTGCTGTTACTTTTATAACTTGGTTATAGGATTCCTGAAATGCTGTATAGTTTTGCCACCCCAGTTTCACAGGAGAGGAAAAGCTGTAAATGTGCAGATCAGTCCAGTAAAGGGTTGGTGAAAGTGCTTACAATTGAGTTAAAGGCATTTTATAAAGTTTCAGGAAGGGAAATCCATTACTGATACCTCTATCAGCTGTGTGCTCATGGTGCTTTATTTCACTCTTGAAAAAGCATCAGAGAGATTGATTTCATCTATTTTAATTTTTTTTAAGTGAAATTAAGAATAACTTTTTTGGGGGTTTTATGGGGTAGGAACTGAGACTTTTTGAAGAGCTAGAACAGTTCATGGTAGATGATATTTTACCTGCTTGTGTGGTGTTTTATGGATCAAAATAAGATCTCTGGAATTTTGTTTTGGGGTATTTTTTACTTCCCCCTGTTGTAACAACACACCTGGTTTTCTGATAAGTGAGGAATTCATCTGTACCCCAGCTGACCTCCATGCCTGTCTGACACCCTGCTCTTTGGATTTGGAGTGTGGATGGAGGGAGCTTCTGTCATATCCCTTGTCATTCCAGAGTTTTAAACCTTGGGAAAGCTGAGCAGGAAGCTGTTAATTCCCTTATTGCTGTGAGCTCACACCCTGTGAGCCCCTGAGGTGACATTTCTGGGTATTAGAGACTTCCTAAGGTGCTTGAATCCTTTTAGGCTTGTACAGGATGACATTTCATTTTTTGTAGCCAGTTTATGTTAATTTATTGCCCATGTTTAGCTAATTTATCCATCAGCACAGAGATGAAAATCCTTAAACTTGGGGAAATCTTCTTGAGTTTAAAAATAGATTAAACCTGAGCTAAATGATTATTGGAGTAGTTGAACATCCAAGCAGATGCTTTTTCAAAGTCAGGACTGTGTGATTCATGTTTTGATGAAGCAATTACTGTCATATATTGGTGGGGTATCTAATTAGCAATTAGTTATAGCTTCCTTACTGGTTCAATTAATCAAATTCGTGTTAGTGTAACTTAAGACTAAATTTAATTAAGTGATCAATTTTAATGCCTGAGCAGTTTCAGTAAACAAATTCTTCAGCCTACTTGCTTGTCTTAGTTTGACTTTGAGTGTGTTGGAGTGCAGAGGTTCCTGTGCTGTCCTCCAGGCTGAGGTGGGAGTTAGTCTTGGTTTCTTCCCCCCACCCTAAGGGACAGGAACACTGTTGAGAATCTGTATTTTGATTTACTCTGTTCCCAGGCCCAGCCCTTGACAAGGGCAGCTCAGAGCAGTGCTGTGCCTGCTGTACTCCAGGGAGTTCTCTTGAGATGAACTTGGCAGGGTTTGGCCCTGTCCCTGTCAGAACTGAGTGCATTTGTCTTCCCAGCAACCCTTAATGCTCTGCCAGGTAGATGTTGCTTTATTCCCATAGAAAATCACTTTTTTTTTTTGTAGCCCCCTTTAAATGAGTGAAAAGGAGCTACCTGGGTGATTCCTCAGGGTGCCTTTGCAGGGGATTCTGTGGTGTGAAGCTGTTGGTGGAATACAGGGTTACAATAGACAAAGTGTGTGCAGTGCAGAAATTAATATTTTAGGCTCAAACCCTAATGGTGCTTGAGAGGGGAGGGTGCTCCTTTCATCCCCCTCAACCCTCCTTGTGCTGTCAGGAGAAAGTGTCTGGCTTTGGGTGACCTCCAAGTGCTTCCAGCTACAAGCTTGAAGAATAAAAGTGTTTTATGTACTTGTACAGCAGCCACCTGTAGCAGGGCTGCTGTGCTTGTTGTGCTCGTGCTGCAGGAGCCATCAGTGAGGAACTCTGCAAGTACAGAAACTCTCAGAGCAGTTTGGGTCAGTCAGGAGTGCACAGGTTTTTTCCTCACAGGTGATTGATCTCTCCAGAGCTGTGTTTAGTCTCTCGAGCATTGCTTGTCTGCAGCAGTAGGTGAACATGGAATCTTAAATAAGCCTGAAATATTCCAGGCTATGACACCCCTCAGATGGTCAGGGAAAACACTCTGAGATTTTTATTTAATGAAGTCTGACCTCTGGGAATGATGGAGAAGCAGCAGGAATGGAAGCAGTTCTCCTTTGCCTTCACACCCCTTCTCCTTCCTTCTCCATCCTGAAATCCCTGTAATTTCTGCTGGTACTCAGATCTTTAACATGAGACATTGAACAGCTCAGTGACAAACACAAGAGCATTTTTTTCTGGAAGTTGAAGTGAAGCAATTGGAAAAGATGTGAGGGCAGCTCAGTCCTCAGCCCTTGTCTGACTTCAGTCTGCTCATCCTGCCAGATGGAAAGGGAAACTGCTGTTGCAAAATACAAGTTTTGGGGTACCAAAAGTACAGGAACACCCCAGTTGTCACTGTGCTATCTTGCCCTCACCCAAAGAAACAATGTTTTATTCTTGGCAGTAAAGGTGAGTGGGACTTTGGTTTTCAGTCTTAACCTGTTTACAGACATTGGTGTCAGAATTGAATGCACAGTGCTGAAGTCTCAGTATTGGCTCTCACATCAACCTAAGCTGCTCTTGTTTTCTGTTCTGTTTCCTCCTTCCCCTCTGCAGATTTCAGGAAACCTTACTGTGCCTTGGATTACAGGTTGTTCCAGAAAGAGAGCAGTAAGTACATTTCCATTTAAGTATCTAATGCATCAAGTGAAGCAATGAAAAGTTGATAAAAATGCATTGTGGAAAATGTTAGTTCTATTTACCTTGGGTGGGTTTTTTTCCTTTTTCCTTTGATACAAACATTATCTGCAGGGGCAGTGTTTCAGTTGAGGTGAAGATGATGTCTGTGTTTAAAAGCAGGTCAAGGTTGTAACTCAGTGTGAGGTGATGCCCAGGTAGGAATCATGCTCTTAGCTCTGAATTGATCAGGACTGAGTGGTTGGAGCTCAGATGTGTTTTTTATATTGAAAGTGAAGTGGTTGTTAATTGAAGTAACTGAATGCTTAGGAGAGTAACTCCCTCTGCAGCTTCTCTGCACATGCACAGAATTAGTCAGTGCTGGCTGTAGGAACTTGATCAAGTCTAATTCTATCCACATAAATGTCATTTCACAGTAGCAGAATCAGCCAGTTTGGTGTCCTTAATTCACAGACAACTCCAAACCATAACACAAGGTATGAAACAGCTTTTGTCAGGGAAAAAAACCCAAAACCCTGCCCAACTCTTTAGTTAGTCTTCAGCATTTGCAGCTTGTCTTTGAATAGGTGTCAGTTCTGCCTCCTCACCAGCAAACCCAGCCTCAGGTGGGATGGTACAGCCAGGCTCTCCAGGGCTGCTCTGCCACCCCAGCTCTGTCACAAGCAGCAGCTGGGGAAGAGTCTGCCATGGAAACCAAACTCCTCAGTCTGTGGAGCTGGCAATGCCCTGGCAATGCTCTGGCAGTGTCCTGGCAATGCCCTGGCAATGCTCTGGCAATGCCCTGGCAGTGTCCTGGCAATGCCCTGGCAATATCCTGGCAGTGCCCTGGCAATGCTTAGGCAGTGTCCTGGCAGTGTCCTGGCAATGCCCTGGCAGTGTCCTGGCAATGCCCTGGCAATGTCCTGGCAGTGCCCTGGCAGTGCCCTGGCAGTGCCCTGGCAGTGCCCTGGCAGTGTCCTGGCAGTGCCCTGGCAATGTCCTGGCAGTGCCCTGGCAATGTCCTGGCAGTGTCCTGGCAGTGTCTTGGCTGTGACTGCTCTGTTGGAGGTGAGGTCTAGGCAATGGAAGAGCCTTTCCTTGCTTTCTCCTGCTGTATCAGAACTTTTTCCTTTATTATTTTCAGTTCTTTAGTCCTCAAAAAGTGAGGCAGTCCTCAAAAAGTGAGTGTGGCAGTGTTTCCTGTGTAAGTAGGAATCTGAGGACCATCAGTTAATGGTGTTTTCTCTCAGACTTTTTCTAGGTCTCAGCTGAAGCACTTCCCATTTCTGCAGGGTTCAGTACAATGACTTCTTTTTGTACAGAGAGCACTTTATAAGAGCATCTCCCAGAGGAACTGGTACTTTTGTACAAATCCTGTTGTGCTCAATCCATCTTCCTGCTTTCCTAAGTGCTAATTCTCTTGAGGAGGCTTTTTAAAATGCAGCTCTTTTGTGGAAGGCTCATTCCCTCTATCACTTAATGACCTTTCAGAGCATCTCACCAAGGAGCTGGGGAGTGTCCTGGGTAGAGTTTCACAGCTAAATGGGGAGGTTTTAGCCAATACCCAGTTGTAAGGTAATCCAGGTGGGGTGTGTGACCTGGCAGGTACAAATTCTGCTGCTGAGGTTGTTTCTGGAGTTCAGTGCTGCTCTGGGGTCAGGTGTGTGCCAGAGCCAGCTCAGATTTGGCAGTGGGAGCTCAGGGCTGGGACTGGGGTGATTTTGGCCCCTGCCTGCAGCACGGGGGGGTTGTTGGGCATTGTGGTCATGCTGGATACCTGACCCCAGCAGTAGAAGGCATTTCTGGAGTAAATTTAAACATTCAAGGATGTGGAGGGGCCTGTTCATTAATCATAGAGTCCCTGACGTTTGAAAATGCCTTTAAGATCATTGAGTCAGCCCAGCATCAGCATGATCACCACTAAACTGTGTCCCCAAGGGCCACAAACACACTTCCAGGGATGGTGATTCCACCCCTGCCCTGGGCAACCTGTTCCAATGCTTTACAACTTTTTCAGTGATAAAATATTTCCTAATATCCAATATTTCCTGATTCTCCCCTGGCCCATCCTGAGGCCGTTCCCTCTCCTCCTGTCCCTGTTCCCTGAGCAGAGCCTCCCCTGGCTGTCCCCTCCTGTCAGGAGCTGTGCAGAGCCACAAGATCCCCCCTGAGCCTCCTTTGCTCCAGGCTGAGCCCCTTCCCAGCTCCCTCAGCCCCTCCTGGGGCTCCAGACCCTTCCCAAGCTCCATTCCCTTCTCTGTCCCCATCCTCTCAATGTCTTCCCTGCAGTGAGAGACCATTAAGGATGGTAATTAGAGAATTCTTTTTCCTTAGACCTTTACTCATTTGTCTCTTTAATCAATAAAATGCATAAAACCCTTTGGTTAATCCAATCTGTTTGACAACATCTGTGTCCAGATTTGTGGCTGCACTTTCCCAGCCTGAGTGCAGATTCAGCCTCCTTCAGGGGGCAAGTGGAGGACTTGGCACTCTGAAACTGCTGTGTACACACGGGTGAGACAAGCAAAGGAGAAAAAGTTCCTACTTCCTAGAAACTTTTGATTTCAACTGTGAAATTCTTCTGAATAAAGAATGTGAGGGAACAGAAATAGAATGGATGGAGTTGTAGAAGTGCCATTATGGCAATTACTGCCATTCAAACAGGAAAAAGGCTAATCTGTATTTTGGTCAAAATGGAGAAGATTGTCTTTTAGATGCTCTGAATTTTTAATCTTCTGCCTTGATGTTTTGTTTCCCTTGCCCTGTCCTTCAACTGTATCAGGAGAGAAATAAAAGCTGTGCAGTTCTGCAGAAACTCTTGTGTGCTCAGCTCTGCTGTAGGATGATGTAATCCTGATTGTTAATGAATATTAGTCTAGAAATATCACCCTGTCAGTAACTCATGAGAGTGTCTCTGGAATGCCAGAGCTCTGTGTCCTGGTGCATGTGCAGTGGCCTTTATGAATGCATTGATTTTTGGTTTATCACAGGGTGGTGGAAGGATAACAAGGATTCAAAAATAGCACTGAAGGTACCAGTTAAGGAGAACTAAAAGGGAGAAAATATCTTCACTTCTGTTCTTAGGTCTTGAGGGTACTGACTGCGCTTCAGTTCTGTGTCAGCTGGGGTCTGAGCAGGATGGGCTGTGGTTGGGGTAGATTTAAAGGAGAACATTTATCACACAGGTAGTGGCTCTGGGTAAGCTGGGCTTTAGTGGTGAAGCTTCATTTTGGGGGAGAGAGGGGGAGCTTGTCTGCCCTGAGCTTCACTTTGGGGTGTCTGGGCTCTCAGGCTGTTGTATCTGGGGACAGGAAAATACTGAAATGGGTGGAGAGTGCTAGATTTGGATTTTTGTGTCACTGTTTGCACATTGGCTATTTGAATAAAACTCTGTCACAGGAGTGCAGGCACACTTTGGGCAGGTGGAGGGGCTGAGGTGTGACAGCTGCCCCTGCTGTTCTGGGCATGGGAGCACAGCTGGATTTTTGGGGCAGACACATCAGAACAACCCTAAAGAAAGCTCCTCCTTGGCCTGGGGTGTGCAGGGCTCAGGAGAACCAATGTGAGCTGAGAGCAAACACCTCAGAGCAGCTTCAGAGAGCCCTGGCAGGGATTCATTGAACTCCTGCAGTCAGGGCACCTCAGGGTGATTTGTGGCACTGTGCTGGGAGCCTGCAGGCAAGGAATGCATCCTGCCTGAACTGCAGAACTGTCTGGTCCAGTGTGAGGAATACATTGATAGATAGGGCTCAGAGTGTCATTTCTTTGCAAGACTGTTCATTGCATTGATATCTCTTTTTGGTTTTTTAAAATTTTTTTAGTTGAGTTTGATTTAGAAACAGATATTAACAGAATATCTGTAATTTTGGCTGCATGCTGAAGCAGTTACAGCTTTTCTCACAATGGGATGCTATGAAATATTTATCACCTCTGCTTCCATCAGAGCAAACTTCATGCTTACCCAGCCAGCGGGGAGGGATGCAGAAAGTCTCTGCTGCAGGAACCTGGCAGTGTGTGAGCAGGAGGAGTGGAAGGGTGTGAGCAGGAGTGGAAGGCTGCCCTCAGACACCTCTGTGCCTGAGTTTGTGCAGCTGTGTGAGCAGCAGTGTCCAGCCTGAGCTCAGCATGGCTGTCACTGACAGGGGGCAGCTTTGTGGCACTGGTGAAACCTGAAGCTGAAACCTCAGGATGAAGGAATGTGTAATCTGGAACAGCTTTAATGAGGTTAAATATCTTGGTGTGTTAAGGGAAAATGCAGGCCTTCAGAATTTATATGTGGGAAATCAAGAAATGATAAACTGAAAAGCAAGAATGATATTAAATAGCACAGATGGGAAAGGAGAAATGTAGTGGAATGATTCAGAAATCACTGTCAATACATACAAATAAGATCTTGAGATGGGAATTGATAATCTCTGAAGAAAACAGGTATTAATTATTGTCAGGGTTCAGAGAGCTCCATGCTGATGTCACTGGGAAAGGTGAATAAGGCAAAATGAGACTGTGCTTGCACAGATGAATCTGGGATTTGTTCATACCTTGAATACTTTGAGTGCTTCTGATCTTCCCATTCTCCCAAAATATAACAGAGAAGCAGTGACAGGGATCAAAGGCATGGTAAATTTGTTTGTGAGAGGTTTGTTTGCTAAAAATAACCATTACCTCAGCCCAATTCATCAGCAAGTATCAGAACTGAATGTTGATTTAATATGATTTCACTGCAATTGAAATGAACAGCACACACAGTGCTCAGCTGCAGCATAAATGCAAGTTATGTATAAAACCTCAAGTTCTTCCATTTTTTAGCATGTCTTTGATTAATAATCTGAAATTTGTGGATAGCTTTGTGCACGTGGCCTGAAACATTTTCAAGTGCTGCGTGAGAGCCGCTGTGGAAGCGCAGGCTCTGAGCAGAGGCAGGATGAGGACACTCCACTGTGTGCAATTATTCACCCCAATTATAGACACCGGATTTGCACCACAGAAATTGCTGCTCTGTGGGGGATGAGGGGCTGGCAAAGAGCCAGGAATGTCTCTGATAAACTGGGTCATCTCCTCCAAGGATGGTGTTGTTCCACTTGGGAGGTTGGGGATAAGGTGGGTTTAACCCTGCACGGCACAGCTGCTGATTCAATTTGCTTTTCCTTGGGAATGCATAGGCTGGATCCTGCTGGACAAAGCCTCTGCTGCTTCCTAAACTGTGGCCAACAGAAGTGGGAAATGTAAAGGATTCAGCCAACAGCCAGCACTGTCAAAGCCAAGCCTTGAATTAGCAAGCTGGCTATCTGAAGAGAGGAAATGAGAATTGTATTCAGAGCTTAATGACGTAAAAAACAAGAACTGAGTTACTGGCTTGCCTTCACCTATAAGTATTGTCATAAATATGAAGCTTTCCAACATTATCTTCTGATATTTTCTCCTATAATGATGAATATTACGATATTTGTAGGGGTCTGAGGTTTTGCTCTTGGTCCCTCATTTCCTCTGATGGTATTAAGCATGGGAAGGTTATTAACTAAATTGATGGAAGCTTAGTTACATGCACAATGTAGAAATTCTATCCTTTATTTTCTGACAAAAGTCATTATGTAATTTTTAAGCAGTTTATAATGCAGGAGTCAAACTTGGGTATGATCCATGTCAAGGGGATGATCCTGTAATTGAATGTAGTTTGTGATTTCCCTAAGGAAGTGCTGATAAGGCCCATGGCACAGCGTGTTACAGAAGGCAGCTAATCTGGAGCTGAGATTTGGCCATGCTCAAGTGTCATTTACATCTGCTGAGCTTAGGAGTGACACTGATCTCATGATGCTGGTGCAGCTATTGAGAGCAGGGTGTGTAAATGATGATCCTTCAGCATCTGAGGTCCCACAGAGCTGCTGCTCACTTGGCAGAGCACTGGGGCTCCTCAGTGCTGGCCTTGGGAGAACAAAATGGCTAAAACGAGACAGAGACTCCAAAGCAGAAAATATAAATGACATTAACATCATTATACAGCAGTTATGAGGTGAAAACCATTAAATAGTGATGAGGTGGTGGAACTACAGCCAGGAAAAGCTCTGAGTGCCTGGTGGACACTCAATTAATTCGGGATTCATCAAAGTTGGAAAAGGCCTCCAAGGTCAGCAAGTGCAACCAGATCACATTTGAATTTATCTGGTGCTTCTTTTTACTGGGATTAGTTTAGGAAGAGAAAAGTTTGATGCACCTGTTTTGGGTTCATACATTGAGAAGACTCAAGTGCTTCTAACATTTTGAGAAATAGTAATTTTTAAGAGAGGAAAATTGCAACAATTACAATTGTTAATCTTCAATATTCTGAAGATTGTTAATCTTCAATTAACAATCTTCAATTGTTAATCTTCAATATTCTGAAGATTAACAAAAGCTAGAACTGGGAACCGTACAAGATTGTCAAATGATCCAAGTTCTGTAAAATTATTTTTTATTCCACTTAAAATTATTTCTTCTAACTTTTAACGGTGTTTAAATGAGCAAACCCAGAATTCAGCTATTGAAATGATGAACACAATTCAGCTACTGAAATAATGACACATGTGGCACATGGGCTCAAGTTACCAGTGCAGACTTTGTGGTTGATTTTCTGTCCTCTGAATAGCAGGAAAAGTGAACAACATGCGTTGGTGCAATGAAACTGTAGATTTTAGATAAAATTCTGTATGAAAAGCTTTTGTTAAAGCTTGGAAGCTCTACCAGAGAAATACTTTCTGTGCTCACACCAGTTCAAATAGTGGTAAGATGTTTAGGAATTCTTTTTCAGTGTTACTCCTTTTATCACTGATCCACTATCACATGTTTTGATAAACGCAGACAAAGAGTTTGGGAAGTCGAAGATAAACAGTGGAACCAATTTAAACTCAAGCTCACCACATAAACATTAAAGTATTCCCTTTAGGAAGTCAGAATCCTTTGAATTATGCATGTGTTGTAGTTTGCAGTAAGATAAAAGAACTTTTAGGGGGGAGGGTGAGAAACTTGAAAAGCCTTTAAGGAGTAATTTGCATAAATTGGGTGGAGAGAGTAAACAGCACAAGGGGGAAAAAGTTATTTTCAGTAAGACCTTATAGAATGAGATAAAACAAATTACCAAAGAAATCAGGTGGAGTTGAAACAAAGCTGAAGTGCCTCAAACTTTGTGTTAATGCTGCCACTGCCTTTACAGCAAATCCCAGGGAACTCTGAAGTGCCCTGCATAAAAAAAAAAGAAATCAAAAAAACCCCAAATTCTTAAGGGAGACTTAAAAGAGAAGAAGAGCCATGGAGACAGTGGAACGTGTGTGTAACTGTGTGGGAGACCTGTGGACATGAATGCTCAGATAAGCAGATTTTTTTTCAATCTAACAGTATTTTTTTTATCTTGCAGTTACAGGACCGCACACAATTTAGTGACCGAGACTTAGCTACCCTAAAGAAATACTGGGACAATGGCATGACCAGCCTGGGCTCAGTCTGCAGAGAGAAAATTGAAGCTGTGGCTGCAGAATTAAATGTTGACTGTGAAATAGTTCGGGTAAGAAATCCAGAGTCTTCCCTTATCTTGTCGCAGGAGCAAAAATAGGACAGATGAAAGGCTTTAAAAATTTCATGGGGAAGCTTGAAATAGATTTCATGTATTACATAATGAATGACCATGTTGGGAAGTTCTCTCCTGCTCTTTCTGCAGTCTATATTTAGTAAAAGCCCTCAGGTCAGGGTCTTATTGATCAGCAGCAGAAGCAGCACTAGGAGCTGTTTGACATTCTCTTGAGGAAGATTTTAAGTAGACGTGTTACATTTTTGAGGGAGATCCTAGAAGACTGAAAGGTACTATTTACATTGCTAATAAGATACCAAAAAAGGGCTTTTCTAAAGATACAGGGAAAATACTTCTCATTCATGCTTATAGGGAAAATTGTATGAAAGAAAATGCTCCAAAATAGAAAAAAAAATTGTGTTACAAGACTGTCTTGAGGGCAGGTTGAGGTGTGATGGAGGAATTCTGGGTCAGCTCGGTTTGATGGTTGCTGTAGGTGACTGAGGGAGGCCCAGGTGTGCTGGAGATGACCTGGCTCCCAGAATCTTCTCATCATCTCCTCCAGAGGCTGGGGTGTTGTGTCACTGTGTCCTGGATGAGCACACACCCAGCAGCACCTCTGGGGTCTCTGCCCATCCCAGCCTCAGGAAATGTCCCCACTGTTTGCAGTCAGACAAGGACAGGAGCCTTCCTTTCCCTGTGACAGGTGTGACAATTGGGATTTTTCCTTCCAGGCTTCATCCTCTTTTTGCACCTGTTTGCTGAATCCCTGGCAGTGCTGCAGAAGCAGGGCTGAGCCCTCAGTGAAGCTCTCCTGCTGTGAGACCTCTGCCTTGGTGCATCCACATGGTCCCAAAGCTGCTTTCAGGGCTGACCACCAATCTGGGTATTTCTTTTTGTGGGCACATGATTTCTAAAAATCCCAATTGTACTTTTGGAAGCTGCAGAGAATCATTTTCTCTGCAGAGAGCAAAGCTGCTCCTTGTTTTCCAAGGACTTCCCTTTGCTCTCTGAAGGTGAAGCTGTTTCCCCTGGCAGCACCTCCTGCACAGCACAGTGACACCCTTGGTGTGTTCCCTTGGGGACATCCTTACTGGCACACCAGGGTGTCACTGTGGGGTTCTGTGCAAACCTTTCCTCCTGCTGGAATGTTTCTGTGCCCAGGGCAGGGACCAGGACACCCCAGAAGGTTCTGCCATCACCTGCACCAGAGCAGACCACAAGTGATCCCATCCACTCACAGACCTTGCTGGAAGGGTTTAAGGAGAATATATTTTAGGAATAGAGCTCTCAAGCTGATTTCCCACATGGCAATCCCAGTCTGCTCTTGCCCTCACTGTTTTGCTGTTCCAGAATGTTCTCTGTTCAGCACAGCACACAGGATGTGGAACCTTCTCTTCCCCATTTAATTTGAGACACTATCAAAACATGTTCATCTTCTCTGACATTCTCAGTATGTTGAATGAAAGATTTTCTGCTTTGAAAAGCCTGTGAAAAGATCTGCCTTTCCCAAGTGCCTTCTTTACTAAAAAAGAGATAGATTGAATTTTAAATTTTGTTAGCACTGTTTGGTAAAATCACAAGATGATGGGAAAATTTAAAGAATGGCAATACACTGCTTGGAAAAAAGAGACCTAGATCTCAAAGGGCTGCTTGTGTGGGGGTTTTCTTTATTTTTTTTTTTCCCCAAACTGTAGGTAATAGAAAAAAAATGATCTAGATAGTTCTATGCATACCTGTTGTGCATTCTTCAAATAGGAAAATCAGCAAGCTGGGAAAGCAAATACCAGCCAACAAAACGATTTGCTAAAAATAGTGTTCAGCATGTTATCTTTTAGCTTGTTAGAGATGCAGCTTTAAAAGGCTTCATTTTTTTTTCCAAGGCTGGCACAGCATGAAACTGTGTTTAGTATTTGGGACTGCTGTTAATATTCCTTTACTTTTTCTCTTTGGTAATCAAGGTATTATAAGCAAAAAGTTTTTTATTCAACTTTCTCAGAACCCTAGGAAGAGGAACAAGGCAGGTGTTTCTGAAATAAGGCCAGGGTGATGCTTAGTGTGCCTTTAAAGAAAATCCTGAAATATTTTAATGTCTTGGGTTACTCATTTGGAACAGAGGCCTCATGGAAAGGATGTCAGGATGTTCATTTTGCCATGGCCTGGTCATGTTTCCAAACCCAGGAGCTGCTGCTGTTTCTGGGGCTGTGGGTGGTGGGAAGGGGATGAGAGCCAGCCCCAGGAGAGTGGGAGGAGCAGTTGGTGAAGTGGATTCCTGGCTCTGGGAAGGATTTTTGGTTGCCAGTGGAGGCTGATTTGGTGGAATGCAGGGTCTGGGGTACAGGGGCTGTTGGGCAGAGTTGAGATGAGATGAGAAGTTGAAAAGCCTGAGTGACACAAGGGACAGGAAAGCCTCAGGAGGTGAAGAGTTGCAGACAATTCTTGTTACATCATGTTAAACTCTGAATCTTTAATAATTTTTTGTGTAAATGATTCTTCGTCAGAGAAGGCAAATTAATGACCAGGTGTACAGATCCACTTGGAGAATTTAGAATGTGGGTCTTTTCTTCTTTTTATTTTCTCCTTTGAAATTCAGTTTTATTGATGCAAGATGAACTTAAAGCATCCATCTCCATCCACCATGGGAGGGTTTCCAGGTTCCCTGGGCTGGTTTCATCTCCCAGACTGTTCCCAGTGTGCTCCTCTGCACACACTGCAAACAGCTTTTCCTAAAGCTCTGTTTTACAGCCAAAGGGGACTGAAGGATGAGCTGCTCTGAGCTTTGTCCTTCCAGGTTCCTTTCTGTCCTCCAAGGGAAGTGCTGTGGATCTGTCACCTTGGCCAGCTCCCTCTGTGCTGTAGGAAATCCTAGAACAGGGGACATGTTTGGGTCGTCGGAAGTTGCAGAGTAGGAGAACCCGCATCAAAGATCTTATGTTAAATTTGTTGAATAATTTAGGGGGGCAGAGACCTTACAAAGTCACTTAGTCCTGCTCTTTGTCTGGAGCAGGATTTACTTTGGAATCAAGTCAGGTTTCTCAGGATGTTGTCCATTGAAATGTTGAGTACCTCCAAGGCTGGAGTACCAAGGCTTCTATGGACAAACTGTCCCTCTGAATCACTGTAAAACATTATTATTTGTTTTATATTCTCAACTCCAATCAGAACTTCCCTTGCTGCCATTTGTGCCTATTGCTTCTTTTCCTTTGCTGTGCACCTTCCTGTTTCCCTTGGAAAGCTGAACCTGGCACAGGATTTGGGGAGCAGCCTCAGGAGGGTGAAACACTGGGGAATACTGAGTCCCTGAGCTGCTGGCTGCACCCTGGCTCCTGTAGGCCAGAGAGAGGTGCTGATGTCACTTGGTTGGGGGCCTGTTGCTTTTGTCATAGTTTCTGATATCATTCATGTTTATTTCTCTTACAAGACTTGGATTGGGAATCGAAGACGGAAATATCGTTTAATGGGGATTGAGGTCCCACCCCCTAGAGGAGGTCCTGCTGATTTCTCTGATCAATCTGAATTTGTTTCTAAATCAGCACTTAATCCAGGAGAGGAAACTGCTACTGAAGTGGGGGATGATAATGATAGGAATGATGAAGTATCAATCTGCTTATCTGAAGGAAGCTCACAAGGTATTTGGAATGCAGTTACTACTGTGCCTATATTTTCAATTTTGTGCAGTGTGCATGCTTTGGATTCTGTTGTTCACATTCAAAAACGTCTGACAGAGTCACAAGTGCTCCACCCTGCCTGGGCTGAAGGTACTGTTTGGTCTCTTTCTTCTGCCTCTGTGTCTCTGAGTTTTGTTGGGTTTGTTGTACAAGGATTGGAGAAACCTTTGATCATAAGAGCCCCATTTCTGCCAGATTCACCTGAAACGAAGTCAAGAGTTCACGTTCTGCTGGTGCAATTGAGAGCCAGATTTAGAAAATGCTCTCTGCCAACTGCTCAGTTCTCCCCAGCCAGCTGGGATGGCCATTCCATTTGACACCCATCCCTGGAGGTGCCCAAGGCCAGGTTGGACAGGGCTTGGAGCACCCTGGGACAGTGGAAGGTGTCCCTGCCATGGCAGGGGTGGCACTGGATGAGCTTTAAGGCCCCTTCCATCCCAACCCATGATTCCACAGTTCATCCTTGTGATCCTGAGCCACCCCAGGCACTGGTGGGGCTGGAGCTGCTGCTGGGACTGTGCATTCCCCTTTCTGCTGGCAGGGAACCCCTCAGCTCGGCTGGAACACAGAGCTGCCCTGGCCCCTGCTGCTCTGTCTGACAGGCAAACACAACCAGCAGATCAAAGCAGGAGCAGGGCACAGCCCAGGAGCCCTGGAGCTGCACACACAGGGGGTGTCCTCAGTAAACTGCAGGATCTGGAGTGGGAAATGCCTCCAGCTGAATTCCCTTTGCCCCCAGGAGCCCATGGGATCGATGTCTCCCTGTCCTCCTGTCCCTGAGCCCAGCACATCCCCACTCACTGATTGCTGCCAGAGCTTGTGCTTAGAGATCAATGGGGCCTTTGCTCTGCAAGATAAAGAGAGTCTGACCTTGGGCTGCTGCTGTGCTCTCAGTGTGCCAGGCTGGTCCTGTCATGTCCTCAGAACATGAAGGGAAGAGCCAGGGGAACAGGGGCAGCTGGGAATGAGTTTGGGAGCTTTGTCACACTCGAGTGTGGAGGGAATAAGATGGTAAAGAAATGGGTCAAGTGATTGAAAGCCAAGTGAGATGAGGAATCTCAGAGTCCTTGATTTGCCTGAGGTGGGGAAGGAGCTGATTTAAGTCAGATCTGCTTCAGAGGAAATGGTGACAGGGAAGAGTCTGAAGTGTCTGCAGATCAAGTGAGGAATAACTCCGTGTTGGCTGAGCCAGGCTTTCACAGGCAAGGTGAGGCTGAACATTTGGGAGCATTATTGGTGCCAAAGCCTAAGGAAGTGCAAAGAAACAACAGGATTTCCCCAGCATCCGGGAATCCCACCTTCAATCCTTTATTCTCCCACTACAATTATTTCTGTTCATTTCTCCAGTTCAAAGGAGGAGGTTCCACTGCTGCAGCTCAGCTGGGTTTGAACTTCCTGGGAAATTTTCCCCCAATAGCCATGGGTTATGTTCAGTCCCAGATAGGGAATTGTTCCAGTGTTTGAGAACTGTAACTTTTGGTCCTAATTTATTAAAAAAACAAAACTACAACAGCAAAAAACCACTCTGAAAGACAGACAAAAGCAATTTTTGGTCACCTAATTAGAGTGATTAAAGTTGATGGCTTCTGCTTTTAAAATGTAGTGCATAAATATAAAAAAAAAAGCTCTGCTCTGATGCAAAATGGATCATTAAAGCTCTCATATTGCCTCACCTTTTTTAATTGTGTGTTAATTGAATCCACAGTGTCTAGGTGGAGGCCATTAGGGCTGTGCTGGTTCTGTGAGCTCAGGATGAATATTTAAGGGGTTGGGAATGCTGTAGGGAGCTGCTTCCTTCAGCTGTGGAATGCAGGGGGTGACTGGCAGGGTGACAGAGTTCCTGTGCCCTGGAATGTCCCTGAGCTGTGACCTCACCCTGGCACCTCCTCCCTGTGTGCTCCTGGCACAGTCTGTCCTATGGGGCTGTGACTGGTGGCACACTGAGCTCATTTGAAACAATTCCCAAGCAGATTTGCTCAGTGTAAAGATTTTTAACTTCAAAGTTGTTTAAAACCATGAACTGGCTCTCTATGGTCTGGCCTAAACATTTCCTTGTTTTTTGGTAGTCCCAGGGAAATTCTGTTATCCCAGTGTTTGTGTGGAGGCGACAGACCCTGGAGTCTCCTGAACCTTGCTGCCCCTTCCCTTTTTTCCTCTTTATATTTAATGTGTATCATAGATTTATGTTTTAATATGCAGAAGTCAAGTAAATATGCAAAACAAACTTCAATTTTAGGGGCAAATAGAACTTAACTTTCTTTGGGGTTTGTGTTCTCCTTGGCTTTTAAGGTCAGTGGAATCATCTCATGCTTTGTGGTTGAAACACCAGGATAAAATCTGCTCTGTTTTCAAGTGTTTATACATAAAAAATCCTTTAGGTTTACTGGGGATAAGAATTTGCAATAATCTGATCAGGTTTTTGTTCAAAACCCATCAGTGTCTGCGAAGGGCAAGTGGGATTTAGATATGTACCCCAGAATTTCAGAGAATGCAGGATTTTTCACGTAGGAATTCATTTTCATTTAAACAAACCCAACTTCTGCACATCTCTGATGTGAAACTCTGCATGACCATTGAATATTCCAGCCTGAACCTAAAAAATTGGAAAGTTTTGGTGCAGAGAATAACTGAGAGTTTTGTTGTTGTTTCAGGGGGGAGGTGGTTTGATGTTGGCCTGAAATGCTTGTGACAAGATGTCTTTTTAATAAGGCAGATATTCTGTTTATGATTAGACATTGATACCATGACTTTGCTGTTGGATTTAGCAGCTGTGACATTTAGTGGTAAACACCATTAATGGTCCTTCAGCATAAAATGGGAATGAAACCTGACAAAACCAATTTATTTCTGCAGAAGAGACAAATGAAGCTCTTCAAAATGAAGAAATTGGCCACAAAGATGATGACCAGAATCCAGTTTCCACTGATAATGTGGTATGTTTACTTTTCCTTTTCCACCAATTAATAACTCCTTAATTAATGCTGAGGTTGTTGTTCAGCATTTGTGCTTTTCACTAGGTGACAACTTCAGCTGTGTGTGTTAAAAGTCCTTCCTATTTGAGCTTTAAAGATGTACTAAAAATTCTAAAACATAGCAGGAAAAACCCTGAAACCTTCAGTAGAAATGGTTTGGAGAGATGGTGCCCAAGAGACTCAGCTCCCCAACCTGCCTGAATTTTGTCTTTTGATACAACAATGGAACAAAACCAAGGAAGAGTTTCTGCATACTTTGTTCTGAAACACTGTAACAAAACTTCTTAAAAATGCACTTAAAATTGGACTAAAATACATTGTATTTGCATAAGAGGTTTTCCTATTTGAAATTCTAATCTGTTCCTTCCCCTCCTATTTTAAAAAGTGTGTCTGAGAAGGGGAATATGAATGTTTGGCAGTTATTTAGGGACTCTTTTCCTCAAGCTGAGTCTGAAACCAAAAATATTTGAGTCCCAGTGTTCCTGAGGGTCTGAGGGAGCAGCAGAACTCAGGGACATCAAAGCTCTGGGTGTTGTCACTTCAGCTGGGCTGGCAGACACTGAGCACACAAAATGTGCTTTATCCTCCCTGCCCTCAGCACAGGCTTGGGAGCTGGGTGGGTCCTGCCAGGGAGAGCTGGGAATGCCCCTGGAAGGATTTCAAGGATTTCTCCTCAGTGATTTCAGGGTGTGCAGGCAGGAGGGACCACATGCTGCAGGAAAAACCTGAATTAACACCTCAGGAATGACCCATGGACATGGATTGGGTCAGTGGCGGCCCTTCCATCCTAAAAAACAGGAAAATTGCTGTAACTCATTATGGACAGGTTCATAAATGTTCACAACTGTCAAAACAATTAAAAACAGCAAAAAAACTTGGGATGTATTTCTGAGTCTTACTGTTAAGCTTGGCCTTAACACTGTGCTTTAGATATCTTTAGAAACCCAGTATAAAAAGCTCCCCAAATTTTTGTGAATTAGGTAAAAATGTCCATATTTATGCATTTGGAAGTGTCCTTTGGATCAGCACCCCTACAGCTGAGGGAATGTGGCCAGGCAGGGTCAGAGGAGAATCCTTGATTTCTTTAGGCAGGAGTAGCTCAGGACTTGCTGGTTTATCCAGAGGTTTATTTCCAAACCCTCCTTTGCAACCACAGAGCAGAGCAGGGGCTGTGAGGGGGTAAATGTGGGACTCAAAGTCAGAAAGCTGGGCCAGGGAGCTCCTCCTCTGTAAACAGCCTGAGTCTCCATGGCAGCAGCTCCCACTGGATTCCTGCTGGCTCTCCTGGCTGAGGTGCATGATTGCCATCTAATGGGGCTGCATGGCTCAGAGCTGCTCAGGAGCCAGCACTGAGCTCTCCTTCCTTCCTCCTTCATCCTTCCTCCTTCATTTATCCTTCATGCTTCCTCCTTCATCCTTCCTCCTTCATTTATCCTTCATCCTTTCTCCCTCCTCCCTCCTGCCCCTTTGGGATGTGGATCCCCGTTTGTTTGTCTCCTCTGTGTGTTGGAATGAACTGTTTGTTTCTGTTTCAGAAAATAGAAATTTTAGATGATGAGGAGAGTGATCTGATCAGCAATTCTGAAGTGGATCAGATGAGTTCTCTTTTGGATTACAAGGTGAGTGGTTGGGCCATGTCAGGGACAGTGGGATAATCCCCAGGGAGTTCAGGGGGTGGAGCTGTCAGGAATTCAGCAAAAGCCTGTGGGATCCTGAGCTGCTCTGCTGTTTTCCCAGTGGCACATCATGCCCTCATCCCACCTCCAGCCACTTTATCCATGTTTCAACCCCAATGGAGGCAGGAAAACCCCATTTCTACAGAGCTGCAGCTCCATCCCCGCGTCCCAGGAAAGGCATTTATGGAGCCACCCCATTGGAATTGTTCTGGGAATGCTGTGACACTTTTCCTGCAGTGTGGTGCTGCCAGCTTGGAAGGGACTGAACAGCTGGAAGGAATCCTCTGCTGGATTGGGGGGATCTGAGGAGAAGGATTCCCCAGGACATGCTGGAAGTGGTGCCTCTGGGAAGGAGGAGAAGCAGCTGGACCCTGCCAGCTCCAGCCCAAGGCTGAGGTTGTGTCTGTGCTGCTCTCCCAGGAGTCACCACAATTCCACCTCTCCTTGAGCTTTTACCTCCAGTGCTGATTTTTCCCCTAAGAAACCAGATCTTTCTCCTGATAATAATCAATTACCAAAATAAAGAACAGATCATCTCTTCAGAAGAGAAATTCCTCCTTCCAGCAGCGTTTTCCTGGGAAGGGCAGTGCAGAATGAATCAGGAGAGGGAATGACCTTTTCTTAATGTCACCTGTCAGCACAGTGAGAGCCTTGTTGTGACAGTGCCCTGCAGAGCCAGCCCTTTGTTTGACAGCCCTGATTACTCCCTGAGTTTTCTGCCTAAATCTGAATTCTTCCTGGGCTGGGCAAAATCCAGAGCTAAACAGGCAACTGCTAAGTATTCGTAGGGAAGAACTCAGCTGATTTTTTATGGAAACTTCATCTCTCATTCCCAGAGCTGTTATCACCTGGAACAGTGTGGTGAGCAGTGCTTTCACTGAAAAAATGAGAATTTTCTGGGAAAAAACAACAAAAATACAACCATTTTTAAAGGTTTGTTGCAAACCTTCAGAGCATCATGTAGTCACAGCTTTTCATGTCACCTAAAGCTGAATTCCAGCCAGTGTGACCGTGAATACCATATTTTTTCATTATTCTCTCATGAGTTGGTGCTATTAAGCAGAGCCCTTCTGTAAAAAATGAGAAATGCCTTTGATCTTGTAACCTAAATAAACAGTTTGATTTTCATGATCTTTGCAAAAGTGAGTAACCAGAGAAAATGAATTTTAGCTCTGCACTAATCAACAGGTTCAACATTTTGATCCAATAAGTTTGAAAGAGAGGAGATACTTGGAATAAATTGAAATAATTAACAAGTCTGAATTTTTAATTAAGAGATTTGCAAGTATAGATTGGGAAAATGCTTTTTAGCCAAAGCACACAAATTATTGATATTTCCTTACTTTGTAATACACTACATTCAGTTCCAGCCACATAAACAACTCTGGAGGTTGGAACTGAATGATCTGTAAGGTCCCTTCCAAACTGTTCTGTCACTCTGAGATATTCCTGTTTATTCTGTAACCCGAGGGATGCTGAGGAGCTTGGTGAGCTGACACTTGATCCACATCAAACCAGCTGCTGGAGGATGTTATCTTTTAATTCGTGGTAGCTTTGAGGAATTTTCAAGTGATTTTCCCTGATTTTGTGTCAAGCCTTCTGCTGTAATAATTGAATTTATTTGCTGTCTCTCCTCACAGCCCCCTGATCACTTCTAGGAAGAGATCTGGGCTTTGGTTGTCATTGTCACTAAAAATAGTTGAGTTTTAACCCAGGGCTGTGCATGTGTGGTTATTCCAGTGCTTTGTCCTGTCCCCATCCCTGGAGGGATTTAACAGACACAAGGATGTGGCACTTGGGGACAAAGCATTGTCCCCAAGTAAGGGGACAGTGGTGGCCTTAGCAGTGCTGGGGGATGGCTGGGCTCAGCCTTAGGGGGCTTTTCCAGCCCAAAGGATTCCTTGGTTCTGAGATCATCCCCAGACTCTCTGGTTTCCCCACAGAATGAAGAAGTCAGGTTCATCGAGAGTCAGCTGGAGAGCCACAAACAGAAATACTTTGAGCTGCAGACGTTCACCCGCAGTTTGATACTTGCAATTAAAGCAGATGATAAGGAACAGCAGCAGGTAAATCCTGGAGCAGGTTTAATATCTGTCTTTAATATCAGAAGATGTTTGTCCTTTTGTGTTGTGTCCTTCTCTTGGGTTTATTCCAGAGGCTCAAATTATGATCGAAAAACTCAAATAATTTTCTCACACTTTGTTTAAATCACTGCTAACACAGAAACCACACCTAAAAGTGTCTATAGCAGATATTAGAAGTGTTTTTCCCTTGTAGGCTCTGCTTTCAGACTTACCTCCTGAGCTGGAAGAGATGGATTTCAACCACACCTCCCCGGAGCCCGACGATACCTCATTCAGCCTCTCGTCGCTGTCGGAGAAGAACGCCTCAGACAGTTTGTGATGCTGTGTCCTGGAGAGCCAGCACAAACCCCAGGGAGGTGCAGAGCAGAGACAGAGACACAGAGAGGCTTTGCTCTGCAGTGTTCTCAGCCGGGCTCCTCACAGCCTTGCAGTGCCCAGGAGTTGGCAGTGCTGGCTTTGGGAAATGGAAGAGGTGAGGGAAGGGTGCACTGGGAGCAGCTTGGCCTCGGGTGGGATTAACTTTGATCTCCAGAACAACTCTGGCTCTGTAGCAAAGTCTTTTTTGAGCAGGGATGCAAGAGTGGGAAACACACCCAGTGAATTCTCCAGCTCCATGTGCTCCCCAGGCCTGTTTATTATATTTTTCCCCATTTTTACTCAGGTAGGTGGACTAAAAATTGGGGATCCAAATAGAATAACGGGCTTTCTCTGAGTTGTGCTTGAAAACCTGAAATTAAACTGAAGTGTTTTTTGTTTTCTGATTTGAGATTCTTAAATCTTCCATTTTTCTGACCAAAATAGCTGAAAAAAACCTTGAAAGGCTAACTGAAAAAGTTGAATTATCATGAATAAATTATTAATGCAAAGAAGCAGTGATAAGTGTTGGAAGAAATGAGGTGGAAATGGGAACCCTGATAGCTGCAGGACACAACTTCCTAATACAGTAGCAATGGGATTGGATGTTTACACTCTTTAGAGTTTAATGATTGTAGTCTCAGTTTTTATTTGTCAAAGCCTGAATGCTAAAGTACTGCTTATTATTTTAATTCTTGGGTATATATTTCTCCACAAACTTTGCTCCAGTTTACCAAGCCTGTCAGAATTGCCCAGCTGTCATCGCACCTTGCAAGGTTTCCCAGTGTTGGAGGTGAGCTCTGCAGATCTGCTTTGAAGCCCTGCCCGGTGCATTTTTTGGCCAATGCCATTTCTAAACTGTGATCTGGATTGCAGGCAGGGGCTGAACTGAATTTTCTTCTTTCCCAGAGCTGTTGGCACTGAATCCCCTCAGTCCTGTGGTGGGATGGCTGAGCAGAGGTGTCCAGGTGGATTCAGGGGGTGTCTTGGGGTGCAGGGAATGCCTGGCCAAGGCAGGGGTGCTGTGCTTGAGCTGACAGGGTGGGGGCCAGTCCAGGCAGGTCAGTCCTGGAGCTCTTCTCCTCCAGGGTGGGTCTGTGGGATGCTGCAGGTGCCTGCCCGTGGCATTGATGCTCCAATTCCAACCTGGATATCCCTCAGCAAGCATTTTTACACACAGATGCTTCAGTCTGGTAAAAAACCCGATCTTCCCATTTTATGCCAAATAGTAATTGACTCTGGGGAATCCTTGTTCATGCAGTGAGTAACTCCCTTAATTTCAGTGGGAGGTCCAAGGTGTAGCTCAGAAAATCCAGAGTGTTGGGGAAGTAACACCTTTTTTTCCTTTAATACTGGGATTAAACTCAGGTTTTAGGGTTTTCTCAGCCTGATCAGTTCCTCCCTAATCACTTGTACAGCTCTTTCTGTTTATTATCAGTAGTGAGCTCTGTTCTTTCAGGTTTTCAGTCTCTCCTCTCCTTGGGCACAGGGAGGTTTTAGCAATACTGTTAAACACCAGCTGCAGAAAGGGCAGGAATGCTTTTAAAAGGTGTGCTGAGAAACCAAAATCTCACAGTTCTGCCCCCTGCACAGTTCAGTAAGTTCCCAGCAGAGCCACCCTCCCACAGGGAAATCCAGAGTTGAGGCCTGTGTGTGAGCTGTGGCATTAAAACTCAGAGTGGGAATGTTTGTGAGCAGAGCTCACAGTGCTGTCCTGCACAGATGCACAGGGCTGAGCTGGAATTCTCTGCAAAACTCATTTATAAAGGGTTTTCTATGCCAGGCTGACAATGGTTTCTGTTGCTGTTCTCTTTAGACAGGAAATCTGTGCCACTGACAATGAAACCTCTTGTTTTCTGTGAAATTAACATAAAATAGTGCTGGGAGCTGCCACTGTTTGGACCCTGTTTTTCTGCCTCTTCCACTTGAATTCCCATGACAGAGAGCAGGACACTCTTTAACAGGAGTTCTCAATTTCATGGTCAATTAAATCATCTGCCTTCCTGCAGGAAAAACTTCCAGTGATGATTCCTACTTTGCTGTCTTGCTGCTATTTCATACCCAAACAAATGGAAGGGATGGATTTTGAATGAGCTGTTTGCTAGACACAAGCAATGATGTCAGTCCCTGTTCTCCAGGGAGCTGGGATCCTCTTGGATTGCAGCTGAGGTGAGCTGCACCCAGGGCCCACCCCATCTCTGGGGATGGACTGTGGGGGGACAAAACACAGCCTGGCACACTTGGGACACCACAGGACAGCCAGGAAAAAAAAAAAAAAAAAAAAAAAAAAAAAAAAAAAAAAACAAGAGTATAAATTCTATCCTTGAATAACAGAATCTGGGGAGGGAGATGCTCCACAGTTCCTTGGCTGGTTTTTTTTTTTTTGGTAGCAGTGGGTATTTCAAAAATTGAATGACTGTGATCATTAGTGGTGGTTAGATGTTGGTGCAGAGCATGGGGGTGGCTCTGGGGTGCGTTTGGGTTCAGGTTGTTTCCCTGTCTGTAGGATGGACAAACACCTGCAGTAAGTGCAGTTCATCATTCCAGAACCTTCCACAGGAGATGAAGCTCATGCTGTGCTTTTCAGGGTGCCAGAAATCAGCCCCCTGTCTGTCCCAGTGAGTGACTGTAATGTGAATCATCAGGGGCCTCCTGTTGGTGGTGTTATCACCTTTCTGTGGCCAGGTATCAATGTTTCACCATCCTGCAGAGTCTCTTTGTCCATGAACAGTGACTTCCCTGGCATTGTTCATCCCTAAAGCACCCATGGGAGCATCAGTGATGTTTTTCTGAAGGTGGGAAGGCAGCCCAGAGCAGACACTTCACCAGAGGCAGCACAGGCTCTCCCTGGGGTTTGGATGCTGGAAGTTTTGCTCATGGTGAAATTCCCATTTCCTGGAGCTCTGCCTGCTTTCCTCTCCCTGCAGCTGATGCTTCAGTCACATCCACAGGTCTGACAGGAGTAACAATGGCAGGAAATACTCCAATAAAACAATAAATACTCCAGCAGGTGAATTTGGGGCAGGTTTAAAGGCACCTGAGCAGGTGAACTGTATGAGGTCTCTGGAGTCCCCAGCCCTGGAGGCAGCTCTGCACTTTAATCTCTCCAAGTATTTCTTTTCACTAAGGCAATAAAAAGTGTGAAATGAGGAGTTTGGAGCTTTGCAGCCCTGGGAGTGAGGAGAAGAATGTCCTGGTTCTGTCCTCACCTGAGCTGGGCAGCAGCTTTAGAGAGCCTGTTCCCCAGGGGGAGAGGCTGGGGGTGCTGCAGGCTCAGGTGAGTCCTGAACAGACCAGCAGCACCCTGGGCATCCTGCTGGGAATGGGAATGGGGAATGGGAATGGGGAATGGGAATTGTGCTGCAGATGGATCTGCCCTGTCCTGTGTGTGCCTGCACTGAGCACAGTCCTGCTCTCACTGAGCCCCTGCTGGCCCCAGCCTGTGAGGGGGGACAGGAATGTGCCCCAAGGGAGCAGCACAGCATTCCTGGAGCAATTCACACCCAAAGCTTGATGTCCAACCTCCAGCCCTGCCCAGCTCCCCCAGAGCAGGGGCTGCAGGGCTGGAGCCTGGCCAGGTTCTGCCTTTTCTGCCCCAAATCCTCCAGCTTGGCTGGGCTGGTCAGTGAGCAAATTCCACCTGGCTGCAGAGAGCTGCGTTGTGGTGGTTGGTCCCTTTAGTCAAGAATGTTTTTGCAATGACCAAATGTGAAATCTGAAAAGTTTGGGGGGATAAAAATAGTCAAAGCAGCACTGCAGAATGGGTGTTTTCCATGGAAGAACAGGAGTTTAGAGTGTGAGTGTTTATTGCTCTGAGAAACAGCAGCTGCTTTGGTCAGAAGGCAACAGAAACCGGGCAGAGCCTTGGGCTTGTGGGGCTCTGTTCCCACAAAGGAGCAAATCCTCCTGGCTGAAGGAGCTGTGCAAGGATGTTCTGGAAGGGAAACAGTTCAGGTCAGTGCTTTGGCTCTGGGACAGTTCCCCATGTCACTGAACTAAGTCATGAACTCTTTTCCAGCTCTGTTTTACATTTTACACAATGCTACCTCTGAAACGTGACATCCCTTAAACCTACACAGAAAATGTGAACTTAGGAAATTTTTTTTAACCTTTTATAGGCAATAAATTATTCCCAACATGCATCCTTCAGTGTTTGTTTGGTTTCTGCTGAGTGTGAGCCATTACTTTGCTTTTATTTTAATGCTGTTTTTCTGTATTTGTGCTCATCACAATCTGTGGAGAAGGAAATAATGGAATATTAGGGAGAAAAGCTTAGCACGTGTTAATGGGAGAAAATATTTCTGTTACAGCTGAAGGATGGGGTGGCTGTGCTGTTTTTGGTGCAGTTCCTGTGAGAAATGGGTTAAATCCTTAATTCTGCTATTAATGATTGTTGGAACATTGCTCAGTGCATCAGATGAGTTAATCTGAGAGAACAATCAGTGATCTTAGCACTGTAAGAAAAAGGTTTTACACTTTCTGAGACATCCCAGTTCATAAAAACCTCCACAGATTTTTGTTTCACTTGTTTCCCTTTTTTGTCATAACTTTATAGAGACCTTGTAGAAAGAATTTTGAAGTGTTAAATGAAAATGGGTCAGTAACAAACGGAGGTCAAATGTAGATTTAGACCATGTTTGTATTCAAGTTTCATCTGAAAAGAGTTCCTTGAATTTCCCCCATCACATTTCTCTCCCTGGAGCTCAGGGAAGGGTGGAGGATGCACGAGGGGGATGGAGGGAATGAGGCACAAGGAGGCAGAAATGAAGGTTCTGGGTTTTAATCAGGAAAATTTCAATAAACTAAAAGGTTTCTGTGCTGTGGAAAACAAGAGCTTCTGCTTTATCTGCAGATTTTGTGAAATACAGGTCAAAAAGTCATTGGCAAATCCACTGAGTTGTGCTGGGGGAAAATTGTGTTCTCCAGTAGGAATTTTATCATTTCTGGGGTTATTTCTGGAATTACTGAGCGTGTGTGAACACACAGATGCAGATTTACAATGTGCACAGATACACTGATCACAGTAGCTCTACAAAGGTATTTTAACTTGAAATGTTAATAGAATTCTTCTCAAATATATTTCATTTGCTCTTATTTTTGTGTCTTGCTGCATATCAATTGCATAGTTCTGAAAATTAGTCAAATACACCCATACAAATATGGTTTATTGGTTATGTCCTTGCGACTGGTAACTTTTAGGCTTGGAAATTTATGAAAATGCCCATAATAATGATATTTTTAAGTTATCTTGGCAAATAAACCAACTGCTGTATTTATGAAGAGATAATGATAATTTCTGCTTTATTTTCACTGTAGGAATCCATTTCATTTTAAAAAAATATTCTGAAAATTTAGATATTATTGTATAACTTGGATGCTTTCCTTTGCCTGCAAAACAGAATAATTGATGATTTTAAATCTTTTATCATTTCCTTTTGGGCCAATTCCTTAAGCTTTGTAACCTGAGCATATTCCTAAGTTTCTGTGTGAAAATCACTATTTATATTTCATTTTTCTGATTTGTATCAGAACGTGTAGCAAAGAAACTACTACAAACCTTCAACGGAGATACCTCCACTATGGTCCAGGACTCCTGATCTGGGCATTGCCAGTGCCAGGTGCCCAGAGAAACAGTCCAGACGTTTGTATTGAGTTGCTTTTCTGTATATAAAGGGTATTTATAATCTTGTATTAACAGAGTCATCATTGGAAATGCTGATTTCCTGCTTTAGAAGCCTGCTCAGCTATTTTTATATAAAACGTTGGTCTTCGCCTTAATTTTTGGTTTTTTTTTTTGGTGAAAAGTTGTGCCATAGATATTTTAACTTATCCACAGATCCTTTACAGAGTTTGCTTTGACTTCTCTTAATTAATAATTAATTTTTTTTCCTGAAATTGTCCTGATTTGTTTTCTCCTCCAAATGCATCTCAAGGTTGGTTTGCTTTCTTAATTTTTTTTTTTTTAATTTTTGGAAGATCCCTTCATCTGCATGCTTTGGTAGCTCAAGTTTTTCCTCTGTAGTTTATTGTTTATAGTTTAGAAGAACCTTTTATTGAAACCCCCTGAAGTAATGCTTGTACAAATGTATTTAGGGTGGCCCAGATGGTCAGAGAAAAGGGCTATTTAGCATTGGTAAATTTGTCTACTGACTCAAGGATATTTTTCTACGTCTGTCAAGTTTGGGACTATGGAGAAATGAAATAAAGGTGAACTAACTCCTTTTCCTATATGAACTTCTCTGTTTCTGTCTTTATTAATGGCTTTATAAATGCTCAGTTCTGTTCAGAGCAACAAGAATTAAATACACATCGGGGCTCAGCCTTAATTCTTCTATTCTCGCTATATAAATTATTATTTATGTGGCTTTTTAGGATTGGAATTTTATAGAGACCACTGGAATTTTATAGAGCACTTGGAGCCCTCTGTCCCAGGAGCAGTGAATGTCCCTTCCCAAAATGGGATTTGTTGCTGATGGAGGCGCTGCACACCCAGCGCTGACCCAGCTCAGCTCACCCCAGGGGTTTTTTAAAGCTGTTTTAAAGCTAAACCTGAGCTCTCTGTGCTCTTTTCATCCCATCCCTTGGCATTCCCTAAATTAATAATCTCCAGAGCGAAATCCCATGACCTATAGCCCGTGCCCCAATCCGCGTGGATGGGGCTGGGGAGAGTCCCCGGAGCCGGGGCTGTGCCGGGAACAATTCCAGCCGGGAGCGCTGGGGAAGAGCGGAGGGACCGCACGGGAAGGGCCCGGTGCGGGCAGGGATGGGAGCGAGGTGCAGCCCCCGCATCCCGCAGCTCCCGCATCCCGCAGTTCCCGGGTCCTGCAATTCCCGGGCCCCGCAACTCCCGCATCCCGCAATTCCGGATCCCGCAACTCCCGCATCCCGCAATTCCCATATCCCGCAATTCTCGGGTCCTGCAATTCCCGGGCCCCGCAATTCCCATATCCCGCAATTCCGGATCCCGCAAATCCCGGATCCCGCAATTCCCATATCCCGCAATTCCGGATCCCGCAAATCCCGGATCCCGCAATTCCCATATCCCGCAATTCCGGATCCCGCAAATCCCGGATCCCGCAATTCCCATATCCCGCAATTCTCAGGTCCTGCAATTCCCGGGCCCCGCAATTCCCATATCCCGCAATCCCGGATCCCGCAAATCCCGGATCCCGCAATTCCCATATCCCGCAATCCCGGATCCCGCAATTCCGGATCCCGCAATTCTCGGGTCCTGCAATTCCCGGGCCCCGCAATTCCCATATCCCGCAAATCCCGGATCCCGCAATTATCGGGTCCCGCAATTCCTGGATTCCGCAGTTCCCGCATCCCGCAGCTCCCACATTCCCCAGTTTCCGGATCCCTCAATTCCCTGAGCACATGCCGCCATCTCCGCATCCCGCAATTCCCGATCCCGCAGCTCCCGGCCGCCCTTGGTGGCAGCAGCTCCCCTGGCTCCTCTCCTCCGCTGCCGATTTCCACAATCCCGATTAATTCATTAAACTCTGAACGCTCCAAAGTCACCCAAACTCCGAGCTCAGCCCACCCAGCTTTGGAATTCCGGCTGCAGAGAGAGGATCAAACCAGAGAGGACATAGATGGAGAGGAGTTAAATCTGCCTGACCCTAAAGATTTATTAACAAACGTTCCTGGGACCCTGAACTCGGGTGTTTTGGGAAAAAACCGAGTCGGGTTTTTGGGAACAAAGCGAGTCGGGTGGTGCTGCAGCTCCATTGCCACCTGGTGGCAAAAACCCCAGGAACTGGAGAAAAATGCCTTGAACTGTCCCCATACTTCATATTTCAGAATGAACAACTATTTTGGTCTCAATGAAAAATCAAATATTGAAATAAATCTGGCATTTAGGAAAGAGGAGACTGAGATCAGACTGAAGGTGCAGCCATAAACCGGGAGCATATTCCAGTTTAATTTCCCCATATGGGTTTAAGTTTGGGAGCACCAAAGCGGCTCCATGGGATGAGGTGATGTGTGAGCAGCAGGGACAGCTGGGGTGGCCCCTCCAGATCCACGTTCCTGCTGCAAGGATTAAGGGAAAGAGCCATGAGAGGAGAAAGAAACTGAGGAAAAAAGGTGTTTTCTGCTTATTTACTTGTAGTTTTTATTTTAGTGGGGAAGGAAGGGGGAGGAAAGGGCAAGAAATGGGAAAATTTTCACATTTCACCTACTATTTGATCTTGCTTTTTGGTTATTCCTTCCTGGAAATCTGGAATAATCTTGGACTGTGTAGAACTTTTTTTCACTAGACAAAGCTCATTTGGCTTTCTTTGAAGGAAAAATTCTGCCCAGCCTCAATCTTCCCTGGCAGTCTCATCTTTTCTGTTAAATATGAATTTTTCAATTAAAAGCCTTTTACCCCCTCTTTCTTCTGAAGGTTTTGGGCTCAATCAGAATTCAGGGGAATTTGAAGTGAATTTGAAGGAGTCACCCAACAGGTCCCAGCCCTTAAGGATGGACAGAGCAAGGGGAGCAGCAACCACACCTTTCCAAAATACCACAGCCATTTTGGGAAGGCCAAATCCTTGGAGTGGCACCTGGGCACAGACACCCCATCAGGTCAAGGACCATGGGTTAATTAACCTGAATTTAATGTTCTGTTAATCATTTCACAGTTACAAACCCATTCCCACCAACCCCCCCAGGCTTCATTCCCATAATAGCAATAAATGGCTCACTGTGATCTGAACTATAAACAGATTTCATGAATTCTGCCAGAAATTGAATATTGAATTATTTCTCTATGCCCACATGTCTTTCCTGGTTTGCTTAATTCTGCCAAATATTTAACTCAGCCTTCTCTTCTCTCAGCAGCCCACACTCTCCCAGCTACATCTTCCCATTTTTGGACCATTATTTAAAATTTCAGGCTTTTTACAGAGCCTGGCCAAGGAACCAAAGCTGATCGGGGAGGAAGGGAGCAGCTGCAGGAGTTCAGCTCCTGGGTGGGGATCTGGCTGTGGCTCCTCCTGAGACACCTGCAGGGTTTGCCCCAGCCCAGGCTCCCTGCTTCGGCCCTTTTTGGGAAAAATCCCACTGGAATGGGATTTTGCCTCATCTGGGAACAAGATGGACACATTTTTGCATGTTCTACAACCGCACTTCAGAAATATATGATTTTCCATTCTTTAAAATATTAATTAATTAATCTATTTTTTTTTTTCATACAAAACCCCAGAGTGTGTAGCTGAAAATGCCATTTCTTGCTGCTCTGGGAGGCTGTGAGCTGGCTCAGGGCTGCTCTGATCTGTGCCCTCAGCAAGAAGCAGGACTGGCAATTTTCAGAGTGCTGCTGATGGCCTGGAGACAGATAGAAAATACAAAACAACACCAGCAATTAGCAGTAAACCCCCTTAATTTGTGCAAACATTCCCAAAGAAATGGGAATGTTCCCAAATAAATTCCCAATTTGTGCAAACATTCCCAAATTAAGACTCCTATCTGTGGTGGTGTCACAGGGGTCTCAGGGTGAGGGAAGAGATGAGAATTTTGACTCCGTGTTTCAGAAGGCTGATTTATTATTTTATTATATATACTATATTAAAAGAAAATGCTATACTAAAACTATACTAAAAGAATAGAAGAAAGGATTTCATCAGAAGGCAGGAAAGGAAAGGAAAGGGAAAGGAAAGGAAAGGAAAGGAAAGGAAAGGAAAGGAAAGGAAAGGAAAGGAAAGGAAAGGAAAGGAAAGGAAAGGAAAGGAAAGGAAAGGAAAGGAAAGGAAAGGGAAAAGGAAAGGGAAAAGGAAAGGGAAAAGGAAAGGGAAAAGGAAAGGGAAAAGGAAAGGGAAAAGGAAAGGGAAAAGGAAAGGGAAAAGGAAAGGGAAAAGGAAAGGGAAAAGGAAAGGGAAAAGGAAAGGGAAAAGGAAAGGGAAAAGGAAAGGGAAAAGGAAAGGGAAAAGGAAAGGGAAAAGGAAAGGGAAAAGGAAAGGGAAAAGGAAAGGGAAAAGGAAAGGGAAAAGGAAAGGAAAAGGAATAAAATCTTGTGACTGCTCACAGCCTCAACACAGGTGCCTGTCATTGGCTATCAATTAAAAACAATTCACATGCTGGTTAAACAATCCTCAAAATCACATTGTGGAGAAGATGAAGCTTCCCAGCTTCTCAGGAGAAAAGATCCTGGCCAAAGGGATTTTCATCAAATGTGTCAGTGACACCTGTCACCTTTGCAGATTATTTTCAATGGGTTTTCCCCTCTTTAGTTTAGCAGCTGAGCTGATATGAACCCACAGAGTGCCCTCCCTGCTGGGGACAGGAACAGGGACAGGGACAGGGATGGGGACAAGGATGGGGACAGGAACAGGGCTGGGGACAGGGCTGGGGACAAAACTGGGATGGGGACCGGGCTGGGGACAGGGATGAGGACAGGGACAGGGACAGGATGGGAACATTGATGTGAGGACAGGCTGGGGACAGGGTTGGGGACAGGGATGGGGCTGGAGACAGGGACATGGATGAGGACAGGACTGGGGACAGGGACAGGGCTGGGGACAGGGACAGGCTGGGGACAGGGACAGGGACATGGATGTGAGGACAGGGCTGGGGACAGAGATGAGGACAGGGATGGGCTGGGGACAGGGACAGGGACACGGATGTGAGGACAGGGCTGGGGACAGGGACAGGGACAGGGAGGGGTGGCAGCAGCAGCTGCTCGCTGCTCCCACGCCGCAGCCATGTGTTGATTCACTGTGAAATTGATTTGGGCAGCTCGAGGCAATCGGTTTCCAAGATACCACATCCCTCAGATATTTCCAAGCCCTCTCTCTCCCTGGCAGGGTATTATATTTAAATTTAAATGTCGATGGATGAGCCGGGTGTGTATTTATAGCCAGCTCAGATGGGCTCTGGAAGGGCTGCCCAGGGAAGGGTGTGTGTGTGGCTGGAATTCTGAGGGGGAATTCTGGCAGTGGGGCCCCTCTGAGTCACCAAAAAAGTGGAAATATTGGTGAAATTGGTTGAGCATTATGAGCCCTGGAGCTGCACACACATCTTGTGAGCTCGGGGTTTCAATGCCTGGAAAGAAAAGTTGTGTATGTGCAAGAGGGGACAGCTCTGAGCAGGCAGGAGGGGCAGAGGTGCCCTGGGAGGTGGCTGGGACAGGGACAGGGACAGGGAAGGGACAGGGAAGGGACAGGGACAGGGACAGGGACACACAGGTCGCCCCATCCTGGGGTGGCTCTGAGCAGCAATGACTGGAAGGGCCTGGAGAGTTCCCAAATTCCTGCTTTGGGCTCCTTCAGCAAGAGGAGCGTTCACCCCAATCCTGAGGCCTGGCATGAGCCCAGCTTGGGCAATGCAGAGCTTTCCTTGTTTTAGCCCAAAACGAGCTGTGAAATACACCAAGAATGGAGATAAAACAAAGGCTTGGATTTGTGGCCTCCCAACTTTGCCACTTGGACTTAGAGGGGGATCCAGGACCCAGGGTCAGCCCAAGGCTGGACTCAATGACTCAGAGCTCTTTTCCAGCCTAGAGGATTCTGTGAAATCTCCCTCTCATCCATCCCTTGGGTGTGTGCAGCCTCAGGAGCCCACAGCAGGAAGAGAACAGGACCAATCCAGCTGGGAACTGCAGGTGACAAAGGTTAAAATGAACCAGAAAGGGCTCCATGGAGAAAGGGGAACGGAGAACAAGGAGGAGAGCTGGGAACGCTCAGAGTGCCCACCATGGACACCTAGAGACTGATGGCAGATTTCCCCTCACAAGTGATTCCAGATTTCCCACCCAGGGGCTGTGACTGGTCCAGCCAGCTGAGGGACATTTTGTCATTGTGTTTGCTGTCCCTGTCCTTCCTCTGGGGGAGAGAGGAGCAGCAGGAATGGGAATGGGAGCAGAGCCCAGCAAGGCTGGGGTGGCCCTGGCTGACCCTTCGGAGGGCTCGGAGCTGTCACCTGAGGTGTCACTTGGTGTCACCTGGAGTGTAACCCAAAGTGTCACCTGCAGTGTCCTTGGGCGTCACCTGGAGTGTCCCTCGGTGTCCCTTGGTGTCACCCTGGGGATGTGTGACGCTGCCAGCGCTGCCGTGGGAGGAGCTGTGGGCTGCCATCACGGGTGGTTTTTAGCTCAACCAGGAAAAAAATAAACCCAACCTGGCTTTTTTTTTTTTTTTTTTTGTTTGCTTCAAGCCTCACTACGAGCTGCATATTGTGGAGTTTTCACTGGGATGTTTCAGGAGCGGAATGCACGCGAGGAAAGGAAGATCTGTGCACAAAATGATGATTTGTATTAAAAGCAGTGTAGTAATAAGCAAAAATTAAAATACAATTCATTAGAAAATCCACTGCTTAAGAGGTTTTAAAAGCTGTTTTTACCTTTATCTACTAATAATGTTGAGTTACTCTTTTTATTTATATCCTAAAGGCTTTACAATGATGAGTATTTTTGCTGGAAAATGAGAGTCCAGTGTATGAGAGCTTGAACAGATCCTACTCATGCTCTGGATAAACTGAGTCATTCCAGCTTTCTCATGCCAAGCTCTGACCTTTGATAACTTTAATTCATGCTTTTGGGGTGACTCCTTGAACTGCTTCAAGGTGTGTTGTCATTTACAATATAACCAGTGAGGATTATAAACGTGTTCAGGGCTGATCAGCCTGCTGGGCAGTGAGGGGTTAAAGGCACCTGTAAAAGTTCAGACCACGATTTCCAGCTCAAAAACACCTTGAGGGAGGAGGGAATCGGGTCCTTGGGAGGTGTCTGTAGGACAGGTTGGGGTCTATAGGAATAGGTTGGGATGGGAAGGACCTTAAAGCCCATTCAGTGCCATGGGCAGGGAAAACTTTTACTGTCCCAGGCTGCTCCAAGCCCTGTCCAGCCTGGCCTTGGGCACTGCCAGGGATGGAGCAGCCACAGCTTCTCTGGGCACCAGTGCTATGGCATCACCCCCATCAGAGGGAAGAATTTTTGGCTAATATCCCAGCTTTTGCAAATATCCCAGCTAACCCTGCCCTCTGGCAGTCTGAAGCCTTTCATTCCATTCATTCCCCCTGTCCTGGCACTCCAGGCCCATCCAGTCCCTCTCCATCTTCCCTGGGGGCTCTGGAAGGCCACAATGAGATTTCTCCTCCAGCCTGAGCAGCCCCAGCTCTCCCAAGCTTTCCTCCAGCAAAGCTGCTCCATCCCTCTGACCACGCTGGGATATTTCAGGGCTGTTGAGCTGCAGTTGTTCTGGCAGGAGCTTTTCCCACAGAGCTTTTCCCACAGAGCTTTTCCCAAAGGGCTTTTCCCAAAGAGCTTTTCCCAGCCCGTGTGAGCTCCTCACCAGGAACGGGAGCAGCAGCCAAGGTGTGTGCATGGAGCTCTCCCTGTTTTCCAGCTGTAAGGAGCAGAATGGAGCACAGGTGTCACTGTGAGGAGCCAGCAGCTCTGAGAAAGCTCCCCCAGAGTCTCCAAGTGAATTTGGAGGAAGCCAGAACGGCAGGGTTGGAGTGAAACACGGGCAGACAAACAGGGAGTGACAATTTTGGGCTCCCCTGAGCTTTGCACAGCTCTCAGCAGATCCATCAGAGTGACACGAGGGGAGTCACAGGGAAATGCTGAGCAATCAGTGTGGCATTTCATGGAGGAAAAATCCTTTGTGGAGAAAATATTTATGGCAAAAGGTTCTGTACAGAAACTTGATACCATGTGTTTATCCCATTAAAATCTTATCTATGGGGTCTGGCGTCTCCTGCTGGTTCTGTGCTCAGGTAATCATCTCCCTCACTCAAAAAATGCCATTAATTGAGTCCATTGGGCCAACTGAGTCCAAAAAACTGCCATTAATTGATATAAAATGGGTTCATAGTTTTATTTGTAGCATTAATACAGATGGAATCATCTCTGAGTGAAAACACCTTCCACCTAGAGCGCTAAAGAACCAATATTAATAGCTAGGTGCAACATAAAACACTTTATAATTGTCTTATTAAAATGCATTAAGCAATGAGGACTTTGTCATAACGGAAGAAATACATTACTTCTGTTGCTGCCAGCTGAATGATTGTGCTTAATCACCCATTGTTTGGTGATTGAAAATCTGGAAAGGTGTTTTAATTTAAGTTTTGAGGCATTCTCAGAGTTCATGTGCTGCTGAAAGGCATTGTTGGAAGGCAGTTGTGGCATTCACAAAGGCTCAGTCTCCCAGTAAATCCAAGTTGCTGCTCCCCCAGCCCTGGCTGCTGAGCTCAGGGACAATTTTAGATATCATTATTTAACAAGGCTGACTCCTTTCTCTGAGTTAATTTGATCTTCAGCCCTTGATCATCTGCCTCTGTTTATGTGCAGTTATCCATCCTTGAAAATTTTCTAAGTAATATTTCGCTGTGAATATTGGAAGTATTTTAATTCTGACTATCTCTTTCAATGGCTCCTGTAATTACAAGGTACGTCATTCATTTGAGATTTAAATCTGCTTCCTTCCCACACAAACCCAGCATTATTTCTTTTTCCTCGAGATTACTGTTAGCAGATTTTTAAAGTGAGGTTTATTAATTTTTTGTGTTAAAATAGCAGATCTTCCTCTTTGGAAGAGTCCTGCCCTGGTGCTTTTTGCTGGCCTGCCAGGGGAGATACTACACTGTGCTTGTTGCAGGAAGAAAAATCAAAGATTGTTCCTCCTCCTTTTACAAGGTAAATATTGATGTTCAGAATTAAATTATTTGAACTTGCTTCAAAACACCCAAAACTGGTGAAATGCAATTAGGCTGGAGCTGGGGTTTTGTAGCTTCATTAGGGAGGTTGAGATGCCCCACTGGAATTATCCTTGCTGCTTACAGGTGATTTCTGCTCATGCTGCTGGGCTGGGCTGTGGCTGAGCCATTCTTTGCAAGTCTGACCTCATCCTGTGAGATGTTTCCTCCACTGAGTGCTCTGCTTCTCACTGAAGCCAATTCACAACATCTACTAAAAACCCTTCCATTAAGGGCGGTGAGGATCTGCCTCTCACAAGGCATGGACTGGATTTTTTCCTGATCCCTGGAAGTCTGCTTGTCTCTCAAATTTTTACCCCTTTCACAGCTCCACCTATGCCTGGGACAGCTCCTCAGTGGCAGGAGAAGCAACTCTTCCAGTGTCAAAGTCAACCTGTAGAAGACTCTTCATAATTGGCTCATCCCTGCAGGTTTTCAGCAAAGGAGGAAATTTGACAAAGAAGTGGCAGTGGTGGAGAGCCCTGTCCCTCCTTGCTCAGCACTCCCCCGTGGCTGCTGCTGGTTATTGAGAACAAGGCAATGACCTGCAAAGTGTTTTGTGGCATTTCCCTGTAGCAAAGACACTGATCAAAGATCCATTGCCTGGAAATTGCTGCCTCAGATTTGTCCTGGATGTGGCTGGGACAGCGTTGACTTTGCTGTGCTGCTGGATAGAGTTGGAGGATGGGCAGTGAACTCCTGCAGAGCAGCACAGGATCCCAAAATCCCTGGGGCTGGGAAGGACCTCTGGGATCATGGAATCCAGCCTGAGACCGATCCAGGGCACTGGGTGCCACATCCAGGCATTCCTGGGACACCTCCAGGGATGGGCACTCCAAACCTCCCTGAGCAGTTCCAAGGCCTGAACATCCTTTCCATGGGGAAATTCCTGCTGATCTCCAACCTGAGCCTCCCCTGGCCCAGCCTGAGGCCTTTCCCTCTCCTCCTGTCCCTGTTCCCTGAGCAGAGCCCCCCATGGCTGTCCCCTCCTGTCAGGAGCTGTGCAGAGCCACAAGGTCCCCCCTGAGCCTCCTTTGCTCCAGGCTGAGCCCCTTCCCAGCTCCCTCAGCTGCTCCTGGTGCTCCAGACCCTTCCCCAGATCCATTCCCTTCCCTGGACATGCTCCAGCCCCTCAGTGTCTTTCTGGCAGTGAAATCAGGAGCAGGCTGCAGTTCTGGCATGATGACATTCAGTATTTAATACACCTGGCAAGCCCAGCTGAGAGAAACACAACTTGCATCGTTCCTTAATCTTTTCAACAGCCCCAACATGGCTCGAGAGGCTTCTCAGCCTAGTAAAGAGTTTCAAGTTAGTTCTAGTCACTTACCTGCTCATCTGCATATAATACTGTTATTTGTCTAATTGTTTCTATTCTTGTGTGTTTGCTATGTAAAAATGCAGCAAAGCCATTATGCAGGAAAAGAAAAGTGGTTGAGATGATTATTCTGTTATCAGTCATGACTAAGATGAAGAGAGATATACTAGCAAGACATTGTTCCTAAAATAGATATCTTGCAAACAAGAAATGTCAGTCAAATGAGGTTTAAATTAAATTCCTGATAGCAATTACTTACAGAATTATCATGCTCCCATTGAAGTTATTATGAATATTGTCACCAGAGTTAATGGGAAAAGAAGTTGGGCTTAAGAGACTGATTCTGAAACATTCCAGAACGTGCTCAGCTTGTGTCCTGCTGAGCCCAAAGTCACAGGGCCACAAAGAGCATCCCTGGCTGAAGAGTGGCTCCAGCCTCAGAACAGTGGGAAAGGGTGAAACTGAGAGCTGGAAGTATTGAATGGCCACAAACGAGTGACCTCACAGGGAGCAGAACTGATGAAGTGCAGAAATGTGATGTGTGTTCCAAATAAAGAACTGATGAGTCAAGTTGTGCCCCAACTGGAGCAGGAGCAAAGTCAAGGCGGCTGGAAAATAACCTTGATTGTGGTGGAGAAGAGAGAGCAGAGGAGCTGTGGTGACGCCCAGGAGCCCCAGAGCAGCAGGGGCTGGCAAGTGAGAGCTTGGATTTCGTGTCACTGTGGATCTCTGCCCTTCCAGCATGGGACCCTCTCAGCACTCCCTGCTGCTGCAGCAATTACCTGAAGAGCCAAACTGATATCCCTCAAGTGGCATTCAGGGCCTCCTCCCTGCTCCAGCAGTGCTGCTATTACTCATCCAGTCAAGTCCTTTTGTTACACAATAAGGAGAAAACAACTTCTAAATATATAATTTTAAATTGGTATCTTTATACTGCAAGACACAAACAGCTACTGCTGAATTATTTCTGACAGATACTAAGTTCCTATTTAATCTTTCAGGTTGAGGCATTTTTCTAAGCATGGCTCAGTAGGAAGTTAATTATAATCTTCCAAAACGGGAAGAATTTTCACCTGGGATGATTAGGATACTGGTTTGAGGCATGGTATGTGGGCTCCTAGCTAAAGTTAGGCACTGGCAACATCTTTGGCTCTCTCTTGCTGCAGAAGTAACACCTTCTGCTGTCACAAGAACTACCCTGAAGATGGAGATCACGATGATTTTGGATGCAATCAATCCCTTAAGTATTCATCATTGTTGATACATTTGCATATTGGAACACCGTGGTGGTTTATTCTGCGCTCCGAATAAATTCGCTCTGAATTCCAGCTGGATTTTTCAGGCTTGGTTTCGGCTTCAAGGATAAATCAGGTTTGGAGAACGATAACGCAGCAAGTTCTAGAAAAAGACAAAAGTATGTGAGATTCAGTTTTTTTAAAAAAGGATCAATTGCTTGTGGTAGATTTGCCATCTGTTGGTGTGTGCACACTGCTGCAGTGACTTATTTCAGTATTCAATGACGTTTTCTGACTGCACTTGGCTCAGCTAACCTTGGGAGTTCCTGTCAGAAATACACTTGGTCATGTTTTCGTCAGTGGCTTTTGGGAAGAGATGAATTACGAAAGAAATTCTTGTTATGAGTCCTTAGGAGGAGCTTGGACAAAGCTGGGCCTTGGGGTTTCACTGAGTCATAGTGGAGGCTGCAGGATTCCTGTGGTGTCTGCTGGGCTTTCCTCTGCTCAGACTCCAGAAGGGCCCACAAAGCTGAGTGTCCATCCCTGCAGTGTGAGTCATGGGTGTAAAACCAGCCCCATAATGGGGGTAAAACCAGCCCCCTCATGGGTGTAAAACCAGCCCCATAATGGGGGTAAAACCAGCCCCCTCATGGGTGTAAAACCAGCCCCCTTATGGGGTAAAACTAGCCCCCTCATGGGTGAAAAACTATCCCCATAATGGGTGTAAAACCAGCCCCCTCATGGGGTAAAACCAGCCCCATAATGGGTGTAAAACCAGCCCCCTCATGGGTGTAAACCAGCCCCATAATGGGGGTTAAACCAGCCCCCTCATGGGTGTAAAACCAGCCCCATAACGGGTATAAAAGCAGCCCCATAATGGATGTAAACCCAGCCCCCTCATGGGTGTAAACCAGCCCCCTCATGGGGTAAAACCAGCCAGTGTGGAGACAGGATCCTGCATCTTTAATTTATATTTTTCTTTGAGGAATAGAGAAGACCTGAGATGTGTCAGTTGGCTGGTTTGTAGCATTAACTCAGTTTTGGGGGGAAAATATAAACTGTAGGACATTTTATTTCAAAATGTATTTCAAAATTAAGGAAAGCTAAAAGGTTTTAAGTGAAAAAAAGTATATACAAGCATAAATAATGTCTAGTAAAATCTTCATTCACTGTGCCTATGTGCAGTTTCCATCTTCTACTGTCAAAGCACTGTGATCAGCAGAGATAAATTCATTGTATTTTCCATATGGCTGAGATATTTCTTGAGCTCATTTTGGACAAATGTGGCAAAATTTGCTGCTAAGTCTGTCCTGTGGTTCCAAAATATCCCCCCAAATATGTTTGTTTTGACGGTGAGAATGGAATAGTAGATCTTTCTTAAGGTGTTGATCAGAGAGCATCATCTCCAAACTGGTTTCCTTTTTTTTATCCCTAAGTGAGCTTTTAAAGCCGTGCTACAGCAGCACAGAGATGAGATGGGGAGATGTAATGAAGCTGAGGCAGGGACTCACCAAGGGCCTCTTCCCTCACACTTTGTACTCTGACATAACCACAGCAAAGAGGTTCTGGCTGCTCCTCTTGCCTTCACACTGGGGCAAAGCACACAACAAACTGTTTAACAAGTTCACACTGTTTGTATTTGACACCACATCCCTGTGCATACACATACCTGAGCTTGGCTTAGGTGCATATTGTAAATATCAGAATATGCAGGGTGGGATGGGGACTCTCACATTTCTGTCTCATATTCACACTAACGGAGCACTGACTGAAGATTTTGTCATGATGCTGTTCCACGACTGAATCTGTACAGATGTTTGGTAGTGGGATATCAGTGTCTAAAATGGTGAAAATGTTGCTTTGTTTTTGGAAATTGCTCCTTAGGACCTGAGTGGAGAGGATTTCCACATTTTAGAGCCCACATGAGATCTCCCCAGGCTCTGTGTGGAGCAGTCCCTCCTCTGGAGCAGTGCTGGCAGGGACCCAGGGATACAAGGACACACTTTTATTGCATCAGGACAGTTGTTTTTCCTCCTAGGAGAGTGAGTAGCACGAACAGGACGTGCTTTGTACCCACGAGCATTCATCCCCACACAGGGAAGGGCTGTGCTGCTCTGGCTCTGAAAACGTGCTGAACTCTATTGTACAACAGATCAAAGGTGAAATGATGATAAACGAGAATAAACTCATCCTGAGGAATTAACTGTATCCCCCAAACCAGCCCCACAATCAATCCTAGAGCTCAGCTTGCCTTGAGCTGAATCCCCAAAGCCAGATTTGTTCCTGTTCCCTTCCAGGGGTGTTACCAGAGCTGGAAAAGCAGAATGGAACAAGCAAGGGCAACATCCTCAAACTTTGCTTTTTGCAGTTTCCTTCCCGAGCTCTTCCAGGGGAGAGCTCTGCTGTCCTTGCTGTGGTTTGGGTTCACGGTCACTAAGCTGGGGAAGAAGGGGAACAAAAGACACTGGCCTGATGATAATATTTTTATTTTTCCTTTCCTGGAAAAGTTGCTGGATGAATGAACACAAAATTTACAGGATTCTTCTGAAATAATCTTGTTTAGGGTAGCTACAGATTACTAGAAAACTGGAGAGGGAACCTCAGTCTGTAATTGGCCTTTCTTGATATGTCCTGCTGGGAATGACATGCAGGAAATGTGCAGGGATTTTAAAAATTCATAAATAAGCTGTTGTTCACATGTTCAAGCATGTCATTGATGATTTTCAGGGAAATTGAATAAATAAAGTAAGTATGGATTCTGTCAGGTGGCTGCAGGTGCATAAAAGGGACAACTGAGTGCTTGGATTTCATGTTACTGATACTGAACAAGCTGAATTTTGGCTGCAGATCCCATTTATTACTATATTATTATTACTTTAATTTTTATTTTTATTTTTATTCCTTTCCTACTAGGCTCAGTAAAACACTACTCTCAGCAACTTTACCATGCTGTAGAAAGATTTTTGAAGTGAATCTATATTAAGGAACTAATTATTTTGAACCCTTCATCTAATCAAAGTCCTCAGAGGTTTTCATGCTGCTCCTGCAAGGACCTGCTGAGGGGTGGAATGGGCAGAACCTGCTGAACAGAGGAAGGTGCTGAGGTGTCAGAAATATTCAGCTTCAAATTGCTCAGCAGGGATGTGATACCCCCAGCTGAAACCTGGGCACCAAATGAGATCTGATATCCTTGCAGGCAGATTAGATGCTCTAGAAATAGGAGCATATAATATCCAGGTATATAATATTGAAATATTCATTTGAAACCCAAGACATGGGGCCCTGCTCCTCCTAAAACAGTGATTTGCTAATGTATTTTTGATGGTTTATTTCTCTATAAAAGACCATTTGAGGGGGATCTTGCTGATTTTTACATTTCAGTGACATACTGTTGCCTTTTTTATTGAATGCCTGTTGCTTGTTTGGTTGTGAGACCTAGAGTAACAGAAATTCTGAATTTCCTTTTTCTGATATCTACATACATAATAATTTCCCTTTTCCAGCCTTTGACACAAATAACAATCCTAACTCCTTTAATTATTGCTTTCCTCTGAACTTCTCAAATCCCTGGGGATGCAGAACACTTGTTTGCAGCCTGTTATTATTTGGAGCAATGGGAGAAGTCAGACGCAGGAAAACAGCATCTGCCACAGGAGTTTCAGACACAAGTTCTTGTTGAGCACTCCAAGAACTTTCAAAACTCACTTCTCACTTGATTTCCTTTGTATTTAAATAAAATGATGGCACTGATGAAGTATGTACAGATCTAACCTCACAGAAGATTTGGTCACACCAGTGTCACCAGTGCGGACACTGGGATATGGCTGTGTGCACCCACATCCTGCAAATTGTTCCCACCACAACAAAAATAGAGTGACTCGGCCTGAACAATTCTATATTTAAAGCATAAATTCTCTGTCGACATCAACTCCTGTGACTTTGCTCCTCCATTTTCTCACGTGATTTTTATTTTCTGAAGGACAAGCATTCCTGGTACACACCCCAAAACATTTGTCTTCCGTGGTTGAGTTCCAGACCCTTAAAAACAGACTTGCAATGGAAGTGCTCAGGTGCCAGCTGGCTGCAGTGGCACATTTACAATACAATACTCACTCTTCATTCACCTTTGGGAATGGGCACCTTTGGGGGACTGGGAATGGGATCGAATCAAGGACTGGAGCAGCACAGCATCCTACACTTGTCTGTGCACTGGTTGACTTCTGAGCCAAAAAAATCAGCATGGAAAGTGTTTGAGCTGTGGGGTGCACCAGCTTGTTCCCTTGTTTGTGCTCATTTCATAGAAATTATTTGGCAATTAAGAACGGTTTGAGTCTTCCTGTGCTTTATCTAGAGGGCAGGGCTTACTGATAAGTCATGCAGCATGTTCAAATACAAACTGTCATTGAGGCAGCTTTCTAGCCTTTAAAACCACACTTTTGACAGCATCATCTAGTGTATTCCAGCTCCTAAAATCAAACGGTGAAGTGGGAATATTATTTTTTCACGCACGCTCCTTCTCCTGCCCCCGTCGGGCAGTGCTGCCGTGTTTCTCTCCCAACATACATCGGCAAACAAAGGCAGCGGGGCTGGTTTGCCATGAGCCCGGCGAGGCGGCTCCGGGGCCGGTTTGCTCTGAGCCCGGTGAGGCGGCTCGGGGGTCGGTTTACTCCGAGCCCGGTGAGGCGGCTCGGGGGTCGGTTTACTCCGAGCCCGGTGAGGCGGCTCCGGGGCCGGTTTGTTGTGAGCCCGGTGAGGCAGCTCCGGGGCCGGTTTGTTGTGAGCCCGGTGAGGCGGCTCCGGGGCCGGTTTGTTGTGAGCCCGGTGAGGCGGCTCCGGGGCCGGTTTGTTGTGAGCCCGGTGAGGCAGCTCCGGGGCCGGTTTGCTCTGAGCCCGGTGAGGCGGCTCCGCGGCCGCCCCAGCCGCTTCCCGCTGCCCACGGCCCCGCGGGGAGCGGGCTGTGCCTCCCCGCCGCCCGCGCTTCCTGTCCCCACGCCTCGCACGTTCGAAAAAAACAAAACCGAACGAAACTTTTGGGTTTTTTTTTTTTTTTTTTTGTTTTTTTTTTTTCCTCTTCTCTGTCAGCTCCGTGGAACAGCCTCGTTGTGCGGGGCGCGCAGCCGGTGCCCCTCAGCGCCGATCCCTGACAGTCCGCGTCCCCTCATCCCCAACCCTTTTATCACCAATCCCTTGATCCCCGTCCCCTCAGCCGGATCCCCCTCACACCTGTCCCCGCAGTCTCAACTCCAATTCCCTCACCCCAGTTCCTCACCCCCAATCCCCCTCATCCTGCGTCCCCCACCCCCAATCCAGCCACCCCACGCCCCCTCTGACCTGTCCTTCACCCCCAACGCCTCAATTCCCAATCCCCTCATCCCCAACCCCTCCATTCCCAATCCCCTGATCTCCAACCCTTCCATTCCTAATCCCCTCATCCCCAACCCCTCCATCCCCAATCCCTCCATTCCCAATCCCCTCATCCCCAACCCCTCCATTCCCAATCCCCCTCAACGCGGCGGCGCCGCCGCCCGCCCGCAGCCCCGGTGACGTCACCACGCGTCATTCCCCCCCTCCCCATGCAGGGGATTCTCCGTCCCGCCCTGACGTCACCGCGGTGCGGCGCAGGCCCCGCCCCCGCGGGCCGCCATGTTGGGGGCGTGCGCGGGGCAGCGCAGCGCGGCGCCGCCCCCGCCGGCCGGCAGCGCCCGCACCCCGCGCTCCGCTCCGCGCCCCGCGCCCGGCCCCGCGCCGCCCCGCACGGCCCCCGGCAGCGGCCGAGCCGCCGCGGCCCCACAGCCGGGACATGGTGCCGTGCGCGCCGCTGGACGACGAGCCGCAGCCCTGCCACAAAATGGAGCTGTACGTGAGCGGCGCCGAGGTCAGTGCGGGGCGGAAGGGGGGGAACGGGCCGGGCCGGCTCCGCGCCCCGCCGGCACCTGCGCCCGGCCCGGCCTCCCGCGGCCCCTCCGCGCGGGGCTGCGCCGGCCTCGCCCCGCTGCCCCCTCGGCCCGCCCGCCGCGCCCCCGCCTCCCCGGCCCCCCGGCCTGCGCACGGCCGCGACCCGCGCCCGCCCTGCCCTGCCCTACCCGGCCCCGCCGCCCGGCCTCGGTCCCGGCCCGCAGCCCGCGGCCCCCGCCCGCCCCCGCCGTCCCGCGGGCCCGGCCGCCGCCACCGCCGCGCAGCCCCGCGGGCGCCCCGGGCCCGGCCGTGCCCCCCGGGCGCGGGCCGTGACACGTGTGGAGGTAGCGGCACCGGGGAGGCCGGGGCTTTGTGTCGCCTCCCGGCCGCTTCGTGTCACAGGTGTCCCTCCCCACGCAGCATCCGAGGGGTTGGGAACTCACTTTTATGGCCGTAGCTGCTGTGAAAAGTTACTTTAAGTTCTGCGGGAAATTTGCTCGCGCTAACGTGGCTGCGCATCCAGGTAGGTTGTCACTACGGAGGTGCCTTTGCCTTCTCCTGGAATAACTATACATTAATTACTATAAACGCAACGAGCAGAGAGAACCAGGAGTGCCTGGCTGAGGTTGGGGTGCTTAAACGTGGAATAACTTAACTCTGCGTTGGTTATCATAAACACAACGAGCAGAGAGAACCAGGAGTGCCCGGCTGAGGTTTGGGTGCTTAAATGCGTTAAAGAACGAGGAACGACTTCGAGGTATTGCTTAGTGCTCGAGGTGCTTCATCAGCAAGGAGCAAATGCAATTTAAAAGAAAATAAAAGGTAAAACTGGTTCTGTTGCAATGATTCCTGTGCCTCAGCAGAACGTGGTGCTCGAGTATTAAAACTCTGGCACTTTGAAATCAGCAGTGAAGGGTTGTGTATCAGGTATTGTCAGCTATGACAAATAAAAGATTACACCTAGGTCTGTTAGACACACAAAAGATGTTATCTAAACAAAGTTGCTTAAAACTGGTCAGACTTGCTTTCTGTGCACCAGACTCTTCTTATTGCAAGTGAAAAGGGTCTGTAGCAAAACCATCTCAAAGGACAAAATGTGCAAGAGTGAAAGGATGTCCCTTAAAGGGTGTTGTGAAATTTATTTTCCCTGATAAAAATTCAAAGGGGAAAAACAAACCCCAAATTTCTTTGTGCTTTTAATATTTGGGGATTTTAATGCCACTGCCAAGTACTATAATTACTGGATGTGCATCAGATATCAGAAAGTCAGCTGAAGTATGAAGGTTTATTTGTTCATATCGTTTTAAAAGCAGTTTGTTGTAATTGAGGTATGAAACTTAGCGAAGGTCTGAGAACTTTCTTGGTCCTGTTAAACAGTTCTTGAGGAAATATTAGGAGATTATGGCGTATCAGTGATAAAATAATCAGGAGCAGAGTGTTGGAGCTGAGGTGGGCTGTGCATCCCTGGGTGTTTTGTGGCTGGATGAGCCCCCCAGCAAGGGGAGCCAGCAGAGCTCCGGGCAGGGGTGTCCAGCTGAAAGGGCTCTGTGTGTGTGACATCTGAGGGCAACAGTTTGCAGCAGTCACTCTTGAAATTGTATTTCACAAGGTCTGTGTAAAGCCCCTCCAGTTGTGCTCTGATTAAAAGGAGATTTAAAGGTGTTTGTTGTGTTGGGGTTGGCCAGCAGCACTTAGAGCCCATTTGTGCCAAACCAGTTTCTTCAAGTTGAGTGTGAAGTTCCCAAGTGACAGGAACAAACACTTGTGTTGTCATAACCCTTTCCATTAGTGATCTCAGGGGTGTACTGCGCTTCTCACTTGTTGGATTTCTACATCCACGTGCCTTGGGGATTCAACAAAGGTGCATTTTATGTGAAAATGAATTTTGGTGTGGTGTGGCCTTTCTCTTAAATTTTACAGAATTAAGTATAGCTCATAGTATTCGTTACAGCCTTGTATTGGCAGTCTGAGAGATCTCTGACCTTGGCCTTACTGGACCTGCAGTCAACAGAGCTACTGTGAAATAGGTTTTTATTTTGAAGATTAATTTGCGCCTTCTGGTGCTCTTGTCCATCAGCTGTGGCACAGGAGGAGAAATCCGAGAAATGGTTTTCTCAGAGACTCTGCATGTTGACTAAATTTAGGATTATGTTATTAGCAGTGAGTGCATTTCCAGTAGCACTTGTGTTGACTTGGAGTAAAAACACCTGGCCAGGAAAGGAGGTGAGCTTGAAAGTAGGAAACAAATTTTCATGCTTCAAGTGACAAGAGCAGCATGAACTTTTGGAAGAAATTATTGAAGGTCAGGATTGAATTATTTTGCCCTTTATGGCGGGGGTGGTTCTTTGAAGTGCTGAGGATTTGGGGCTGTGCTGTTCATGTGTTTATATTCCTGTGACAGTGTCACTTGTGAAGCTGTTTTGTGGCTCTGGGAATTCCTTAAGCCTAGGTAGGAAGTATCAATGTTGTGCTGTTAAAGCTTCAAATATTCAGTGAATTTCTTTTCCCCTGGATATTGGATTAATAAGTATTTCCATGGTAATAAAAATAGATATGAGGGTGTTGAACTGTTTTAGATTATGAAAATGTAATTACAGTCTACAAAGAAACAGGAAAGTAAACATTAACAATTTACTGACCAAGCTGAATGAAATACAGAAATAGTTGGAATTGGGTTGAATACAGAATTTTGGGCACTTTTTGCCCCTTGAACTGGGAGGATTGCACTTACCACGAGCTCTGTAATTGCTGTAAGCACATGGCTGTTTGCAAGACATGAATATTGTGAATTGCATAAATGCAACCTCCTTCTCAAATACTTACTTTTGCAATAAATACTTCAAGAACCAGTTGCTTAATTGCCTGATTGTGACAAGCAAGACGAGGCTGAAACAAAGAAGTGACTGCAAACTAAAGTATTCTGCTGGAAAACGGGGTGCATTGAAAGTTGCTGCCCTCCAAAAGGATTTTTCATGAGCTGAGCTCTGCTGTTGTTGTGCATGAGCTGCTCCCTTTGCCAGTTGAGATAAATACATCTTTGATTTTGGCCAGTGTTTTCAGTCCCATCTCTGGAGCACGATCTGAGCCCGGTCTGTCAAAGGCCACTGAATTTTGTCAGTGTTAGGAGTTGCATAACTCCTTTGTGAGTAATTACTGGCAGTGACGTGGATGACTCAGCTCTACCTAGTTCGGTGCATCTCAGAATCTCCACAATCGCCTGGTGTTCTGTCAGGAGAGAAAGTAAAACATTGCCCCTCATTTGAGTGCCTCAGCCATTGCTACAATGTACGGATTTTGTAAAGGTCTTGGAGAACAAATTGCCTTTAAAAAAAAAAAATGGGTGCACGGTAATGCTCTTAAAGAGAAAACAATGAGTGTCTTTATGCCCTGAGAAGTGCTGCAATACAGTAATAACGATGGTGGGTTTGTGTACCACCTCTGAAATTGGTTTTGGAAATCTGCTGTAGTATTCTGAGTCTCTGACCAGATCCAGGAGTGTGTTGCAGGTAGCTCACCTTGCTTCCTGCAGGATAACTTTGGAAACACTCCACAATAACCCTAAATCCAAAGAATGATGTGATTTGTTTACTCATCACAGTTAGAATTCTGCTATTTATGTAGTACTTCACTACATTAAGAATAAAATATGAAATAATTGCTTTCCTCAAGTATAAATCTCATCCTTTTCCAGAATTACCTGCCATTAAATATAATTTGGAGACTGGCTGCTTTGTGCCCTTTGATTTAAGGTTATGTACACAGGCAGGAATGAAAAGATCTCAAGTCCTGTGCTAATTCAGTGATCCCTGTGCTTGGGGTCAGCTTTGTGTCTTGTCAGAGCTGGGACTTGTTGGAGGCACACGTAATTTTCCCTTGATCTGATAATGGAAAGGATCAAAATGTTCTTTTAAAATCACTAATTATATGTTGCTGAAGGTTTGGTGTCCTGTCTGAATGTATGATTTATTTGCCACAGGAAAAGAACTTTGTAGCTCTCCCTAGTAACTGATTATGGGTTTCAGGTGTTTTAGATTGCTTGATCTCCTTTTTCACTTGGTGTGTTCGGGAGTGTGAGGGAGTTCAGAGGCCTCTTCCCTTTGTGGGGGGAATTGAGGGAGTGGGGCTGGCCCAGAGTTTGTGTAGGTGGGGAGGGAATGTGCCCAGAACCCTCAGACTCCTCAGACCTATCTCAGGAAATCCTCAGTAGGCCAGTGTGTTGCTAATTAAATTAATGGTGCAAACTCTATAGATGTAATTAAGAATAAATGAGGAACAAATGTGGTCGTCCTGTCAGGATTTTTTTTTCCAAGTCTTTTTGACATAATTGGGATTTCTGATGTAAGCTTCCACTCAAATATTTTGAAATAACTACTTGAAGGTTTCCTTCTGTTTGTGGGGAAGGAAACTGCTTATTCCTGTGTTCATGTGGGAGAACTGGGGTGCAGCTCTGGGAACACCCCATAACTTCCCAAAGGAGCCCAGGGAAGGAGGAGCTGTGGAGGAGACAGGAGCTCTTGGTCACCCTTGGGTAGAATTTTACCTCTTTGAAGCCAGACAAGATTTTAGGTGAGTGCTGCTGAATATTGCTTTTTACTTCTAATTATAGTATGATGATAAAATTCCCAGTTCTGCTTTTTCTAGAATTTTTTAAATTCTGTTTGAATCCCTCAGCAAAGACATTTAAAACCAGGGCAGGATGCACCTGCTTTACATCTTCCACTGCTTTTCCTGGGATTAGGCATTTTTGCTGACCTTTTGCCTGGCCTCTTTCAACCAAAACCTGTAGACCCACCAAGTCCTGAGGGATTTACCATGTAAACACTGAAAACATCCTTAATATGGGAGGGGGGAAGATGGTTCCAGTCTCTGGTGATACTGGGAATACTCTGTTCTGCTGTTCTAATCAGAGGAAGAACATGTGCAATTGTCATTAAGCCTCTTCCCAGCCCTTTGGATATTCTCCAAGGGAGCAGGGATGGTCCCAGCCTTGGGATGTGTTTAACCCAGAGGCACATTGCTGTCAAGGGAGAGGGAATGATCCCAGCCATGGGATTATTTAATCCAGAGGCACATTGCTGCCAGGATAACAGGAATGGTCCCAGCCATGGGATTATTTAATCCAGAGGCACATTGCTGCCAGGATAACAGGAATGATCCCAGCCATGGGATTATTTAATCCAGAGGCACACTGCTTTTAGGATAACAGGAATGGTCCCAGCCATGGGATTATTTAATCCAGAGGCACATTGCTGCCAGGATAACAGGGATGGTCCCAGCTATGGAATGTATTTAATCCAGAGGCACACTGCTTTTAGGATAACAGGGATGGTCCCAGCTATGGAATGTATTTAATCCAGAGGCACACTGCTTTTAGGATAACAGGGATGGTCCCAGCTATGGAATGTATTTAATCCAGAGGCACACTGCTTTTAGGATAACAGGGATGGTCCCAGCTATGGAATGTATTTAATCCAGAGGCACATTTTCCCCTTCTCCCTGGGAGGCAGCTCCCTCAGCCTGCACCTCTGCAGAAGAGTCTGACCTGCCAGGTGCTCTGACCTAAACTTTGAGCTCATCTGTTTACATAGTTCTTTTTGTTATTTTTTACTAATCAACAATTTGGGGTACTTTGTGTCATTTCCACATTGTGTGTTTGGAAAGTGTCGTCAGTGTTTGCCTAAAAGTCTGAGTTCAGTTTGTGTTTTCCTGAGTTAATATTTAAAATGCTCACTTGTAGGACTTGAGCAGCACTGAGCAGCAGAATGATTGAAAGATGAAGGAATCTCCTTCACCATCCTAGTATTGGCTTCTTTCACCTGTTCTTTTTATAGAGAGCTGTGCTTTTTAATTCTCAATAATAAATTTGTGCATTTGTAGCTATTTAGTAAGTAATGACTTAGAGGTTAAAATCATTCTGTTCTATATGTTTGTGCATAAATATTCATGAATAAATCTCTGAAAGGAGCCTCACTTGGCTGTGGGAGCTGTGCATTTTGTATCTGGTTTCCACAGAGGTGGGAAATAAGTATTAACTGTCACTTTTCTTTTTTGCCAGCTTCTGGTTATTGAAACTCAGCCAATTAAGTGACTGTACAAGACAGTAATGATTTGATTTTTGTCATTGACTTTTTTTAGCTGAATTACTTAACAAGCCACCAGACTTTGGGTTCTATTCCAACAAGTTTGCAGATTTTTGTTCCTTGGCTTTCTTTAATGGACAGTGACCAGGATTCATAAACAAATATGGCAAAAGTGTAGTTGTGTGTATCAGGCAATAAAAGCAGCTTCGTGTCCTTGAACAGCATAGAAATTGGCAGGTGTCCCAGTCTGTATCAGTACAGAGAGACTGGACAGGAAAAAACAAACACAAACCAAGGAGCAACAGTGAAGGGGAAAAGTGTATGATAGGAAATTGTTAATTAAGATGATTACCTGCCATAAAAATCCAATAGCTTTAGTGCACTTGATTTGCCAGCAAGTTGAAAGTGCATTAAATGGTGTTCTCAGGAAGAACCTAGATGAAATAACACATTGATTTTGGGTTCACAACCCCGTTCCAGCCCCATTTTTGTATCTCTATTGTTTTCAGTGTATCTATAGTTCTTCTGATTGGTGGTGTTGGTTCCAGAGCTTACATTTAAGTAACAAAACTTGGGAAATGTTGCCCATCTTCATAGAAAGAAAAGGTGAAATGCACAATAAAATCACTTTGAATTGAAGTCCATGAAGGAACAATGTTGTTACATTTCTGAGCATCAGCAGTAGAAACCCAGTTTAGTTCCAAAAAAGCTTTTTGGATAATTTTGGTGGACATCACATTGTTTCACACTTGAATGTAATTTATGGTGTTGTGAAAAGAAATTGCATAGAATTGAGGATGGAGGTCAGAGCTGGGCTGAACTTTGGTGTTGCTGTTGGATTTATTCAGTTAATTTGTACAATAACAACCATAGTGAGTGTCTTGTCCTTCCCACTGTCTAATCTGTGAAAAAAAAATGCAAAAAAAGAAATAAGTTATGTAGCAAATGAGTAGCTGGATCCAGGTAATGCAGGAGTGATTTTTGGCTGTTAGAGCTCGGGTGGCAACACATGAGAGATGAATGATGGGCTTGGGTTGGAGCTACATTGGTTAAACTGAGTTATGGTAAATAGAAACTTGTGGAGTGAAAATAAATGAAGCTTTGTGCTATTTCCTTGTTCTGTTTTTCTGTTTTGTCTTTTTCTTTTTTCCCCAGTGAGGATATAGTCCAAAAATAAGTGCCAGTATCTTGCTACAAAAACTGGAGATTTAATTTTATCAAAAGCATTAATTTGTGAATTAACTCTTCACAGCTCTACTCCAAACTGGAGTCTGTGGCAGCAGTGGAAGTGGTTGAGGGTTTGCCTGGGTGACAGAGATGTGGTACAAACCTGTCCCTCCAGACTCTGCCTTTGGTTGTGAGCACAGGAATTTGGGGGGATTTCTCTGCAGTCCTATGTTTTACCAACTCCCATGCTGACAGCAACACCATATTCCAAAAAAAGTCATTACCCAGCCTAACAGTTTAATTGGTTCAACTTGGTTTTCAGAAAAAAAAGTTGGAGTTTTCTTATGTCATTTCTAGTTACTATTAATGTGAGACCTGTGCCATATAAAGGTAGAGATGCTGAACAATTAATATATAAATAAATTAGCAATGATTACGAGCAAAATCCATAATGACATTCATCCATTTTTGTCAAGTATTTCCAGTTTTTAATGACTGCTTTGCATGTCTGAACAGAACATGTCCTTCATATTTCTGGGTTTTGGTTGGTTTTTCAGTTCCAGCACTGAATTATTTGTGACTTAGAGAGTGCTTAAACTGAGTTTGGGGTTTTTTTCTCTGCAGCTGTGGGTTTGGTAATTTCAAAAAGGCTTGGAATCGCTTTTGCATCTTTTCCCTTTAAACTGCAAATTAATTTTCCTTAGAAAACTCTAGGTTTCTGAAAAGCATCTGCAGCATAAGTTACATGCATAACTGAGGAGTTCTGCATTAGTGTCATCTTGTAGGAGTGGTATCTAGCTTTTAAAGGAGTTTTAAATTAATCCCAATTAAATAACACTGGCATAATAATAATAATGATGGCATTTACAAAGGGAGATGCTAAATGATACATAAGGGAGATGCTAAATATAACTACTGAGTAGTAGTGTTTGTTTGAAACTACAGCTTTAAATTAGAGCAACCCCACCACCAGCTCTCACTTGTGTGCTCTGAAATGTAAATTGGTCAAGTTTTGAACTCTTATTAATTTGAAATTGCTGGGTCTTAATGATGTTTTTCTTTTTATTTTTTGTTTTTTTTTCCCTGCAGTTAAATGGCCTTAAAATGGCAGATGAGCCTATGGAAGAAGGTGAACCATATTCCTACCATGTAAGTGTTTGATTCCTGCTCTCTTCAGCCACTCATTAGCATGACCTCCTGTTGCAGCAGAATTGCTGCATTCCCTGCTCTTTAATAACTTCTGAACCCATCATTTCATTGAACAATATCTGAGGAGACTCTGAGTCTCAAGGATGGCTTTGGAAATTAGTACCTGGCTAGGGACTGTGGTAAATGCCTTGTTTGGGAACTCCGCTGCAGGAGGCAGAGCTTCATGGAAACATTCCCTGTGCTGGAGGGGGCATTTGTGGATCCCTCACCCTCAGAAATGCCCAGGCCAGCCTGGGACCTTTCACACAGAGTGCTGAATGCTGCTCTTGCTGCAATCACTCATTCTGCCTTGGTAGTTTTTAGTGTAGCTGCTGTACCTTCAGCTCAAAGGTATTTATTTCTGCTTTTTTAGAGCAGAATTAATGTGCACACCAGTGTGTTAATTGTGCTTTTATGGAGAAATATCCCAGGTAAGCCCCTCTTGAGGTGGGTTTTGCCCAGTGCCTGTTCAGGAGATGCTGAACTTGAGTGTTCTGTTAAACCTTGCACTAAACTTGAGGCTCACCTGTGTGTGGTGGAATGCCTGAGTGCCCATGGAAACATTGGCCAGCATTTCTCAGCACACTCCTCCTTGTGTTTAGGGTCACAAAGGTTTCTGTTGCTCAGAGAGTCCCTGGCAGTGCCCAAGGCCAGGCTGGACAGGGCTTGGAGCAGCCTGGGACAGTGGAAGGTGTCCCTGCCATGACGGGGTGGCACGGGCTTTAAGGACCCAAACCAGTCTGGGATTGTGGCATAAATCAATTTTATCACCAGCTGTAACCACTGCTTTGTGCTACAGTAACAACATTTATAAGGAAGGGATTTGGAAATGAAGTCTTGGCACAGACCCTCGTGCTGCCTGGACATTTTCTGGTGTGGAGTGGGTAAATCAAGTGTCAGAGTGGTCTCACATGTAGCAAGGAAAGGAGCAGAGGATTGTCTGAGTTTTCTACTGCTCTAGAACAGGATGAGGAGGTTGCTGAGCTCTGGAGCCACATTCCAGGGAGCTGTGACAAAGCCAGCACTGATCCCAGTGTTCTTTGGCTCCCTGGCTCCTGGAGAACCTGCTGGGAGCAGGGAAGAGTTGAGTTCCCTCTTGTGCAAGGCCACTGGGTGGGAGCTGGTGCCTCAGCTTGGGAAGAAATTTGCTGCTCAAGCAGCAGAGCACAAAATGAGAGAACCAAATTTGTAGTTCGTGGAGGCCAAAGTAGAAATGAAAATGAAAGTGGCTTGGAGCTGCTCAGCTCTGTGTGCTCATTCCTTGGTGGTGATGAAAAGGTCTCTTACCTCAGTCAAGCCAATTTTTAGTATCTTAATTGTAGTTAAGTAAGTGAAATTATATAGACATCTTTTGTGAAGATAAAACACTTTATATAAAAAAAAAAACAACCTCATTTCATCCATCTCAAGTTAGTCTTTATTTGCATGGAAAACATTTCTCTCCTGAGTTCACATTTAGAAATCCTCTCAGTCTCCTCAGCAACCACGTGTGATGTCACAGGCTAATGGCTCGAGGTGGGTGATAAACACAGGAGAGGCTGAACTCTTAAAGAGCTTTTCTCATGCAAAGTTTCACGGTGTTAGGGAATACAAATTAGGATGGTGAAGAAAAAAGGCTTCTAAATAGAATATTTACATATTTCATAGCAAGAAGCAGCCATTAAGTCTGTTGTACAACTTGGTGTGTAATTAGACAACTTGCTGCTTTCATCTGTCATCAGATGGCTTCAAAATGCTGCTGTTCTTACCTGCCTTAAATTAGGCATGTGTTTAAAAAGTAAAGGAAAATGAAAAGATAGGTGTATCTGTGCTCTGAGAGCATAAGTGACAGTCACCAAGGGGCGTGGATGAGGGGAAGTTGGGATTTTACAGTGTGTCATCAGGGTTTGTGACCAAAGAGGGGAATAAAGTGGCTTGGTTGTGAATTACAGAATTCACTTTGTTTTCCAGCAGTGCCTGGTGTTCATACCCACCTTGTGTGGGAAGCAGGCAGGACCAACAGGCCTTTCCCAGAAGGAGGATGAAATAAGAGAGGGGAGGGGAAGGGACTGGTGTGCAGCAGCAGCTGGACTGCAGTTTGGGAATATACCAAGATGTTTGTTTGGACTCTCTTTCCCCCTCTGGACAAGCAAAGCAATTAAGGCAGAAGCAATTAATGCAGTGTGATGATTGCTTCTTTTTTTTTTTTTTCTTTAATTACTGCAGCATATACAAATTCAGATGACCAGATTTCTACTCTGAATTTCTGTGTAAAACCAGAATTTCATCCAGGTCCTTCTGTATGAGCTGTGATAAATCTGATTGGAAGTTTTAATGCTCAGCTCTGGGCAGTAAGTTCACCTGACTGCAGAATGATGTTCTTTCCAAAACTGTTTCATCAGTGCTCAGGTCCTTTCCTGGTGCTGTTTGCCCTTCTCATCAGGGGCTGTAACTCACAGGAGGTTGGTGGGGAGGTTTTCTGGTCTCTGCTAAGAGAAGCTTTTAAATGAGGCTTGAAGAGAGGACAGGAGACAGCTGATCATCATTTGGTGCCCCAAAAGTGAATTCATGCCAATCAGATGGGATTTTCACTTGTGATTTTGTTGCGTACAAGAATTTTGTTGATTTTCTTGCTGGGGCTGAGGGTGTTGCTCCTTTTCCACCTGCAAGCTGAGGTTGCTGTTGTGGGCCTCAGGTTTTAATTCCAAGGCTGCTTCTTTTGACACCTTGCTTGTTTTGGCTCTCAGAAACTTCTCTTACACCACAAAAGCTGCAATCCATCATGGGATTTGTGTCAGCAGGAACATTTGTCTTTTCACAACTGGGGCTGCTGTGCCCTGCTTTGCTGAAGGTGAGAGGCACATGAGACAGTCAGGAGAGCATTAAATCACTCACCTAGCTGAGAATTACCCTCAGCTGTCTGAAGGAGGTCCCCACACAGGATAATCTTCCCAGGAGCTCTGCACCCCAGAGCTGTTTCTTCTCTTGGATGCAAGAATTCTCAGAGTCCTTAAGATGACTCATCTCTTATTTATGGTCTTCAAATGCTGCCTGTTCCTCCAGCTACAAATGGATGACCAGAGTTATTATTTGCTGCTTTGAAAAGCAATAATTACCCCAAATGATGAAATTCAATTTGGCTTTCATTAAGACTTATTTCAGGAAGGGGGAAAGATGAGAAGAGTAATCACTGGGAAAACTAAAGCTGCTAAGCAGAGGTGAAGCTCAGAAGTCTTGGTTTAAAAATCTGGGCATTTTTTCCTTTCATGTAAAATAATCCAGCTTTTCTGTAGTTGAAATATTTATGGCAAAAGGAAATGAGCATTCTTTGAAAATTTTCCTTCAGTTTAGAAATTTTAGATGCATCTGTTTAAGAAAAGAAAGATGGGAAAATTCTTCATTTGAACAGTTTTTCTTTAAGCCTTATTAGAATTTTAAATATTTTACTAAAATAAAACTAAAGAAAGAAAAATCCAGGTATTTACATGCACTTTTAACAAGACTTAGTTACTGCAGGCCTGCTCACTGTTGTGTTTTGTTTGCTTTGAAATCACAGGATGAAGGAAGTGTGAAAGAAATTCCTATTACACATCATGTGAAAGAAGGATGTGAGAAAGCAGACCCAGCACAGTTTGAACTACTTAAGGTTCTTGGACAGGGATCATTTGGAAAGGTAAGATGATAAACTTGTTCCATAGACCTGTCCAGACATTCCAGGGAAACAGGGGCCAGCAGAGCTGCTGGGAATGTTTGAAAATTTGTTGAGTAATGGAATCCATTCCCAGCCCTGCTCCAGAGCCATGGGCAGAACCTTCTGAAGGAAATGCTTGTTTGTCTTTTGGTGATGGGACTTGGCATACTGGGAATATTTGGCTTTTTTCAAGACACAAAATCTGTATTTATGTAGCTACAGAAGAGTTGATTGTGGCAGTTGGGAACTTAACCTGAAATAAATTTCCCAGCTTACTTACTTTTTCTAGTTTGCTGTATTTATCAAGTGATCTCCACCTAAAAGACCCAAATTATTCAAATGGCACAGAGAAGAAATATGGCAGAGTTTTTGTTACAATATTTTCCTTTTGTAATGTGCCACTGGGTGTCACTTTGCAGAAATGAAGGTGAAAATCTGATCTCTGTCACTGTGTTGAAACACAGTAGCTGAAATATTAATCCTAGTGTATAGGAAGGTAATTAATTTTTTAAAACCAGTCTCAAACTACATCTTTTGCAACATCTAAAGTAGTCAATCAGCTTTACATTTGTTCCCATTTTCCTGTTCTTCTGCTGATTCTTTGTGTGTCTCTAGGCAGGAACAAACCTCTGCATAAAATACAGTGAGAGAGGAAGAAGCTGACATTAGGGAGGCATTCTGTGCACAAGTGATGATGTAGAGAACAGACTTGAAATATTCCTCAGTATTTTGAGGTTGCAGAAACACTTCTTGATAATGTTCATTGCCAATTCCCTCACACACTTCTCGCTGTAGGAGCCTGAAAAGGCTCCATATATTTATTACTCCTGATTTGAGGTGCCTGGAGCCACCTGAGGGTTCAGCACAGCCAGCCCTGCCTCAGATTTGGCTTCCAGAGCTCAGGGTTCTGCCAGCCTCAGGAGGGCTCCTGTTTGCAATGCCAACAGCTGGGCCAGATGTGCTCTGAGGCTTTGGAGTGCTGGCAGTGCCTCTCCAGGTGCTGCGCACCTGAGCTCAGAGCTCTTAACTCTGTTTTTTCCTGTGAAAAGAGAAAACAAACAGGAGGGTCAGTGCCTGTTGCCCTCATGGTGTTTTCTCTTCCCAGTTTCTGCTCCCAGGCTGCGTCCTTTGGGTTTGGCAAACACCAGGAGGGGTTTCCTGCAAACTGCTATTGACATCAGAGCAGGATTTAATAATCCCACAGAAATAAAGAGTTAAACCTGGAGCCTGCTCTTGACATCAGTGCAGGATTTAATCATTCCACAGAAATAAAGGGTTAAACCTGGAGCCTGCTTTTGACATCAGAGCAGGATTTAATAATCCCACAGAAATAAAGAGTTAAACCTGGAGCCTGCTTTTGACATCAGTGCAGGATTTAATCATTCCACAGAAATAAAGGGTTAAACCTCCTGAATTACTGAATTCTCTTCATTCTCTCAGGAATGATGTGCCTTTGGAGTTCTGGACAATTTGTCTGCAAATTAAATAAATAGGTGGTGGTTCAGTAGTTTGCACTATTTTTATACTAGCTAAAATTTGTAACTTGCACACAAATTTCTCATGTTCTCACAAATTATTTGTTGTTAAGACTAAAATATTACTATGTACTTATTATTAATATTTTATAATTGTGATTGTATTAATCTCCAGCTGTTTTCTTAGTTGCTGGTGTTTAAATTCTCCCTATTTTCTGTCACCTTGGCCTGTAGGAGAGCACTGTTGTAGGTCAGTTATTGTGCAAAACTTATTAAAACAAAAAGCCAGACAACCTTGAAACACAATATTTTTCTTCTAACCAGAGCTTAAAATAAAAACAACCCCTCTCCCAACCTTGTACAACTTAGTCATAACAGTGCTTGAATTTCTGATTCTAGACTGGAAAATTTGACAAGATCGTTGAAAAAATTTATATAATTTCTAGATATAAATAAATTAATTGTAAATGAAAGACTGGGTAAGGTGAGATCAGAGAGGTAATTGTAGGGAGCGCTTGACTTTCTCTTGTGATTTGTATGTTGTGGTTTTTTGTTTTTGTAAACATAACTTATTAATCCATAACTAATAATTGCTATTACAAGAACAGCAATTTAGAAGTAGGAGCACATATCAAACCATTTTGTAAACTGGAAGATCTGGTGGTTAAGAATTAGTGTAGCTCCATGTCTTTGTAGTGCAGTGTTTTATCTAATATGCTTTTCTCAGTGTCGAGTTGTATCCCATCTATCTTTAAAACTCTTCTGGAGAGAAAAAGTAGAAAAACCTGTTGGAGTTGCTATTCCAGAGGGAAAGGGTGCTTTGATCTTAAATGGTGAGGTTTCCTTGCTTTCATCTCACCACTTGTACAGAATTCATTAATAAAAATGAATGTTTGATATTTGATACTTGGGTCTTAAGCCTCAAAAACCTCTTGGGAGGTGCAGACCAGGCAGAATTGTCATTCTCCAAGAAAGTGATAGAAGGAAACATCTTTCTGTAAGAACTTCTTTGATAAATCAGGAGAGAATCCAGAGTTTCTGGGCAGTGTCATGCTTCAGAGAGCTTGGTGCTTTGCAGCTCTGGTCTGATCAAGGAATTTTGCTCTTCCTTTAAAGGTGTGTGCTTGGTGCAGAGCACTGGAAGCTGCCTGACATTAACGGGAGCTTCGCAAATGCTTTGTGAGAGTTTGGGTTTGATTACCAAGCTTGCAGTGATTTAAAAATGGGCTTTGTATTGCCAGGTCTTCCTCGTGAGGAAGATAATTGGGCCTGATGCTGGGCAGCTTTATGCAATGAAAGTGTTGAAAAAAGCTTCTTTAAAAGGTAGGTTTGTCTTTCAACTGAGACTTTGGACAATGGGGTTTAGTGCACCTGTATTTAAAAACTTTTTTTAATCCTAAATATTTGTCAGTGAGTTCAAAATTCTTCTCTGACAGGAGGTTTTTTTTGGAGTAACTTGTAAGTTCATGTTTAAGTACTATTTTAAATCTGGCCAGGTAGCTTTAATTATGTGGTCAGAAATGTCCTTTCAAAGTTTAAAATTGGATTATTTAATTCTGTTTAGACTTTTCATTATATGAAAACGAGTTAATTTCATAAACAGTTTTCCTTTTGTCTTTTGTTAAGTCAGAACTCTGCTGTGGTTAAAATTAAGTCATTCCCTTGTTCCAGGAGCCAGAACAATTTAATTCAGTGTTCAGAACAATTTAATTCAGTGTTTTGGCTTTCAGGAGACACTTGAATGTGTGTGAGTCCGCTGTGTGTAAATAGAGCTTTACTGTTAAAGGGGAAAAAGTAATCTTAAAAATATTTTATATTCAGGACAGAGAATTAATTCAAAAATTGAAGTTGGGAATGTAGATAAGAGCTTTTTTCTTGAAAGCAGTATGGATTATCTCAAAATATGGAGATGTGCTGGAAATGCAGTGAGGCAAAGAAGAAAGCTGGGGCAGGCAGGAAACAAACCAGAGTCCTGCTGTCTGAAAGGAGGAGTTTTGTGGGAGACTTTAACATTAAAAAACAAATCAGGTGATGAGGGCAGAGATTCCTTTAGCCAGCAAAGCCTTTCTGTGTGCTGCTAAATGCATTTGTGTCCCACTGTTGTTGTTTCTCTCCCTCAGTTCGGGACAGGGTCCGCACCAAGATGGAGCGCGACATCCTGGTGGAGGTGAACCACCCGTTCATCGTCAAACTGCACTATGGTGGGTCCCTGTGCTCTGCCCCTTCCTCCCCTGCCCCAGGCCACAGCTGCTCCTGCTCTCCCTCACTTGTGGAGGGCCCACATTAGCTTCTAGCACTTGGGAAAATAAAAAAGGAGTGTAAATATGTAGCTGTAGAGAAGTTTTGTAGTGGATATTTTCACCCCCCCGACGTCCGGGAGGAATGATGAGGAGGACTCCATCTTATCAGAAGGCTAATTAATTGCTTTATTATCCTATATTATTCTATACTGTATTACATGACATCTAAACTGAATCTGCCAAGCTTCCAACTGCACAGAACTCGTGACTGTCACCCAACAGTCCCCACACACACACCTGGCCCTGACAGGCCAAGGAAACAGAACACCCTCACTTTGGGTAAACAGTGTCCATATTGCATTCTCCTATTGCACAAACACAGGCACAGCAAATAAGGATTGTTTTTCCTTTCTCTGAGGTTCAGAGAATGTGAATCTCAGGAATATTCTTGGGAAGTTGTGCCTTGCTTTTCTCTGTGAAGAGAAATGTGGCTACACGCGCTCTTGTAAGAACTTTCTGAAACTTTATGTTCAAGTTCTGCAGAGGTTTTGTACTTTGCATTGATTTAAACCAAACCACAGTAATTTATGTCCTTCCCTGTTTGACAAAGGAGAAATAAAAGAACATTATTTTAATCATCTCTCATGACTAAGATTTTCTTCTGTGAAGAAGCAAGGAATCATTCAATAAATTACCTCATGTGCTGAATTATTTCACTTCCACAAGCAAAAGTATTGCCTGTGATTGAAATTTCCTACTTGTAAAAGCATTCAGATTTGTTTTGTAGCTTTGTCATACAACTATTGATTTTTATTTACTTTTTTAAAATTTTTTTAAGCCTTTCAGACTGAAGGGAAGCTCTATTTAATATTGGATTTTCTCAGGGGAGGAGATGTATTCACACGATTATCCAAAGAGGTAAGTACCTAAAATTTTATCTCCACTCACTCTTAGACAGGGGTTGGGTTTTGTTGGTACCTTCTAAACCTGTTTTCCCCCATTTTTTTGTCGTAGTGAAGTTTTTAATAACTTTTGGGCTTTCCTTACATATCCTAGATTCTGTTCTATCCTTAAGAAACCCGAGTGTTTAGTGATGAGTAGCCCAAGTTTTAATTTGGCATCTGCAAAGTACAGTTCTTTTGTCTAAAAATGTTTTGTTGCTTGGAAACACAACTGAAGTAAATGAATATTTAGCACTGAGGGAAGGGGATGTGTAGTTCTCATGCTCTTAGTCAGCTTAGGTGCTCCTGGAATCCTGCAGCTCTGAGAGCTTTCTGCTGCACTGTAAAATTGCCTGGTGCTGCCATGCCAGTGCTCATCCTGAATCCCACAGAGTGGGAACACAAAGTGCTTCTGAGCCCACTCCCCTCCATCCAGCCCTGCCACACAACTGGACCTTGAATTTTTCATTTCTATTTTGGTTTCCTGGAGGGAGAGCTCCAGAGGAGGGGATGGGATGCAGCTACAGGCTGTTGTTGTTTTTTTAAAACATTTGCCATCAAATATTTATCACATGTTACCTTGAGTGTTATGAACACGTTTAGAAGACTTTTATTTTCTTATGGCAAACCTTTTATAAAGATCTAAATTTTTAATGGCAGTTTCTCAACAGCTTCACAGCAAGTGAGGTTTTCAGTGTTTTCACTACTGTAAATCCATTTATATTGCCAAAGCACTGGAAAAGCCACTTTCTTAAATGAGAAAACTGTTATCTGATTCTTTTCATGGCATGGGGGAGGTTGTTTATTCCCAGTATGTAAGGCCAGGAGAGTTTTTTCCCCTTATACTTCTCATAAAAATAAAGATTTTCCTTTAGGAACAGGCAAAAGAGAGAGAATTTAAAGGCATTTTTGTTAAAAGCTGAGATTGGTAACACAGTGATTATATCTAAGAATTGAGCTCAGAATTAATTAATCTGGAAGCTAAAATGGCTGTTAGAAACTTCAAGTGACCAACTTGTCCTGGCTTATTGGAGCAGGAGGTAGGAAAGAGGTCAGGCTTTGATATGGAATGTCCAATTCCAGAGGGAGTTCTGGAATAGCAGGAGGAGCTGTTCTGTTGCACTAACCCAGCTGGGATTATCCCCCATGGAACATCTCAAATAAGGGATGCTGTCCATGAGGACTCTTGCTGGGGGTTGAAAGAGAGAGGTGTTCCCTGTGAGAATCAAGAATTCATAATTCTCAAGTTTTCTTACTGTTAAGACCCCCTGTTTTTTGGAACACTTAAGTTACCTTTTATACTGGCTTTTATGTACATAAATATGAAAAAATCAGGTTTTTATTTTCTGGTGGGAATGGGAAGTAGTTTCAAAAGTCCATGGACAATGCACATGAGGATAAATTCCCTGTGGCACTCTATACTTTGCACACCAGGATTATTTTAAATTCATTTGGTTTAGTATGAAGTTATTAAAGTTATTGAAGTTATTTTGTTGGTCTTTAAATTCTTATGTGGGCATGAGAGTTTCAGCTGTGGCAGTGAGATGAGTGTGTAATGAAGTTCTGATTGGTAATATTTAATGGAGCTGACTTGCATCATGTTTGACTTGACCCAGAGAACAGCTTTGCATGTCATTGTGGGGAGATGGCAGATTAGCATTTAGCATCATTATATTCTGAGATTTGCATTTTGGCTGCTCCAAGGAGTAATAACGAAATCCAAGGAGTAATAACAAAATCCAAGGAGTAATAACGAAATCCAAGGAGTAATAACGAAATCCAAGGAGTAATAACGAAATCCAAGGAGTAATAACGAAATCCAAGGAGTAATAACGAAATCCAAGGAGTAATAACGAAATCCAAGGTTTCCCTTTGCTCTTTTGCAAGAGGTGAAACCCAGAGATTTTTAGAGGTGTGAAGGTGACACTGTGTGGAGTGTCCCAGCTTCATTGTTCACCCGAGGTCAGCCCCTGTCATTATGGAAATCAGGAATATTCTGAGCCTGGAGATCAGATCACACCTGAGCAATGCAGAGCTCAGGAACCAGGGAGCCCAGGAGTGACTGAGTGGCTGCACTGCACTTCTGTCCTGAGCACTCCACTGGTTGCTTTAATTTAATATAAAAACTCTGCCTGCTTTGGCTCTTGTCATGTTCTAGAAATTACTGGAGGAGCTTGGAATCCTGCTGGATTCAGCAAATAAAGGAATAGTTCCCTTAAAGCCCAAATTCAGTCCTTTAAAGATTCCAAGCTCCTCCAGAGAAATCTATAGAACATGACAAGAGCCAAAGCAGGCAGAGTTTTGTACATTAAATTAAAGCAACCTGTGGAGTGCTCAGGACAGAAGTGCATCTCTGCTCTAGAAGTAACATCAATATTTCAGTGTCTCACCAGGGTTCTGTAATAGTTTTTTTCCTAAGAGCAGAGCAGGTTCCCAGGCTGTCACTGTTATTGTCATCAGTGATTTATTCTCCATGTTTTTTTCCTAAATGATTTTTTTGCTTTTTTTTTCTAAATCTTGTTGATGTGAATTCACACTCACCCAATACAGCAGCCATATATTAAATTTTATGATGCAGTGGAAAACTGGGTTTGTGGCAGGAGGAGTGCTGGGTGTCAATTACCCCAAATATAACAATTAATTTATTATCTAAAAGTTAATTAATGCTCTGCAGTAATGCTGATGGTTTTATTTAAGTATTGCAGGTAGTTCTTTGTGTACTTTATAATTAACAGATATTAGTAAATCATTTCTCTTGGCTGAACTCAGGAATTATGAGTTCACAAGGGACTTTGAAAGCTAAGTTTGAAATCTAGGCAGACAGGAGTATATATTTTTTAGATTGCAGTTTTAAAAACTGAAGACAAGATCAGAAGGTAAATCTATACAGTTCTTATTAGGTTATGTTTACAGAGGAAGATGTGAAATTCTACCTCGCAGAACTGGCCCTTGCTTTGGATCACCTTCACAGCTTGGGAATTGTGTACAGGGACCTGAAGCCAGAAAAGTAAAGTAAAATGTATTTTACCACTATTACGTGTATTTTGTTGTTGCTTTGCATTTTCCACTGTAAAAAATTACAACTATTTTTGTTAAGCCTTTGTAAACAAATACAAAATGTAAACCACGTATCTGTGGTTTAAATGAAATAATATTAGCTCATTTAAAAAATAACAGAATTCAATGTCATAATTTTTAACTTATATTTTAAATGTTTTCTGTAAGCATTGATCTTTATGTGTTTTGGTGAATGTGAATTTTAATTTTCAGCATTTTGCTTGATGAAGCAGGACATATCAAGTTAACAGGTAGGCACCACTCATTCATACATTTCTTTGTAAATGAGTTTTTTTGAGTTTCTGTATTATCAATTTTAAATGCATGTAAAATTGCAGAAAATAGTTCTGTAAGGAACAATCCAAATACATATATTCTAGAAATGATGTATATAAAAGACAGTTTAGAAAACAAGTTACTGTAAATTTCTGGAAGCTTTAAATTACATTGACTGTGATAATTTTGTACTAGAGATTTCATCATATAGTTTAATCTAAGATATTGCTCTTAGATTCCAAGAGAAAATGTTTTTTAAAGCCTCAAAGACTTGATAGAATAATGGTGATGGAGATCAGGTTTATGAAATGCATTCCTTTTAAAATTCTGCTATATTTAAACACAATTCAATCCTAAATTTGTCACTTCCTTCTGAAAGTGGAAACAATGGATGGGAGCATTGATTAGCAATGATTTTCTCCTGTAAAAAAAGGATGTTTGAGATCTGAGCCAGTGTCAAGGACTTGTGTATCCACAACAAGGAAAATGTTCTGGGAATGAAATATTCTGGGAATGCAGGGCTGTTCTGTACTGAACTTGAGGCAGGTTACAGAACCATGTTGCCTTATGTAACACCAATATTCTTAGTGTGATTTTATTGATTTATCATTCAGTAAGACCAGACCATGCAGGCTGCATTCCTTTGAAACTGATTTTTACTTTTATCCAATTTTTTTGTGTGAATAAAGCAGGCAGTAAACAGAGAAAATGAGAACTTCTGAGTGTTTTAGAGCTCTAAAGGTGTAGGATTTCAAATGCCACGTTAATTCAGTAATAACTTTGATGGCTAATCATGAATTTAATGACTTTTAGAATGGTTTGGAGGTGTGTAGTAGATGAAATGTGCTCTCTCCAGATACCTGCAGTCTCTTGTTTCACAGAGAGCTGTGCTAATCACATTTCTGAAAATAACCAACCCAAACCTCTCAACGCTTGCATTTTGAGTTACCATCTATTGATTTATTTCTGTTCCCCTGCCATTCTTTACTGGCTGTGTTCTTGTGGTGCTGTTGTAGACTTTGGACTCAGCAAGGAATCAGTAGACCAAGAGAAGAAGGCCTATTCTTTCTGTGGTACTGTAGAGTACATGGCTCCTGAGGTGGTAAACAGGCGAGGGCACAACCAGAGTGCTGACTGGTGGTCCTTTGGGGTCCTCATGGTACTGTATTTGCCTCTTGCTTCCCTTGCTAAGCTCACACAAATGCACTTAGAATAAGCTTGTCCAGTTCTGCTTAGGGATGCTTGGGTAAAGGGGACACTGAATTGCTACTGGGTGGAATAAAATTGATTTTTCACCTCTAAGAGTGTTTATCAGGCACCTGAAAAATCCTGGGTTGTAGTTTTAGTAGTTAAAATCAGTTGTAGCCAGAGTGAGACTTCACTTTGTATTTTTACTTTGCATGTTACTTAATAGTTAAACTTAAAAACAGGCTTGAAAGCTTGGTTTGAAGAAATATTAATGGGATTTCTGTGAGAGTGAGCCTGTGGAAGGAATGCTGGAGTGGAGTAGTGAGATAAGTCAGTAACTGCTGCCACTTCTGCCCTTCCTGGGGTGTGTTAGAGCATCAGCCTGCCATGGAGATGGACTTGAAAAGTAAACCACTGTTCTAGAGTTTACCATTCTTGCAGTTTTCGGGATATGACAACATCTAAAACTGGTTTTGGAGGAGATTTTATTACTTTCAAGTACCTTCTTGATGTATAATATTCCTCCATCATCATCATGCTAGACATGCTACTGTTCTTACCATATAAACTGTGAGAGCAGAATTTTAGATTTGGGAACATTTCCATAATATTTGCAAAGTTCAACCAGTGAGGTGTAGAGGTAGGAAAGAGTGCAGTGTTTAACACTTTGCTTCAGCAGTTGGGGGAAGAAGTGTTGATTTAGATTAACATTTGTTCTTTCCAGTTTGAAATGCTCACTGGTACCCTGCCATTCCAAGGTAAAGATCGAAATGAGACTATGAATATGATACTGAAGTAAGTACATCTCCTTTCTTTTTCAGAAGTCCAAAAATGTCATTTCAAACATGTTTTAGTAGCTTGTTGTAACTCCTTGTGCAGCCTGGTCTTGTGGAAGGTGTCCCCGTGGCAGGGGGTGGAACAAGATGAGCTTTAAGGTCCCTTCCAGCTCAAAGCATTTTATGATTCTGAGAGCACTGAGCTGCAACAGGAGCAAACAGCAAAGCCCCTTGATAAACTTTAGATGCCAGGCTGTGAAGTACCATTAAGTATCCCCAGCAATTAAAATCTCAGGGATGAATTTGTACTTTGATTGTGGGCGTATAATGAAGATAAGAACAGTGCAGTGACTGAGAGCAGCTTGATTTACACTCTGTTGTTGTTACACTCCCTTGCTACTGTTACAGCACACCTTGTTTTGTAAGCAGCAGCTGATCAGGTGTTGCTTTGTGTACAGATGTGTGGAGAGCCCTTACGTGCTCAAATTCTCATTTCAATTGCCCCAGTTACAGCAGAAGCTGCTGGACTGGACAGACTGGGTGAGCTGGTGCTCACTGAGGGGAGCTGTTGGGCAAATATGTTCTCATCTGTCTGTGCTCAGCTAGGAGAGTTTCCTCCTGGCACAGGCAGAGCCTTGGGCCCTCTGAGGGGTGATGGGGAAGGGGAGGAGGGAGAAACTCAGTTCTTGCCAGCACAGGGCACTTGGAGCTTGCCCTGAGTGGAAGTTCCTGGTGCTGCTGCCTGTGAAAGGATGGCTCAGACCTTGAGCTGCCTCCCTGCAGCTCCCAGTGATGCTGCAGTGCTGCACAGGCATTTCCTGCTTGGCTTTAGAGTTTTCATTAAATACAATAAATGCTAAAGTCAGTGAGCTTTTATATGATGGCTTAATGAGCCCTGGAGGAATAGTAGCAATCACCTCAAGGACAGGTAATTGGGCATTTGGTGAGTCTCTTCTGTTACTGGTATTATTTTGGTAAAAACCTCCTGGTGACATGAAGATACCTTTGAAAATACTTACATGTTCCTAAGATAACTATTTTACTCTGTTGCAGCAGAAAGCTTGCTTGGGTGGGGTTTGGTGGTTTTGGTGTGATGTGTTTGTTCTCTGGGTTTTATTTTAAACCACTCCTATAACAGGAAACTTAAAAAGTTGATGAGTTAAGTGTGTGCTCTCTACAAGGCTTTGGAATAGATCCTTGATACATCAAACTGTGCAGTGAAATCTATGTAGACAGTTTTTACTAAGATAAGTTTCTTCCTCTGACTTGTTCTCTGTTTTCTTTTAGAGCAAAGCTGGGAATGCCTCAGTTCCTCAGCCCTGAAGCACAAAGTCTCCTGAGGATGTTGTTTAAAAGAAATCCATCAAATAGATTAGGTTGGTTTATTTAAATAATCAACTCAGCCTAACTTTTTATTTCAAAGAAAACAGTTGCTAGAGACTCTCAAGCTCTGGGTGATCAGTAACATTTGGGTACCATTTCCTGTCAGTTTGGGTCATGGCTTCCAGGGTTTGGCCAAGGAATGGTCAAAATGTGGGATCAGTGACTTAGGAGTGAGCCAAAGCTGTGACAGCATCCCAGCAAAGAATATTGACACTGTATTTATTTATGGGCTTTTTCTGCTCTCTTTGCCTCCCTGGGTATTTTACATCCATGGAATATTTCAGTATTCACAGTTCCCTCAAATAATCACCTCTGTGCAAACTTTTTGGAAATGAACTAATTTTTAGTGCAATCTTCAAAGTCTTTACCAAGTGTGTTAACTACAGCCTTTCTTTTGTTCAGGAGCTGGTTCAGATGGAGTTGAAGAAATCAAGAGACATCCTTTTTTTTCTACTGTTGACTGGAATGTGAGTAAAAAAGGATCTGAATGATAAAGATGTTGCTGATTTTTCTGTGTGTTGTAGCATTTGTAGCAGTATTTACATCTGAATAGGGCACAGCAAACACTGCATTACTGCTGCCTGGCACATCCTGCCTTCTCCTCCAATTCCTTGGCATCTGGAGCTGCAGTATTGACTGCAGATAGAGAGTATTAATTACAAATTGTGCATTTACTTTTTAAATAATTAAGAGTTGCAGCATTCTCAAGCTGAAATGATCCATTGGAGCATTTCTAGTTGGGAGAGACTGCTGGTGTTCCCAGGAATCCTGCAGGAGGGGTCTGTCCCTTTCCTATATTTTGATTGGTTAGTTGGTTTGTATTTTTAAACTAAAATATACTGTATGCTTTTGTGCAGAAGGGTTAAATTAAAAAAAAAAAAAAGGCAAAAACTAGATCTGAAAGGAGGAGAGAAATAGCAAGGAAATGCTCTTAGAACTTCCTAAATTTTGCATCTTTTGACATGAGGTTTTCTGTTCCTTAGCTGCAAATGGGATTTATTGCAGATTTGAGATCTTTCCCTGATTTATTTGGGTGGATTTGGAAAAACCTGGAATAGACCTTTGAGAATGGGCAGTTCTTGCCCACAGGAATGTGCCTGACAAAGGTTGAAATCTTTGTCCTTTACCCTTTATCTTGGCAAAATAACAGCACCCATGGAAGCTTCAGTGACCCTTAAATGTTTGTCCTCTTTCAGAAACTGTTCAGAAGAGAAATTCAGCCTCCATTCAAACCTGCCTCTGGAAAGCCAGAAGATACTTTCTGTTTTGATCCAGAATTCACAGCAAAAACACCAAAAGGTAGTTGTGCATGGCTGTAAATTGGTGAGGTTTGTGGGACAGGAGGGTCAAATTAATGCTAAAACAACAAGCAGGAAAGCCAGGGAGGACAAAGTTAAAAGCAAAGGATGCAGCAGGGTTCCAGTGCTTTGAAGGAGGATGTTCCCCTCAGCAGGTCTGTTCTTTGAATATTTTGCTAATCATTAACTCAGGAAGAAAAAAATAAGTGGAATATTAAAAGCTGGACTATGGTTTCTAGTTTATGATTCAAGTCAGGCTGCAGTGTTTGAGGGGAAGTATTCAATATTAAACTCAATTGGATTGCAGCAGTGATTCTTTTTAGGGTCAGTATTGCATTGACAATGCCTTGCTTTAAGAAGCATTAACTATTATAATTTCTTGGTCTGCTTCAAGTTTCACTTCAGGTTTTCTTTTGTGACCTTTTTTCTTTCCTGCTGCATCCAGCTTTTAAACCCTCTTCTCATGATTGTTTGGAGAAGGTTTGTGCTCTTAATAGGCTACACAAAGTTATTGAGCTGTGCTCACTGTGAGGTTTCAGACAGTGAATTCAGAGGTGCACGGAATATAACCTGAGGAAAACTTAATTCTAATAATTCTGGGGTATCTTTTCAGTGAAGATTTACTAATTGGATATTGTTGTGTTGCCTCACTTGTGCCTTGCCAGCAGCTCATTCACCACTGAAGCAGCACATTCTGTTGTTGCTCTTCTGTGTTACAAAGCTGTTGAGCACAAGATAATGATCTTTATTTCTTTTCCATAAGTAGTTCTGTTTCAATAAACTTATTCCTTAAAACATGTGTTCATATATAAATTCCTGCAGTGCTTTGCAGTTTTAGATAAAATTATGGAGTACTTGTTTGTGTTTGTTACTGAAGGAAGGGAGCTCAGATAACAAACCAGAAGTTTTATTTATTTAACATTGATGTTCCTCTTGTTTGCTTCCCTTCCCTCAAGATGATTTTTGTAACACCCCTGTCCTGAATGCTCTGAAATGGCCTTGCTGGCTGTACCACACTAACCCTGTGTGTCTGTGTGCCCCAGATTCTCCAGGGGTCCCACCCAGTGCAAATGCCCACCAGCTCTTCAAGGGATTCAGTTTTGTTGCAACTACTACTGTAGAAGACCATAAAATATCACCCCTCACCAACATCCTGCCCATAGTCCAGGTAATGTTTTGCTTTTTGGGAAACCTTGGCATGCCAAAGACTGACCAATGCTCAGTATTTACAGTTCTTCTTGCTTTGTTGAGGAGACTGTTATAAAATGTGTCTCATTAAATACTTCCATAGGGTATTTTTAATTTTAAAAAGTGAGTTACTGTTTTTTTGAAGGCAGAATTTCAAAGAAAAATCATGAGCAAGCAGGAGAAACTTCTGCTGTTGGTACCAGTGTAATGGCAAAGAGGATCCTGTTGCTTTAGATAACCACTTCCCTGTTTTTTTAAAGCAGCTTCATGGAAACAGTGCACAGTTCACTGATGTCTACGAACTGAAGGAAGATATTGGTGTGGGCTCCTACTCTGTTTGCAAGAGATGTATCCACATAGCTACAAACATGGAGTTTGCTGTGAAGGTACTGGCATCAATTCCACTCTGAAAATATTGGATAGTAGTTTTGAAAACTTAAATTTGTGAGTTTTCCAGCTGCTGTGTTTTTATGAGTTTATAAGTTACACTCTTAGAAGCTAAAAATACTGTACAGGAACACCTGAAATAAAGTGAGATTCACAAAGTGGAACTGGGCTGCAGGGAATTAGTGATGCTTCAGCCCAATGCATTTCCTTGTTCAGTGGAGCAGGACAGGCTGCTTTAATGATGGAATTTTAACAAGGACAGAGCAAGAAATGAATAAATGGGATGAGAAGCTGGAGGATGAATTACTCATGATTAAAAAGAAATAATGAACTCTAGAATTTTTTATTCTGTTGTTGAAATGAGAATATAAATACAAAAAATGTCTATATTTAATAACTTGTTTATGCAAGTTGTTTTTCCTGTTATTTTTTGCAGATAATTGATAAAAGCAAAAGGGATCCCTCAGAAGAAATCGAGATTCTCATGCGTTATGGGCAACATCCAAACATTATTACTTTAAAGGATGTATGTACCTCCTTTTCTGCTGCCTCTTATTAGACAGTGCTGAAAAAAATAAATGCAGATGTAGGCAGTTTATTGGGATTCATTAAATTTCTTTTACATAGAAAAATTTACTGGGAGAGCAGTATGTAACAGTAGAGGGAGTGTCTCAAAACACAACATTGTCCTGACATTAATTTTTCTAAAGGCTGTTTAAGCAGCTTGAAGTGAGGAATGATGTAAAGGTTAGAAATGCCAGATTTCTTCTTGTTTCAAAGGAGCAGCCAATGTGTTGGTAACCTGAGAAAGCAGTGGCTTGCAATGGAAGGGAAGAGCTGTTCAGGAGTGTGGGGCTGCTCTCTTCTTCTAACAGCAACTCTTACACAAAAAAAAATCACTAAATAACTCAGAGTGATGAATTAACAGCTTGAATGGAGAGTGATGAATTAACAGCTTGAGTCATGAGCTCCCAGGGTGACCCAGGAGCTGCCTTGCCCTCCCTGCTCTGGCAGCCCCTGCTGTTTGTGCTGCCCCTGCTGTGGGAGGAGGGGATTTGTGGGCACGTGGAAGTGCAGATGTTGGCTCTGTCAGAATGCTCTGAGTGTGAGTGCCCTGTTAAACCTGTCCCCAGGTGTATGATGATGGCAGATTCATCTACCTGGTGACAGAGCTGATGAAGGGAGGGGAGCTGCTGGACCGGATCCTGCGGCAGAAATTCTTCTCAGAGCGGGAGGCGAGCGCGGTGCTCTTCACCATCGCCAAGACCGTGGACTACCTGCACTGCCAGGGGGTGAGTGAGGGAGTGAGGGACTGCCTGCACTGCCAGGGGGTGAGTGAGGGACTGCCTGCACTGCCAGGGGGTGAGTGAGGGAGTGAGGGACTGCCTGCACTGCCAGGGGGTGAGTGAGGGACTGCCTGCACTGCCAGGGGGTGAGTGAGGGAGTGAGGGAGGGAGTGAGGGACTGCCTGCACTGCCAGGGGGTGAGGGAGGGAGTGAGAGTGAGTGAGGGACTGCCTGCACTGCCAGGGGCTGAGTGAGAGTGAGTGAGTGAGCCCTGCCAGCCACAGCCCTGGCACAGCTTGCAATCACTACTCCCCTGCCCTCTGTGCTTTGCTTGACTTGTTTTCCTGCTAAGAGGTTTTGTATTTTATCACAAAGGTGAATAACAGAAACAACTTGTGCTGTTATGCTGGCAAAGCCTTTGGACTCTGCATTTTATGAAACTGCAGATTTTTTTCCTGTTCTTGTTGCCAAATGGTGATGTTGGTTCCAGTTGCATTATGAGCCAGGAGGTTTTTATTACATTGCTTGAACTAGAATTTTTGGGTACTATAATTCTTTAAAACTCTCATAAGTATATTAATCTACAGAACAGCCTTTGTAAATTATAAACAAATGTACCTGCTCCTCCTAAATGATGGCTTTTCAAATGTCTTTGCTTATAGGTGGTGCACCGAGACCTTAAACCCAGTAATATTTTGTACACTGATGATTCAAACAATGCTGATTCTATCAGGATTTGTGATTTTGGATTTGCAAAACAACTTCGAGGAGAGAATGGACTGCTTCTAACTCCCTGCTACACTGCAAACTTCGTGGCACCAGAGGTATTTCAAGCTGCTCTGTTTTCTTTGTGCTGTTTTTGGTGTGTCAGATGCTAAAACTTTTCAGCAATGCTTGGAAAAAACCCTCAACAATTCTGCTACTTTTCTTTAAATATAATCACACATGCTTTTTAAACATGAGTACATGTGTTTATAATAAACCTGCTTTAAAAACAGCAGAGTTCACCCTCAAAAATAAGATGTGAGCCTTTTGAAGATCTTAAGAGATCTGGGAGCAAGAAATGTTGGTGGTGTTTACTGCAACTTGTATATTAGAAAGTCAATAATCTCTCACATGATCAGGGATGATCTTACCCTTCCCTAGGCTGTGGTGTTGTTTTGGGGTGTTTTTTTTAATATATGACAAGAATTTAACACTCTTTGTTTCATAGGTTCTCATGAGACAGGGATATGATGCTGCTTGTGACATATGGAGCTTGGGAGTTCTCCTTTACACAATGTTGGCAGGGTGAGAATATTTCTGAGCTGTTTTGTTTACCTTATATCCCAGAATGTTGCCTGAATCCTTGCTTCCATAGAAATGGTGAGACATTGGCTGATGGAATGACACAGACACAGGTGGGACAGGCAGCTCTGAGTCAAAGCCAAACAATCCACGTTTAGCTCAGAGTAGGATCAAGGTTTCTCTTCCCAGTGCAGGACTTGGAGGTGCCAAAGACTTCTCCCACTTTTCAGGAGGGAATTGAGTCTGTGAAAATAAGTGGTGGGTTTGTTTTTCCCCTCCAACCTCTTGTCCTTCCACCCCATCCCCTTTGCTCGCCTTGTGTCCCTGCCCCTGCTGCATTCCTGTGTGGAGCACTCTGGGTTGGGATCTCTGGAGTTTCCTCAGCATCCAAACCTGAGGAAGCTCTAGGAAGCATCTAGTGGCCAAATGAGTGATGTTTGCTGAAACCTTCTCTAGCAGAAAAAGAGCAGGTTTTTAGTCCTATGACTAAATCCTGTCTATTGGAAATTATTCTCTTGATAAATCTGTACTTCCCATTAAATGTGAGAAATGTTAATATTTAATAACACGTGTATATATTCTGTGTTCTGTATATATATTCATATATGTAGATTTGTTTCTGTTGGCAGTGGGATATTGACTGATTCACGAGATTTTACCAATTTCTTGCAGTTTTTATCTGTAACAAAGTGTTTTGTTGTTTTTTTCTCTCCCCAGCTATACTCCATTTGCCAATGGTCCCAATGATACTCCTGAGGAGATCCTAGTACGGATAGGCAGTGGAAAATTCTCTCTAAGTGGAGGCAACTGGGACACTGTTTCAGATGCAGCAAAGGTGTAAATGTGTTTTGGTTTTATATTTTTGTAGAATTCCAATGAAATCTACTGAGCTTTATCAGCTAGACTGCTCTGTAAGTGGAGTTTGTGTTTATGATCTGCAGACTTCATTGCAGGGAAGGATATCTGCTCCAACATTTTATTTAAAGGCTCCATCTGTAATGAATATAGATTCCCTGGGATGGTGTTGACCCACTCTGTGGGCATCTTAATCACCAGTGTTACCTTTTAAAAAAGATCAGCCTTAATATTAAATATTAATGTTTAAATATTTTTTCCCAGTCCTCTGGAACTGCACTATTGTTCATTTCAGTAGGAGTGATTCAGAATGCTTGTTGGCTCTTGCTGTCTTAGCATGAGAAATTCACTTCTGTGTATTTAAGAATGCTTCACATTTTGTACCTAAAACAAAGGGAACATTCTGTCAGCTTGCTCATATTTTGGTTTTATTTCAAACTGTTTCTGTCTCTGTTCTGTGCCCTTCCCACCCACCTCTCCTTTGGACCAACGTTGTAATTAATCAGTAGCTTGTTGCTAATGCTTCTAACAGGCAAAAAAAGTGTCCATTGCTGTTGGCTTTATGCTTTATGTGGTTTCTTGAAGGAAAAATTCCTTGCTGGTGTCTCACTGTCCCTGAATTCATTTGTAGTAAGGAGGCAGCAGAGCCCAAAGTGCAGAATGAAAAAGGAGAGAGAGATTTACAAATAATAGCATTCCTCCATAAAATCTGCCTGCTACATTTGAATAGGATTTCTAGTCTTTTAAAGATTATATTCATAACAAACATGAAAGGCACAACAGTGAGTTGCTTTGCAATCAAGGCTGGCTCTGTTGAGCTGCCCCAATAGTACCACACATTGTTCTGAGCTTCTGCAGTGTCAGGGCACAGAATGATCCCGTTTGTGTGCTGCTCTCTGTGTGCTGGCATTGTGTAAACCCCTCCACACAGGGTGCTTCTCTCACTGCTGCCATCCCTGCTGCTTCCAAGGCCACCTGAGATGCCTTGCACTGAGCAGTGTTTGTGTTCCCTGCCCTGCAGGATTTGTTGTCACACATGCTGCACGTGGATCCCCACCAGCGCTACACGGCGGAGCAGGTGCTGAAGCACTCCTGGATTGCCTGCAGGGACCAGCTGCCTCATTACCAGCTCAACAGGCAAGATGCCCCACATCTAGTAAAGGTAAAGGCACCTGGGGGCTGTGCAAGGAGTTAGCTGGTTTAGAACTACAGACAGAAGTCTTGTTTTTTCTATTTTTCTTTTAAGTTACATAGTGAGAAATATTCATGGAATGGTGGAATGGTTTGGGTTGGGAGGGACCTTAAAGCTGAACCATCCACCCCCTGCCATGGGCAAGGACACCTTCCACTGTCCCAGGCTGCTCTAAGCCCTGTCCAGCCTGGCCTTGGGCACTGCCAGGGATCCAGGGACAGCCACAGCTTCTGTGGGCACCTGTGCCAGGGCCTGCCCACCCTCACAGGGCAGAATTCCTTCCCAGTATCCCCCTAATCCTGCCCTCTGGCAGTGGGAAACCATTCCCCTTGTCCTGGCTCTACATACCCTTGTATAAAGTCCCTCCACAAAATAAATTAGTAAATAATTATTGTTAATAATTATTCCCCCTCAGTGCAGGGTAAGAGATTTTTGTGTGTGGTGTCTGTAAGGCAGTTCTTGAGCTGTGTCTGAAGTCAGGACCTGAGTGGGCACTGAAGTGGCTGTGTTGGAGAAATTGGTGCTAATCTGGCTTGAAAGATACAAATTCTGACCTACATTAACAGATGAATCTTGCACCTGAGGGATACAAAGGAAATACAAAACAAAAAGAAATGTCAGATACCCATGCTTAGACATTGGAAGGGTTCAACAACAGATTTTTATTTTCCCTAACAAATTTCAGAGAATTCACATGACCTGTCACAAGTCTTGTTTGGTTTTAATGGAGTTAGTTGAATATTTAATGTTTAATTGCTTTATTTGCTGATGAAAACTTCTACATACATGAATTATTATGACATATTTCCTTCTTCCCTAGGGAGCCATGGCTGCTACATATTCTGCACTGAACCACAAGACATTTCAGCCAGTGCTGGAGCCTGTGGCAGCCTCCAGTTTAGCTCAGCGACGGAGCATGAAAAAGCTCACATCCACAGACTTATAGATCCACTGGGACACCTGAGCAGACACAAGCAAGGGGGAAACCCAACAAGTGGCTCTATTTTGCCTGACCTGTGATCAAAAGGCATCTATGGTTTCCTGCTACACTACTTGAATTCTGTAAAAGTCCTTTTTTTAAAAAGAAAAAAAAAATCCACAGGTTCATACTGTGTTTGTTTTACAGGCCGTATCTGTTAAGTTAATTTAAACATCAGGTACACCATAATGAATTTCTCTACACTGTCCTTTGAGATCTGTTGCAAATATTCTTTCACATTCTGTATAGTTTTGCTGGGTTCAGTTTTAAAAAAATATGGTTTAGGGGACCGTTGCCAATGACCAAGTTGTACATAAAGTGTCAGTGTGAGTTTTCTTGCTTCACACCCTCAGACCCTGCTGTGAAGGGCAAATTCTTCATTTTGTAATTGGGCACTTCATTGATTCAACTCAATTCCTTTCCCTTGTCCATGACTCTTATGCAGAGTTGAGCAATGTGATGTGCCAGAGTTAATTCATCCCTGTTGATTTGGTAGGTCTGTGTTTGCATGGTGCCAGGAACTGAGGAGAACCAAAGGGATGTGCAAGCTCCTGCACTTAAATTTGATCTCTTGTGACTCAAAAGAAATGCTGGTTATGGCCTCTGACAGAAAAACAAGCATTTCTGGTTGTTATCACAAATTGTGTCCTGCACTGAGCTGGAGGAAGTCATTATGTGCATAAACTGTAAAATTCAGGCTCCCAGAAACATTGGTGCCACTTCAGAGCAAATCATGCAGCTCAATCCTTTGTTATTTATATTTCCCATCCATTAATACAGCTACTGTGTAATTTTCCTCAGCAGTCTTTCCACTAAATACACCCAATATTAGGTTTGTTTGGCATATGAGACAAACTGACACTTTATTATAACCAACTTGGCACTTGGGGTTTATTTTTTATTTATTTGGTTTTTTTTAATAGAAGGTTGCTTCTCTCTGACTCTCTCGCCGCATGTACAAATATTACAGAACAGAAATGCAAAATTCTCTTTGCCTAACTGTAGGGGTAGCTTGGGAAAATAAATAAGCCTTGCTGTGTGCCCAGATAAGGGAATTCTGACCAAGAAATTTCACAGTTATGGACAAATTCCTTTCAGCATCCTGTGGCCAGCACTCACTTACCCTCTCTGTTTGTTGTTTGGACTGCAGCTGTTCCCAAATGCTGGGATGGAGAGGAAATTCATTTCAGGGCCAGAATTACCTTGGGGTTTCCTGACTCCAAACCAATGCTAACTGCTGGTAGTTCATTCAGAGATACACTTAGAAGTGTTTTCAAAAGTTGTAGACACTGAGCAGTTGTAGTGACATAGCAGGATGATTATAAATATTAAATACATTAGTGACATTAGGCTGTGAAGTGACCAGAACTCAAACATAGTTCAGACTCATTTGTCATAATTGAATTTTCAAATGCAAGACCCCAGGGCTGGCAGAAATCAATGTTTTGAGACAGCAAAAAAAAAAACTTCCAGGAGAATTCTGGCCCAAGCACCAGGAGTGGTGGTGATCGCTCACATCTCACAAGAGGTGTTAGCTGGTCTTTGCTTACACCTGTGAAGGACTTGGTGGTGTTGGAAATACTTTTAGATAAGCTGCTTTCTTCTGTTGTGGTGGGGAAAGATGGACATTATCTGGCCAAATAGTTAGGTATGAATATTTGTAGATTTGAGACTTAATGATATAGTAAACATAGGTGTGCTCTTTGTATCACACAAAACATCCCCAGATGGAATTTCTTGAGTGGTTGATAGATGTTGGAAGCTTTAGGGGCCATCTGTGCCTAGTTTTGAGGTGCCTGTTTGAAATGCTTGAAAACTTATCAAAGAACACAACTGCTTCCTGGAAAGCTCTTTGTTTAATACAAAATCTGCCCCTTTTGCAGCTGCTTCATCCTCCTTTTCCTTAATGAAGACTTTTTCCAGCAAGAATGCCTGGAAACCTCTTGTCTAACACTCTGTCAGGGTCATTTTAATATAAATTTAAAGATGACTGCCAGAAGAATTTGAATTCACTCAAAAAAAAAAAGGAAAAAGTGATGGAATTTAAACCCCTGAGCCCAGATCAAGGTGTACTGTGGGTTGAAATGTAGTCCTGAAAGCTGTGGTGGGGATAAGAGGTAATGCAAGGCCTGGAATACAATGGAAATGTCAAACCTGAATTGTCTTCAGCTTTCCTGTAAGGCAGCAGCTGGTCTTTAATGGCTTTACCATGAATCATTTAACAATGTTTCTGTTGGTATTTTCTTTTAGCTTGCTTAGAAGCACCCCAGAATAAGCACCTTAAAAGCATTTTGCACAAGAGCAGTTGGAAGCAGCTGAAGGGACTCAAGTTGTTCTTGATGTGCAGCACAAAGGTGGTGAGAGGAAAAGAACACAAACAAGATGGATGTTCTGATTCATTGCTGAGTATTTAAAACATTTCCTGGGAAGTTACCCCTGTTTTATATCACTGCTGGCCTTTAGTGCAAGTGGTACTTCAGGGGTAAAAACAACATTACAAAGTTGTTTTATTGTGGGGAAAACATATGGATGTGTTATATCTTGACAGGCCAGTGTACCCTGGTATGCCACTTAGAATCCTCATTTAGGGGGGAAATTCCCTTGCTCTATTTCAGCATATCAGTCCTGGAAATATTTGGGATATGCAGGAACACAGAGTTCACTTGCAGTTTACTTTTACTGTATTTAAGGATCATCTTTGTGAGGCTCCTTTGGGAATTCCTTGCCTGTTTCTCATCCCTTTCTTTCCCAGCTTAGGTTTTGATATCTAAAAGCAGCACGGTCTGCTCATGGGCTGTCAGGCAAAGGTTTGAGATGGAAGAGCAGGTACTGGGAAAGTGCCCTGGCTGCAGTAAAAGGTTGGTGGAAATTATTTCTGTCATCTGGGCACAGTTCAAGTTTACAAACTGGTGATGTTCTTACTGCCTTACTGAGTCAGAAAAAAATGTTAAATTTTCAGAAAAGTTCATAATTACACAGAAGTAGGCATTCAGACTAAAGGAATTTCCACAGAACTAAATCTTGAATTATAGAAGATTTTGGCCATGGCTTCCTGCCAGAAAAGCTCCTGCTCTGGTGTTTGGTGATGATCATTATCAGTTCCAGCTCTGGTGCACACAGATTCCCCCTGGAGCTGGAGTGGGCTCAGGACTCTCCTGCTGTTCTTTCACCCCAGGATATCTCAGTTTGTACCCTTGGTTATCCCTTGGATATAAAGGGAGGAGCTCTGTTGTATTCCTGTTCCACATCCAGAAACTGCAGTGGCACCACAGTGAGCCCATGGTGGGGTCACAGGGCCCTTCCTTGGAGCTCTCCTGGTTGGGTCCAGTCCAGCCCTGATCTGTGGCTTGTGTGCTTTTCTTCTTTTTCCCATTTTGTTCAAAATCAGTGAATTCCCCTTGTCCAGGGCAGGAGGTGCAGGGGCTGAGCCTGCTCTTCCTTTGGGGCCTCTGTTGTTGGAATGTTCTTGCAGCCAGAGAGGACATCCAAAACCTCACCCAAGTCAGTCATGTTGAGCTTGAATTCTGTCTTCCATGTTTTAATTCCTTTTCCAAAGCTGATCTTCAGCTGTCCAATAATTAAAATAACCTCTGGCAAACTTCAGCAGGTGGGAGTTCCTGACAGTGTACTTAGAGACTGGTCTGTAGAGCTGTGTTAAGTTAATTACACAAGGTTATAATAATTCTCCTGGTTTGTATCAGTGAAATTAGGCTAAAACATCAATGCAAACACAGGGTTTTATGTATTTCTGTAGCACTTAAACTTTTCATTCCTAACCAGAGCTAAAAGCTAGCAAATATTTGTGGGAGAGGAGGGAGGAGCAGTTTTTTCATAAAGTTTCCAGAAAGCTTCTGAAACTGTGGAGTAATAGAGTCCTTATGTAATCCTATTGTAGGGTTGTAGGGTTAAAAGCATAAAATTCTCCTTAAAAATTTGTTCCAAAGCTCTTTGAGGTGTGCACTGGTAGCTGTTGGTAACACCCCTGCATTTCATTCACACCACACCAACCTTCTGCATCAACATCTGTCCCTGCTCCAGTTATTTTTAAATATTTGCTCCTCCAGATTCTACTGTTCCTTGGGAATAGAAGAATGGATACAAATTTGAAAACCCTCACCCTTAATGTATGGCTGAAGCTGATTGAGTATTACAATAATTTGCCTAATTAGAAAGTCTCCCACAAAATCATCAGCAGCTGATTTTCTTGAGATTTTTCCTGTGTAATGAAAGCAAACTTTCTCTGAAAGCTTTAAAAGATATAATCAATTAAGTATCTCTTAATTATTAATTTTTGGGCAATAGCTTATTACCAGTAGTGAGTTTGAATAACCCTGAATTCTCTTGTGGGGTTTTTCACACGAGGATGCTGGAGGTGGATCTGCTTTGCAGGACCAAGTGTTCAGGTTTGGGTGTTTTCATTAGGCTTTTGAGCAGTGTTTGCTAATTAATTCATTAATTAATTGCATTGTCTTAATGTCCCAAGCACTTTGGCATCTTGCACTGATGCTCTGGTTAGAGCTGAAACTGCTGGCACGTGGCTGAATCTCCATAAAGGGCATTAATTGAGAACAGTGTGCAATGAATTCCATGCTCTGAGGTACTTCAAAGATGAGACTCTACACAAGGTCCCCGTTCTCAGATATTGTAACTGTCATTTCCTTCTCTTAAGCATATTGTGGATTTTGTATCATACTGTATTTATTTCATTTAATTTTAAAAGAAATGTTTTCTTTAAAGCTCTGTATATATTGACATTAAAGTTTGCATTGTACTACGTTCTCCTCTTCTTGCAAGGCTGGGTCTGGCAGTGCAGTGGTGTTTTTCTCTTGGCACTGCTGCCTTCAATTACAGAACACCAAAGACAACCTTAAAATTGTATTTATTTTTGTCAAACTCCCTGAATAATCATAAAGGTACAGTTTTAATTAGCTGGCAGTTCCTTGAGTACTAGAATAAAAGAGTTGCAAATTCATAACATTTGGTAATTGACAGAAATCCATCACTTCTGCTTTGGAAGTTTGCTTGCTTCTGTTTTTCAAATGGATATAAAAAACAATGAGCAAACATTCCTAAATTAAATGTATATGAATTATTTCATAAACCTTGCCAAAAATCTCACATACATCAAGAGCTATTTATAAATTGATATTCAGTCAAGTGTTTCATGCCATACTTGCAGCAAAACAGACATTCAGTGGTAGGATTGATGTATTACCTCAGGGTGGGATCATCTACCTCTGTGCTTTTTACATATAAAATCTATAAAACTTGTCTAATAAAGTCTATTGAATTTGACTCCATATATTAAGAGGAAATAATTTTCCTGCAAAAATCTGATCCTTTGAAAATAGAGGCTTGCATTACAATTGGCAGGAACGACATTAAAAACTGGGTTTAAAATCCTCCTGAGGTATTTGATAAGTGCTGGTGCTGTTGGTATTCACAGTGGTTTATAGATACTTCATTTTTTTGAATGCACAGGAAGGTTTTCCTACCTTTGCCTCAGGTGCTGTTCGCTCACACAAGACACTGGTGGCAGAAGAAAGGGGGGACTGGAGCCACAGAGGAGGTACAAGCAGGTACAAGTTTCCCAGATTGTGATAATTTGTTTGATATCATTCAAGTCAGGCAGGAAAAATTAATCAAATTGGACAAAGCCATTAAAATAATTTTTAGAAGCCTTGAGTCTCAGGTATTGAGATCTGCAGGCTTGGTGAAGGTGTTGCTGGGTGGGAGGAGACAAGGCATGGATTAAAAGCCAACCTGACTGCATTTGGAGAAACCAAGAACGGGGATGAGCCAGGTGTTAAAATTAAGACTCCAGAATGTGCTTTAATTACATCCTGCTCTTTGTTTTCCTGCAAATTTTGGTTCTCAGGAGCTGTTTTCCCCATGATTCATCTCTGAAGCTTTATGACTGTAAGAGGCACCTTCCCACATCTCTTTTGGGTTTTTTAATGGGGTGCAAAATATTTTAAGGTAAAGATGTCCCACATTTGCTTGCCCCAGCTGTAGGAGGAAGAGGTAGCAAGTGTCTGCTGGCAGTTTTGCCAAAATACTGATTTAACTGTATTTATTTTAACTTTTATTAAACAATTTCCCTCCAGAACCTCTGGGGGACTTGTCTCAGAGGTTAGGGCTTCTTGTGGGCCTCTTGAAAGCCACAGAAAGCTTTGGGCAGAGGTGAGGTCAGATCTGCAGCCCCTTAAGGCACTGCTTGGGCAGGGGCTCCCTTGCAGCTCCCTCCTCTTGGGGTTGTTTGCATTTCCAGCCTTGGAGCAAAGCTTTAACTCTCCATAGCTGGTTTGGCATGCAGAGAGTTCTACCCCAGAGCAATCCTGTACCAAGCTGGGTGTAAACAAGAAGTGTAATGCCCTAGTGCTGGTTGATGGTGCAAATTCCTTATTTCAGGCTCTTGTGGCCCTCAGCATCCAGGTTTGTGTCCTGATCTCTTCAGGGATGGCTGGAATTACAGAGGGAGGGATATCTCTTAATTAAAGGGGGTTTATTGCTTGTTAAGGCTTTTGTGGGGGAATCACAGTGTAATTCTGACAGGCTGCTGCCTGTCCTTTCCATGGTGGTGTCCAAGGCCATGTTGGATGGGGCTGGGAACAACCTGGGATAAGGGAATTGTCCCTGCCCATGGCAGGGGGTGGAGAGAAAGGGGCTTTAAGGTCCCTTCCCATTGAATTGAATCACAAATTTTTTTCTATGGTAACTGCGGTTGTGGAGTGCTGACACAGGCCCTGTGTGCCCCTAAAAGCCCTGTCTGGAGCAGGTATTGTCATCTATTGTGTCAAAATCTGCTTGACTGGGACTGAATTCAGCCATTCTGAGGTGGGAAAGCAGCGGCTGCAGGGATGAGGAGCAGCGTGGGGAAAGGGGATGCAGCTCTTTATTGCAGTTCAGTTCTCCATCACAGTTCTGTATTGCCTCCTCCGGGGGAACGGGCACCGGCTGCTCACGGCGTCACAGCGACCCCGAACCCGCTCGGGATGCCGGCGCTGCTGTGCTGCTCCCGGGATTCGCTGTCCCGGGGGATCTGCGGGTCCCGTGCCGGTATTCCCGGTGTTTGCTGTACCCGGTCCCGGTGTTGGCCGTGCCGGTGGGTAATTCCCGGTGTTTGCTGTACCCGGTCCCGGTGTTGGCCGTGCCGGTATTCCCGGTGCTTGCTGTACCCGGTCCCGGTGTTGGCCGTGCCGGTATTCCCGGTGCTTGCTGTACCCGGTCCCGGTGTTGGCCGTGCCGGTGGGTAATTCCCGGTGTTTGCTGTAGCCGGTCCCGGTGTTGGCCGTGCCGGTGGGTAATTCCCGGTGTTTGCTGTACCCGGTCCCGGTGTTGGCCGTGCCGGTGGGTAATTCCCGGTGTTTGCTGTACCCGGTCCCGGTGTTGGCCGTGCCGGTGGGTAATTCCCGGTGTTTGCTGTACATGGTCCCGGTGTTGGCCGTGCCGGTGGGTAATTCCCGGTGTTTGCTGTACCCGGTCCCGGTGGCCCCGGCGCCGCCGCTGCGCTCCCCGCAGCCCCCAGGAGATGGAGGCAGCGCCCCGCAAGCGGCCCCGGAGCCTTCCCGGGCATTCCCGAGCCTTCCCACCGGGACCGATCCCCCCGGAACCCTCCGGGCCTGAAGGATGCACGGCCGGGAACTGCAGTTCAGTTGTGCTATTGGGATTAATTTGTGTTTTGTTATTTTATTTATTTCTCCTTGAGAATGTCTTGCTCTCCTGGTTCTCTTGTTTTCCTGCCTGTGGGATGAGTGATCCCTTCATGCCCATATCCCGAAGTATTAAATAGAACAGCTCCACATCTGCTGCTCCTGGCTGAGGGGCAGAGAAGCAGCACCGGCAGGACCAACCTTGGAGCATCTCCCTGAACCCAGAGGTCCCACCTTGGCGAGGATTTCCCGGTACTGGGAAAGGAGGAGGAGCAGGAATAATGAAATCAGAGATGGTCCTGAACTGGGAGGGATCCCCGTGGATCTCTGAGTGCAGCTCCTGTCCCTGCACAGACCCCACAAATCCCACCCTGGGCCTGGGAGCGTTTCCCAGCCTCTGCCGGGGCTCTGGCAGGGTTTGGGCTGGGAGCATTCCCGGGGAGTTGCTCCATGCAGGAGGGAGGACAGGCATCCTGGGGTGTGGAACCTCCCTCTGCAGCCCTTCCTCTGCTCCATGCAGGAGGGAGGACAGGCATCCTGGGGTGTGGAACTTCCCTCTGCAGCCCTTCCTCTGCTCCATGCAGGAGGGAGGACAGGGATCCTGGGGTGTGGAACTTCCCTCTGCAGCCCTTCTTTGGCTGGAGGATCCTGGGGTGTGGAACCTCCCTCTGCAGCCCTTCCTCTGCTCCATGCAGGAAGGAGGACAGGCATCCTGGGGTGTGGAACCTCCCTCTGCAGCTCTTCCTCTGCTCCTCCTGAGCAGCCAGAATTGGTGCAGCTGAGCACAAAAACTTCTGATTTGGAAACAGCAGCACCAGGCAAATCTGGAAGTTTCTCATCTAGAACAAAAACCTCAACATGCAGATTTTTGAGGTAAATAGAAATAATTTAGGTCCAAGTAGAGATCAGGTGTATGTTTTTAGTGATTTTTTTTTTTTTTTATTTCAACACCTGTGTACTTTTAAACAGAACTTTGTGCATGTTTACTGTTTTCATTAGGAAATTTCTTGCAATTTAAAATCCCTGGTACTCCAGGGTTCAGCATCTGGAGTAAAATGTATGGTAGAAAAACTCATTAAATTCTGAAAGTAAGACAACAATTTAGGAATAAAAATTAGTTAAGATCTTGCTTTGCCAGGTTAGAAAATCACATTATGATCAAGCTGAAGGTGTTCCTGTTTGTGATATGGGAATTGGACTAAATGGGATTTAAAGGTCCCTTCCAACCCAAAAGAAGGAATTTCCTTGTGCTGCTCAGGCTCCTGCTGCAGAGGGGGGAGCAGAAAATGAACCTCAAGTTAATTAACAGCTCCAGCTGCTAATTCCCCCTGCACCAGCCCAGGAAGAGTGAGCTTGCTCATTGCCTGTGCCCCATGGAAAACGATCAAACTCCAAAATAGCTGAAAGAATTAATTTAAATGAGCTGGCAGTGCTTGTCAGGGAGGGAATAAGGGCAGATTTGAGGAAATTAATAACGTAACTCAAAGTTCCCAGCAAACTCCTGGCAAAGGCAATGTAAACTTGGTTTCAAATTAATTATTGCAAATAAACATTTGAAATGCTACAGGCCAAATTAATATTTCAGAATTCTTCACTATTTATTATTGTGCTTAATTTTCTTACTTAAATATAATTTGGGCCTACGGCTGTTAAGAATTTAATTTTTGAGGTACTTTAATGAATTATAAAACATGTTTTAAACAGAAATGAATAGCTAATAAATGCCAAAAGTGATTAATTTTTTGAAATGTGCAAAGGCCTTTGTATTTAATTTTTTAAAAGTGCCCTAAATTGTTGAAAAGTAAAGAGAAAGATAATACAAAGTGGATCAATTGAATTCTGGAATAATTTACTGAATCACAAATAGTTTTACTGTGGCCATGTGTTCTTCCATGAGTCTCCAGTCCTTCCAGGAGTGTCCAATCCATTTTTTGTGTCCTTTAGACAAGGTGGTGGCAAAAACATGCTCTGAAGAAACCTTGCTCTGAACCCCAGCTCCCTGGATGAGCAGCACTCTGCCCTGTTAAAAAGTGATAGATCCAAGCTTTTCCTGGGATAATACAACATCAAAGATACATGCTTTGATAAGCCCATGACTTTCTGATTATTTTAATGTATTATTATTTTAATGTATTGGGGTTTCTTTAAGTGAAAATGAAATAGAACGAGGTTTTCATACTTTAGGTGAGCTTTTAATATAAATTTTGAACCTGGGGCTTGTGTGATGTGTAAAATTCCACGAGGTGGGATTTATGTGCACAGCTCCCTGCACAGTGGGATGGCAACACCTGCCATTAATTTTTTGTGGCTTGAAACTGAGCTTGATTTAGATGCTTTAGATGCTTCCCAAGGGAAGAGACATTTTCTGAAATCAGCCCAGTGGTAATTGTTTGGAGTTGAGAGTGAACTCACTGAGATTCCCCATGAATCAAGGGTGTGCTGCCAGTGATTTACGTCCCTGCACAGGCCTCCAAACGTCCCCACAAATTATCCAGGGCTAAGAAGGGGATGATTTGCTGCCAGTGGCACTTTGGAGTGTTTTCCAGCAGCTCCTGTTGTAGGAAACTCCTGCTCAGCAGTGGGATCAACAAAACAGGAATTCCTCCCAAATTTCCCTTTTTTTGGGAGTGCACAAATGCATGAACATCCCAGGATCTCTTCAACAAGGAGTAACCTCTGAGCAGGGCTGGGTTTGCACCTCACAGCCCCTGTTCCTCCTCAGCAGAAAACACAAAACCTTGGAGAACCAACAAGGTGAGATGTGACCTGGGTGTCCTGCTGCTTGACAAAGGTGGGAGAGAAACTTTATTTGGGATGCAGGGATAAAAGGCCACATGGATTTCCATAACTAGAGGAGACTAGAAAGGGAGATTTACAACAAAACAACAACAAAAAAAAAAATCCTTAAGGGATTAGAGGATAAAGTTATTCTAAAAAACAATACTAGGAAATATCTACCTGTGAAATTTCTTGGCAAGTTTCTTCACCCTGCTGTATTTCTCCCTTATTTTCAAGCTAGGATTTATAGAAAAATTATTAAGTCCTATTTTTTTTTTTTGTCCTCTGAGCTTTGAAATTTCCTAAATTCTCTTTACTTTGAATTTTTTTTTTTTCTGAGCCTTTTGAATGCTGGAATCTATTTCTGTTTCTTTTCTTATTAATGAAACCTTTCATCCAAGAAAACTTTGGAGAAGAGAGATCTAATTTCCAGCCCTACCCCAGTGAAATCAGGTGAACAATCAGCTGGACCATCCAAAGGATTATTACAATTGCAACATAAGCTATTTAAGAAAATGTCTATGGGGAAATATCTGGAAATGTAATAACTTAATCCTAAATACCAGGAAAACAAAGCAAATTACTGAATAGAACATAGAAATGGAGAGTGGAGCAGAGGCAGGTGCTCACCTGGGATGTCTGTTTTAGGCAGGCAGAAAGTTTTTGTTGGGCTGAAGGTGGCCAGGATGGCAGTCAGGTTGCTGGTTTATTGAGAAAAAACTTTTTTTAGTGCTTGGATGGTGTGGGACTGGCGTATCATGTGCTGTAAGGGGTGATTGATCCTAAAGGTGAGGTGGAGCTGTGTTTGCTGTGGCAGGTGCTGAGTTTCTGGCTGGACTAAGGCTGACACTTAAATAGAGAAATTCTCCTCACTTTGAATATTTCAAATGTCAGAATATCAAGGATCCAGCTCACTCTTTGTTAGCACAATCCCTTATCCTTTAGAAAGGTTCACATTCCATCTGGGCTGATTTGTAGGGACGTCAGGAACTGTGTGAGCACATCACAGCTGACCTAAGAGTTGCTTTCATTATTTATTGCCTTCAACCAGCGTTTTCATCCCCCCCCTTTAATTAACTCTGCCAAAAATGGCTTCTCTTTCTGGCTAATCATGGAGGAGGGACGGGAAGCTGAATCCATGAGTTCATTTCAGGGTGGAGGAGGAGGAGGATGCAGAGAGGGGAGGAAGGAGTTCATGCTGTTTGATCAGTTATGGAAGCAGGCACAGGTTGGAAGGGCAGGGCTGTGCCTGGATTTGGGCCAAGGGGATGGAGGGAGCAGGGCCAGGGATGGAGGGAGTGGGACAGGGGATGGAGGGAGCGGGGCAGGGGATGGAGGGAGCAGGGCAGGGGATGGAGGGAGCGGGGCAGGGGATGGAGGGAGCAGGGTTAAGGGATGGAGGGAGTGGGACAGGGATGGAGGGAGCAGGGCAGGGGATGGAGGGAGCAGGGCAGGGGATGGAGGGAGCAGGGCCAGGGATGGAGGGAGCAGGGTTAAGGGATGGAGGGAGTGGGACAGGGGATGGAGGGAGCGGGGCAGGGGATGGAGGGAGCAGGGCCAGGGATGGAGGGAGCAGGGCCAGGGATGGAGGGAGTGGGACAGGGGATGGAGGGAGCGGGGCAGGGGATGGAGGGAGCAGGGCCAGGGATGGAGGGAGCAGGGTTAAGGGATGGAGGGAGTGGGACAGGGATGGAGGGAGCGGGGCAGGGGATGGAGGGAGCAGGGTTAAGGGATGGAGGGAGCAGGGTTAAGGGATGGAGGGAGTGGGACAGGGATGGAGGGAGCAGGGCAGGGGATGGAGGGAGCAGGGTTAAGGGATGGAGGGAGCGGGACAGGGGATGGAGGGAGCAGGGTTAAGGGATGGAGGGAATGGGACCAGGGGATGGAGGGAGCAGGGCCAGGGATGAAGGGAGCAGAGCCAGGGGATGGAGGGAGGCCGCTTGTGCTGGGGATGTCAGGAAAACCTGTCCCTGCTCCCTGCCAGCCTGTGCACAGCAATTATTCATGCTGCAGACCCAATGCTAGGAGACATGGGCCCGGGCAGAGGGAATGTCTAGCGCTGGTAGGACGAGATCATTGTGCTGCAAGTTGAATGAAAGGAGGTTTTTTTTCATAACAAAGATAAGACAGGCAGTGAAAGACACTTTTTTCCACGAAGGAAGAAGGCGTTATCCTGCCTAAATGATTTAGACAGACTTTATTTTCTTGGAAAGCCTTGGGTCTCTTCATGGATCATTGTCTCCAAGCTGAGTTGCTCAGTGAGACTTTCATCGATGGCAAAGAGACCCAAAGGGGCTGAAGGGAGCCTGTGACCTTCCACCACTGCAAGTCTGGAGCCATAGAAATGTTTGTCAGCTTTGAAAAGAAATGGTTGCACTTGAGATCCTTTCCTTGGAAAAATCCCTCAATCTGGAGCCACAATGAGGCGTGATTTTAGCACAGATCTGCCAGGACACATGGGTTCCTTTCTCCTTTCAAATAAAATATGGAACTCAGCTGGGGTGTCTGAGCTTTTGGGATATGACAAGGAAAACATTCAATCTTATTTTTAATTCAGGCGAGGTGAGCTTTGTGTGTAATTGGCTTTTTGGAAGCAAAACAAATATGCTTTTAATTCTGGGAGAAAAACAGGGTGACAAATGCTCCATATGAGAATTTGGCATGGAGGCCTTTCCTCTGGGGAGCAATACTTGTGTACAAAGAGAAATGCCCAGGTCCCAGCTCAACCCAAACACGTGGCCACCAGCCCCAAAGGCACTTCTGCACTAATGGAGATGGAATCGGGGCTGATCTGCACCATCACTTGCTCTGGGTGAGATGAAACTCTGGGGTTAATGCAAATGTAAGTTTCTCTTAAGTTTAATTCCCGTAGTCTGTGATCCCACTCTGGTCAAAACCAAATTCTCCTTCCTTGAGCTGGGAATTATCTTTTTCTGCTTCTCTCTCTTTCCTTCCCTGTTCTTGACACATGAAAATAAATGATGCTGCCCTAGACTGAGCTGTGGACTGACATTGTGGGGAGTTCCTATTTCCAGTAAACCAAATTCCTGCTTCTCACTTGCAACACTCAAAAATTCCTGGTTTGTCAACAATAACACCAGAAAACTTGTTTTGTTTTGGGTTTTAAAAACTTTTTCTAAAGCAGGACAGCATCTCCAGCCCACACACCGTGGTGACCCTGCCCAGAGCAGGGAGTTGGAACCTGAAGATGTTTTATGTCCCTTCCAACCCTTCCCAATGGTGTTAAAACAACAGGATTAACCTGCAGAGTTCATTTCTCCATATCGCAGGAACACAGATAACAAACAAGGTGAGAGAACAGATCATTTCATGCCAGTCTTTGTGTTTCTGCCCATTAATTTGCTGTTTATTGTGGGATTGAAGCAGAGGGCTTTGCTTGGGCTCTTTCTGAGCCCCCACTGCTGTCAGGGAAACCCAGCAGGGCCCTGGGGCTCGTTGGATTTCCATGCCAGGCTGCATCCAGGGAAAACCCTCAACAGTTGCACATGGGATGCCTGAGAAAGGTCTTTTTTAAGAAATCTATGAAAATGGAGGGCATACACTGCCCTTTTCTGTGGGGGATAAAGGGATTTTTTTCTCTTTGGAAATGGTTGGAAATTGCTTTGTTTGGTAAGAACATCTCTTACTCATGTGAATGATCCATGATGGGAATTCCTCCTAAATCATCACTTTGATATCAATAAATTGGCTAATAATGACTCAAAACCTGAGTGCTGAATCTTGACCTCTGTGTAAGGCAAAATTTGGAGCCATCACATTTGTTTGAAATCAGGCTGTGGTGCGACCAGAGTGGGGGGCTCCACTCAGGGCAGTCAGAGCAGGATGAGTGTTACAATGGAAAATAAACTCATTTATTGGCTTATGTATCCATAAACTTTGTCATGTTCAGCATTTTTGTGTAAGAAGGCTCAGAATTTTGCGGAGAAAGCAGACGCAGGCTTTTGTTGCAAACTACAAAATAATGATGTTCTTTTCACTGCTGGGTCCTATTTAAACAATACTTACCTACTTAAGATATTAGAAAATCAGTAGAAAATATTTACCTACTTAAGATTTTAGAAAATCATTTACATTAGAAAATCATCCATAACACCTTTGGTTTTTTCCCCCACTTGTTTCTTTCCTGGAGTTTGTTTTTCAAAGGCTGCACAAAGGATTGAGGCTCCAAAGAGCTCAGGGGAGTTAGGGGGGTCTCCTTCCTTCCAAGTCTTGCTGCTGCTTTGGGTTCCCCTTCCATAAATCCCCACCCAGCGGGAAATTGGGATGTGTCCTTGTGGGGAATGGCTCCTTCTAGGAGTTTTGTCTTTGGCTGAGGAGGCTCCTTCTTCCAAGCAGCAATTTCCTTCCTTCCTTCCTTCCTTCCTTCCTTCCTTCCTTCCTTCCTTCCTTCCTTCCTTCCTTCCTTCCTTCCTTCCTTCCTTCCTTCCTTCCTTCCTTCCTTCCTTCCTTCCTTCCTTCCTTCCTTCCTTCCTTCCTTCCTTCCTTCCTTCCTTCCTTCCTTCCTTCCTTCCTTCCTTCCTTCCTTCCTTCCTTCCTTCCTTCCTTCCTTCCTTCCTTCCTTCCTTCCTTCCTTCCTTCCTTCCTTCCTTCCTTCCTTCCTTCCTTCCTTCCTTCCTTCCTTCCTTCCTTCCTTCCTTCCTTCCTTCCTTCCTTCCTTCCTTCCTTCCTTCCTTCCTTCCTTCCTTCCTTCCTTCCTTCCTTCCTTCCTTCCTTCCTTCCTTCCTTCCTTCCTTCCTTCCTTCCTTCCTTCCTTCCTTCCTTCCTTCCTTCCTTCCTTCCTTCCTTCCTTCCTTCCTTCCTTCCTTCCTTCCTTCCTTCCTTCCTTCCTTCCTTCCTTCCTTCCTTCCTTCCTTCCTTCCTTCCTTCCTTCCTTCCTTCCTTCCTTCCTTCCTTCCTTCCTTCCTTCCTTCCTTCCCTTTTCTTTCTCCCTTCCCTCTTGTTTATGAGGAAAACATAAAATCCCTTTCTGCACTTAAACTCATTCTGGTGATGCTCTAAATTCCACGCTTAAGGATGCATTTAATTAAAGATTGACTATGGCATAAAGTGGAGGTTAATTAAATACCAATCAATCCCTGTATAAAATACATCTAAAGGGGCTTTGGCTCAGGCAGTAAAAGCATCTCCAGGAGGAGATTCCCCTCCTGCTCACTGTGCAGCTGCAGAGTGGCTCCCCACCCTCTTTTCCTTGCTGTATTTGCCATCCAGGATACTGAAGCCCTACAGAAAAGCTATTTTGATGGAAACAAAGCCATGGTGTGACCCACTCCTGCTGTTCAGAGGAGATTTCACAGGGACTTTTCCATCCCCACTTTGTTATGGTGATGTTGGTGTAATTAGAAAAAAACTCTCATTGATGAAAGAATATTTTTGTTCTCCCCAAAACTTTTTGAGAAGGTCCTTTATAGGAGCATCAAAGGAATCCAGAGTATCCAAAGTTAATAAAAAAAGATGATATTTCATGGAACATGTTAAGCTGTAAATGCCTTGTTGTAGGATGTTGTGTATGCTGAAATTGAGGGGATCTGCAGGGAGAAGCTTTGGAGGATCTGGAAGAGGAGTCCAACACAGGAGAAACCTCAGGTAATTTTAATACTCTTTTCCCCTGTTCTGTGTTCCCATGAGGGAACGTTTTGGGAATGTTCAGAGAGAAATCTGGAGTTTGTGCTCCTGCACTGGTGGCTTTTAAGCCATGGACAGACTTGGAATAAGAGGCCTAAAAGTTTACACTGCATCAAGAGCAGAGTTTAGTCTCTCTCTATCTAGGCCTAGTTCTTTAGGAGACCCTGAAAGAATGATTTAAACATGATCCCTGTCCTCCATGCTCTGGAGTGCTTCAGGAACATTGAATGGTGAAAAGCAAAGTTTTCCTGCTTCAGAATAGGGCTTTCTTTAAAATAATTCAAAAATCCTTGATTTTCAAGTTGTTTAGTAGTTTTTTATTGTGCATTCTCATGTTTAAACTACCAAAACTAAACAGATGAGCTTTTGACAGGAACAAAATAATAAAATATTGAAATATTTTAATTTTAAATGCTCTGTTCCATTAAAAATATCATTGTTCTTTTATTGCTCATAAATCCCCTGGAACCTGAGCTTTTTCCACTGAGTCTTTCAAAGACTTTCTATTCCACCTTATTCAGAAATCTGCTTTACAGGGCTGCAGTGATGTCCTTACAGGGAGCTCAAGGCACTTGGTCAGCATGGCAGGGCCTCTTAAAATTATTTTTCCAGCCCTGCAGAAGGAGAAAAGTGAACTCCAAGCCTGTGAAGAAGCAGCCTGGGATCCAGCAGCCCCTGCCACGTGAGGTGCAGGCTGCAGAAATGAAGTTGGAAGTTAATTGTTCCTGTTGCTGAAGGGCCCAGGTTAGCTGCTGTCTTTACACTAATTTTTGTACCATCCCAGTGACCTTCATATCATATTAACAGTTTTTATATTATGTTAGCAAATTGCTCTGCCAGAGCTGCAAGTCTGATTGCATTCTGAAGGTCATTAATATGATATGAAAATATTATTGTATTCTCTCCTTTCATATTTTATTAGTGATATGGAAAGCAATAAAGGAGCTGATTTTTGCTGGGAGGTTCCCCAGGGAAAGTTGCTCTACAGCACTGGTGTCCCACATTGGCTCCTAATCCAATCTCAATGGGAAGTTCAATTTCCTCATCATTAATTATTTAGCTGTATTTAACTGCTGTAAATTCTCAGATTAATTTTTTTTAACTGTTGAGTTTGATGACCTCCAAAGACATTGGTATTAACCAGTGCAAAATGAAATATTGCTTCACACAAGTGGAACCCACTCTTCCACCAGGGCTTGTGTCAAGGTGTAATAATGGCAAATTTAATTTTTCTGCTGCAGGAGGGAAGGCTTATTTTATTACTACCTTTGGTGCAATTCAGATTTGCAGCACAGAGGAGGAAGGTGGCACAGCTGGGACATTCCTTCAGGGTGAGCTGGCACTGGAGCTGTGCCCAGGACATTTCCAGTGGTCACCAGGCCAGGGACAGCTGCTGTAACCCCCAGAGCTCAGCTTGGACCCAAACATTTCATTTACTAAAAGTCCTGACACAAGTGAGCAATGGGTAAAACTGGTCAGTCACCACCCAGAGCCAAAGGTGAAGGCAGGAACTTTTGGGCAGGTTTTGGCTGTTATTTAAGAACAACAAGGCTTTGGACATGCAGAAAAGTGGGGTAGAAACTTTAAAAGAGATTTTAATAGAAAAGAAAGGTCATTGCTTGTGGATACAAATGATTTTTGAGGTGACAGATATTTTAGAGTGACTTCAGCCAGGAGGGTGACTTTGGTAAGCAGCAAGTTGAATTCTTCAATGCTTTAACAGCCCTTAGCTCACCCTTAGAATGACATCTAACAGGAGTTCACCAAATGTCGCCCACAGCAATATTGGATTGGGCTATCACAGCAGCCAGGTATAACATGGTTTTGCCAAGCAGAATATTGAAATGCTTGAATTTGTGCCATTTCCCTGCCACAGTGTGAGGGTGCTCTGTGTTCATTAGCCTCAGTTGTGTGACACAGAGAGCTCCAGATCCTGGGAAAACACTTCCAGAGTGGGTTTGTGATCGGGTTATTTGTGGTCAGAGCTGGCAGGAAAGTCAGTCTGGAGGCTCCCCCAGCCTGGGAACATCCCAGAGGGCTCCTGAGCAGCACAGGGAAGGAAGATGCAGCACAAGAGAAAGGATACAGCGATGCCTTGTGCGGGCTGACCTAGAACAGAGACTAGATGGAGCTAAAGAATAAAATAGGGATTTATTAAAAGGCCTCCTCCTCAATGGGAGCGGCTGCAGATGGCGCTGCTGCACCGAGAGCGGGCGGCGCTGCGGGCCCGGCACCGGAGCGGGCCCGAAACGGCTCTGTGCCCCAAAACTGCCCCGACACGGCACCGGAGTGAGCCCCGAAACTGTGCACCCCAACACTGCCCTGAAACAGCATCGGTGTGAGCCCCAAAACTGCCCCTGAACCCCAAAACTGCCCTGTGCCCCAAAACTGCCCTGAACACAGCGCCCATCCTGCACCCAGCACTGCTGAGCAGCTCAGCTCTGATCCCGCACTTAGCACTGGTCCTGAACAGCTTCTCCCCCTGAACCCCCTGCACCCCAACTCTCCCAGCCCCAGAAGAGCCCCTCACCCTCTGTACCCCCTGCACCCCAACTCACCCAGCCCCTCACCCCCTGCCCTCACAGCTCTGCCCCTCCTGGCTCACCCAGGCGCACAGGAGTGGCTGTGGCCGATCTAATCTTACCCAGTGAGAGCCATTCCCTGTGTCCTGTCCCTCCATCCCTTGTCCCCAGTCCCTCTCCAGCTCTCCTGGAGCCCCTTTTGGCTCTGCAAGGGGCTCTGGGGTCACCCTGGATCTTCGCCTCTCCAGGTGAGCACCCCCAGCTCTCCCAGCCTGGCTCCATTTGGGCTCCACCCTCGGAGCAGCTCCGTGGGCTCTGTTGAACTCACTCCAGCAGCTCCAGGTCCTTTCTGTGGGGATGCCTGGTCAGGATCCCACCTGAGCAGGGCAGAACCCCCTCCCTGACCTGCTGGGGTGAGCCCAGGCCGTGGCTGGCACTCTGTGCCCAGGATTGTCACTGCCAGTGCCACCCTGGTGCTACCATGGGGCATCACCAGGTCACATCCACATCCCCAGGGCACTGCCTGGCCTCAAACATGGGCTGTAAAACCCCAGGAGAGCCGAGGACAGAACAGGCAGAGCCACACTGAGCCCCAGGAGGAGTTTTATGGGCAATAATAAAGTTCTGTGGTGTCTCTTACAGGAGAGAGGAGTGTGTCAAGTGCAATGCTGCTTAACGTGTCTGAGACAACAGTGTGAGAGTACTGAAGGTAAGACCCTGTGGACTGAGCCATATTTCATCACAAACAGAGCCCTTTAACCAACAAACTTGTTCTGGGAAAGTTTCCAACTCCGACGATCTCTGGCGTTGTGGGGTGGTGGGATCTCTCATGCTAGGAGCATCAAAGGAGTCTCTGGAGATGCTTTAACAGAGGACAGGAGCCTGGGAGGGAGACTTCAAAATCCTGGCAAGGGTACAAATAAAATACACTTTGGTCTTAAATTAATGTAAAATTTTATGAAACTGTCTCTCGGAGATTATTCCCAATGCGGAGTTAAAAAACAAACAAGCAAACAAAAAGCAACAACAACAAAAAACTCCCTGGCTGGTGTCCACAAAGAACAAGTGCTGTGGTTTCCAACCTCTGAATGACATTATCCTCCAGTAACTGCCTCTTTGGGAAGATTCCACATCACCAAGTTTTATCTGCATCCTCTGCTTTAAAAAAAAAAAAATCCCAGGTCTGTGGAAAAAAAGAGAATTTGTCCTTTACCTAAACACTGATTTATGCCAAGGCTTTTACTGGTAAGTCCTGTCTGTGCCCTGCCAGGCTGTGTCCCCTCTCTGGACATCATGGGGCTCTGTCAGCTCCAGGATATTCATCCTGAATATCCAAACTCCCCATCCAGGGCCTCCCTGTGGCTGGAGAGCTGGGGTGGGACGTGTCCATCCTGGGAAGAAAACAAGAAACACAAAGAAAGAGGAGTAAAAAAAAAAACAAAACAGAAAAAAAAACAAAACAGAAAAAAACCCCTAAGCTTGAGAAGAGAAGGAATTAAAAGAAAAGATGATAATAATAATAATATTAATGACAAATTTTAATTAATAAGTGGCTAATTAATTTTCTAAGCACCATAAAATTGCCATAGCAGCCTAATTGCTTTGCTGCTCTTGCCACCAGGCAGGGAGGAGGTGACGAGTTCTAATCCCCTGCATTTCCACGTGGGAGGTGCTGATGGAGGGGACACGCTGGGCTCTGCAGGGGCCGTGCCACCACACGGGGCCCTGCCCAGGTGCCACTGTCACCTGAGCAGGAGCTGCCACCAGGAGGAGCCGGGCTGGGGCGGTGGCTCTGACCCCAGCAGGGATACAGGGACCACAAGGGGCTTGCAAATGGATTTCCAGCTTGCCACGATTCTGGAAGAGCATGAAGACACCATGGGATTACTGCAGCTGCTCTCATCCTCTCTTTCAAACCCTCTTACCCTTGTGAAAATATTTTTTTGACTCAACGCCAGCACAGATTATTGGTTTTATGCTTCTTGCTCTGTAACAACCAAGTACTTATAGGAAATTACTTGTAGGAACTCACTCAGAGGAACTGGGGATGTGCAGATGGAACTGGGGATGTGCAGATATCAGCTTGCAAAGGCACAGGAGCTCCTCTTGGTGGAGAAGAATCCTCAACACCTCAGGCTCCTGGGGTTTGCTCCTCTGGCTGCCTGGTGCAGGTGTGCACAGCCCAGCCACCCCTGTCCAGGGCACATGGTCACTTTGAAACAGTCATTCAATGACATGGATTTTTTCTTTCCTGGGCTGTTTTTGCCATCAGTTCTGTGATGAGCAATTTGGATTTATCTGAAATTTGAATTTTTCTGAAATTTGGATTTATCTGCACTGACCCCTCTCATGTGCTGGGTGTGTTTTTAGGAATGAGTCCTTTCTTTTCCTAAAGGTGGTAATCAATGAAACCACATCATTTGCCATCATCTTATTACTACATGAGACTTCATCTCTTCCTGCAATTCCTGAAGAAAAAAAGCAATGTCTGGTTGGGGGCTCTGTGCTCTGTGGGGTACAGCACAAATTCTATTATTTCACACAATTTGTGCTGCTGACTCTTCTCCCTCTGCATATTTATCTTCCTTCCATTCCCAACAAACTTGTTTTTTCAGCACTTCTTTGTCATAAGGATGATGAGGATTAACTAAATGCATGTAAACATAACCATAAAAAGGGGGGAAATTACACTGCATGAGCAAACCTGATACTCTTCCCAGTTCATTAGAATTTAATGAAGAAATACTCAGTGCCCAACAGGGGAATCCTAATTCATTATGTCTTTTGAATTCTCATTAAGCATATGCATGGTGACTACTGGAAACCTGCACCCTTTCAGCTCTGTTGTCCATTACCCTGACTAATAAATAGTCATTATACTTAAATACTGATGAGGAGACTCGAGGAAGTTTTATTCCTGTAATTAATTTTCCCTGGTTAACTCCTGATGATTTTCCAGAGCTTCTGCTGGTGGTGGTGACTGAAACAAAATCCTGGCACAGGTGAGGTCAGAGAGAAGCTGCTCTAAAAGTGATTTGAAGATGGAGAAGAGGATGGACACAGGGCCCCATTCTCCCCACCTTAAGGATGCTGCTTCAGGTTTGAGGGGCTCTGCTGCTTTTTTATAGCGGGGACAAAAGCTTTTTATCCATCTGAATCCCTGGAGGTGCCCAAGGCCAGGCTGGACAGGGCTTGGAGCACCCAGGGACAGTGGGGGGTGTCCCTGCCATGGCAGGGGATGGAGCTGGTTGAACTTTAAGGTCCTTCCCAGCCAAACCAACCTGGGATTTTAAATGCTGTTTGCTGTTTTAGGCCCAGTACCTGAATGATGGTGAATTTTGGCTGAAGTTGTCCCAGAGCTGATGCTTTGCACAGTTTTCCACACTCTTGGGTGAAAGCTTTCAAAGGAAGGCTGTACCAGGGAATGTGGAATTACTAAATCCTTCTGACTTCTTATGTAGCTTAAGGCAATGTTTAAAAACTTTAAAATGTTTAATTGCTTGGAGCTGTGTTTTCCTCCATAGGTGGCAAAGGGTTTGTTCATTCCTGTTTCTCTTCCCAGTTGTTAACACTTGTTGTCTTTCACCTTTATTACTAAAGCTGGCTGACAGCTCTGGGAGGAATCTCTGGGGTGCTGGAGCTGAGCAATGGCTGCTTTTATCCCAGCTGCTTTCCAGGGGACCTCCCTGCAGCTCAGCTTTGGGGGTGTGGGAGGAATGTTCAGGGGGAATGTTTGTCTGTCAGGTGCTCTGGGGGGTGCCAGCCCCCCAAAATCCCCAGCTCATGCTGTAAATGCCAGCATTGGTTCTCTGGTGTGGGACAGGACCCGGACCCAGGGCTGGGGAAGTTTTGTCCAGGTGGGAATTCTGCAGTGGCTCAGGGATGAAAGGCAGCTGATAAACTTGAAATCTGAGCCAGAGTGGTGACAAATGGCTCATCCAGGAGCTCCCTGTCCCCTGGAAGGTGGGATGAGCCATTCCTGGTGCTCCCTGCCCCTGGAGCAGCCAGAGGAGAGGAACACTCGAGATGTTGTCACAGAGCCCGGGCTGCCCGTTTGCCACGGGCTGGTGCTTGGCGCTGGATCAAAGCGGATCCCGAAGGGAGCACGGAGGGGATGACAACCCCGGAGCACAGCGGGAATAACAATCCCCGAGCACAGAGGGAGTGACAGTCCCGGCTGCGCAGGGGACGGACCCGGCTCCGGCACTGGGGCCCTCCGGGGATGGAGCATCCCGGCTCCCTTAGACAGCTCCAGAGCATCCCTGCTCCCCCAGACTGCTCCAGAGCATCCCTGCTCCCCCAGACTGCTCCAGAGCATCCCTGCTCCCCCAGACTGCTCCAGAGCATCCCGGCTCCCCCAGACTGCTCCAGAGCATCCCGGCTCCCTTAGACAGCTCCAGAGCATCCCTGCTCCCCCAGACAGCTCCAGAGCATCCCTGCTCCCCCAGACTGCTCCAGAGCATCCCGGCTCCCTTAGACAGCTCCAGAGCATCCCTGCTCCCCCAGACTGCTCCAGAGCATCCTGGATCCCCCAGACTGCTCCAGAGCATCCCGGCTCCCCCAGACTGCTCCAGAGCATCACATCTCCCTCCAGACTGCTACAGCTCCTTCTGTGTTCAGTCATGGAATTCTACCTGAAAATGCACCTCAGAGCCCTCCCAGTGCCCAAAGCAGCTCCAGGAGAGCTGGGCAGGGACTTGGGACAAGGGATGAGGGGCAGGACAGAGGAATGGCTCCCACTGCCAGAGGGCAGGGATGGTTGGGGTATTTGGGAAGGAATTTTAGTCTTGTCCTTTGCAGGGTAGCTTTAAGTCATTCAGTGTTTTCACAGTTCTGTCAAACCAAGGGTTGGTTCTTCAGTGCATGAAAAATCATCAGTGCCTTGGACCTGGAGTCAATGGATTAATGAGGAATTGATCCAAAGCACACTGGAGTTAATGGGGGTGTTCTGACCAAGCCCAGGGGTTGCCCCAAAGCTTCCCAGCAGCCCTGCAGAGATCCAGGTGAGTTCCCTGGTGGAGATGGAGCTGGTGCCCACAGGCTCCTCAAATTGTCCAAATATTCCTCATGGGAAGGGCTGGCCAGCCCTGGCAGAATTCCCAGGGCAGGGGTTCAGTCCCCGTCCCTGAGGGACTCACAAGCCCTGTGGATGTGGCACTTGGGGACATGGCTCAGTGGTGACCCTGGCAGTGCTGGATTAATGATTTGACTGGATGATCTCAGAGGGCTTTTCCAACCTAAACAATTCTGTGATTCCATACTGTCCTGGGCTGAGCTTCCTTCAGTGCTCCAAATGACATCCACTCTCCCAAGGCATGTGTATTCTTCTCAGATTTTTATTGCTTTATATTAGATTTTATTTTGCTTATAAATGTGCAAGTGAGCACAGTAAATCTGTACATAAAAATAAACCACATTTGCTAAAATCTTCTAACCTATGGACTGCTCTGGACATGCCCAGGCTCCCTCTCACTCTCCAGGCTTTAGGACTCAGTCATTATTTGTGTCACTCCAATGACAAATCACCACTAGAATGAGGTTTTATCCTTTTAAAACAAAATAACTTGTATTAATTCCTTGATTTAATAATTGGAGCCTTGACTTTTAAGGGGGGGGGGGCAGGTGTTTGTTGTGATTAATAGGAACACATTCCCTGCATATCACAGAACTTTACTAAATCTTAGTAATGGTGTGGGGGTCAGTGTCACTGTTATTATAGAAATTATAATTATATCTTTGGGAAGCTGTCAGAAAAGTATCTTTTCCAGGAGTCAGAGCAGTGTAAACAGACTGTACAGGCAGGCACTACCCTTTCCATCAATAGGTAAACAATCTTTGTTAAGCTCATCTTAATAGTCTTATTTTGTTGCCACATTTTAATTACTCATCCTGTCTGTTTATATTCCGCTGCGTTTTGCTGAAGATACAAGCTTTAAAAATCATTGGTATTTAGGAAAATCCAAAGCTGGGGTGATGCATGCTCAGGTGCTAATTTATTTACATCAATTAATTTCAGGCCCCTGATGTAAACCAATTAGTATTCAACACTTAATGGAGTCATTATCTGTCAGATTAGCTTTTAGAAATGCTTGTCACTGCTACAGGACCAGGCACCAGAACTTTGCTAATAAAACTAGCAGAATTAATGGAGTGAACAGCATAGATAATGACTTAATGTGGAACATACAGTATAGAAAAGAGACTGAACAACTGTCTTCAAGAAATTAAGATATCATTGAGCTGGCTACTTTATTCCAAAACTGAGCTCAGATGGGCTCTTTGGAAACATCAAAGGTGTCTTGCTAAGCCTTTGCAAAGTTTAGTTCATAAGAAATAACTTCCACCCTTTGTGCCTCACAGGCTCCAGCCCAGCTTGGTGTGGCACACAAAAAGCAGCTCCTTGTGGTCCCTCCCTGCTGTCACTCCAGGCTGCTCCTTCCCAAGCTGGGAATTACTGGGAGCATCCAGGTTACTGAGCTGTGCCTGTGGGTGCCACCTGAACTTCCCCAGGTGAGCCCTCCTTTGGGGATGCACTGATCACCTGCAGGGCTATGAAAGAGTGCAAAATGAGTTATATTTGGGCAGCAATGTTTGCCCATAGTTTTGTTTTTCCAAGTTAAATTTCCCTTTTTTGTGTGTGTTTTGTAATTTTCCATGTGCGCTTTGAGGTCAGTCTGGTTGTTCTGGTGCCTCGGGGACAAATGACACCTGTGCTAAAGTCATCCCTGCATGGAGGGAAATCACAGAGCTTAATTCCTACTTAAGCTTTGAAAAAAAAAAAATGCAAGTAGATCCTAAAAGATCAGAATGGTGTATTTGTACAGCAATTCCTGTGATTTGTGCTTCACTGGGAACTGTGGCACCGACCTGCAGGTGAGTCTGGTGACGCTGATCTCACTGCAGGGACAGTCCTGAACCTTCAGCCCCTCTCGTGTCCTGACTCAGGGAGTAGGGGCTGGTCTGGGGGCCATGGGGTCTTCAATATGTCCATAATGGCAAGAAGAATTCCCTACATCATTGTATCTGTGACTGCATTTGAAGAAAAGTCACTAAAAGTGACTAAGCCAGGGCAATGCTGTTCATGTTCAGGTGCTCCTTTCCTTGTCACAGCACCAAAACTTGAACTCTGCCACAAAATAAGAGAGAATAAAGCTGTTGTAAAGCTGTGTTATTTACTGCTCTTAGAACAAATTGTGATGTCCTGCCAGCTCTGTGCTGCTCACCTGAGCTCTTGTTCTTGCTGGGTAACCAGAGCAGTTCTTACAGTTTTAGGTTATTCACCTTTTAGGAAACACTGTGGGAGAGTTGTCTTCAACCACAGGGATAATTTCACACAGTTTTAAAGTCTTCCTTCTTTAAATAACTGCCTTAACACTCTGTATATCCCCCCTATCCTTACAGAATTGATGTACATTGATGGCCATTTATGCCTAGTTTACAATTATATTGGTTTTTGCATTGATTGTGGTTGTTCTCCTTGATGGTTTTCACCTTTCCAGAGGGACTCAGTTTCTGGCACAAAATCAACATTTACATTTGATTTTCAGCACGGCAAGTGGCTGCTGAGAGTGACTGAGAGGGAAATGGGTGCCTGTGCACCTCCCTCCAGGAAAACCATCTCATTTCATTCATCTCCACTGCCCAAGAACCTCCTCACCTTCCCCAGCCATAAGGCTTCCTTCCAGGACTATTCCAAAGGAGGAGGGAGACCAAATGTGGCTCTCAGGGTGTAGGGGAGGTGATGTTGCACTGCCCTAACTATTGGAAAAAGCCCTTGATGACAGCTAGACATGAAATATCCTGTCCCTGTCATATCCATCCCCCACGGAACCACAAACATCTGCTGTCCCAACACCCCTGTGCCAGAGATTTTAGGGATATCACTGACAGAGAGTATGTGTGGATTTGTTTTCCAGTCATTGCAGCAGAAAATCCTCAGCTGTGTGATTTTCTCCTCCAGCTGTTTGTCTGTGGGATCCCTGGAGTGGGAGACCTTGGGCCATGAGGAAGGAGAGGTTTGGAAGCAGCCTCAGGAAGGTGCAAGAGCTGCCAGAGGGACGTGCTCCATGTCTGGGTAAGCTGGGCATCACCTTGGAGGGGTGGAGGGCCAGGAGCCAGACCATCTCTGTCATCTTTAGGAATAAAAGATGCTGATTTTATAAACTTCTGGCTCAGCTGAGCTTAATTTTAATATCTGTAAAGAAATTTCAACCTGGATTAACCTCCACTACACTCAGATTTCATTGTGAACATTTTTTACAGCTGTTCAGTGTTTTCTGCTGTTGCAAAGAACAATTAATTTGGGGAACAATAATTCCTGGCTTCAAAGCCTATATCCATATGGCCATCAAGGCAGTTTGTAATTCCATAATTGAAATCATAGATGACTGCTGCAGCATCCTCAGTGGGGCTGGGGTTTTTGGAATGTTTTTTTTGTTTTCCTACTACTTCCCCTTTCTCATCAGCCCAAATATTTGCTGGTTTTACCTCAGAACTGGTGATGTGACACCACTGTGTCCTTTGTAGGGCACAATTCGAGGTGACACCACTCAGATGCTGCTTTGTGGTCCTACCTACTGGAGATGCCCCTCTGAAAGGAGAGGAAATTGCTGTTGGATAACATCACTGCCTCCATCACAGCTGGCACTGGCTGGTGCAGATACATGTTTACATTTTGCTTGGAAGATGTAAACACTAATTAAGCATTAATGTTAATGGGGCCTGGGCCCCTGGCTCTGCCCTGGCTGCTGTCCATCTCACCCTGCTCACTATCTGTGCTTCCTGGCAGAAAATAAGGATAATTATTTATTCCTTTCCAAAGAGGGAGGGAAGGGACACCGGGGAGGGTCATGTAAGGACAGAATATTGTGTTACTGGGAATAAAACCAAATCCTATCAGCCTGAGAGGAAGGCAGGAGTGGTTATCATCCCAGGTTCCATTGTAGATGTGATCACTCAATACCCTCTGTATTTCCTGTTCTCAATTCCTGCCTCCAATCTCAGGCAGTTTGCTGGAACAAGCCTCTCCAGTTGTCCATAGCCCAGGGACAAGATGGATCAGCACTGAGTGCAGGGGATGTGAAGCAGCATCCAGCCCTGCCATGGTGCAGAAAATCTAGCAGATCTACCTTTTGGTTTTAATTCTCTGTAAAAAAGCCTTTCCTGTTCCTGTTCCCTCTTTCTGCACTGCTGTGGGATGCACTGGTTGTGGAGGAGCCTCCAGCACAGCCTGGCCCTGCCGTGGTTGTGGCTTGGCCATTGCAGGGCTTTGATGGCAGATTTTCCATTCTCCCTTTGCTCGGCCCCGGCGAGAGCCAACGCTAATTAGGGAGGGTAATTCCTCCCAAACGGGTCCTCTCCCTTTGTGAGCCCGTGGGTTTGCCAGGAGAATAAAAGCTCCCTGATTGTCCCCTCCTTTCAGCCCTTCCCCTGATGAGGAGTGTTGCTACACCTAATAAATTAAAGGACACAAAGTTAATGAATTTTTCATTTGAACTCACAGCTAGGTATGGATTAGCGAGGCTGACGTTGCTGAAGAGCTCAGAATTAGGAAGGGTCCTACAGGGACATTTTCCTCTTTGCTCAAATCTTTTCATTCACCTTTTCAAGCATTATCTTGCTGGGCAGAAAGAGTTCTTTTCACGCCGTATAGCCCGTGGGGTCTGCTTTTTTTTCCACATAAATGTGATCATTCATTTTGTTTGTCTAATGGATAAAAATAAAGGGCAGTGTGAGTGACATTCAGACAGCTTTTCTCCTCAAAGAGAAGGGATTCATGCGATCCTGAGCAGCACTCTGGAGCACACTGAGCATTCAGAGTCCCAATTCCTTTAAATTCCAGTTGACACCAGTGGAAAGTTGGTTTTCCTCCCACTTGAGCAGGGCTGGGAGCTGCAGCCGGCTTGGCCCTGTAACTAAAATTACACTCAATTTATTTAAAAATTAATTTTAAGTTAATGTCAAAGGACCTGAATGATTCAGAATTATTTGCTGAATATGAATTTCAAAAGATTGCAGCTGCTTTTAGTATGCAAAATGATTTCTGTTTCCTGGAGCCAAACCTGCACATGCTCCATTTGGAGGGAAACATTACTTTATTATCCCTGTATTCCTTGCCCAAATTAAACCTTTCCCTAAGAACTCCAGTTTGCTTCACTTGCCTTTTGACACTCTGAAAGACTCATTTAAAGAGTGAATCAGGTTTTTGGCTAAAACAGAAGCTGTTGAAGTGCACAAGAGGCTGGGGAGGGTGGGGGGACTGGGGTCACTTCCCTCATGGGGTCCTTACTCTGGACCAACCCAAACCCCAATCCCAGTGAGCTCTGGCTTTCCCACCCCTCAAATTCATGGCTGAAATAACTTAGAGATCATTTCTAGTTAGAACAGAATCAAGAGGGATCTTTTGTGATGCTTCAAGACACAATGGGGAGGAGGGGCAGAAATTATTGAAAAATTAAAAGTAAAAACAAGGGAAAAACCCCTCAGTAAATCCCACCAGCCTCTTGTAGGAGCCCTGTAGATCCATGGGGAAAGGGGGAGCTGGAGGTGCTGGGATCCCACTGTCTCAGCTTCACTGTTCAAACTGGAAATGACATTTTTATTCAATTTCTGCCCAAAACCTTTAAGTTTTATTGCTGACTGCTTTTGTAATAACTGTATGCTGCACCTATAAATGCATTTCAGCAGCAGATTATTTTATGCAAAAAAGGTGCAAAGGCCTTTGGGAAGAACCTATTGCCCATTTCAAACAGAAACACTCCATGCAGGAGAGATTTCCCCACTTCATAAATAATTTGGGATCAAAGATCCTGGCACTGGGTTAGGCAAGGGTGAGCGTAAATCTGGCTTTAACTGAGATTCATGTTTCTATTAAAAAGTAATTGCAAGGAACAAATCCTGATTGTCTTAATAACTGATATTTATGTCCCTCAAGCAGCAGAATGGATCCATCATTTTATACACAGCTCTGAAAAAAGGATTAGCACTGCTTGTATCCCTTTTTCCATTGCTGCTCCTACCCCTGTGCCCCCTATTCCCTTGTCCTGGATCTCCCAGAGCTCATACCAGTTACCTAGAATTCCCTTTCCTAACCTAGAAACTGCTGTCACCTTCCAATTCAGGTAAGAAAGAGCTGGGAAATGATCTCAAGTAAGGGAAATTTCATTTCTAGTCTTGGTGGCAAGTTTCAAACCCCCAGCACGAGTGGTGATGAACAATTCCCGTGCCTGTGAACCTGCCTGTGTTTGCACCATCTGCCAGTGGGAGTTTTTGGAAAACTTTTGGGGGTGGAGGGAGGTTGTTCTGGAGGGAAATATTCCTCTGGGGATTAATTTTGTGCAAATCTGGCTGTCAAACACTCCAGAAGCTGATGCCCAAGGCCTCTCCTGCTCTAATGGCAAAGGAGAAGGTTCCCCAACAGCTGCCAAGGGGGCACCTTGAAGAGGCAGAGCAAAGTGGCAGAGATTAATCAAAATTATTAGTGAAAACCAATTATAAATGATGTCTCAGGGATTCAGGGTTTTTTGCTTATTGAATAGGTTTACCATTTCCTTCTGACTTCTTTTTTTTTTTTCCTAATATGAAAAGAAAGTTATTGCAATCTGTTGATGGCATCAGCACAGAGTGGGAGGGATATTCCAATGATTGCTTCTCCAGTTAAAATATTTCCAAGTGCTGCTCTTCCCTCTTTTTCAAGGATGACTACTCTTGCTGAGCATCTCTGTGGGTTGTTTTCTGATTTATTTTTTTTTTAAGTGAATGTAACTTCTTGGAGCAGAGAGAATTTCAGTGTACACATTTGCTTTGTGGCACTTCCTAATCTGTCCAGGCTGATTTGCAACTCAAACAGTAAAAAAAAATTTATTTCTAAAAGTACTTTTTAATGGAACCAAAAGGGATTCCAGAGGAAATATTCAGAGACAGCTAACACTTCTGCATCACAAATGTGCTGTGTTTCTTCCTACTTCCCCCATTCACTATGACACTTGCAAACAATTCGTCGTTGATAATTAATATTAATTCCATCTGCTTAATTGACAGAATTACCAGGGGGTGACGAGATCGGCTTCCCAGTATTAAATAATTTTTACCAATTTGTAGTGCTCAGCTTGCTGCTCTGCTGATTTCCCAGTTGCTCCATCTCCTGCATCTCCAGGCAGACACAGGGGGAATCACAGAGCTCTGGAATCCGGGCTCGGCAGCCGCAGCTTCTCTGGGAGAGCACGGAGCCCGTGCCTGATTACCCAGCCATGGGATCCTCCTGCTGCTGCTGCAACACCACAGACCTCCACAATGTATTGCTTGGGCACATCCCATGGTGTTCAGCACTGTGAAAAAACCACAATTTTTGTCTAATCAGGAGCTTTTCTGCTCAGCTCAACAGCACTGCTGTGCACCCTTCATCACCATCATCCACAGCGCTGTTTGCTGTGGGGACACATTGCATTAATATTTTCATGTTCAAACACAGCAAAAATTGCATGGGCAGCCTGAGTTTTTCTGTGTATGAGCTCAGAGACTTCCCCCCAAAAAATTTACCAAAAAAAAAAATTAATTTTTGTTCTAGAACACAGACCAAATATTTAGCACGTGGAACAGAGCAAAAAAAATCCTGCTTGAGGAATTTAGTTTATTTTTTTTATTGAATTTGTAAAGGCTCTTTTCTGTAGTGCAAGAATAGTTACTCCTAAAAGGATCTTCAGTGATGATTTTGCTGCACAGGTGGTTCTGGAGTGCAAAGGCTGTGTTAGCACCATGGATCCATGGATGTTCAGGAACTGCAGCACTCAGTAACAGCCCCAAACATTTGCTGAACCCAGCACTGCCCTTACACACCAAAGCACTCCCCATGCTTCAGCCCACACCCCAGTTAATGTTTATTCCTCTTTTTTAGTGTTGTTTCTCATTTTTACCTCCTCTAGGCTGGGCACCAGCTGGGCACAGGTGAGGCTGAAGCCCCCATTTCCTGCCTGACCCTTTTTGGCTCCCCTGTTCCCACCCCTCTCATTCCCTTCCCTCCTCCCTCGTTTTGCAGAACAGGAGGAACTTCCCTTGCCCAGGACAATGGGAACCCATCACTGCAGGGCTGGGATGTCACCAAGGAGCTGCCCCAAGGACACCTGGCCCTATTTGGGAGTTTCAGTTTATTTCAACACAGGAGGTAAATGATGGACAAAGCCCAAGAAACAGCACTGAATTCCTGTGACCAGGTTTAAAAGGCTGTGAAACCTGGCGGAACTTTCTTTTTTAATTTTCTTTCCTTTCTTTCTTTAAGCTTTTGGTTTCCATAAAGCACTTGGGATGTAAAGTTTGGGATAACTGATTTAACCATGCACCTTTTCTCACCTATCAGCCCAGTTCTTCCTGTCCTCTTCTCCTGTGTCCAGCGTCTCAGTCCCTGCTGGGTGCCACCTATTAGTTAACATTAAATCATGTATTTCATTTATGTGATACTAATTCTGGCTTGGTGCCTACCCTACATTCTTAATTCTTTGCAACTGATAACATTTTATGTACATATATTTATTTTTTAATACTCTATTACAAGACAAATAAAAAAGGGTGCTAGTGATATAGCAGAAAATAAAATAAATATCAATGACATCATTATATTTAATGTTTTGGCTTTACTTTTCATACACTTGTAATAACTGCCATTTTAATGACTTATTTTCATTACCAACTATCAGATCAGATTTTGACAAAACAGCGTAATTTTCCAGAGTAATTTGTTTGGGGTAATAGTAGGAAATAATACACTTAATGATTTTGCATATTTTACTTTCACAGCTCTTCTTAAACAGGAGTTACCTGGAGCTTGAGGTAACTTTGAGCAGCTCTCAGTAGCCCAGGGCTGCTGCTGGCTTGGCAGGTTTTGTCCCCAGACTGAATTTCTTCATCCTTTAGAGTTGACAGAAACTTTCTTTTCCTGCCAGGAAAATTCAGTGTGAATGCAGCAATTTGTGGTGTTTGTTATGTGAACAAGGTATCATAATTTTAATTCCAGGTATGGCCTGTGAAAGTCCATAAACATTTAACAGACCCATAAACCCTGACTTTAACCCTTTTACTGTGCCATAGCTGGACTGGCCCCACTGCCTGGCATCCCCCAGGTCACCACTGTGGACACAGGGATCAGACAGCACCAATCCCAAAAAGGTCAGAGCAGCCTGGTTTGTTATCCTCTCCCTTGGAATAGATGAGGTGTTACAATTCCCACAGCGCTTTCCAGGCTTAGGTTGGGGCAAGAGGGAGGAATGGCACAGAATAAATCCCTTGGAAAGAGAGTTGTGTGATGGGGATTGAATCAGGCACCACTGAACTCATCCCTTTCACCACTCCTGTGCCCACAAGAATTATCAACAACTCAGGATGAGAGGTGGAAGTGTTTTCTGTAGGAAATAAGGAAAAAACCCTCAAGTCTTTTCTGCTAAAAGAATTGTTTGGTGTTCTTTGTTTGATGTGCTTCATTTTGGACAAACCAGCAAAAAAGTATTTTATAGTCAAGGATGAAGAATGTTACAGAGCAGGAAATGTTCACAGTGAGTTTGACACTTGGAGTTCATCTAAACTGGTGTGCAGCACAGGAAATGGGCACAAAGCTGGGCAGAGTTCAGTTTGTAACCTGGAATTAGGATGGAGGTCCTGTAACAAGGCAGAATTTAACCTGGATTTAGGATGAAGGTCCTGTAACAAGGCAGAGTTCAGTTTCTAACCTGGATTCAGGATGGAGCTCCTGTAACAAGGCAGAGTTCAGTTTCTAACCTGGATTCAGGATGGAGGCCTGTAAGGGGTGCTCTCTCTCACCAGGCTGGGCTGGAATTTCTCCAGCACTGTTTCTGTCCAAGAGTGGCACCCAGAGAAATTCCATAGGGAAGGAAACTCCTGCCCAGAGGGCTGAGAGCCAACGTGGGTGTGGGATGGGCAGGTTGCTGTGCCCTGAACACCCAGCCCCATGGAGTCAGGGGCAGGAGAGCAGATCCCAGGGAGGGGAGCCCAGGACCTTTCCCAGTTGTGCTCATCTGCATCCCATCCTGGGATGGCTGGGAAGGAGCTGTGATTTTCCCAGGTCCAGCTGAGACAGCTCCAAGCGATGCTTTACCACAAAGGTTCTCCACCACAGGGAACTGGGAACTCAGAAAAACTCAGGGTTTGTCATTTTCTCCTGCACCATCCTGAAAAATCTTTGAACTGGGCTTTGTACTTGAAATCTAATCCTGTTATAAATATCTTACTATGCAACTGCATGTTTTTTCTGAGCAAACCACTGCCAGCCACATCACCATGCATTCATTTCTGCAGAGATCTTGTTACAAAGGCAGATTTTCTGAGGCTCTACTACAGCTTTACTACACTATGAGGAACATACGAGAGTAAACCCCACACCATTACATTTTCCATTAGGAACTCCTCGTGGCTGAATAACTGGGAGTGTGTTGCATCCTCTCCCTGCTGCAGCTGGGAGAAGTTTGGGCTGAGCAGGGCAGGATTTTGTGTTTATAAGGTGCTGTGCTGGGTTTGTGTAGAATGAGCTACAGATCTGCCCACTCTAGTGAAAAGCAGGATTGTAAAGAAGGATTCAACCCTGGAAAAGCTTGACGTGGACAGAATTCCCACTGCTGAACTGTTTCCTTTGTGAAGAATTTATATCAAAGATAATAAAGTTTTAAATCAATAGTCTGAACGTATGCAGAGCTATAATCTTTGTAGATTTGGTAATCCCCCGTGACATTTACAGGACAGTTTCTGCAAACTCAGGATTCCAGAGCTGAATTAGCATTTCTGAGGTGTAGGAGATCCCCTGTGTCCGTGTGATGTGTGTGGAGCAGCAGAGAATCATAAACTGACGTCTGACAGTGTTTGTATTTAAGCTTTAGCAACTCCATTTCAAGATTTAGAGTGAAAAAAAGGAGGCTGTGGCTGATTTTCCCTGTCTGGGAGAGTTTTCTGGCAGGATTTTGATTCTTTCTCTGTCTCCCTGAGCTGTGTGGAGCCTTGGGAAGCCCGGCACAAGGCCAGCCCTGCTTTGCCCCTGTAACTCACAGAATTTGTGCCACGGAGTCGGACCCCAGCACCTGCTGGGCGCCTTTCAAGCTGCTTTAACTGGATCACAAGTTCCCAACTGTAGATAGATGTAACAGAGACTAATCCCATAATCTGGACAGAAGTACAAGCCCTGGATGGGGAGCAGCTCGTGTTACCTCCAGTTGTCCTTCAGTGATGGCAGGGGAGCTCAGACACTCTCATCTCCCCCAGCCACTTTTTGGTGAGTAAGATCTGTGGGCTGATTTGATTTGATTTCATTTATTTGATTTGATATGATTTGATTTTTCCTTCCCAAAGTCTGAAGATGAATATGCAAAACAAACCTTCTTGCTTTGGCCAAATAGGAAAACAACTTGGGTTCAGAAATGGCGCTTCTATGCTGGGTAAATATTATTTGTACTTGAGGCACAGAAGTCAAGGACCGGCATAATTTAAAAAAAAAAAAAAAAAATCCAGTGATGGAATAATAGAGCAGCATTTTGGGTGTCTAACTAACACCAGGGGTGGGGAGAGCTGCTGCCCAGCTTTCCCCAGTCCCTGTTTGAAACATCCCCATTCCCAAAGGTCCCTCAGCAGCCCCCAGCCCTCGGCGTGGTGCTCTGTGCCAGCAGAGCATCGATCAGGAGCCGCCGAGCCCGGAGCCGCCGGTCGATGGCTCTGCAAACCCAGAGCTCCCAGAAATGAGATTTACCACTGCCTTTTTAACTTCTTGTTGACAGGCTCTCGCCACTGACAGCTCTTCCTCGCTCTCCTCTTTCTCTCCCATCCCAAGATTTAATACTGTTTTACCACTCTAATTAAGGACGTGATTCTACAAATATTTGCAAGCCGCTGAGGCGCTCGCTGGGAATCGGGAGCCACGGATCCACCCATAGATCCCATCTCAGGCATGTGCAAACCATCCCCACTCCCATCCCACCACCAAAATGGGAGTTTTAAATCCTTTTGCTTGTTCTGCTTTCCCAAGTCTTTCAAACTTAACCCAAAACCCACTTGGGGTGAGATTTCCTATACTGCTCTTCAGCATAGAAGTTTGGCTTTCTTTCCATGACATAAAACCAAAAGTTCTTTACTTTGGTCCTTTCCATCTCTTGCAGTGTTAACAAAAATAGATGCTTATTGCTTTAATAAAGGTTTTGATTTGGAAATTATTTACCATTTAGACTTCGTATGCTCTAATTGCTTTTGATTCTTTGGAATATCTCTAATGCAAAGCAGCTGAAAGACTGAGGTTTAAAAATGGGCTCTTGCACATTTGAAGTAAATTTCATCCTGCAATCAGTCATAAAGATCTTAACTGCAGCTATCACATATCCTAAATATGTAATTGCTGTGGAGCCTTTCCAGTCTATTGGTTACAGGATGCTGGAAAAAGGGGAAACTGAGTACAAATGTAGGCCCTGATGTCTGTGGGTATTTTGGGGGGATATTGAGCAGATTGGTCACCTGCCTGAAATATTGTCTACCCATTTTTTTCCTAGGATGGAACCCTGGAATTCAGTTGAGCAAAGATTAATTAATAACTCCATTTGCATGGTGAGCTCACTGATTGCTCTGGTGAGTAAACAATTAATTTTGTCTGGGTTTTGGGATCGGGGCATCCACCCCCAGCCCCACATGGTCCTGGGGGAAGGACTTAGGTTTCAAATGTGCCTCCATCCACATGTGGATCTGCCCTAAAATCAGTGGTGGCTTTGGTACATGGACTCAGCCCAAGGTTGCTTTCATCTGTTCTGCCTGAACCTATGGAATCAACCCCTAAAAGTACAGAAAAAAAACCCCTTGAAATATTTCATTTTGAGAGATTTTAAAAACATCTTGGTCAAAGGCAGCCTAGGTATGGATTGACTGGTCCATATTTTGAATGATCTGTAGTGACCAACCTAAAGTGAAATAGCATCTCTGCTTACTTCTTGTAATCTTTTGCTTTCAAGAGAACCCTCTCCTATGTCCTCGCCATCTTTAAAGAGCACAGCTTACAAACATTGAAAACTTAACTCAAAGGAAGCCTCTGGTTGGTTTTTTTTCCAGTATAATATGGAAAACATGGAAGATTCAGCCTCAAAAATTGCTGAAGACGTTTAACACCATTAAAATCACAAAAACGGTGCAATTTATTGTCATCAGAGAAACACTTGCTTTCAGCCCATTCTTTAAAGGATAGTGTGAGATATTTACATACTAAATTAATGTGAATGGCTGCTAAGTACACACCAAAATTCTTCCAGCTGGGAGACACAGGTGTGCAAAGGCCAGGCCACTTGGGTTCTTGAGGAGAGCAGAGGGAGAAGCTCCCCCAAGCCCCGAGGCTGCTGAGATGGAGCCTGGGGGTGGGCAGCTTACATAAACCCTGGATGTGCTCGTTCTGCAGCTACTTTTTTATAACAAAGCCCAAATTTGGAGTCTCTCAATTCTTATGATTCTACCCCGTGCTTCTCTCCACCCCCTCCTGAGTTCTTTTTTAAAAAAAAAACTCCCTAAATTCAGAAGGTAACTGTGAAGCTGAAGTTTCTCTCTCCCTGCCCTTGGTTTGGTGGGACTTTGGGATGCTGAGCTCCACCTTGATGGGCTCAGCATCCCGAGGGCTCCCCACGCTCACCATGGATGATGGGCAGCGAAGAAGACAACAGTGATCTGTACTTAACATTAGGTGGCACAAAAGAGTTTCCTTTTGCTCACAGGAACACTGAAATCGATGGGCAATAACCAGCAGAGATTTTCTTTTCTTTAGACGAAATTCTCCTATTTTCTTCAGCTTTCCAGCAGCCTTTGAAGTGCTTCTGTTTATAAACTTACTTGATTTCGTCTTTCATTGCATCCCTTTTGTCTCAACCTAATTTGTTTAAAAATAAGACATAACCCAGCCCTCGCTGTGGTTGTATTTACAGAGCAGCCAAAGGGCTCTAAAACGGGCTAATTTCAGTGAAACGCCTTCTGTCCCTCCTCCAAACCAAGGCTGCCTTGAGGAGCTTTGCCTCCCTGGGCCCAGAGGCACCGTGAGCTCGCAGGGCTGGATTTAACCAGGGCTGGCTTTAACCCGGACCTTCTCCATCTCCTCAGCTGGGGCTGTTTACAAACCGCGGCTCTTTACTCCTGCTTTGGTGCCCATGCCACATTCATCCTGTTCCTGGAGCTGACTGAAAAATCGGCCTTTTGGGGGTTATATTTCCTTCTGCTGCTGCTGTAATCCTTCAGGAGAGGGAGCCGGAGGTCGCGGTCCCTCAGTGGAGCCACCCGGGCCCCGCTGCCCAGTGCAGGGGCGGCCGCAGGCCCGTTGCCCCCAAGGCCGCGGTGCTGCAGCTCACAGAGATTTAGCAATGAAATAAATCAGTTTTACGGTTCAGGAACAATGCATGGCCCACTGTTCACATCCCAAATCCCTCTCGCTCCCAGGTGCAGGAGGGGTGGTGTGCTGGCAGTGCAGTGGGAAGGCGCCTGTCCACTTGCGTGCTGCTGCTGTTGCTTATTGAAGACCAGAGCTCGCTCCCTGCTCGGGCCGCTCCTCAGGATTCCTAAAGGTAATTTTTTCCCCCCCTACACTGCTGGCAGAAGGGTTGGGTATTGTTTTCTCCGAGGTTCGGCTTCAGAAAGGGGGAGAAGAAATGAAAAAAATAAAATGAAAGCCCATTTCGCTGGCGATCCCTTGAAGTTTTTGCTGTTTCCCTGCCTCCCCCTGCACCCCCGGCTGCCGGGGTTTCGCCGTTCCCCGGTGGATGTGATTAAGGGTTATTGTTCCTCCGCTCGCTGCCCTCCCCGCCGGGGGAGCGGCCCGGGGCGGGGACGGGGCTCGGCGCCGCGGCCCCTCCGCTGCCGGCGGCCGCGGCCCGGCCACGGTGGGCGGGGGGACGGGCGGAACAAAAGAAACTTGCCCGGTACCCGGTGCCGCGCTCGCCGCCGCTGCCCGGGGCCGGGACCCGCCGCGGGGGCAGCGCGGGGATGGCACCGATATCGGTACACACGCACCGCAGCGGCTCCGCCGGTGGACACACGCTGCCCTGCCCCGCCAAAGCCGCACGGATCCTTTCACCGCCCCAAAAGCGCTTTTTTCCCACCCCACAGCCGCGGCAGGTGCCAGCGGCACTGCCCGGACCGGCCCCTGGATCCCCCCGGCCGTACCCGGGGCTGAGGGGCCGGAGGAGCCCCCGCAGCCCGGCCCGGCCAGCGCACAAACCACGCACCCGCAGGTTTCCAGCTATTTTGTTTTTCTTTCGTAAAAATGTTTATTTAAACCTTTTGGGTTTTTTTTAATTTTTTTTTTTCCTTTTACAACAATAAAATATTGCGTCAATATAAACCCCTTGACTAAAACTGGTCGACAACCAAACGTTACAGCCACTCGTGTGTTTCGTTATTATTTTTATCCGACACCCATTTAGGCTTCTTTTTTTTTTGTTGTTTCTTTCTGAAACGTTTTTTTTTCTTTCTTTTTTTTTTAAACATAATGCGGAATTTATTGAAAATAAATAATTGTTGGCAACTGCAATAGGCAATTTTGGATAAAATAGTTGAAAAAAGCAACCTTTAATGAAAATAGCGTTTATTATACATCAGTTACTAAATGAATAAACTAAATGATCTTTCTTTAAATTAATAACTTCCAAAAAACGTTTAATATACAAAACTGTACAGTTATAAAGTTGGCAGAAATAGGCAGGTCCTCAGTGTCGAGTTATTTTTTTTTCTTTTTCTCTTAATTTCTTTTTTTTTTTCCTATTTTCTTTTTTTTTTTTTTTTAGCGCTTACTGAAAAATACTTGAAAAATATAAATGTCGAAAGGAAAAAATCTGGAGGAGGGGAAGGGTGAGGGGGAGAGGAGAGGAGAGGAGGGGGGGATGCTGTGCGGGAGCCGCGGAGCAGGGACCGGCCCGGCCCTCAGGGGGCCGCGGGTGCAGCCCCGGGAGCGGGGGGGGAGCCCGGCCCTGCCCGGCGGCCCCGGGGGTGCGGGGCTCGGGGGGAGCACACACACGGACAGACAGACACACAGACACTCACACACACACGGACAGACAGACAGACACTCACACACACTCACACGGACCCCTCGCGGGTGGGTGCGCGGCCACCGCGCCCCCCGCCCTTGGGGACAGCGCAGCCCCGGGCTGGGAGGGACAGAGGGAGAGGGGGCGGGTGCAGCTCAGCACTTCCCTGCGCCCGAAAAACGGCGTTTGCATTTTAGGGGATTTGTTTTGGTGGTAGAGGGTTTGTTTTTGTTTTGTTTTTGTTTTTTTTTTCCCCTCCCTGTTTTGTTTTGTCGGTGATTATTACGATTATTTTTTTTCTTCTCCCCCCCCCTCCCTGCCCTCCCCCCTAGAAAAGCTTTTCCACAAATCCAGCATCTCCCTGCGACGCGGAAAGAAGCTCAGCGTGAACCAAATGCGGGCGTTTTCTGTCCTCCTCCCTCCCTCCCTCCCCCCGACACCTCATTCCTCTTCACTATCGAAACAAAATACAGAGAAACCGATTTCCGAAGCGAAAGCGCAGAAGGATAAAGGTGTTTTACTACAGACCTCTCAGTCTGGCGCTGATTAAAAAGCCCAACTCATCTTCGGAAAGAAAAAAGACTAGCAAATGCCACGGGTTTGGTTGTGATGCTTAATTTCGGGTAAATCTCCTAGAAATAATTATTTTATATATTTATATATATAATTATTTTTTTTCCTTGCGAGAAGAAGGGAGGGGGGGAGGTCAGGCTTGTGACCCGACCGTTTTACGGTGTTGGGAAGTTCTTGAAAAGGAAGAAAAAAAGCTGCAACAAATAAGCCCGTTCTTCACATCGGTGCGGGGCTCCGCGGGCGCGGAGGGAGCCCCATCTCCTCCGGGGGGGTGAGGAAGGGCCGCGGCCGCCCTGCCCCGGCCCCGCTCGGTGACATTGCCGGTGCTTGGGGAAGGGAGGAACGTTTGGACTGCTCAATTCGATACAAATTAGGTCACAAATATTGTGTACAGTTTGTAGTAAAACACCTCAGACATTTAAAAACGCTATATAAGTCTTTAAAAATGCAAAACTAGTCTATTGTAAAACAGATTCACCTGAAATACAGCTGATATAACCAAGGCGCTGGAAGGTTATTCATAGGCACACATCTGTCTTTCCTTTTCTGTCGGGTTTTTCGTTCTTTTTTTTTTTTCATTTTCTATTTTTCCGTGGGTTTTCCTTTTTTTTTTTCTTTTTCTCGGATTCTTTTTTTTCCTTCCTTTTTGTTTGGGTTTTGTTTTGCGGTGGGGTTGGTGAGGGTTTTTTTTTGTGTGTGTCTTTTTTTTTTTTTTTTTTTTCCTTCATCCTAGCGGAGACCGAAAAAAAACCTTGTCTGCGAGTAAACACCGTGTGTGACCAAGTCGGAGAGAGGAAAAAAAAAATATTGCCGAGGCGGCGGCGGGCGGGGACCCCTCGCCGCGTCTCCCGAAACCATAAGTTAAAGCCCATAGTGCGGGCGGGCAGCGCCGCGGCCGGGCAGTCCCGGGGCCGAGCCCGCGGTCAGAGGTCGTGGCAGGCCGTGTCCGTTTTCACGCCGTGCGAGTACACGTCGTGCTGCGGCTGCTCGCCCGGAGGGGTCATGCGCTTCTCCTTCTGCCGCCGGTTGCAGAACCAGACCCGCACCACCTCCTTCTCCAGCTGCAGGCTGTCCGCCAGCGAGGAGATCTCCTGGGCGGCCGGCTTGGGGCACTTGAGGAAGTGCGTCTCCAGCACGCCCTTGACACTCACCTCGATGGAGGTCCGCTTCTTCCTCTTCCTCCCCTGCGCCGCGATCTTGTCGATGCTCGTGGGGCTGCCGGTGGAGGAGTCGGCCTCCTCCAGCCACTTGTTCAGCAGCGGCTTCAGCTTGCACATGTTCTTGAAGCTCAGCTGCAGGGCCTCGAAGCGGCAGATGGTGGTCTGCGAGAAGACGTTGCCGTACAGGGTGCCCAGCGCCAGCCCCACGTCGGCCTGGGTGAAGCCCAGCTTGATGCGGCGCTGCTTGAACTGCTTGGCGAACTGCTCCAGCTCGTCTGAGGTCGGCGTCTCCTCGTCCGAGTGGTCCTGGCAGTGGTGGCCGCCCAGCTCGCCGTGCTCGCCGCCGGCCTCGCCGCGCAGCCCCGGGTGCAAGCCCTGGCCGGCGGCGGCGGCGGGCGGCGGGGTGAGCCCGCCGTGCTCCAGCATGCCGCCCACCGCGAACCCGCCCTGCGAGTACACGCTCAGGGGCTGCCCGGCGGCGGCGGCGGCGGCGGCGGGGGGGGCGGCCAGCGAGGCGCTGTGCGCCGGGCTGGCGCCCCAGGCGCTGGGGTGGTTGGCGTGGGGCGAGTGGTGGGAGACGTGGGGCGAGCGGTGGTGGATGATGGCGCCCAGCTGCAGGTCCTCACGGCCCGGCTTCACGTCGGGCTGCTCCAGCGGGCCGCCCGCCAGCGCCGCGGGCCAGGGCGCGCCGTCGCTCAGGCTGGTCACCCAGTGATGCCCCAGCGGGTGCCCATTGCCGGGGACGCCCTGCAGGTACTCGCTCTGCAGCAGCTTCTGCGGGCTGCGGAACGGGCTGCCCTGCTGCATGCCCGCGCCCTCGGCGTGGGCGAGCGCGCCGGCGCCCAGCAGGCCGTAGGGGTTGGAGGCGGCTGTGGCCATGGCCGCGGCAGCCCCACGAGTTATACTGTGCCGCCGCCGCCGCGCCAGCCTTTGACATCCACCGGCACGGCGGCCCGGCGGCGGCCGCGCCGCGACTGGCACCCGCGCCGGCCAATGGGGGTGCGCCGCCGGCCGAGCCGACCAATGGGCGCGGCGCGGGGGCGGGGCGAGCCGCGGCGGGGCGGGGCCGCGGGGCCGCGCGGGCGCGAGGCAGGAAGTGAATCACTCCGCCGGCACCGGGGGCCGGGCGTGAGGCGGCCCCGCCGCTTAACTCCTTCCGCGCCGGGCGGGGAGCGGCGGGGCTGAGGGGGGGGGGCTCGGCTTAAATGGGGAGCGCCTGGGAACGGGGGGGCGCGGGGGGCACGGCTTAAATGGGGAGCGATTAGCGGCGGGCAGAGGTTAAACGGCGGCGCCCCGGCGGCAGCCCCGCGGGACCACCCCGGCGCTGCCCCCGCCCGCCGGTCCGGGCGCGCTCCGGGTGCGCAGCGCCCGCTCCGCTCCGCTCCGCTACTCCCCCCGTGCGGCTGCCCCGAGCCGCGCGTCCCCGCCTGCCCCGGGCCGTGCGGCACCGCCGCGCTCGGTCGGCAGGAAAATAAAAAAAAAAAAAACGGAGAAAAGCCCCAAATAATAAAAAACAGCCCCAAAAAGAGGAGCTTCCCGGCCTCGCCGCCGGTAAATCCCGGTGGCTGCTCCTCAAAGTTGGCAGCGCGGGCGCGGTGCGCCGCCGCTGCGCGCCTGGCGGGCGGGCTGCAGGGCAAAACGGGGAGAAAAGGAGAAAAAGTGGAGGAAAAAAAGTGAGAAAAGGGAAAAGAATGGGGGGAAAATCGCGTGCGGTGCCCGGGACCCCCCCGCGGGAGGAGCGGGGGGAGCGCGGAGCCCCGGGCCGGGCAGAGCTCCGCACCCGCGCAGCCCCGGGACCCCCGACCCACCGGCGAGTTCCAAAATGACCTTTCCCTGCATCGTTTTGGAGGTAACCGAGCTGCGTAATTATATTTGCACTTCCAGAAGACTGCATCAGAGTCCCCTTATTGGTTTGAAATTCCATTAAATATATTGCAAGAGCTCCTAGGTTAAGCTTGATTTAAATTTGCATACATTTTCATATATTTAGCAGAAATAAAAGAAGGCTTGCAGCTACCAGAAAGTCATTAAGGCATTAGTTTCTCTGAGAAGACAGATCTGAAGAAAATTCAAGAAAATGAGAAAATAGATCTAAATAAGGTGAGCGCTCCTCTGGTTCCTTCCGAGCCGGGTCCCATCGCTTTCCTCATTATAATAATAATAATCACAATAATTTCTCGCCGGGGCAGCGTGTGCGAGGGGTACAGGCAGGGCTGGGTGCTGAGGAGCGCAGCGGGCCGGGGCAAATCGCGATATATCGGCGACTCCGCGGGTCCCCGCCGGGCGAGCGCTGCGCTGCGCGCCCGCGGGGGTGCGGCCGGGGGGGGGGCGGCTCGGGAAATAAATCAGAAATGAGGAAAAGTAAATAAAAGAGTGAAGTTTGCGGGCGGGGGGGTCGGCGGGCGGGCCGGAGCCGGGGCTGTCCCCGCCGCAGCCGCGGTCCCGGTGCGGTCCCGGTGCGGTCCCGGTGCGGGCGGTGCGGGGCGCGCAGCTCCGCGGCCGAGCCCGCCCGAGCGCGGGGAGGGAGGGCAGGGAAGGAGTTACAGCAGCAGCTTCTTCTTCCTCGTTGGTTTTTTTAGCCTTTCCTTTTTATTTTTTCCCCTTTCCTATATTTTTTTTTTTTTTGTTCCCCCCCCCTCTTCTTTCCTTTTTTTTTTTTTTTTTTTTTTCCCACTCTCCGCCTTCACAAGCTCCTCGAAATAAACATCACCGCAGCCCGCGGGGGAAAAAAAAAAAAAAGGAAAAAAACCCCACTAACCTCCCCCCCTCCAACAACATCAAATCCGCACTGTATAAAAACGTAACTAAATTATTTAAAATTAATTTGCACTTTAACTTCCGAAACAATTTTTCAAATCCCATTGCCCGTGAAAATAGATGTTCAGATCCGCCGTTTAATTAAGGCAGAGTCTCTGGCAGGGAAATAAAACCCCGAACGTCCCATTTTAATCTTTGCTGCGAATGTAGCTAAGGCAGAGCCCGGCTCTGCTCCTGCCGAGGCGGCTCTCACCTCGCCTATAGCAGAGTATGGTGGATTTTATAGTGTTTTTATCTGCATATAGTTAAATCTTCTTGCTGTTCTAACTAATCTGCTGGAGAGGGTTTCTTTAGCTCTTTCCTGTCAGTCTAACTTCCCAAGTGTAACAGATGCCGCTCTCAAGCGGTCCTTTCTGCTGCTTTTCTTTATTCAGCCTCGCATTTTTCTCCCCATGATCTGGGTTTCCATAGAGAGAGGAATAAAAGGGGGACCATGGCCACAAATCCCCTGCCCCATGCAGAATAAAAGAGCCTTATTCAATAGCCGACCCCGTCTGGACATGGGAGAAAAATAAGTACATGCAAAGCTACTGTTGCAAGAATTTGTAACTTATTTTTCATAGACCGAAACCCAATAAAGTTTTTTTTATTATTAAAAAAATTGTAAAAAAAAAGTTTTTGGGTTCGGACTGTGCGCTGGAGCCCTTTGGCTCTGGGTGCCCCCGCCCCGGAGGGACCCGCGTTTCCTCAGCAAATAACTCGCTTTAATATCTATTTTTTCTGCTAAATCTTTGGCGTGAAAAAGCAATCACAATAGCTGGAGGCAGCCACCGTCCTGGGGCAGCGAGAAGTCGCTATAGAGAACGCCCCGCTTTGAAGTGCGGGAGCTGCGATTGTGTCGGGTCCCCCCGGCAGCACCGGGGCTCTCCGGGGTCACCGTGGCCGTGCCTCGGTGCTGGCGGCGGTGTCACCCGCGTGGGGCAGCGCTCGCTGTCCCCTCTGTCCCCTCTGTCCCCTCTCCGTTCCCCTCCATAGCTCCGCTGGGGCTGCGCTCCTTCGGGCTCTCCCCGCGCTGGAGGTTGGGACCTGCACCCACCAACGCCGTTGTGACAGAGCTGATGTTATTATATTTAACCGATTTTTATTTTTTTTTTACCCACCGCACCACCACTCCTCTCATTGTTCATCCGCGGGAGGGGAAGGCGAGAGAGAGGGGGAAAAAAAAAAAAAAAAGGTCTAAAAGGGGTTCGTTTTGATTGTGTTTAATACAGCATGAAGCTCGGAGCGGTAAGCTGTGCCTCGGTGTCGTGACCTCTATATTGAAAACTTCACCTTCAACACAAGTTCACTTTAGAGACAGGACGAGTTAGATTGCGCTTGGTGGGAACAAGTGCAAATTTAAAAACAGAGTCAATCATAACGGGGGTGGGGGCTGGGAAAGGGCAATTTAACCGTTTCTGGAGCCAGGAGTTAAGGTTTGCATTGTGTACATCCAGGCGCTGGGGCTCCTGCTGAAGCCCAGCGGCTCCTGGAGCTCCGGAGAAGCTTTGGGAACACCTAACCAGCGTGGGGAAAGCTTAGGAAGCAAAAAGGAATTTACAGAGTATTAGCAGAAATTAGCCAATACCGACACAAGCTCAATTAGTTCCTTTTTTTTTTTTTTTTTTTTTTTTGGTCTCTGTTGGCTGCTCTTGAACGTGAGTAAATGCTGTGCAGGGAGGGAGAGGAGGGAGAGAGCCACACAGCCATCTCCGAGCCACGGCCAGGAGATGGACTGACAGATTGCAAATTAAACTAGTCCTAATGTACGAATGAATGCGGCCCCCCCAAATCTCTCCCAGCACCAGCCCGGCAGCAGAGCCCGGCACGGAGGGAGAGTGGCTGCGGCTGGGCTGGTCCAGGGAGGGACAATAAAGCCAATCCCGGGCAGGAAAAAATCACAAGGTAAATAGTATTTGTATTCTAACTGCTGCGGTTTGGGCGACTCCTTGCTCCTCTGCTCGAATCCCCTGTTCTTGTTATTATTATTATTATTATTATTATTATAATTATAAATAATATCTTTTATTCCACGTTGTTGATGTTTGAAAAATGTACTTGCTGCGGGAAAAGAAAAAAAAAATGTCGTTCATTCGTGCACTGCCCCGTCTTGCTCAGGTCACTGTTATTTTCGAGCTGGGTCGGGTTTAGGAAGTCTTGCCTCGAACATTTGGTTGACGGAGTAAAAAACCGTAAATAATTCGGGAAGTCTCTCCCCAAAGCGCCCATTTTTGCTGCGGGAGCGGTCTCGCCGCGTGTGACATCCCCGCGTTGGGGTTGGTTGTGTTTGGTGGAGGAGCGCGGCTGGGGCAGGGCTGCGGCCCCGCTCCGTGCCCGGCTCGGGCGCTCCGGGGTCACGGCGGGAGCCCCAACAATGCCGAGCCCTTCCCTTTAGGCAGGCACTTTCCTCCCCGTGCCACTCAAACAAGAACGCGCTGCTTTCGTCCCGGACCGAAATCCCGTGGTGTTTGGGTCGTTGCTTGTTTTTTGTTGTTGTTGTTTTTTAATTTTTAATTTTCCGGCGAAGCTTCTCGCAGCGAACGGGGGGATGCGCTCAGAGATGGGCACCCCCAGCTCCTGCCATCCCAGAGGCCGTCCCGCCTGTGCTTTAGAAATAATCCAAATACAATTCCCGAACGGACAGAATTCTGCTCAGACACGTTTAAAGGAGAATGGGTTGGTTTTGAGCACTGGCTAGTTAACCTCTGTTGACTAATGAGACACTGAAGACAAATCGCTCTGTTCCTTGGATAACAAATACCTGCGTTGCTGTTTGGTAGCTTACCGAGCAATTTCCATGTGGGCTTTGGGTTCATGTGTTGTGTTTTCCCTTTCATTTATTTATTTATTATTTATTTAACTATACGCTTTTCCAGCCGTAGCAGTCGGCGTGCAAAGCATCCAGCGATGCTCCTGATCTCTCAGAGGGACTGAAACGCCTCCTGCATTTTGAAGCGCCTCGTCATCCCTAGATTTACGTTTATAAATACGTAGATGCTGCTGCTAATTCTTGCTTTTCTCACAGACTTTCGTGTGTTTACGGCTCGGTGCAAACTTTCCTCCTCGCTCCCTTCAGATCGCGCCAACCAAAGCTGTTGTAAAAATGAACTTTCAGGCCAGAGTGCTTTGCTAAAAGATGTTTCCTTATTGAATCGAGCTTGGGCAGTGCAGGATGGTGATGGTGGGGCAAGCTGGGTGTTGTCCCCCACAAAAAAATCCCCAACAGCCCCACCACAGCTCCATGCGCTCCATCCCCAGCGTGTGCGGTTCCCTGGCACCTCCTGGCAGGATTTTCCTCTCCCCCCTGCCCAGCAGAGTGCCAGTGCAAGGCTCTGGAGGCTGCAGCATCCCTTCCCCTCCTGCCCTGCCCGTGCCCGGGGGCTGCGGGCGATAAATCACCGCGGGCCCCCGAGCGCACACGGCAGAGTCGCCATCGAAGCGGGGGAGGCAGCCCTGGGCTGCGGGAAATAAATGGGAATAAATCAAAGCGGGGGCTGCCCGTGCCAGGGGGTGCCCGGAGCCCGCCCCGCTCCGCCCGAGCGGAGACGGGCAAAGGCGCTCCGCAAACTTTTAATGAAATCACCGGCGGAATCGATTTTTGTGGGTTTTTTAACCGCGTTTCAGACATTGCAAAGTGTTCCTCTGGGGATGGGGGAGGGGGCAGCAGGCAGCGGTGCAACGCCAGCTGTATTGGATATTGAGTTATTTCATATTTTAGAAAATCAGCGGCGTCTCTGAGGGTCCTCCAGCGAGGAAAGGACTCCGGGAGGGGCTGGAGCCAACCCGCGGAGCTGGGGCTGAGCCATGCAGGTATCGGTTTGCAGTCCCTTCGTGCAGCTCTAGGGGCCCGTGTTATCCCCGCTCCCTGATGGAGAACCCCGGGAGAGCCGGCTCTCCCCCTCGGACAACGCGTTCCTCAAGTGCCACATCCAAGTATTTCCTATCCGCCTCTTCTCCAAACTGTTTAGAAATTACTAGTAGCGGATAAGTAAATTGCAAGTAAACCTAGTGAATTAGGATGATTCTCTATCAGTTTAATTTATGTTTTATAGTTAGTTTAGCCTTCTGATTTGATTGCCTTAGTAATGTGAATTGCCTACAGCTGCTGATGATACAGCTTTAATTCTGTTTTAAAGGTCATGTAAACATGTGCCTGTAGCATAAGGAATGCAAATTCAATTCCCTTTTAATGCTTCCTCACATTCACTTCACAGCCTTCACCTAGAAAATTAGCAGGATTTAATAGGGAGCCGTGTGGCTGTTGTGATTCCATTAAAGCCCCTCTCCCCCAGGCGTGGCTCTCCCGGCCCACCCCACCCCACGCCCGTGAGGCGCTTCCCACGCCCGTTTTGGTTGAAATCGAGGCATTTTCCACGCCGGGACGGACTCATCCCTTCACCTGGATGCTTTATCCGCAGGTAACTGTGCCAGGGAATTCCCCCTCCCCATCACCCAGGTGTACACCTATGCGTAAGGCTGTAGTACAGCCGCGTGTTCCTTACGTCACGGTGAAAGACGGTGCTGGGAAAGAGAAAAATGGATAAAAATTCTAGTTTTGGGCCGAGGTGGGCTCTCCCCATCAGCAGGAGGAGAAGCTGCGCCGCGATGCCAAGGTGACAGGTGTGAATGCGAGGAGGCGCCTGCGCCTTGCACACGGGCATTTTCGAATTAATTTTTAAACGCAGCCGCTCTGAGTTCATCAGAGATTGCTTCACCCTACTGCAGGGATAAAGAAAAAAGGGGAAAAAAGGTAGAGCCATAAAAAAAAATTATTATAGCACTGTCATCCTCCTGGTTCAAAGGGTTTTAGTGAAGTTGCTGGGAAGTTTCGCCTTTGAACGGGCGGGCTCTAACGAGCGGGGAAGAGCGTCAAAAAAAGCCACTCTGGAGTCGCTTTGAAAAGGGAACGGTGTGTGTGTGCAAAGCGAGCCGGGCTGAGGGGCGATCCCGCGGCCCCTCCGGCCCCAGGGACCCGGGGAGCCCGCACCGAGAACCGGCACCGGGCACTGGGACCGGGCACCGGCACCGGGGAGCGGCGGGACCGGCCCCGGGTCCCGCGGGCTCCTCCCGGGGACAGCGGTGTCGCAGGAGGTGCCCACAGCCCCTTTGGGTGTTTTCCTGTGCTCAGGGGGATCCTCTGCATTACCCCAAACCCTTCCCGGCCGCCCGCGGGATGCGGCAGCATCCTCCCCTCATCTTCATCGCCGACACCTCTGCCTTCATCCCATCATCTGTGTGTCCCCTCAGCTTCATCCCCATCACCTGTGTGTCCCCCAGCTTCATCCCCATCACCTGTGTGTCCCCTCAGCTTCATCCCCATCACCTGTGTCCCCTCAGCTTCATCCCCATCACCTGTGTGTCCCCCCAGTTTCATCCCATCACCTGTGTGTCCCCCAGCGTCATCCCCATCACCTGTGTGTCCCCTCCAGATTCATTCTCATCACCTGTGCCTCCCCCAGCTTCATCCCCATCCCCTGTGTGTCCCTCAGCTTCATCCCCTGTGTGTCCCCCAGGTCATCCCCATAATCTGCGCCTCCCCACCAGCATTCCCACCTCTGCCTTCATCCCCATCACCCCCGCGTCCCTCTATCTTCATCCCCATCAGCCCTGCCTCTCTCTGTCCTCATCCCCATCAGTTTTGCCTCCCCAGCCTTCATCCCCCCCCTCTGCCTCCCCACCCCTGCCTGTGCCAGGCCCTGCTGGGCCACCCCGCTCCCCACTCGCTGTGACAATGGTTCAGGTGCCCTCAGGTGCCCCCCGAGGCTGAAGGAGCCCTGGTGCTGAGGGCACCTGCCCCCTTCCCTGGCAGTGGCAGCAAGGAGCCCACCCTGTGCCCGTGTCTTCCTTGGTGAAAATGAGCATTTTTTAGCAAAATCTGAATACTTGTAGTAACAGCTCATTGGTGATTCTGCTAATGTTGCACACCTCATTAAATAGCCCCAAACACAAGGAGGTTTAAATGACTTTATTGAATTAAAAATAGCATAGGAAATCACCTATGGTACTTTCATCAAATAATTACTGTAAACTCTATACATACAGAGAGAGATCCCTTTTAACAAATCCATTCCTAAAGCACGGGGGGGTTCTGCTTAATGGCTGAAATAACTCAGAGCAGCACAACCCGCTTGAAACATTGAGCCACACTCGGGCACTTCCTAATATGTTCCTGTGTGTTTCCCTGAGTGTTTTTCTTCCTTATCTTTTTTATATCTGAAGTTCTATTCCCCTCCTCTACTCCATGTATTTGATCATTTTTTCAAGTCCCTTGGCTGAACCAATCTCTTTTCATGCAGAGGATAAAAAGAGAAAAACTTCAAAGTAGGTTCAGGTAATTAACAGCTGAGGGGAATATAATCTAAACCATAGGCCCTGCTTTGCACCCAGGTCTGCTTTCAGAGCCAGCCGGCAAGGGAGTGCCTATTCCCTATAGCATCCAAATCTGCTTCCTCTGAACAGCTTTGCCAGGCCTCCAGTTATCACATCTGCATTTCAAACACCATGTCTCTGGCATTAATTATTAATTAGCCTACAGTCACCCCAGAGGATTTAAGTTCCAGCCTGCACATACTTATTCATTGACCTCTATCTTAGTTTTTGTTGGAAAAAAACCCACTAGAATGCTTAATAATTTCCTTTCTCTCAGACCCTCTGTTCCAGTTTCGTGGCAGGGAAACAGTATATTTTGAGATGGAAAATCACAGGGTTGTCTAGAAATTTGTTTAGAGCAAAACGCTATGTCAAGAGTTTGAACAAACCGTTTCAAAAGATTTAGAAGGAGTTTTGCTGGAGCATTTTTACCTTTGACAAATGAATTTATGGATTTCCTAGAACTGAGAGATGGTGGAGACAAATGCAAGGCAGTTGGGCTCAGCGTGGAGCAGTTCTCCATGTGCACTTTAAAAATACAAACTGGATTTAATTACTGGGTAGCACATTTAGAGGATCAAACCGAGGCAAACGTTCATGTGGAAACTCTGGGTTTACCCTGCTATTGACACTGGTAAGAAGGAAAATAAAAATGCTGTTGCAAGGCACAGGAGTGCTTGGGCATTAAATCTGAGCTCTGTCCTCAGGAATATGGAGCTGAAGGAGCCTATTTCTGTATCAGTCCCAAGGTGGTTTGGAAGAGATCCTCAGCCATTAGAATAAGTACATATCTCACTGCTGCTTTCTTTGCCACTTTTTGTCTTGAGATTGATGTTCCAGAAGTAAAAGTATCAGAGCAATCAGGTAGAAACTGAGTTATATGATTCTCTTTTTTTCTCAAAACTCCATGAAATCCAAAGTGCCTGTTTAGAGTTTGGATGAGCTGTCTGTTGAATACTCCCCTTTGTTGATGGATTTTAATGCTGCAATATCCCACCCCTCTTTTAATTCCTCATGCAATTATCCCGAGATAAACTTTTAAAAATGTCGCCGTGGTTTCTCATTTTTAGTTGTGGTGCTGCTATCTGAAATAGTCACTGAAACATGAAATATTTCTCCACTTTGCTTCCTAAGGAAGTGTTTAGTCTGTAATCATGAGGTCAGACTGGTTGACTTCTGTGCCAGCCTAGAATTGATTTTTGAAAGCATTTAATCTGCTCCTAAGACTCTTTGAATTCCTATTTAGTGGAGGATATGGAAAAGAGCTCTGAGACACAAACATTTGTACTTAAACTGCCTCGGGAAACAAAAATGCCTTTTTCCAAAATTGCAGCTAAACCAACCCTTTCAGAAAATCATAAGCTTGTGCTGAAATGAGCACCTGAAAATAGATGTAGGGGCCAAAACTGTTGACTTCCATGAGGGATCTCTCTCCTCAACCTACCTGAGAGTTTTTGAGTTGGTTTGTTGCTGCTCTTTTATTATTTTCACATTTTATGAGTAGATCTGGGGAACATTCAGCATCCAGTAATAACTATTTTTTCCTCTGCTTCAAATATTTAGAATATTTCTTACATTCAATTTAAACAGCAAAAAGTGCCTGTATTTCACATGGAAAAGAGGAACAGGCAATACTTCAAATTTAATTTCCAGGAAGATGGTTCCCATTTATAAAACAACAGATTGTATCTTGGTGCTGAAGAGGGAGGTAGATCCAGACTATTTTAATGAGACATTCAGGACCTTTTAATCACTTCTGCAGTGATACTAATACCAGTAATAACAGTGATAATGGAAAAAAAAGCCTGGTGTGAAACCAGGGCTGGAATCTGTTCTCGGTAAATGTCAGAATGTTTCTGAAATTAAAACTTAGTGTTAATGTAGCTCTGTTCCATATGAATATTAAAGAGGAATAGGGGCTGAATTTCTTGCACAGCAGAGTGAGATGTTGTTTTAGAAAACAGCCACATGGCAGCTCGATCTGCAGGGATGGCTCTGGGGTGGTTTTGGGGGTGGCTGAGGGTGAGGGCAGCTGGGCTGGGTTTGAGCCCTCTGTGCTGCCTCCTCCTTCTGCCTTTTGTTTGCATTTATTGCCATTTATTAACCAGGTCCTTGGGATAAAGGTTCCATGCCCCAAGATTGGAAAACTGTTTCCAGTGCTGTTAAATTACATTTCTGTGTGGTTGTAGAGCCAGGAGTGAGGAAAGCATGAATATACAGATACAGTGGGTTTGACATGTTGTGAAATATTTGTACTGTTCATGTTAGGAGAGATGAATTTCTATAAGAAGCCTATTTTATGCTTCATTTTATATATATTTGCATTTATAGCTTTCTGTTAGAGCTTAAATATTTTACTCTGTTGGTGAGATCTAACCCTTGGCAAGTCTGGAAATGCTTTGACCTCCATTCTTATTACACCCTTCACTTTTTTTTTCATTTAAAATAACACCTGCAATAGTTTTCCAGCCGTGCCTGACATCCACCAAGGACTGAGCTGGAGCTGCATTTTGTATTTCGAATGTTTCACACGAACATGTTTGGAATTCAGATTTGGAGGGCTGCAGATCACTTTTTATGTAGAGAAGCCACATGGGTAATTCTGATTTTCAATTACTTGAAGAGTGATTATGGTAAAAGACTGTTGATTCCTTGTGTGCTCGGGGTCCATGGGCATCTCTTGATGAAGCCCTGGGTGCAGTTTGAGGGAGGCTTTGCCACCTGTGCACCTGGAGGTGGGAACAAAGCTCTGGTGGAAGGGGTGGGTGAGGTGGAGATCTCTGCAGATGTTGCTGTGTCAGCAGAAATGGGGCTGGATTAGATTAGATTAAATTAAATTAGATTAGAGGAGAATGTTGGGCTGGAATTTGAGCTGACATCGCCGCGCAGGGTGGTGCTGAAATTTGGGGAGCAAGGCTGGGTGGCAGGAGCCAAGGATGTGTGCAGTGCCACCAAAGTGACATCAGAATGATTTTGGGTAATGTTTGAAAAAATCTAAACCTCTGGAAGATCCTTGTTCTCCTCATTGGTTTTGCCTGGCAATGAACGTGCCCTGGATGTGCAGCACATGTGGAATTGATGTGATGAAGGGTTAGGGTTCGGGTTAGCAGATCCCTGTGCCCAGAGGTGCCACAGATCCTCAGCAGAGGGTGACTGGGGACTTTGGCATGGTGACCATCAGCCAGGTATTTCTGTATCACCCTGAGCCCATCCTGAGCTTGCTGTTTCCCTGACTAAAACCTGACCATGCCTGTCCTCCTGAACTTTCCTTTCAGCCACGTCAGCCCTAAAGCCCCAAAATGTGACATCCCCAGAGCCCTCGCTGGCCCTGCCTGGTGCCTCATTGTGTGCAGCAACCCCGGAGTGTTTTAGCCCTTCCAAGGCAGGGAAAGGCTCAGGATGAGCCTGACAGTGACCACAGCCCCTGCTCATGGTCACAGCCCCTACTCCTGGCCACCTCTGCAGGGTTTGTGGATGTCTCCCATGCAGGGTTTGTGGATGTCTCCTGTGCAGGGTTTTGTGGATGTCTCCCATGCAGGGTTTGTGGATGGCTCCTGTGCTCCTGGCAGGGTTTGTGGGGTGGCTCCTGTGCAGGGTTTGTGGGGTGGCTCCTGTGCAGGGTTTGTGGGGTGGCTCCTGTGCAGGGTTTGTGGGGTGTGTCCTGTGCAGGGTTTTTGGGTGGCTCCTGGCAGGGTTTGTGGGGTGTCTCCTGTGCAGGGTTTTTGGGTGTCTCCTGGCAGGGTTTGTGGGTGGCTCCTGCCAGGCACCCCTGGCACAGCCGGGCACATCCTGCTCCTCACCCACCACCTTCCCCTGGACCCCCACGCTCTGCTGGGCACTGAGCTCCGTGCCAGCGCCCCTGTGCAAAGTTTAGAAGAATTTTTAGAGTTCTCCATCCTCCCACTCATGTATTTTCCTTTCTTTTTTCTAATTTATTTTAGTTTCTCTTTCCCTCTCCACGCAAAAATTGCCGGGGCTCCGTTTGCTCCCTTGCTGGGAGTTTGCAGTGGAATAAGTTAATGGGGCCAGGTTTAAGGTGAATTGTCACAGTTTGGGTGACTTCAATAATGCAAATAATGTGCTTTCTAAAATAAAACCTTTCATCACAAAAATCATAGAATATTGGAATGGTTTGGGTTGGAAAAGACCTTATAGATTGTCTCATTCCAGTCCCGCTGCCATGGGCAGGGGGAAAAAAATATGAGCAGCATTTAAAAAACGATTTATACATGCAATCCAAAGAATAAGGATGATATTTGGGAATTTTTGGCTTTTGTTATCATTGTTGTAAGTTTTGAAATCACAGACCTGAGTGTATGTGTGTGCCATGTAACTGCTACCACCAAATCACATGGAACACTCCATGGTAATTGTGTTCATAATTATGGAGTTAATTGAATTTCTGCAATAGTTAAAAACAGGCACATAAAAGTCTCTCAAGATTAAATGTTTTAGTTAGGGAAGAACACACTCTTTTGGAATATTGAATAAAACAAAAGCAGTTCTCATATGCAAGTGAGCTTATGACTGATGAAATAACCTCCTAAAATGAACCTTGTCCATAAATGCTGCTCCAAACTGGGGTCACACAGAAGCCAGGGATTTTTGCAATGCTCTAAGGAGGAAAAGCTGAGTACGTGGAGGTGTTTGTGAGCTGGAGAGCCTCTGTAGAGGAGCTGCAGCCTCTGCATCTGCCAGGCTTTGGAGGTACAGGAGTGCTCTAAAAATGCTCTGCTGCCAAATTAGCCCTGCTATTGACAGGGTGATATTGGAACAATGTGTTAGAAAGTCAGATTTTGCTTTAGCGTTTGGAAAGTAGAGGTAGCTCTTTTTTTTTTTAATTTTTATTTTTAATTTTGTGATCTCATTGGTGGTTTTGTGCCACTTGTGCTAACTTAACTCTCTGATTCCACAGAGGAGTCACGAGATGTAAAACCACAGAGAATGTGAACCTGTGGGTCTGCTGTCTTTGTCCTGTGCATTATCAACTGATTTATCTTTGGAGAGAAAATAATAAGGGCAAGAATTCCCAGTGCTTTTGATATTAAACCTGGATATCTCACCATAGGCAGAGTCATCCTCCTGAAAATGAGAAAAGATTGATAAAAACATATTGGAGTCTTCTCTTCTCCTCTCTCACTAAGAAACAGAACTACTCCTTCCCCCCCCAAAAAAAAAATTTATAAGTTTACTCATTGCCAGAACAGACAATGAAATAATACACATTTGTTAAAAACAGCCCCAAAAGTCAGCTAGCATAGTAATGCCCCAGCCCTGTAGGAAATCCAGCTTTAATACTTCTTTTCCAAGGGATCATGTGTGGGGTTTCGTTATTTTCTAGTAAGATTCACAGGAGACTGTTTCTTTTAATATCCTGTTTTTCCTACTGATGAGATTGGCTTGAGTGGGTAAAATATAAAATATTGATAATTAGACCTCAGCTCCCTCCTCTTTGGCAACTGAGAGTTTCCATTCACTGCTCTTTTTGTTAAAAGTTGCCCCGTTCCTTTTGACAACTGGGCTTTAATTTTAAATATCACCGATGGAGTAAAAAGCAGATGAAGTCCCCCCAAAGTCCCCCAAAGTGCAGGGGCTTTATTGGCGAGGTTTGAGGCTCGGCAGCCCCACTCCCCTCCCCCAGCAGCGCACTACAAAGCGTGTTGTACAGGGACTCCATTAATCCTACATTTCCTAGATGGTATCTGAGGCACAGTGGGTTTCCACAGAAATTAATTTGTCCTGACAACAGGCCTAAAGATTGGAGTCCAGGGATCACTTGGCAAATTCCCTTTAAACTGAGCACAATAATAAACAGAAAGCTGATAACGACAGTTCTGAAAGACCACACAGAGGCCGGGGCCCGAGCCGAGCGCTCGCCGCGGATCCGCGGATGCCGCCGATAACGGAGCCGGCAGCTCCAGCGCCTGATAGGAAAATGAGCCCCTGATTTATGCACACTTTCATATCCCAGCACTGGGCAGGGCCTGCTCCAGCTCCAAAGAGCATTTTTAACTCTTTTCTGGAATCAAAGGCAAAGTTTGAGGTTGATCCGGTTCTGCCCGTTCTTATTTAATTCTCATCTTTAACAGCTCCAGGGGGGTTGCTGTGTCTTATTTTAATACAGCCCCAATTTCCTCAGTGCATCTTCCACGTGTAAGCATTAGCAAAAGTTGGACAGTGAGTAAGATTATGTTTCAAGGAATGAACCAAAAACGTTCTCCATCTAAATCTATTTTCTTTGAGATGCGATAGCTTAGGGTTCAATCATCTCGTCTGTGGTAATTCCTTCTTAAATATAGCAAAAAGCATTTTAGACAGAGTTATTGCCTGTTTGGTTGGTTTTATTTATCCTTGCCATTGCTTATTTAAATGCTGTTGTTTTCCCAAAGTTAAGGTCTGGAAATATATACTGATATAGGAAGTGAATAAACAAACATTCAGTGGATATTTTAGAACTTGTTAAGATAAGAGCGTTTCAACCCCTGATATTCATTAACATAGAATTTAGAGTTTTGATGATAATTAGGATTTGTGGCGTGTCAGGAAAGCTCTGCCAGTTGCATCTCTGAAAAAAGTAATCATAATATTAAGAGTTAGGACTGATAGGGTGATGTTGAGTAAGAGAGATGTTGTGTAACTTTTCACTGTTCAAGCACATGGTATATAACGATTTAAGCAATGAGTTTAAAAAAGGAGGACAAGCTAAAAAGATGTGCGGAAAAATAGATTTTATTATTGAAAGGTATCTTGAAATAAAAGGCTAATTTTGTTCTCGATGTCCAAACTATGAAACAGCAGCCTGTGAGGCAGAGGGGACTGTGTAACTATAAAAGGATGATCCCAAAGGCTTTTCCCAGCCTCAGCCCCTCTGTGATTCCCCAAGGCAGGTAGGTATGGCTGTGAACCTGAACAGCAGGAGTCCTGTTTGATCACTTTTAATGGGGCAGATGTTCCTCTGGAGATGAAAACCCAGCACTTGAGATAGCCACACTCAGTGATCCTCAAACATCACGAGCTTCCCCACCTATGGCAGCACTGCTGGAGGTGAGCACTGATGAGGTGCTGTGGTTGGGTCGTGCCCAGAGGGCAGGAGCAGATGGGTGCTCCATGCCAATCCCTCCATCCCAGCTCCAGAGGGGTGGCAGGGGATGGCATCTCCATCTGAGCTCCCAGAGGGGTGGCAGGGGATGGTGTCTCCATCTGAGCTCCCAGAAGGGTGGCAGGGGATGGTGTCTCCATCTGAGCTCCCAGAGGGGTGGCAGGGGATGGCATCTTCATCCCTGCTGCAGAGGGGTGGCAGGGGATGGCATCTCCATCTGAGCTCCCAGAGGGGTGGCAGGGGATGGCATCTCCATCCCTGCTGCAGAGGGGTGGCAGGGGATGGCATCTCTATTCCTGCTGCAGAGAGTGGCAGGGGATGGCGTCTCCATCCCAGTTCCAGAGGGGTGGCAGGGGATGGCATCTCCATCCCAGTTCCAGAGGGGTGGCACGGTGCCAGTGGCTGCGTGGATACGGGCTTGGAATGTCCCAGCCCTCGCCATTTGCCACGCAGAGGGTTTATAAATAAAAAAGTTGTGCCTCACGTGCTTTTCCAGCACAGCCAGTGCCCAAAGTACCCCTGACTTGGATAAAGGCAGCACAGGATTTGTTAGGTAAGAGCTTAACGAGCTGAGAGGTGGGACTGCGTCATCCTGGCAGAGCGGGGTGTTTGCCCCCCACCTCCCTGCTGAGAAACAAACCCTTTCACTTTCACTATTGGCTGCAAATTAGTTTGTACACTACAAATTAATCAATTACTGCCATCGTGTTTTGGAGATGAAATTCAGGCCGAGCAGGGCAATTTGTATTTGTCACACTTAAGGGACTCTATTGTACCCAAAGGCAGAGGATTTGAGAACAACTGGGTTTAAAGCTGTCGAGCTCCTCTTCCTAGGGCTGCTGCAGCAGCAAATTGACTGGCTGTGCCTCTCAGTTCTGCAAAAGAACAAACCCAAAAACTCCCCTCCACTTTTTATATCAAAACCACTCTGTGCATTCCAGTGTACGAGCTATTAGTTTTTTTGAATTTGGATCAAATCAGGCATTTTTCCCCCAGCAAATAGTCCTCCAGTGTGCTTTATGCATTTGATTCAAAGGCCTGTGTATTATTTGATGTTCTTAGGAGATAAACAATAAACTTTTGAATATGTTTTTTCCATTTGAATACAAGCCTAGGGATGCTTCACCCTGCATCCTAAAGCCTGATTTCCCCTGGGACTCATTATCATGCAGCTCACATGTTCAGTCACCTACACTGTTGAACTTACTATCAAATAACCTTCGAAATGTTACTAGTTATTACGTGTCAGAGGGCAGATTTATGATAAACTAACTTTGAAACAAAATAATGAATTCTCAGCGTTCTGTTTCCAGCAGCATTTCTGGTAATTTGGCTGGATTTAAATTTTAAAACAGTAAGTTGCCTTTTTCTCTTATTCTGTCATATAAAACAGCTCCCTCCCCTCATGAAATTTCTCCCTCTTTAAATATGGTTTATGAGGATTTGAGCAGTGCCTATAAAGAATAAAAATGAGAACATTTGTCTGGGAGCTACCAAACTGCCCACTGGAGTTCATTTGTGATTAAACTTTCAGAGCTTTCTAACTTGGTGAAAGTTAAATTAACTTAACCCTTAGCATAGTCCACCTGTGTCCAAAACACAGCTGAGCAGTAGATGTTTGCAGGCAAAAAATATTTTCTCCTCGTGCCTTTTACTGCCAATATTTTAAGGTTTTGAGTGGTGTTCTTGTATTGGGGTGACAAAAATCAATAGTGTTGTCTTCTCAGAGAGATGGTTTATGGCAGACCAGAAAGGTTTTCCAAGAGGATATTTTGAATTTCAGCCCCCAAAGTCCATATTTAGGGAACTAAATAATTAGCCAATTTTCATGAAGGCTGAGCATGACTTCAGGGGATCTGTGGGCACTTGGCCTCTTTCAAATGGCAGCCGGAGCCACCGTGACTTTTAATGAGATTATATCAGAGGGAGGAAATGCAGGTAGATAAATGCCACGCACCCGTTTTGGAGGTGATTAGAGGAGCAAACATCTGCAGATGAAATTTAAAAGCACTCACTATATCAAAAATAAAATCTGGCTAATTTGGGGGGAAATCGGCGCGGCTCTGCTTGGCACCGGCGGGGTTTTTGTGGCTGCATTTCAGATGAGCGCGGGGCAGATCAATGCCTGCGAGATTTTCATCTCCTACCAGACAAAGTCGAGGCTTTGAGATGGTGCTGATCTGTGAGACTGACCCGGGGTGGCTCTGTGAGGCTGGGGATGGAACCTCCATCTCCAGGGCTCCCTCTCATCTCTTCTGCTCCCCTCGCCGTGATTGTGGCTCTCCAAGGGCACCACGGGCAAAAGTTCCATAGCAGGCTGTCTATTAATATTTATGCAGCAATTCAGGAGGTAATGCATTGTTAAAATACAAGTTGGAAATGCACCAAATTTAATCACTTTTAGTACTAGAAATTATCTGTTTCTATGTCATTTAGAAGGCGGCGGCAGGGGGGTGGGGGCATCGTTATGATATTTTATTTTTTAACCAAGTTATTTGCCAGTTCTGACACAGCTTGAATTAGAGGGCAGAAAATGATCTCGTGCAGATAAAGTTTTTCTAAGGAATGCATGATATCTCTGTGAAATTTGATGTGAGGAGTTAAAAAATATTTGAAGTGAGCCCTCAGTGAGTCAGGAGGTGCAGGGATCAGCTGTGCCACGTCAGCCAGGCCCTGTCTCCATGTGCTGGATCTGGTGTGCACAGAGGCCACTGGGATTTGCCCTTTGCTTCCATGCAATTCCTCCTGCCTGCATGGAGAAAGAATATTTTTATCACTGGTATCACTTCATTTTTGCAGCTGTCTGCTGGCATCAGGTTAGCAATATAAACTCAGTCAGGGAGCAATCTCTGCCTTCCACAGGCTGGAAAATCCCCAATTATTATTTAGAGTTAACCTCCTCAGAAACTGGTCCTTGCTGAAACTGTTCAACCCCAAAAAGAATTGTTAGTTATTGTTATCTGAGGACCTCCTACAGCCTTCCCTTGGTCAAATAAAGCTTTTATTTGTTTTCAATAGGACTTTTTTCTTAGACCAAGCTCCGAGCTTGCATGCAAGTAACATAAATCCAGTGAAAGTAAAACATTAGTTAAAATGTATTAAAAAGTAAAAAAAAGAAAATGTTTGAGAAGAGCGTGGTGCTCAAATGGAGCACTTTTTTTTCAGGTCACTTGGCTTTCTGATGTCATTTCTGGCAGCTTCGTTAGCCTGGCTCCATCACGTTCTGCTCTGAACGATAACGTGATGGGAGATGATCAAAGTGAGAATGCAAAAGGCTCAGGACATTTAAAAAATGTTCTATTCTGGAAATTGTTCTAAAACTATAAACAGATTACATTAAAAATCTGTCTTACCCAACATGGTTGCTCATCATCCTTTTTTAGAAGGAGCTATTGAGAAGTTTGGGTAAACAGCCTTGAAGTCTTTATGATGGCAGGCTGGAAATTTCTCCAGAATTTTAGGCAACCCGAGCCTCTCTGAAATGGAATGTAACCCATTTCTGCTGCTAGGTGCCTTGTTTTAATCTTCACACTTAAAAGTGGCAAAGCATATGGGTCAGATCACCCATTCCTGCTAATGGACACAGTTCCCTTGGACTTGGGTGTCCAATTATGCCAGCTAAAGATCAGTGTGTTGCTGGGCTTTATTTCCTTATTTTTCTTGTCTTCCTGATCCCTGACCCTTTATCAAAGGAATGCCGTCTATAATATGATAATAACATGAAATTCTGAGCTCTCTTTCTAAGAATATACCCCAAAGAATTGTCAGGATGCTCACCTTTATGGGAAGAGCAGCTGATGAGCAGTTTCAGCCTCACAATTGTCTTTTCCTGGCACGGGGAGAAAGTTTGGTACCTGTTCCTGGCCTTGTGGTGGGATATTAACCATTTCTGCATTTCCAGTTGCCCTGTGGGCTGAGTGGGTAAATAAACTCATTGGCAAATCAACAAAATGACAGGAGGCAATTTTTCCTGATTTTAGCTGCATTGTAGTGCTTGGGAAAGTGAGAAATTTGTGAGGTTTTTAAGGGCTCCATCCTGTGGTGCTCTCAATGAGTGTGAGGATGTGGCTGAAGCAGGAGGCAGAAATCCACAGGCACTGTGACACCTTGGGTATGGAACAGAGCTACACGGGAGGATTTTGTTCTCCAGGCAGGATTTGACTTTCTGTTTTGATTTATGGGCTGAATATAAATGTGTATTTTAAGGAGTCATTAGAGTTTGTAGTTTGAAATATGCAGGTTTGTGTAGGAAAGGGTGCCTGGGCTCCTTGTACAGCCCCACTCACTTTATAGGAGAAAAAATGTGAGAGAATTGTATGAGGGAAGAAAACCCTTCACCTCAGGCTCTTTACACCAAATAATGGTGGGATGGTCAGGAATGGCATGATCCATGAGAAAGCAGGGAAGGAAAATAGGGAATACCTGTGCTGGGCTTCATTGAGAAACATCTATTCCAGGCGTATTTTCATCTAAATCAGTTTTGGTGGTGTTGGTAGGGAAGTGCTTGAGAAGCGTTGGGGCTTGTAGGTGCAAATAAAGAAAGGCACAGCAGGAGCATCCTAAATGTTGAGAGAGACACATCAGGACAATCCCTTGATAGCCAATCCCTTGATAGGGAGAGGTTTTGGCACCTGCCAGGCTCCCCTGTCCCCATTCTGCTGCAGCTGGAGCTCCTCTCCTTGGGTGGCAGCAGCACTTGCAGCTGGTGACCCTCGTTTGGTGCCCTTTGGCTCCAGCTCTTATCATGTGGGTAAATGCTGCTCTTGTTTACAATAACGGCAATCTGGAGCAGCCCCTCTGCCATTTCTCCAGCACAAATATTGCTCTCGGGGTGATTCCCATCTCCTGCTCCGTGTAGATGGAGCCTGGGGGGCGAGGGAGGCTCCTTCCCAACAATCCCCCATCCTGCTCTGCCAGCCCCAGGTGACTGAGCCAGCCACACAATTAATCTGTGAGGATGGAGCTGCCCTTGGGCTTTTGTGCCCCTCTCACGTGCAGCACTTCCCAGCTCCAAACCCAGCTGTGGGTGCAGCCCCCAGTTTCTTCCCACACCTCGTGGATTGAGCCTGGAGAAAATGCTGCCTGGCCATGACAAACCGAGCACTGGCTCTGTGATTTGTGTAAGCTCGAATTTTCCACTAATTCACTTATATATCCTGGATGGAAAACAGAGCCCCAGGGCTGCTATAAACCATGCTGCTGGAGCCACAAAGGGCCGTCCTGCCAGCTGGGAATCGCTGGAGCATGCAGGGCTGGGGCAGGACCCAAACCCAGGGGATGCCCTTGTCAGAGGGGCTGTGGGGTGGGAGCAGCTCCTGCCCTTCCTGGGGTGGCTCCAGCCCTTCCTGGGGTGGCTCCAGGCCTGGGCAGTGCAGGACAGGCAGGAGCCAGAGCTGTGTCCTGGCCACCACGCCGGCTCTGGTCGGTGCCCGCTGCCTAAAACCAGCCTCTGGTGTGGGCTGTTTGGTGGCAAACATCCTGGCTGGCTGTGCTTTGCTCTCCTGCAGCCTCCCTGCACCCCAGGGCTTTGTTTTGTGCCGTGGTGCAATTCCCCAGCATTAATTTTCTCCATAAGCCACCCATAGATAATTTGAGAGCGTTTTCTTTTGAGCACAGCGAGAGTGGCACATCGGCTGATTCCCCAAATGATTGCTTGTCTTGTGACAGAGAGCTGTTGACCTGCTCCTTTAATGTTACAAGTCTGCATCTAACTGCTCTCTTAATCCAACCTACTTCCTTCTTTTTAATGAAATTGTCCCTTTAGCCTTTTTCCAGGGCTTCCTTTTCAACACTAACATTAGAAACAGGCTGCTCAGTTCTTCCCTCTGCTAACATCTTGCCCAGAGCTAACTTGCAGCTTCACTCTGTCAGCTGTAAGATATAGATATACTGTTGTCTTAATTACTCATATTTCTCCTGCTGCTCATAATTCTGCTTGTTCCACCAAAGAGCTCTTCAGAGAGCTTTACCGCTTGCCTCTGCCTTTCTTTGGGGGTTTAAAGGTTGTCAGATATATAAACGATCCTTGTTGCAGAGCTTTGGTGGTGACAGTGTCCTTTGTGGAGAAGATTTAGGGGGATGGGAGGGCTAAATACGATGGCTGCTTTTAGGCTCCATCTCTGAGGAAGGAGAGAACACACATCGTGCTACCTTGCATAACAGAGCACCAGGGAGGGTGTTTGGCAAATCCCCTCTCTAATGAACAGCCAAGCAGCTGTTTCTTCTACAGCTTAAAGTGCAGATGCTGATTGTCAGGAGAAGGGTTTTCTTTATCCACCACTGATTATCCATGGCTGTATCTGGCTGGCTGCTATTCCTCTAAAAATGCTGTTGAAAAGGGACTGGACACTTAAAAAAAATCACTGCTGTGCCAGAGGGAAGCTGTAGTCCTTTGTGGTTTCTGCTCTCTCTTTTATGATTATATACTACTGTTTCTGTTATCTCTATTAATTAATCTGTCTGCCACAGCAAGTATTGCATGTTGAGTGATGTAGAGCAGGCTGACAACGTGATGTCCACAGTTTTTTGGCTCAGGTTGGAACAAGTTTTGTCACCTCTAGCAAGTTAAACCTTTGGCCAAAGTCCCTCTCTCGTGGCTACTTTGGGTCCACTCTCCATTTTAGCAGCCCTCAGCTCCAAGGTGGTTGAGTGGCAGAGCAGATTTTAGTATTCAGCTGGTTGTCTCAGTTCAGCTGGCTGACAGGTTCAGGACGCAGTACTGTGAGTTTATTGTTAATTGAATAAATTAGGAGCCTGTCAAACTGCTGTGGTTGAGCCTGTTTCCCTCATACAACTTGTGCTGGTGGAGTGCCTGGAGGTGGGACTGTGCTTTCCATGAGTGGGGCTTAATCCCCTCACTCCAGGTTTTGTTGTGGCTCTTTTATATATTATTTTATATATTTATATAATTTTTTCAAATAATTATTGGTGAAAATGCTGTGCAAGAAATATTTGAACATCAGAGTGGTGAGAGGTGGTGACACCAAAGATAACACACAGGTTTCACCTGATCTGATAGCAGGAACAGGCAAATAAACACCAGGCTGCAGAAAGTCATGACCAAACTCTTGCAGTAGCACAGACGTGACTAAAGAATCTGTTAGAGGAAGCAAATGGAAACAGATGAGAGAAACTGCTGAGACAAATTAGAAATAAAGAGTAATTGGGTTCTGTGTGGAGGAATAGCATGGGGAAAATAGATTTTCAAGTCAGTGCTCTGCTCTTGAAGAGCTGAAAGGGATGAGAGGAGCTGTCTGGGGCAAGTCAAGTTCCCAGCAAGGTCACAGCAGTGAGGACATGAGGGAAATCCTGGCAAGGTGTCTCAGTTCAGAGCATTGCCTGTAGGAAACTCAGAGTCAGGGAGCACCATGTGGATAACCCACCCTGCAACCCCAGCCCCAGACAAGAGCACTGGTGAGCATGGCCCTGTTAAAAGCCTAGGTTCCCTCAGGTTTGCCACAGGAATGTGTTTGGTGCAGAGCAAACAGAGTCCCAGGCTGGGATGCTCAAGGTGGGCATCCCCCTGTCTGTGTGCAGGGTGGGCTCTGCCTGGGGCCAGGCTGTCCCACATCTGCCTGGGCAAGGCAGGGCACCAGGGGCACCAGGGCAGGGCACCAGGGCCCTCCAGAAGGACTCTGGGGCCACCATGAGCCTGCCTGGGGCCAGGCTGCCTCACACCTCCTGCCTGGGTGGAACAGGGCACCAGGCCTCCTCCAGAAGCACTCTGGGCGCCCCCCTGAGCCTGGCACTGCTCTGAGGCCTGCTGGAGGCTGCAGAGTGCCCATGGTGAGCTGGTATTTGGCTCTATTTACTCAAGGTTTCCTCATGGAATCCCAGATTTGCCTCCTGGAGCAGCCCTGAGGGCACAGGGCTGGGTGGGTTGGTGGCCATGCAGCTGCTTTGGCTCCCTGGCCACTCTCTGCCCTGCAGAGCTGGGCAAAGGCTCTGACCTGGTGCCTCAGCTCTCCAAACATAGGGATGTTCCCCCATGAGCTCCTCTCTGCAAAGCCAAGGGCTGTTAAAAGAAGAAGGTCTCGTGACTGTGTGGTACTTGGATGCCATGGCAATGTAATTAGCTGCAGAGCAATCTTGCTAAAAATGTCCTTGGTGGGAGAGAGGACGGGGTGGGAGAGGATGGATGTTAAAGGGGAGGAAGTTTCCAGACCTGTGGCTTCACCACAGCTTGGCTGCTCCAGCCAAGTCCCTCAGCTCCAATGTGAATGCAGAGGTTCAGAGCACAATGTTTACTACAGCGTCCAAGTGGGAGAGAAAGCTCCACAAACTCTTGGAGGTGTTAAGGGATTATATAACACCTTCCCACCCCCAAGCCTTTCCAAGCCTTTGGAAAATTTTATAAAATATCTTAGGCTAAAAACCTTTCTGAGCTGCTGGATAACTTGAAGCAAACTTCAGAAAAGTATTCCCATTACTTTTCCCTGGTTCTCCCTTTTTTCTCTTCAATGTTATCTATGGATCCAGGGACTCCCAGGCTGCCTAATCCAGAGGAGGCAGGCACGGGGTTCTGCATGGAGCAAAGCTGGGCTGCTGATTCCTTTATCTCTGTTACTCTGCCAAACCCTCTGAATTTGGCAACCTGGCTCTCTTTATATCCGTTAGGCCTTTCTTCCTCCCTCCTCCCTCATGACCTCTGTGGCTGCATTTGCCAGAAGTTCCCTGTGTTAGATATGAGGCTGTGTATCAGCATCCACAGGGCAGATGCTCCCAAGCTGCTGAAGTATTGAAGAATTCCAGAATACTGGAATTGTGTGAAGCATTTGGAGCTCAACTTGAGCTCTGGTGAGCTGGAAGTTACTGTAGAGTCATTTCACCAAGTTTTGCCCTCAGCTGTGTCCTCTAGAGAGGGAGAAATCAGTTTCTATTGTTTATGGTTAATCCTACTGCTCATTTATATAAGCAATTATAGATTTTATTTTTGGGTTTAATGGAGATTGACTGTAGTAATGAAAAGTAAGGTTTCACAGAGATATTTTTTAAAATTAAGTGAGATAGTGCAGTGATGCACTAGGATTTGGTGGCCTTTTGGTGGATTTCTGTATTCAGAAATTCCTTTATTTGAATTTTCCTGCATGTTAGGACAAGGCACAGGCAGCCGTGTTTTCCATCCTGATGAATGGAAAAGAGCTCAAGGAGTTGAGCTGAGATTGGCTTCCCCTGCAAGAAAATTTCTCTCTGTCGCCTGAATTATAATTTTAAAGCATGAAAAACCTTCATCAGGACAGCAGCATTTTAACTCCTTACATTTTACAAACTGATCTTTGCACAGCTAAAAAACATCCCTGTTCCCTGAAGCTGTTCAGAGTTTGCTCTGGGTTGTGAAAGTCTGTAAGGTCACCTGGATTGCTGCACATCAGTGAGGTCCCAACAGGGAGTTCTTGAGGAGACAACCAGTGCTGTGATTTAATCCAAATCTGTTTAATCACAAATAATCCGCATAACTCAAATGTGCTCACCCAGGATCCAGTTTCAGAGCTGTGCTGAAGGGAAATCTTGTGTTGTCACAAATCCTGCTGACATCAGTGGGGTTTCTCATTGATGCAGGACTTAGTGCTGGCACATGAAATTACAGCAAAATTTGGGGTTTAGCATATTTGCAATTTACTGTATTTTTAGGAAGCTCTTCTTTGGAGGTGAGTGAGTAAATGAACTCTGGGCCACATCCAGCAAAATCTCAGCCTGAAGAGTTGTGCCAAGTGCCGGGGAAAATAATGCAATAATCTGAAATAATTTGTGGTGTGATTTAAAAAAGCTGCAGAGGTTTGGTTTGTATTTTTGTCTTAGAAATGTCACTTGCTACGAATGAAAAAAGATCCTGTGCTTCCCTCCAGGCATTCTGTGTTGGGTCAGAAATGTTTCAACAACAAAACCCATAGGATTTGTCAGAAGAAATAACACCCAGATGTTATTGCAGTGTTGCTGGTTGTGATTTTCATCTCCAAGATCCCAAAATCTACTCAGCCCCGGTTACTGGGATGTGCACACAGCTCTGGAGCCTTGGAGCCCTACATCCCAAAATCTGCATCCGAAACCTTCATCCTAAACCTTGCATTCCCAAACCTGCATCCCAAAATCTGCATTCCAAACCCTGCATCCCAAACCTGCAAACCAAAATCTGCATCCCAACCCTGCACCCCAAACCCTGCACCCAAAACCTTTTCAGAGACAGGGGAGCTGTAAACAGCTGAGCAATCCTGGTGAACAGAGCCCACACAACTGTGCAAAGTAATCCCAAAAAAAATGATGGAAAAGGCAAAAAGAAGACACCAGACTTTTCAAACCACTGAGACGCCAGCCAGGCTTCAAGATAAATAGCGAAATAAATAAATAGTACATGATCTGAGAGGCTGAATCTGTACCCATACCCACCCTTTGTTGGTCATCCAGTGAAATTATAAATACAAGGTGAACTTTTTTCATCCTGCAAACTGTGTCACCTCTGGTGCATTTCTGACGTGACTATTTTTTTTTTCTCTGTGGCCATTTTGCAATTTTCTCTGGGTTTGTTTTGATTGTAAATAGGCACACACATTAGCTAAAGCCAGATAATTTTCTCCTGGCCAGCTTTGCCAGTAAATCACTGAGCTATGTAATTGGGTTTGTATAAAATTATGCACTGCAAACTTGGGAATAAGTAAAACAGAAACAAAAAGTTGATTTTTGTAAATAGTACCAATTTTTTTACATTCAAAACTTCTGTTTGCCTCCATTTTTCTATTTCCTATCATGATAATTCTTTAAATCTTGAATGAGAATCCAGCTACAGGATAAATTCAAGCAGAACTGATAATAATTTCTGGTTTGGCTTGTAGGTGGAGTTGAATACAGTGGTTAACTGCAAGCAATATGTTCTGAAGATGATGGTGTTCAGACAAATACCCAATTTGATTCTGATAAATTGGATGCAAGACTTTGACCAGCATGAGAAGAACAGGTGAGAACCCTTGAGACTGATGCAGAAATAATCACTATTTTGATGGTCAGGAAAAATATTGCTCCAGCAGCACAATAGATCTTCTATTAGAAACTCAAAATACTAATTACAATCTGCCTAAAGACTTATTATAAATGAAGTGGAGATGGAAACATGTTTATATTATGGGGAGGCTTATTTGCAGATAAGCAGGAAACCAGTCACACATCTTCACAAACATAATTTTAGCTGTTTTAATTAGCAGGTTTGCTTTGATTTAATTTAATTCAGCGATTCCTTCTATCTTTCCTGACACATGTGCAAATAAAACGGGCTGACCTGGCTCCTGACAGGCCGTTTCCTTTTTGGTTTCTGGGTTTGTTGTTGTTGATTGCGGCGGCGTTTGCGGCGCGGCGATGGGGTCAGCCCTTGCTCCCTGCAGATGGAGGGTGGGGATGACAACTCTGCCTCTGAGGGGGCTTTTCCCCCCCAGCACTGCTGATTCCCGAGGTGCTGGGTGTCAAAGGCCAGCAGGAGTCCCAATAACCTCCAGTTCCCAGTTCTATTTAGGGTCGGAATGACAAAAAATAGAGTTTTCCTTGCGTAGTTGTGGTAAAAGTGAAGCGACCTTTTATTTGCTACAGAGCCAGAGCCTGGAAAGAAACCCCACGTGTGCATCAGCTTTGGGTGGAAAAACAAGCTTTAAAGCTGTCAGAATTCATAGATTTAATGTTTGGAGATTTGGTGGGTTTATTTAAAAGTGAAAGTTGTTATTGACAGAATAAGAACGCGTAGTCCAGGCTAAAATCACAACATTAATACGCTGACAAAACCCCAATCTGTGTTGACTTTGTTGAGCTTTTTGTTGGTCTGAGGGCTTGGGAAGTATTTTTTCTTCTTTGTGTCAGAAAAAACATTGTGAATACGCCAGGTGTTGTTCTCCCCTCCCTCTGCAGTCTCACAGCTCTATGATAGGTAATTAAAATAATCACTGAAATGTTTCAAAGCTACTGCAGCCTTTACTTGACTTTTAAAATTCCTATTTGAAGAAGAATGTTAAAATTAATTTGTATCTGGCTCAGCAAAGTGCTCTTTACTTGAGCAATGGACTTTACAACATTGCCAACAAAAAGAATGGAATTAATATTATATTTGCCTTTATCTAGGGTTATTCTGTTAACTGTTTTATACTGGAAATTAATTTCAATATCACACAGATGCCTACAAGTCTTGAATGCAGCAGTTTTAGCATGCAGCCATAGCTCTCCTAGTTCATAATCGTGGTGAAAATAAGAATTCAAAAGGAACAAAGTTGCCAGGACAATTAAATGATTCTACCCCCAGATAATGGAAGGACAAAGTTTGTATTCTTGGACTGTAAAATCCGTCAGAGGGAAAAGTGTTATTCAAGAAGTATTGTGTGGTTATTTTGAAAAGAATGGTAATTTTACAAGTTTGTCTCTCTACTGAGGAAAAATACTTTGGAGATGTTGGGATAGGAGCATTTTTGAGTGGAATTCCTCTGTTTTTCTTCCCTTTCTCTATTTTTTGTATTTCATTCCCTGCTTCTGTAGGCCTTTGGAAGCCTTGTAATTCACCCTTTCTAGAATTCTTGGTCTATGGACAGGATTTTATTATTAAAATAAGCTTTTTTGTAATGTACTCTTTTTGATCCTTAAAAAACCCTTAATCTTTACAAATGAGTGCTTTGTGTCCCTGTAAAGGGGATCCTTCTCCCCTCCTTCCCTGACTTGTCCCTCTTTGGGATTGGCACTTCCCTGGCATGGATCAGAGTGGTGGCAAGAAAGGACAAGCTGAGGAATTTTTGGGATAAATGGAATAGGTTCAGGCTTTGAAATGACTGATTAAAAATCAGAAAAAGCCAGGTAGGATGGAAGGCTTTGCATCTCCCTCGTTGGTGTGTGGGGAATCCTTGCCTGGTGTAGAAGTCAATATGTGAATAAAGCAAATGTTTTTTCATGTTTACTTATGGAAATACGTGAGATACCAGGGAACAGGGTGCAAACCAAAAATATCAATAGTGACAAATTCAAATAAGGACTTTTCACTATTAAATTTCAAATATAGCACTATTTGTGCAAACATTTCCCATTTAGGAAAGAGAGCATAACGTCTGTTTTTGCTCTATTGCAGACATTTTTAACACCATGAATGTTTCTAAATCCTTTTCTTCTAACCACACACAGGCATGGCAAACAAATTTACAAATGTGGATGAAAATACAACTTAAATTCTCATCTGCGTCCTTGTGTCAACACAACTCAATCTGACAGTGTGTTTTTGCCAGGTGGAACAAAGAGCAATAAATTAGTTCTGAACATTTATGATCTTGCATTATAAAGACTCCAACAGACTGTGTTCAAAATCAATTGTCAGAGTGATGGGGATTAATAACTCTGGTTCTGTAACCTTTTCCATATCTGCAGCCTGGCTAAGGGCACGTTTCAAGATCTGCTGCCATATTTCATTATTGCAACCTCAGTTTGAAAGACCTTTTTGATGCTTAAAAAAAAGAAACAGATTAGTTTTTAGTAGGGCTGGATGAATAACTCAGAATTAATAATTCACTCAGTGAATTTTGCCTCTTATTCTGTAGGAAGAATGAAGAAAAAATAGTTGTCAAAATTTTTCTAGTGACTCATGGAGTTTTTTTATTAATCAAAAGTAGAAATCAGAATTCAGGCTGTGTTATGTATTTGTGATTGATCAGTCAGGTGGTATTGGTTTAATTCCCCAATTAATTAAGGACAAATACTAGAATAAATTTCATGATTAAATATTTGAGGAGACAGTTTTTAAAAATCCCTTTCCACCTTCAAACATGCTTAAAATCAGGTTTGGAAAGAACTCCTGAAAGCAAAAATCCGAGTGCACGAAAATTGTTGGAAAGGAAACATAAATAAGGCAGGAATGTGGCCAAGCCAAGTTTATTACAAGACACAAATAAGTTTAAAGCTTCCACAAAGTTTCCCCTCTTAGCTCCAGCACCTGTTTTGGGAGAAGAGCATTAAATATTGGGACAACTATGGGAGCAAGGTAAATGAGAGGTTTATTGAAATTCCCTGCCTCCCCAGCCCCTTTGCTGTGTTTCATGGCAGTGAAGTGTTGGATGTGAGTGAAGAATTGGCGCCTTTGGGCTCTCTCTGCCTCCCACCTGGAATCTCTGCATCCCACCCGTGTCTTCTCCTGCATTTTCCTGCACTTTGCTTTGCTTTCTTCCCAAATAGAGATAAAACAGTTAAATGTTTCCCAGGCAAATGCCCACATGTGATCTGCAGGGCCGTGCATACCATCAAACTGTCATTTCCTTCGATTAACCTGCGCCTGACCTCCCTGCCCCGGGCGCTTTCCCAGCCCTTCCTCCTCCTCTGCAGCCTGCTGCTCTCCCAGGTGAGAGCCTCTGTCACTCGGGGCTGGACACGCTCCTGCAGAACCCAGGGGAGATGCTGGCATGGAAAAATGGGCAGAATTTGCCCCAGATTGCACAGCCCAGAGCTGGGTGTGCCCAGGTGTGCAAAGGATGCGCTGCTCGGATGAGAGCGGGTGAAGAAACTTGAATTTTAACGGTGTCTATAAAGTGGTTTATGAATATTGTGAAATATTTAAGATCATAAAAGGTTCATGAGTGAGATCTACAGGACTTTTGTGTTTTAACTCCTTCATGTTCTCAGGAAGGGACAGTTTGTGGCCAGTTTGCCAGTTTTTGAGAATAAAATCAGGACCAGGAGAGGATCAGAGTTATTGAGTCACCTCCCTACAACAACAGAGTTTGGAAATTGCCAGGGTCATCTATTTCATCATTTTGATACCCAAAATGTCTGTATTTCATCTCAATTTTTATCTACAGGTAGCAAGAAAATGAAAATTAGGAAGCCCAGAAGAAATTAAACATTTCAAAATGATTCATCCCTAACAAAAATTTCAGTTACTCCAAACTGAGCTTTTTTTACCTGGTGGTTTGTGAGAAATGCTGATGTTTGTCTCAGCTTGGGACAATTTTATTTTATTTTTTTATCCTGAAATTCCTGTAGAGAGAACAATATGGAACTGAGATATTATGAATCCAGTCAGATCGTGCTTTGGGCTGACAGCAGAGAAAGCAAAGCCTCCATTGAACCCATAACTTCTGCTTATGGAATAAAATTTATTTTGGGATGATAACAAAGGCCATGGGTGGTGAAGGATCTCTTCATCCCAAGGTAAGCTGGTACAGTGGCACAAGCTGAAACTAAGCACTTTGGTTCTAGGCTTAATTTGAATGTTAAATCTCATATTTTTTGCTGCGAGATTAAAAATGTGCCATCAGAAGCCTCAGCATCACATCAATTCCTATGGATGAGGATGGTTTATCCCTTAAATCAGTCTGTGATGTAGCAAATAGGTCAGAAAATTCCTCACCATTTCATAACCAGGCATAATTTACAGATCTTACAGGATTTTTGTAGATAGAGAACCCTGGAAATGTTTAGTTGGAAAAGACCTTTAAGATCATCAAGTCTCTTTTTTTTCTGAATACAACTTTTCCCCTTTTTTTAAAATTATCCTGTTAACACTTAAAGAACAGAGTCTAAGTATGCAGCATTCTATGATTTCTACTTCACCCCTGAGATCATGAAACCTGTTGGAAAATAGTTTTAAAGCAAGAAAAAAATGCAATGTAAGATTCCTGTGCAAACTCTGGATCCATTCCTTCTACCAAGAGTTTACAATCTATTTTTAAAGTTTTTTTTCATGCTGTCCTTTGTTTTTCCCCCATTCCAGTGGGAATGTTACATTTATATGTTACATTCATAAATCAGGTGGAAGCAGATATTGCAGATGTACAGTGGGGATGTTGGTGAGAATTTGGTATGGCATGGTTGGTGAACCAGTAACACCAAGTTCCTGCACTGGTAGGAACTGGTGTGACTGGTCCAACTCTGCTTTAATTAATACCTAAAAATTAAATCATTCTATAATTCCACAAGGATTATTAAGAAATCCCATTTTTGGAGTAAATGTGACCCATTATTGTCCATATTGAGGTTTTTCCAAATGATTCTCCAGAAAAAAACCCAATATTTTCTGTGCAATCCTCCCCCAAACCAATCTGCAGTGACGGGGCTCCACTCACCTGCTGGAGTGGAGAATTTAAATGGAAGAACAAAAAGAAACTGAAATTGCCTTAGGGATTGAGGTCAGGTGAAGGTTAATCAAAGGAAATGACGGTAAAATGGCATTCGGGGCTCTTGGTACATTTTTAATCATTCCTCTCCCTGTCGCTCATAAAAGACACAAAAGATGTCCAACTTTTTGCAATTGTATTTAGTTAAGGATGGCTTCTATTTTTGTCTCTTGATTGTTTTAAAATAGCCTTTCTTTTTGATTTCTCTCGTAGATTTAGCTCCTGAAAACTTGCATTGCAGAGCCTTCAAGATGTGTGTGGGAAATTGGGAATGTGTGTGTGGGGGGAAGAAGAATGTTAAGAAAAGGGAGTAATTTTCCCCAGAATATCTCTCATTTTAACTTCTCTTTCTCAAGTGATAGATTTTGAAGGATTTCTAGAAGTCATGAGTTTAGGGAATAAATACTCAGGAAAGCTAAATATTCACATTATTACACAAGTGTCAGGCCAAGTGAAGTTCATGATCGCAACTACTGGAAACAAGAATAGTTTCATACTCTGCTATCTACAAGCTATTTTTCTGGCTTTAAATCAAAGTATTTTAAAATATTTTTTGTAAAAAATATTAGAATAATCTCCATGATTGCTATGAAATTGTGAAGTCCTGTCTGAATTTGCAGGCTGTTGGTTTTATTCTGATTTTGTGTAAGTGAAAAGGCCCCGTTTGGGAACTTCTCTTTCCCAAGTTTGGAGCTGTCACTTTATGCCCGTCACCTCAGATAACTTTGGCATAACTACAACAGGAACAGGAGCAACTTTATGTAACTTATAACTGCCCAAGGCGACTTTTAAAAAAATGTGAGCAATGCATTTTTCTTTTTTTTTCCAGCTCTGTTTGTATAGACTCCCTTCCCCCTGTAACACAAAGGGTCCTAAAAGTGATGGATTAAACCCAAACAGCTTTTAACTGAGGTAACTTGGTGTAGCAAATGTGTTCTCCCTGCTCTTTTCACCAGGGTTGTGCACTGAGCCCCTTGAATGATGCAGCTGGAGCTGAGCTTAGGCAGGACCTTGAGCCAAGTTTAAGCAAGACATTAAGCTTTTGGAGAGGTTTAAAACCATATCCCTGCAGCCCCATTCAAAGAGTTGCAGGAAAATGAGATTTTATGCATATGAGATGCTCCACACTTAGGGGAAAAAAATGAAATAGTCTGGAAATTATTTCCCTGTGTGTCCCTGTGCTGGTGTGGCCGGGATTGCCACCGGGAATGTGGCACTTTTCCTCCAGATCCCACTTAGCAAGGGCTGCCACATGGATGCCAGATGGGCTCTTTGCCAGCCAGGAGGAGGAGGAGGAGGAGGAGGGAAAGCCCTGCCCACCCTGCAAACCCTGCTGAGGAAAAGCCTGACAGGGAATTGGTTCAAAAACTGGGGAAAATGGGAAATGTGTATCAAAGTGGCTGAGCACAGGTTGGGGTCGCTCCCAGGGAAGGGAGAGGAGCAAGGCTGGGCTCTGGTGCTGGGGGTGCAGAGCTCCCAGTAACAAGTGCTTGGTTTTGCAGGCACAGAGTGATGAGGAACCCAGGGATTTCTGTGCTCCCAGGGTCTGACTGGGGTTTCTGCTGCTGTAACAACACCAGAGCCAGGTTTAAAGAGGGCATTTTCAATGCAGCCTCAGCCTGAGCAGCCAGTGCTGCCCCTGTAACGCCCTGTCTGGAAAAATCTCTGTCCTACTAACAGAAATCCAAAGGTTTCTGGTGTGTCTTTGGCAAAACAGGAATATCTGTTTAAGTAAAAGAACAAAATGTGAGAGAGATCTTTTAAAATGAGAACTGGGTACCTGAGCTGAAGGCAGCATTGATTCCTGACAGCTGGAACACTCTTGGAATGAGGGAATGTGATTTTTCCACCTGCTCTAGTGGAAGATGCCCCTGCTCATGGCAGGGGAGCTGAAACTGGATGAGCTTTAATGTCCCTTCCAAACCAAACTGTTTGTTCTATGATTTATTTTTTTTAAGCAAACAACATGACCTCAGAATTTTGCTGAAATCAATACCAAAGAATCATGGCCAGATCATATCTCTATTTTTAAAACACCCGATAAAAATATTCAGTGTATTGCACCCCTGCATGCCCAGATTATTCAAGTATGGCAAAGATCAAGTTGGTTTGAGCATTTTTTTTACAACTAGTGAGATCATCACTCCCTCTCCTGCCCATGGAGCCCATCCTGGATCAGGGCTGCTTTGAGGACAAGAAGTTATGATCTGATTGTAGCTGGATTAATGGGTTTGGGTATTTGCCATGTTGTGGGATAAAATAGGAGCATTAAGAGATCCCCCATGGGTGGAAAGTGGGGTTTGTGGGCAGAAAGGGGGGTCTGGTGTTCAGTCCCTGCTGAAGCTGAGGTGAGGGCAGTGAAGCAGCTGAGGGGAAGCTCTGCCTGGTGTCTCGCAGTTTTTCAGGCTGATTTTAACATCTTGTACTGAATTATAGCCTGGGAGGGGGGCTCAGGGTGAGGAACCTCACTGGAGCATCAAAGGAATATGATAAAATATGATGGAGGAACAGCAACAACTGATGGCTTTGCATTTCCTTTCCCTCCCTGTTTCTGGAGAGAAACCTTCCATGCGAGTATTCTCAGGTGATGCCTTGGTTTCTGTTGGAATAAATTGCTTGTCTCAGTTTGATCCCCGAGCCTTTTGATAAGAATAATGTCGTTTTGTGCCTTATTAGAAGCATGGTTGAGTCCAAACCCTGGCACGGCTGTGCTGGGTGTGAGGGATCAGGGAAGGTCAAGGATGTGCTGAGTACAGAGGCTCTGGCAAACAGAGGGTTTGTCTCTGTGCTCTCAGCTTTCTACCTTCATTTCCCACCCTTCCACCATCAAGATGCAGGGATGTGCAGGAGAAAATTCACGCTGTCTAATTTTAGATGTCCAATTTAGGTTGCTCCTGGCTGCAACAAAGCACAAGCTCTGCTTGCTGCAAGTCCCTTCAGCTGCAGAGTCAGTTTTCCGTTTGAGCAGAAAGCACAGTGGGAGCAGCTCCACATTTCAGCCCTGTTCCCCCCCAGGCCTGTCACCAGGCCACTGGGCTCTCACTGAGCACCCAAATCAGATCCCCTGTGGGAGCAGGACCAGTCATTGCATGGCAATTTTGTTGTTGAGGCAGCTCATTTTATTGGGAAGGTTTCTGTGATAAATCCTCAGTGTAAGAAAGGTTTGAAAAAGAAAGGAGCCAAAGCACTTCTAAGTGGGAAAGTGTCACAATGAGCTTGGGGTAAAGCTCAGTTTTCAGCAGATGTCTGGAAGGGTGGGAATAATCTCCATGATTACCTGCTGGGTCTTCACTTCTCCTGCTGCTCTGTCCCATTGGCTCTTGCAGCTCTGGGTCAGTGAGCAGCAGAAGGCACCAGCTCTGTGCTCAGATTAGGGGAGGTAAGAACCTTGCTGAGGTTATTTCTTGTATCACCTTAAATTAATTTAATGCTTAAAATAGAGACAAGCCATTTCTGAGGGATTTAAACCTGAAAATGCCCTGGGAGCAGCCACTCCCTGCACTCTGGATGGGATTCCAGACCCACCTGTGCCCACCCTGTGCCAGGTGCTCCCGGAGAACCTCCCTGAGCAGGGATTGGCACCAGTGGTGTCTCCAGCCTCGCCCATCACTCTGGGATGGTCTGGGGGAGGGCAGAAACAGCCAGGACATTTCTCTGTGGGTTGGTCTGGAGACAGGAGCTGCCTGGAGGGAGATCTTTGCAATCAGGGAGGTTCTCCCTTCTCATCCCCAGAAATTTGGGAGGTTTGTGGCAGCCTGGCCAGCCCTGAGAGGCTCTGCACCATTTGCTGAGGCCACCTGTGGTTGTGGCTTTAGATGATGTGTCACCATTTCACTCTGGCATCCGTTCAAAGTCCTAATTCTGTGCATCAGTGTCTTTCAGATGAAGAAAGTGAAATCCTTTCTTGCCCCTGGTGTCTGAGTAAATTGATATCAAATTCTCTAATGAAAAGACAACTGTTGTCAGCAGAGGCAAGCAACAAGAAAATCTGGGACAGGAGGTAACTTCATGATGGATTCTACATCCTCAGGGACTTTCTAAGCTCTGAGGATTAATTTTCTATTATATCCACGTGTGGGGCTTCCCTTAAATACACTTCCCCTAACAACTTAATACTTTTTTCAATTACAGTATCATAAAATGCTACAACTTTTTTTGACATTCTGCCACTTGGAGGCCAAAGCTTTCACCACTGTGACTGTTGCTACCACTTTTTGCTTTTCTTAAATGAAGCATTTTTTTGCTGTCCCACTGAAGCCATGGTTTTGTGGAGAAAAAGGAAAAAACAGGGAAAAACCCCCTTGGGAACTGAACTTCTGCAGGGGTTTGCACTCCATGAGCTTGATCTGCAAGTCCTGATGGACTTACAAATCCTTCCCATTGGCCTCTTCCCAGTATTTTAGCTCAGTTGCCTCAATTTACTTTATTATCTTTATTTTTTAGATTTCTTTATATATACTTTATTTTACCATCTCTGTTTCCTGTACAGTAATTCTGAGAGTGCTTTCAGACAAAAAGGTATTTTTACTTGTCCACATTCTTGACTATGTGAGACAAAGCCAGAGTACCAAAGATCCAGAATTTCCAGGAGTGCATCAGAATTTCATAATGCATCTAAAAATGAATTGCTCAGGGTATGAGCCAATGGCTTACCAAGAAGAAGGACTTGGATAACTACAGGTTACAAATTATTTTAGGAGAGTGGTCAGTGGCTCATTTAGTTTGGAGTTCTCCACCTGGAAGTGTAAGGAGTTGGAGAAGGAAAAGTAGTGTGAGGTGTCTGAGAATGAGCTGAGCTCAAGGGGAGGCACCAGCGTTGGTGGGGCTGTGTTCCCCTTTGGAACGCTGATGGATCAGTGCTGTGGGGCCACTTCTGTCAGAACAAGGCTTGAGAGGACTTCTTCACCTGGGAACTCACAGAACCCTTTAGATTTTGTTGGCACTGAGGAGAAAGGATGCCCTGATTTCACAGGATAGCTCAGAACTCTGTAATTTTAGGAACACTACCCCAGATGCCCCCAGGTAAATCGGTATTTTTTATGTTTTAATGATTTTATAACCAAAAATAGATATCCTTAATGTAGATACATGATTTTACAGCAAAATATTACTAAATCAGGACAGGATGAATTGAGAAGCTGGAGGTGATTGCAGAAGGAGCTTGGGCAGATATGGAGATTCCCATGGGAGAGCAGAAGGCTCCTTGGGTAGGCAGGGACCAGGACCTCTGTCTGTCCCCAGCCAGGATGGAATCATGGAATGATTTGGGTTTGAAGGATCTTAAAATTCATCCAGTCCCACCCTTGCCATGGAGGGACACCTTCCACTATCCCAGGTTGCTCCAAGCCCTGTCCAGCCTGGCCTTGGACACTTCTAGGGATGGGGAGCCCACAACCCAAGGATTGAGTCAATAGAAGTGTTGGGAAACAAGGCTGCCCAGCGGCTCTCCCACATTTTCCATCTCCTTCAGTGAGGGAAAGAGGGAAAAGCCTTCCTGACACAATGCTCACAGGGGACACGTCACCGAGTGTCAGTGCAGGGAACATGAACTGATCCCAGTTAATCTTCCCTGCTTCCTTCTGCACCTCCATTTTATAAACTGAAATTGGCAGGGAATTATGGCCACAAAACCTGATTTCTGCCTCAGTTCTGCTCCTCGGCACAGAACTACCTGACAATTAATATTTGTGTATACCTTTTGAAATCTGTGACCTTTGGGGAGTTGACAGAGCTATAATATTGGTCTTTGTGTGCTCGCCTGGCTTTTAAAGTCCCTGCCTGGTGGATGTAAGTTCAGTGGATACAGATCTGAAACTTGATTTCCTCAGTATAGCTGCATTAGCATTCAGCTGTGGGTATGTAAGATAATAGTATTAAAAGCAACCTTCCATCCTGTTGTCATGGATGCAGCACAGCCCAATCCTGGGAGCACTACACCACCAGTCTTTGTACAATCTCATTTTTATCTACAAATTTTGATTTAATTATACCAGAAATTCTGCAGCCTTCTATAATATATGATTTTATTTTCCATTTCAAGCATAAAAATGTAAGAATTGAGCAGCTCGAGCTCTTTGTCCAGCGCTCTTTTTTTTTTTTTTTGCATTCCAAGTATCTGTCAGTATTAGTTATGAGACTGTGTGAAATAAGTAGCCATGAAAGATGCCTGCTTTTATGACAGAATGAGTGGTTTCATGAATTTTAAAGGAGCACATTTGTATTTTCTGTTCTTGAACTACATGGGCTACTCGCAAATATGACAGAAGATAATTGTTTGAGGAATTATGATGCCTTTCAAGATTTTGCGGGATATTACTATTTTCATAATCTTTCATTTATCAGCTCCTGCTGCCTTGATTTATTTATGGGTGTAATTTGGAAATTAAAGTACTCCCACTCTGGCAGCAAAGGTACATGTTTGCCTGGCGTGGCTGGTGCTCCCTCCCCTCGGCAAGGATAATGAATGTGCTAATTTTTGTGTCAGACACCCAGGGAAGGTGTCAGGGCTGGGGGCAGCCAGGTGTGATCCCAACCCACGTGAGGCACGAGGGGAGAGCCTGGAGCCTTGGGATGAGCGGGGATTTCAATCTGCAGCAGCACCCATGGCACCAGGCAGAGCGCTCGCTGCGTTTGTCAGGGTTTAAATGAAGTTTATCAGGGTTTAAATGAAGGCATTGTTAGCAGGGATTTGGTATGAGTGAGTAGAGGCTTCGAGCCTTTAATTGACTCGGGAAATCTTTTTAGTTGTGATTAGAGGCACAGATACTCAGCTGGTGAGGACTGATGGTGCTCCATTGAATCAATTTTCATACCCTGTCTGGAGTCAATGGAGCAGGGCTCATTTATAACTCTGTACCTGGCCTGTTATTATAAAAAAACATTCCAAGCCTGATATCTGAGTGGTACAGTAACCTTTTATCAGGGAGCTGCTTGGGTCAATTTAAAAAAAGTCATCAAAATCAGGGTAAAATCCTTGGGCTAATAAATTCAGTGGCATGAGCTATTTCCATTTGGTTGGGAATTTAAGGGTGGAAACCTACGGCTGTGTCCTATTTGCTTGAAAGCTCAGTGGTGGATCTGCCATACTTTCATATTTAGCATAAGGTTGTCTTCTTAAAGACTAAAATGAAGCATCTCTATATCTATATGAAGCATCTCTATATCTGTATGAAGCATCTCCATATGAAGCATCTTTTAAAGATTAAATGAAGCATCTCCATACTCTTTTCTGGTTTAGCCTTGAAGTATTTTTATTTTTTTTTTTCCCTTGGCAATATTATCTCACTTTCCATCCCATGATAACTGCATAGAAGGATTTTATTTTATGGTTAAAAAAAAAAATCATCTGGATATCTCTCTGTAATAAACTTGTCCCTAACATCTGAATATTATCACTGAAGATCCCCTCTCGAAATTCTGTGCATGCCCGTAATTAAACTGCTCTGAAAGGTGCAGTCAGGAGAACCAGGCACCAACATTATGGAGTGAAAATTAAAGAGGCAAAACATCAGAGTGTCTACTGTATGTGCCTGCTGTTAGACACTCAAGCATGGAGAACAGGATACACCTCTATGGATGGATGGCTTTCCTTATTAAAAAAACACAGTAGGACTCACAGTAGGGGAACACACTAAAACAAGGCTTTGTAGTAATTTCCTTGAAAGAAATTTCCCAAGATAGCAACTTAAAAAAGCTTTTAATCTCACGACTGGCTCTACAGTGAGTTTTAGTGGAGCTGGGATAAAAAAGGCCATTAGATTGCAGCTGATCTGGTGGAGTTGGTCTGAAGCCTCTTCCCTCCCAAGAAAAGGATTAGACTTCCCTTGCACCAGAACAAGGGTTGAATAGATTGATGTGATTCTGGCATATTTAAGAACCTTAAACACATATCTCTCAAGTCTGAAATGATGTGGGAAAACAGAAGTCCCCTTTCCCAGCTGGAATACTTGGCCAACCGCGCTGCCGCGTGGCACCAATGCGTTAGATCAAGGTTCCTTCTTCATGTCTAAATTTGAAACCACTGTCCCTCGTGATTTTGAGCTGATGTTTTATTTTGGGTCTCTGAGTAGTGTCCTTTCCCACTTGGGAGGAACATAAAGTGCTTCTCATGAATTCCTGAAGAAGAATCCAACAGGACCATGTCCTGCAGCATCTTGTTGTGCTGCACTGGGCCAATAACTCCCTCACTGAGATTTGCCTGACCTGTTGTCTGTTTTACATGACTACTAAACACCAAAGTAAGGGGAAAAAACCCCAAAATCTGACCAAATCCCCCTGCAAACCTACTGGAAGGCTGGCCTGTGTGTTTTAGTTACCTGATAACTCTGAAACTGCCATGGCTGCAGCTTTGTGCTGCTCTTGGTGTCCAGGGCCACACTCTGAAATCCTGTGGCTTCTCCTCAACCTTCTCCTTCCCTGTTCTGGTTCTGTGGCTGTGGGGAGGTGGTCCCAGGGGTTTGCTAGAAGGGGCTGGAGGCTGAAGGGGCAGCAGGAGCTGCCCACCCTCCCTCCAGGCAGCACCAGAGTGCCCAGCACCGTGTGTGAGCATCGGCAGAGGAGAGGGAACATCTTGTACCTATCTTGTGTCAGCAAGCTGAGAACAGGCAAGGAACATGTCTGATAATGTGTTTCACATTGAAATAATTAAAGAGAATTGTTGCTGGAGGGAAATGTGCCTTTAAAAATTAACCCTGACATCTCTCCGACAATTTGGCGTATTACAAGAGATCCTTTTTTCCCCTCTCTTTTTTTTCCCTTCTTTAGTTTTACTAAACTTGATATGCATTTTTCAGCACTTTGGAAAATGCAGAGCCTTTGAAAACTTCCCTGTATGAATAGTCTATACTTACAAGAGCAGCCCATCTATTTTCCACTGAACTACTGCTAGGAGTGATGTTTAAAGGAACGGGGCTGAAGTAAATGACACATTCTGCAATGCCCTGGAGCCTCTGCTAGTTATTATTGTTTGAATCTCTGTCTTGATTGCATATATTGCAGTCTTCTATCACACAGGGAGCCAGTTTTGAAATCTGAATGTTGTTCCTCAAATAACCATCGAGCAGCTAGCTTTATTATTTCTTCTTACGCTGAAAAAATATCCTTGGAAATTGAAAGTAGTCATTTCCATAAAGCACTCAAAGTTTAAAAATGTTCTTTTTGAAGGAGCTGGAGTATTTGAAAACAAATGTTAATGTCTATAAGTGCAATATTACTTATTTTTTTAAAATTCAAGTTGTGGCAACACCAATTACTTTCACATTTTTGTCATCTGCAGGAAGTTAAATATACAAACAGGTATCAGTGACTGGGAAGTTTGGCTTCACTATATCACGGCTATAAAAGTTATTTACTGGTTGAAGAATTGTGCAACTTTTTATTGGGGTGAGTTTCTGTATTTTCTGTTCTCCATTAGATCATAATTTGTTAGTCTAGGGGTAGGAAATGTTGGGTTTCTCTCCCTTTGTTTATTTACTGGTTTGAAGCTGCATTTCCAGCCTGAAAAGGGCACAGAAGGTGGCAGGGCTGGTGAGGGTGCTCAGGCTGCTTTTCCTCTATGTTGTGGCTGGAACTGCCATGGGAGTTTTCCAGGCTCTTTCCCTGTGCTGGTCACCAGGAGGAACCTGAGGCTGTTATTCCATACCTGGTGGCTGGAATTCTGCAATTCCTTGGCCTGAGAATGGCTGAGGTGCTGCTGAGGCATCCTTGGATTTCAATTCTGCAACTAAGAAAACAGGCATGCAAATTGTCCTTCAGGCGCTGCAAAGTCTTTTTGTTTTCTATATTTTCTCTTTCTTTATTTTTTTTCTTCTTTTGAATAATGTGTGACCCGATGGGAGGCAAACACAGTTCACTGCACAGGAGCAGGAACACATTTTAATTTATACCTGCAGTTCCCAGGTTGCAGGGCAGATTCCTGGGCGACACTCTCTGTCCTGGAGCACCTCAGTTTGGGGTTTACATTGACAAAATCACCTTGCAGCAGCCAAACCTTCCTGCTTTCCTTAGTCAGGGAGAAGAGATTCAGCCTCATATTTCCTCTTCCCTTAGACTTTTGACAATTTGGTGATTTTGGGCACAATCCTCCAAGATGCTGAGTACCCCCATGGGCATTTAAACAGGACAGCTGATGGTTTGTGATTTTTCCTGTGACTCGGTGCTTCCTTAGTTAAATTTAAAATACAAAATACTTTAAAAACACTCCTTAAAAATATTTCTCTTGGCTTGGGAAATATTTTTGCCCTTTTAATAAAACCAGCAGCTGAAGAAGAATCTGTTAGCTGCTGGGATATGTGCTATAAACCTGGCTGTACACAATATTGCTGGGATGTACTTTTTGGCTATTAAAGGCTCATTAAAAAAATTAAAGTCCTTACAATTTACAATATTTTCCATTGAAATAGCATGTTAACACATTTCTTTAATCAGTGTGTAACTGTCAGGGGAAAGAACAATTCATCTAGTATATGCATACATTAGGAAAAAAAATTATCAGATTTAATTTTATTTGTTTTATATTCAGGGGCTTTTTTGAAGGAATTCCTGCAGGGAAATGGTTAATCTATTTTTAACTAAAGCTTACTTTTGTAATCTATCCAGTGCTTAGAGTTCTGTCATTGATCTATGATTTATGTGATTTAAACCACCTCTTGGCTGTAACATTGGTTTCTATCCAAGATGCTGAGCTGAATACTAATTACGAGATCAAATTTATGCTGTTGGGCTAAGCAGCTGAAGGAGCTTTCCATGCAGGACTCCCTTAAACCACACCACCGTTCAGCATTAGTGGAATATTTGGCGAGGGGGATGGGGAAAAAAAGCTGGAAAAGGGGGAAAAAAATACAGCAAGAAAGCTGAAGTGTCCTTTGAAAGCTTTATTTTTAGTTCTCTTGAATGAGTGCACAGTGCTGGATGCAGAAATTCAGCATGTGAATATGCACATGGGGCTGTTTTTCCAGCAGAATCTCACTAATTCCCCCTAACGACTGGGAAACCCACTGAGAAAAGCCAAATGGCACCAGCGAGCAAACAAATAAATATGATTGAGGAGATTTTATTCCAAGATGTATTTTATGCCTTTATTTTGACAAGTATCACGTTGTCAGAATGATTTATGTTATTTCAGAGCATACCAGTAAATGCACTGTAGGATGGGTTCTTACAGGAAGAAAGTCTGGGTAACAATAGCTTTGCTTTGCCTCTCCTCAAAGCATTTTTGCTGAGAAATCAGCCAAGAGCACCAATTTCATAGAAAACATAGGTTTCCTTCGGTAAGAATGAGTACCAATTCTATTCTCCTGCATCACCTTTGCAGAGGAGGTTGGGATGGCAGCAATTTTCTTTGGGAAAAAATGTCAAAACCTGCTCCAAAGAGCTCGGAATCCAAACCCCAGTCTGAATAAAAAAAAAAATTCCTATTGGAATTTTATTGTTTATAATGATTTTTGAGAGGAAACGTGTTCCAATGCACCATTTGACTTTCATCTCTGTTGGTGTAATGTTGAGGTGCTTCATTTTGATGATGCTGTAATATTTTAGATTTTCCAGGCTTCTTGTACTATTTTGTTTGTTTGTTTATTTATTTGCAGTGTGATTTTCCTGTTTCCCAATGCTTTGCCTTACATTTTGTTCCAATTGGGCAACTGGAACATTTCCAGCCTCCCACTGCACCTCGTTAAAATGGAGCATTTCCATAAAACGCTTTCCCAAACTCAGTTTCGCCGGAATCATTTTAGGAACCTTTTCAGAGATCTTTTAAGAAATACTGAGGAAAATACTGGGATTTCTCACAGAATTCCAGGTTGTGACCATTTCTCCTGCCTTTTTAGCTGGGGAGGGGCATGTTCTGGTTTGGGAAATGCCTTGGCCAATGGATCAGTGCACGAGGGTGTCCCCAGGCACGGAGCAGGGGAAGGATTTGGATGCTCTGCTGTTCCCCCTGTGATATCCATGCTGCCACTGGTGAGGATGATTGCCTGGAGCCCTTTGGGGCTGTGTCCCCTCCCCTGGCAGAGGTTCCTGCAGCCAGCAGGTCTCCCTGCTCCGGCCGTAGGGGGCCCTTTGGTGGGGAATTAGTTTCCTTTTATCCTTATTCTTGCTCGCTTTAAAAACAGAACCCAAAGCAAATAAAAAGCCAGAAACAGAAATAAAGCAAACAGAAAACCTTGAAGAAGTTCCTTCCAAGGGTAATTTTAGACTAATAACCTCTGGTTGTGTATCTCTTGCTCATGATTTTCTTCATTTATTATTTCTCCCATTTCTAATGTGGAGAAACTCATATTTCAGCTAGATCCTTTTTGCTTTTCAAAATTATATTATTTATAATCCACTTGATGTCATACTTGCTTTTAATGTGCATTGTTATAAGCAATTTGCAATGTGAAAATAACCCACATTGTGCACATTTGGGGAAAAGCTTTTGAATATCCATATGCACACGTGATGCTGAAGTGGGATGTGCTTGGGGACAGTTTTATTAAGAGATGCCACAATTCATGATCCCATTTGTGTATTTTGCTGTCCTGTGATGCCATCCTTACCTGCCCTCTCTGCACCTGCAGCAGATCCATCCCTAATCTTAACAGAATGAATTTCCTCACAGTCTTCAGTCTGCAAAAAGGACATTATTAAAAATCCTGGATGAGCCCAGGGACACTGGAGGACCCCCACGCTGTGGCTGTGATTGCAGTCAGGTCACTTTGGCAGCTGCACGTGAGACATTCCCTCACTGCTTCTGCGGGGAAATAATTTGCACCCTCGGTGATGTTGTTGATCTTGAATGATCTGAGGTAAAACAACAGAAATGAGGATGGGCCTGGAGTTAATTGCTGTCATGGTCTGAGGGACTTCAAAGGGATGATTTTACCAGGAGCCTCATTAATGGGTTGGATATTTTGCTGTGCTGAACAGGTGGCTGGAGTGCTCCAAAGGGAGTGTTTGAAGATGGGAAGCCCCTCTGGGATCCTCCGTGCCCGTGGAGCTGCCAGGGCAGGGAGCAGCTCCAGCAGAGACTCCCAGGGTGGGCCAAGGCCTGGACGTGTGTCAGGGGAGGCTTGTGGGGCCCACAGAGCCAGGCCACCCCATTGGGGTCTCCATCCTGAGCAGGAGGTGATTCTCTGGAGCCTTGGCTGGTGGGACTGATGCTGTGGAAGCCACATGGACCTGTGTGGCCTTGGCACAGTGGCTGTGCCCTTGGCCAGGACTCGGGATGCCATGGCAGCCTTCCTTCCCTGCACCCTCACCTACACCTGCCTCCTACACAGCTTTTACAGAGCAAAACTCACTGAGGAGCAGAGAAATCCTCTATAAACCATGATAAAGTAACATTCTAGAGGAAAGATATACAATATTCTGAATATATATATATGTATATATGTGTGTGTGTGTATATATATATATGCGCACACACTAAATATTCGTTCTGTTTTCCTTTTCATTCTCTGCAGCAGAACTGTTAAATTCACAATTATGGGTTTGGCAGTGAACTGAGGGGATTTCAACTGAAATTGCAGGAACTAAAATTGTAGAGATGTAACACATCTCTGTGCTTACACCTGAGTATCTAAAATGTGATTTATGCCTGATAGAGAAGCAGGTATTTCTGTATATCTTCATATATATATATCAATAGAACACAAGGGGATTTATTTTCCCAGTCACAGAACAATAATAGAATGGTTTGGGTTGAAAGGGATCTCAAAGATCATCCATGGGCAGGGACACCTCTCACTATCCCAGGTTGCTCCAAGCCCTGTCCAGCCTGGCCTCGGGCACTTCTAGGGATGGGACAGCCACAGCTGCTCTGTGCCAGGTGATCATACCAGGGGAAATCCAGATTTTCTCTGCTTCCATAGGGATGCTTCCTAATCCCACAGATGCAAAATTGATGAATAAAAGGAGTTGAGCTCAACTCAGGCTGCTGAACATTCAAGATGATTGTTCCCACCACACAAATCAGTTTTTTGCCCTTGGGAATACATTTTTCAACAGCACCCAAAAACTCCTTTTCCTTAAGTTTAAATCCCAGCAAACAAAGAGCAGAGAAACCCAAACCACACCAGGCATTTGGGATGCCCTCCTTAAGGAAGTGGCAGCCCTGGAAGAGCTGAAGTGCCTTTAAAGCACTGCTGGGTTTTCATGGAAAATGATTACAAGTTCAGAGATAATTTATAAAAGAGCGTAGGAGCTCTGTAGCTCCTGCAAACCAGTGGAAATTAATAAAACCCAAGGCTGGCTATTAGATAAAGCCGAGCAGACAAAGTGTGTGTAACTACCCGTAGAGGGGCTGACATGATGAATGATGATGGATCCAAAGCCATCTGAAGTTTTTTAGGAATAATAGCAGCATAAAGTCATTTCTATAGGGTACCTAAACGTGCCTGAAACAACACTGTATTGAAGGTTGCATATTATGCTAAGAATGACAAGTATTTATGATTGGAAGATGTCTGGGCTGGGAATATCAGTTTTTGTAAACCTTTTCTCACTTCTTTAATCTTCAATTTAAAGACCCATCCAGAGGTTTTTTTTTAAAAAAGGCTGATTCCTAGAATTGTCCTGCAGAGATAGTAAATACCCTCTCAGCTCAGTGCCTGGCGCTACACAGGTGTTTTCCTTCTGGAGGAATGAATGTTTTCTTTGGGGAACAAAAGGGAAGAGGCACCTGAGTAGCAGGAAGGAGGGTGGGCAACACCTCAGCTCATTTAAATCAATCTCTGCTCAACTGATCTCCTTCCTAGGACTGGGAAAGAAAAATTGTCCTGTGTGGTGCCAGTGGTGTCGAGTGAATTTTATATTAATGCAATTGTAAGTGTTATTGAGTTTGCTGTTTGGGCAGGGGTCTTTAAAGTGTTTTTTGTTTTTGTTTTTGTTTTTTTTAATTTATGGTCACAGCACTTGTGGTTACATGTGGTAGCTGAAGAAAAATAAGGCAAAGTGTAGAGAATGGACAGAAATATGTGTAAGCACCAGGGCCATGCAGTGGAGTTTTAGAAGTAAAATGCCCCTTCTGCAGAACTGCTGCCTTGCTGTTGTCTTTGTGCCTCTGAGTGTTGTTGTCCTGTTCAGATGAGTGAGAGCTTTTGATAACAGGTTTTTCTGAGAGAACAACAAGCACAACCTGTGTTTGTCTCAGGTTTAGAAAGAGAGAAACTTTTGTGCCAGGCACAGATTGATTTCCAAAACCTGGGGGTCTCCAGCTCCTTTGCTAGCACACTGCAGCAATGTGTTCTGTGACCATGTTGATTCCCTGTAAGAGCCTTTGAGACAGAGCTGATTTTTTCAGCATTGACTGTGGGGATTTGTGACTTCAGATGTGAATGTCCTTTTCTCAACCCTGCTGCCAGTGACCCACTGCACTGCAAGTGTCTCACATCATAAAGTGCTTATTCACAGAGGGCTCTGACCAAGGCTATCTGGAGGGTGGGAGATGCTTTCCTGGCAATGGGATGTGAACATCGTGGGGCAGATCTTCAGCTGGGATAAAAATCCTGTGGCTCAAAGGACGTCTGTTAATTCATGTGGAAAATTTGTGACCCCAGAGAGATCACAAAGTTCAGTGTCCTTGAGCAAGTGCCACACTTTGCAGTCAAGATCAAAATGTCTTTCTCACTCAAATTCCCTTGAATTTTAATTTTTCTAAAAGTCCTTTAAATTATTTTATACTGAAACTTACAGTACTATCCAAGATAACTCTGAGGAATGCTCTGTGTGTTCTCCCTTTCTCTCTCACTACGTTATTGAATTTCCATACTGGTGGGAAGCCCTGAGAGCTCACCTGGCTCCTCTGCTCGTGGGCTGTGCTCATCCTGTGCAGAGGCTGAGCTCTGTGTAGCCATTACCATCAAAGCAGCCATCCAGGACTTTATTTGGTTATCCTTGAAAGAGCCTCAATCTTTGATTTCCAATTTAGTTACATCAAGTATTTGAGGAGTCTCTTAGCTGGAGGGTTTTGGGGAGCAGATTTGGAGGGTTTTGGGAGCTGGTTTGCCTGCCAGAGGTGTGCTCTGGGCACTTTTCTCTTGTGTTTTGGTGCTGAATTGAGAGGTGGGATTGCCTAGTGCTGGAGCAAATCCCCTGAGCAGAGGATTTTCAGGCTCCTTGGCATCAGTGCAGGGCAGCCAAGCAGCCTCCAGGCAGTGCAGCTTTCCTCCTCTCCTTTGGAGACCAGCAAGGCACTTGGAAAAATGAATCATCTCCTGGCACAAAATCTTTCCTCCCTTGCTGCAGGAGCTTTTTGTCCTCTTGTTGGGGCATCAGACTGCTGATGTTGTGTTGCTCTCAAGGCCTTGAATTCATTTGCCTTGAATCCAAACCAACAAACCCACGAAGGCAGCACTGACCTGGGGACAGGAGGGACCATCAGCATCACTTCACACACTTGGTTATGTAGGAGGGAGTTGGGGACTACAGCTTTTGCTATTGCCCAAAATGCCTGTTTTCAACCAGGGAATGAAACTTTTGTCCATCATTCAGTTGTGTCAGGGATCTTTATCTTCATTTTTAATCCCTGGTCTGTGTTGGAGCTGATGACAGGCATGGAGTGCAGTCCCATGAGGCTCCCCCCTCACTGACCTGGGTTTCCTCCCCCTCAAACCAGCCCCCAGGACAGAGTGCAGTGTTCACAGCCCTGCCTCGTTTGATGGAGTTTGTTAACTTCTGTGGGATTCTTTCTTCCTTTATTTCTTTATTTTAATGTGTTGCACAAATGCACACAAACATCTCAGAGGTCTCCCCCCCTTCCCATCAGTTCCTCATCGTGGCTTCTATTGGAAGTCAGGCAAAGTTATCTTTACTACTGTGAATTTTATCAACTTGAAATACAAACAATTAAAAAGAAGTGGTTTCAGGCAGCAAGGTGGCCCTTGAGTGCCTCAGTCAAGTGTTGCATTTATGCGCTGAACTTTTAATTGTTTTTTTTACATTATTCTCTTGCACTTGTTGCTTTATGTGAGTCCATGGAGCAGATGAAATTAATAATATTGGGAGGAAATGTGCTGTTGGTGTCAAGTGGATGGAGGTTTAATGTTTCTCTGCCCATCCCTTTCAATCTTTCTGGGTAATAATGAGTTGCCTTATTACATAAAGCAACTGCAGACCTAGAAAATGGCAGGAAAGCTTAAGTTTGAAAATCTGAGTACTCAGTATGGGAGAAAACTTTGCTCTGGAGAGGGTCTGTCACCTTTCCTTTGACTTACAAAGGGTTTCTCTACAGAGGTCAGTGTTGGGAAGGTGCTGGGAGCATGGCTCTGTCCCGGGCAGCATAAATCCATAAAATATAACCCCTGTAGTTATTTGAGACCCATTGTGTCAATAACAGATGGGCTTGATGATCTTAGGGGCCTTTTCCAACCTAATTGGACCTGTGATTAGCAGGACCCTTCGAGCCCACAGTTTCAGCTGTAGGAACATCAGTGCTCTGTTCCCAGAGGTGACCCCCATGGCAATGCTCTCCAGACCGTTCTCCTTTCCCACCAAGAAGCTTTTCCTCCAAGCTGATGCCAACCCTGCTGTCTCTGCCAGCTCACTTTGAGTGATGCATCTCCTAATTTGTGCTATTTTGACCTCCTCCAGCAGAAGGTGTGGTAGCCCTTCAGTGCAGGGCTCTGGAGGTGCCCTCAGGTCCTCAACCAATGAGTGCCCTGCATTAAATGCTTCCTTTCCTGTTGTCTAAAAACCAGGATTGCTTTGCCCCCAGGTATGCTGCCACATCCCCTGGCCAGCCAGCAGGCTCTTCTGGAGGCTTCTTGGATTCCATTAACATTTTGTTAATGAAATAGTGCTTTGTCAAAGAGTCTTGAAAACTTAAAAGGGTATTTAAGCTTCTTCCGTGAGTCAATACCATGTAATGTCAACATTACCACGAAGGGATAATTCAGAGATGTCACACAAAGCTTGTGTTATGCCATTTGCAGTCTGGCAAAACAGCTCAGCATTTATGTTGTTTAATCCATCTTCAGAAATCTTTTGTTCTGAAAAAGTTGGAGATCAATCTTGTCAGTATTTAGTGACACAAAGCTGATGTAAGTCACTGTGCTCCTATTGACTCCATCTGAGTTGTAATGATTTACCCCAGGCTCGAATTAAGCCCAAATTAGGCACATGAAAAACCCAATACCAAACTTTTCGGGAAGATTGAGCTGAATGGCACAGATCTTGGAAATAGGAATGTGGATGGAAGTAGACTGGAGGAAACAGTTTGCAATGAACTAGGACAGTACAGAGACCATCTGAAGACACTTAAGGAAAAATAACCTTTTCCAAGGCTTTGTATTGATGGAATAATGGACTTTCCTGGCTAGAAGGGAAGAGGAAACACAGAACTGGAGTTGGGGCCATAGGGACTGAATCCCACACTGCACGTGCTGCAGTGTCCTGGGCTTGTCACTGTCACAGCCATTCTGGTCAAGGTACATGAAACCTTTTTTCCCTTTCTCTTCCCTTTCTCTTTTTAGCAATTCTCTAATCATACCCACCACAGAAGGAAGCTGTTTCATCCTCCTGGACACTGCAGTGATGCTGTTTGTTTTACCTTTGTACTTTTTAATCCTTTTCCATTAAAGCTCTGTGTAATTGATGTATTTGAATGTAGTGAGCAGTGGCCTCAGCTTGCTTTGAAGAAAATAGACTGCCTTACTTCATCCTTGGCTGAATCCAAAATGCTTTCCTGTGATTATTTCTTGGCTGTGTTGAATCTATTTCCCTTTCAGACTCCACAGATAGATGGGGTCAGCTCCACAATGTCTGAAAGGATGTGAAGTTCTTTAAAAATTATTCACATATTTTGGTGGCGAAGGTTTAGTGCCTCATTCACATGCAGGATTTTTGTTTCCCACCAGGCATTGTGCAAGCAGGCAGCATCCCAGACCTGTGGAGGAGCTCAGCAGGAGGAGAACAAGTGGGGGAAAATATTCCCAGTGTTGTGTTGCTGCTGGTGGCTCAGGTATGCTGAGGTAATTTGCAGGTTCTTTGGGAGAAAGGGAGAGTTTCTGGCTCGATTGCACACAGCAGGAAGAAAAATAGTGTGAGGCTCTTCATTTGTACTTTTTTGCTGTTTTACAACCTGGGAAACATTCAGGGCATAAATCAATTGCTCTTTCAGCAGAGGGACACAGAGATCTTGCAGCTTCCTTGCTCCAGGTGAGGTCAGTGCAAGAGCAATGGGAGTGAGGATAAAACATGGACAAAAGGGAACACAGTGCCAAAGCAGGGTAGGAGACCCTCTGAGAGCAGGTTTGAGCACGCAGTGTGTTCCTTACAGTGTGAAAGGGCCTCAAAATGCTCAGCTCTTCTGGAGAGTTGCTTTGTCCAAACTCGGCTGTACCTGGGTATGCACAGCACTAGAATATTTTGGCAATTAAATTAAATTTTAGCCTTATCTCACAGATCCCAGAATCAGATGCTTTAAAGGAATAATGCACTTGCTAAGTGGAAAAATGTGAAAAAACCCCACAAATGTTATGTGAGAAGCAGAATCAGACATAAAGTTTATGATCCATCTTCGCCTGCTGTTATAACCCAAACGTGGAGGGAGCACAGTGAACCTGAAACACCACAGTCAGCACTGCAGCAAAATCAAGCATGGCAATGGAGGGGAGGTTTAAATTGAGGTTAAAAGAAAAAAAAAAAAAAAATCAACCCAGGGACTACTAATAAAAAAGAAAAACTTGATGTGGGGAGTAATGCAAGTGTATCTGTGAAGTGCCATTCAGGCACAGGCTGTCCCAAAGGCTTTACAGCTTTTAATAAAAATACAGTGTGAATAAGAGGAGGCTGAGAAAGCAGTGCAGGATGATGTGCATTTTAACATAGTATTTAAAAAAAGAGGGAAAAAGTCCTTGGAGACAACAAAAACTGAAGAACTGTTACAGGTGGGAGAAACTGTGCAGAGGTGGGATTTGTGGTTGTGCTGTGGATGTTGGAAGAGGAGGGATGTGGCCACATCAGGTGTGTGATGGGAGCAGGGAGAGAGACCCTGCTAGCTCAGGACAGTGGTGATCAATCCCAGAGATGGCACTGCCCTCTCCCAGTGTCAATAGGAGATTCCCTTGCAGATGCAGGGCTGCTGCATCTCATGAAATCAGGTGTTACAGTGATTTAATTGAAATTGTTTTTAAAAATACCAAGTGCCTGATACAAAGACTCTGCAGATAATACATAAAAACATTATGCTTCTCTTTCTCTTAATTTATTTTATTTATTTTATCTAATTCTCTTATCTGATTTTTCTTACTCATATTAATGATATTAAATATCTCTACCTGAACTCCTTGTCTCAGTTCTCCATGTATAAATTTCAGACAACAATATTTTCTTCTGTACTTTTCTGAAAATTATAAATTCTGGGGCAAGCAGCTCTGAATTATTCTGTGTTCAGACAGTGCCCATCCAAGCAGAGCCCTTATGTTATCCAGGGGCTTCCAGCTCTGATAATGGTAATTTCTGAACCAAGCAAAACATTCCCTCTCTATTGCATTAAATGGGGTAATTGAAATGAATCAGTGTTTTTGCTTCTGCATGCTGTCCTGCACAAGTGTTTATTGTATTTTCCTTGTTTCAGGAAGTTTGAACAGGAACCTGTGGTGGTCCAGCTCGTTGGAAACTTTTGTGCAGACACCAGGATGATGCTACAGCTGGAGATAATCCCTGAGTAAGTTTTCTGGAGGCCATTATGTCTCCCAGAGTTTGGAGGTTTTCTCTAAAGGAGACATTGCTCTGTGTGTGAGGCAGACAGAGAAAGAGCATCGCCTCAAGGCTTTCAGTTATCACGCTGCCTAAATAGCCCTTATTTTTAGTCAGAGTCTTCTGAATATGAGATCCCACTACAGGCAGGTGAAGTGACCTCTTTGGGTTTGAATCTGCTCCTCTCTGGCGGATGCAAAGCTGCAGCTTTGAACAGGAGCCCCCTCCTGCTCTGTGCAAAGCTCTTTGAATTGCCCCTGATAGGTTCTGAGGCTCCCCGGGTGCGTGCCAGGCTCTTTGAAGATGAATGCCCACAACGAGGGGAACATGAAACAAAACTCAACTCCCTTATGTCAGAGTGAGCAGCAGATTCCTCAAAGACCTGCAGCACAATGGTGCTCTTTGCTGGGCGAGAGGAAATGGGCTGTGGTTCACCAGCTTGTCAGAGCAGAGAATTGCAGAGCAGGGCTGTGCTTTGGGTGGTAGAGCAGCAAAAGGAAAGGTTTGGGGGCTCCACAATATTCAGGTCTGGCAGAACTTGTTTCAAGTTGGCTTTGTTGGGTCTCTCTTAGTGAAGGGAAATTTATTCTTATTAATTTTGCTTCCTCCAGATGTTTGCTGTGTGTTCAAGGTGACAGATGTGCCACATCTTCTTGAGGGGGAATATTTTCCTTTGTCTCCATGAAAATCCTCACCCCAGCTCCTTAAACTCTCTGTATCCACCGTAACTTTTTGGTACATTTTGGTGGTGACCACCCACAGTCCTTGGAGATGAAGGCCCTTGTGGAGCGGCACAGCTGTAGAAAGATTTGTTATTTGTCTTATTCTGAATATTTCTGTGACAATTGACCTGAAAATATCCATTAGTGTCTTTTTTAAACCTGATGGGTCAGTTCTTCCGGCCCTAGTGTGTGATCCAAAAATTTTCATTAGCCTCAGATAGATGAACCCATTTCTTTGAGGAGTTAATGGGTTGTAATGCAAAAAAATTGAACTGATATCTCAGGAGAGACTGGGTGTGGGAACAGAAGGGAAGGGAACAGGAAAACAGATTAAAAAACACCAAGAGAGATTTGTTAATAGTGGTTGGAGATATTCTTCTCACCTGTCCTGGGTGACTGCTCAAATGCAGATGTGTGAACTCCTGTAAAGCAAATGAGGAAAAGCAGAACCCTTCAGGCCATAATTCTTTTCCATATGTGATAGATCCCTCTTCCTTCCAATCAATTAATTGCATCCTAAAAACATCTATTTCTCACCATTGACTTTAAAGGGATTTTAGATGAGTGGCTCAGATATAGCTGTCTACACAGTAAGTGATTAAAGTTGGGTTAGATGAGCTGGCAGACTACACGGGATTTTTTTTCTTCCTTCATGCCAACCCTAAATCAAAAGGCATCTCATCAGAGTATTATAAAATACAACCTTCAGAGGGAGAGGCTTCTACTTCCATATTCTGGCATCTGAAGGGAGGAGGGAGACTCCCATCAATTTAGAGAGAGGTAAAGATTTCATCTCCCTCTAGAAATCATGGCCATAATGGGAAATTCAGACATTTATGAGATTTGCTTAGCCAAGGCAGAGCTGAGCATGTGGATGCTTCTGTTTGTAGTGTTGCAGCAAAAGCAGAATAAGAGACTATTTTTAGGGGTTGTTTTCATTCTTTTTTTGCCCCTCTTTGATTAAGTTAACAGCCCAACTTGTACCTGGGGAGGGGCAGACACAGTGTGTGTCACCTCACAAAATAAAACCCCGTATGAGCCCTCTCCCTGTGACTGCAAAATGGGGGAAAGCTGGGAAATAGGGCTGATTGCAGGTGTTTACTAATGGGGAAACTCCCAAAGAAGCATTTACCAATTCACCAGAGAGGAATTCTCACCAAAACCTCTTGCAAGTTGTGCCTGGTTTATGTTTCAATTTTAAAACCAGGTAAGGTTGTAAGAGAGATGAGCAAGTTACTGGCAATTGGTGAATATTTCCCTTGGATTTCAAAAGTTGGCAAACCTTGAATATTCTATAAATACCTTTTACATACCATAAATATCCATATATTTTAAGGCAATGTGAATTCCAAGGACAGGAGAAAGCAGAGCAAAAACTGGCTTAGTTTTAAATCAGAAAGGGACATGCATTTGTTTCCTCTAAATGTTGATTCCTCAACATAATGGGTAAAGTATCACATTATTATTTAAACCCACAAATAAAGTGCAGGTCCCTTTTCCCATCTCTAAGTAATGTTCTCCTGCCAAAGGATAGGCATGGCTGTATTTTTTCCTAATGGAATCTGCATAGCTTTGCCCTGATAGTCCACTGCTGACTATTGATGGTGCAATAATTGGCTCTTTATTGGAATATTGTGTTTTCTTGGAGATTTTTCCACTTCCTGCAGTAAATCCTTTTTGAATTTTGCTCCTTTTATGGTTTGGT